>NC_136414.1:24915000-25617500 GCF_051521515.1 Lactuca serriola
TAGCAGTGTCGATGATGATTTTGTACAGTTGTTAGTGGAAGTCGAAACTACATTATATCTTGGTTGTATGTTTTCTTCCCTTGATTTGTTAGCAAAGCCGATGCATATCAAGGTCAACAAAAAATCGTCTGGTAGTTCATTTAATCAACTCCTTGAGTTGTTGCATTCAACATTTCCACAAGAAAGCAGGGTTCCCCGTTCACATTATCAAGCCAAAAAGAAACTAAAGAAGATTGGTTTAGGGTATGATTTAATACATGTATGCAAAATGACAATTTCTCTTATAGAAAGAACAAAAGTAATTGTAGATTTGTCCAATTTGTAAAGAGAGTCGGTGGATTGATAAAACACCAAGAGTAAGAAGGTAGCTCATAAAGTGTTACAGTACTTTCCAGTGACCCCTAGACTACGATGTGACATCCCTAATTTCACTGCCAGAAAAGACCGATTTGTTTATGCTTTATTTTAAAATCAGAGTATCATTTTTGAAGAATAATATTACGCAATTTGCTCCTAGAAAACATGATAATGATACAATCAAAGCATTTCCGAAGAAATGTATTTAAAACATTGGGATCTCATCGTCAATACAAAAACATAATCATAACGAAATATTACAAGCCTTACAGTGATTAAACTAGTGGCTTAATACTCCTTTAATCTCTTAGCAAAATGTATCTTTAACATTGCTACCTATGATATAATAAACTGAGTGGGTCAGGTTTAGAAACCTGGTGAGTACATAGGGATTTCAATCCCACAATGTTATAACGTATATATTTTAGAACTCACAATATACAATTTTACCTCATATAAGCAATTTTACCCCACCTCGTCGATCCTCACAACGACACGATCCATACTCTCATATCTAAAATTAACAGCTTTACCTAATCCATACTCTCGGATCAGGTATGTCTAATCCATGCTCTCGGATCAATGACAAATGACTATGCCCACTCCATACTCTCGGACTAGGGATGAATGACTATGTCTAACCTATGCTCTCGGATTAATGACAAATGACTATGCCCTCTCTATACTACTGGACTAAGGACGAATGACTATGTCTAATCAGTGCTCTCGGATCAATGACAAATTTTAAAGTTCTACCCTCCGCATATATCTCACCCATACTCATAAGAATATACTACCCATTATTCATCTTAATTAAGTTATGTTTATTTTGTATCCTAAATCATCGTATATTATCATATATGCTCTTAACACGTATTTTAGGCAATATCAAATATCTCGCACATGAACATATATTTAATACTTTAATTAATATTTGTATTAAAATCATGTTCATGAAAGGGACTATTCACTCACTTATTAAAGTGACGACTCGAAATTTGGCAGCACTTCGCTTCTAAAAATAGTTTTTCCGTTAACAAAACCTAGTATTATTATCACTAAGTTTTAGTCTAATATTTATTGCGACTAATTATTAGTCTAGATTTATCATTAACTCAAAGTCTACTTTCATGATCTATCAAGTAAAGAACAACCCGGTAGGATCATATCAGAGGTAGGGTCTGTTTGGTATACGAAGTATACTGTTTGGAAATCTCACTTTAAAAACCTAACTAAATCACAGCCTATACATCATCCAAGTAAGTAGATCAATCAGTATAATGACTTGGAATCACTGATAAATCTTGTTTATAAGTTCATAATAACGATAATGAACTTAAACATAAGTTATAATTAAAGTATGGTAAATATAACTCACTTACAAGGGGGTTTAGCGAGGAACCGAGCTCTGCACGAGCAAAACTTCTGAGCCGAAAGCTCTTCTTCTCGGGGCCTTCTAGAGCTTTGGGACTCGCTACTAACACCTAGGAGGTGATGGGGAAAGGCTTAGAGTATTTGGGGGTGTTTATGAGAGAATGGGTGAGAAAGGTGTGAAGAATGGAGTGATTTGCCCCTTCTATTTATAGGCTGTGACTATGCCGAACGCGGGGCGTTCCCTAGCTGAACGTTGGGCGTTCGTTGGCCACATGTCACCATCTGGTGCCAAGGTGCGGGGAAGAACCAGTGGCTCAGATCGCGCCCCGTGTCACTCGCTAGTTACTCCAAAAACTATTTATCTTCTAAAATCCGTAACTTTTGCATACGAGCCACTAAGAAGGAATATTGACTTTTGGACCTTGACCGTTGACTTTTACCAATTTTGACCTAAGGTTATTTTGGGTAATTTGATTTATAATTTGATATTTGGGTTCCTATTAATTTTATAGGTAATCGGTATAGATAGCTTTTTAGAGCAGTGATCGGTGCAACTATTCTTTCAGGCTGTAAGGTGATTTTTCTCACTGTATTAATGGGTCAAAGGTACCAATGTCGGCCCATTACTTTTTTATGTAGAATGCTAGTTGTCTTTGTGATATTTGCATGAGAGACCAGGATCTGGCCCCTGGAAATTGCATGAAAAACCAGGATCTGGCCCCTGACATTTGTATGAAAGACCATGGGGCTAGCCCATGGTACTTGTATGTAAGACCGGGATTTAGCCCTCGATGTCGAATGAGAGACCACGGGATATCCCATGACACTTGTATGTAAGACCAGGATTTGGCCCTCGGCATTGCAAGGAAAGACCATAGGGGTAGCCTATTGCACTTGTATGTTATGGGATGTTGTACTTTGGAAAACTCGCTAAGCTTTGTGCTTACGGTTTTCAGTTTATGTTTCAGGTACATCTAATACTAAGGGAAAAGGCCTAGGGTGATGGTACAAACATCCCCCAGAGTTTTTCGCATTGGCAATTAACGATACTACTCTTATGTTTAAATAATATATTCACTTCGATCGGTTTTGGAACAAATCGTTTGTATGAATTATTGTTTTAAAAAGGAAAATTTTACCTTGGATTTTTGGGACGTTACAAAACAGCGTGGCCAAGGAAAGCCCATGACGTGGTGGCGAGACTCATCATGACTTTTTTGTTGTTTGTCGGCCACGATGTGGCTAGTAGTTGGCCACGACGTAGAGACCTACTGAGTAGACTATGATCGTTGACTTTTTGAACAGTTTGACTTTTGATCAAACTTTGGCAGGATCAAGTATTTAGCTATGGAATGGTCTCGATTTTGCATTGGTTAGGTTGGTTTAGCTATTTTGTTGTTGAGTTAGCGGTTGAGCTTCTGTTGAATATTTCAAGTGAGTATTCTCACTATACTGTGTAGAATGCTAAATTGCCTTTGTGGCTCTTTCATGTAAGTGGGGCAGGGTTGACGGGTTGTTATGTATGTTGGGTGGGGTCCATTATGCATGTTGGGTGGGGAATGTTATGCATGTTGGGCAGGGCCCCTTATGTAAGTTGCGCGGGACCCATTATGTACGTTGGGCGGGGACCGTATTGGTATGTGGTGTCTTGGGGAACTCACTAAGATTTTTGCTTACAGTATTAAGTTTAAATGTTGCAGGTTTAAGTACAATTTTATGTACTAAGCCCTTATTTCAAGATCAAAAGAGAAAAGGAAAAAAAAAGGTCAACAAAATTGATTTTTTAAACTAATATAGTTGAAATTTTAGGGAAACGGACTGAGACTAAACGCTCATTTTTTCCATCACATGGTGGTGGAAGTGAATGTACATAAATGGTTACAAATGGATAGTTGAACCACTAATAAATGCAAACCGAGTGAGGGAGAATAAGAGAGGAGGGGAAGAGAGGAAGATATGGTGCAGGGAGTGATGTCTGTGACATGAATTGGGAAGAAGGGTTTAGATAAGATATGGGTGTAAAGATGAGGCTTTTTTATTTGGATATTATATATATATATATATATATATATATATATATATATATATATACATATATATATATATATATATATATATATTTGAAAATGTATTTTAGAATTTAGAGTTATTAAGTATTTCATAAATAATAAAAAAATATTAAAATTAAATGATAAGGGTGTGATAGTCATTTTAGTTTGAACAAGGACCAGTTTCACAATGAAACTAGTGAATAAGGACCAAATCAAAAAAAAATAATGTTTGGAGCATAGCCACATAAAATGACAAACCATAGGGACCATTTTCTATTTTTGTCCATTTTAAGTTAATAAGGGACTAAAACCACAAATAAGATTCAATTTTGGACAAGTAATTCAAGTCGAAAATGTACCACCCATTTTCCTGATTTGATAAGTTGAAGGCTCAAGGATTTTATAGATAAGGTATGGGAAAAATCTTATGCCACGGCGTGGTAGAGTGTTTACCACGACATGGAAACTTCATCTAAATGAAGAACATGTTTGAGATTTGACCACGACGTGGTCGAGTATTCACCGCGGCATGGCGGTGACATATTCATAAACCTTAGAGTTCGGGCTTTGGTCCCTATTTACGCAACATGTTGGCTAGGGTTTCACCTCATTTTCAGCCTCCCTCTCCTAGAGGAAAACCCTAGCCCCTCTTTGGGTGTTTTTGAGAATCTTGTCATTTTGGTGTATTTTGGTGGAAGGGTCAAGGTGTTGAGGTGTAAGCAAGTCAGATCCAGTAAGTGTGCAACTTCCTCTTCGGTTCTAGACGTTGGTAATCATTCAAGACTCTACCTTTATGTTTCATTTACTTTGGATCTAGAAAATGAGAAAGTTTCCTAGTGCTATGTAACTCTTGAAAGACTGGAAATGATAAATTTGGCAACTTTATCTCTCTATGAGGTCCCTAGTGCATCATATGTTTCAGATATGAAGTAAATCACCTGTTTGATGCCACATATTGGGTTTTGACTCCATTTTCTCCTTTTTTTTTTTACCTAAGTTTGGCGGAGGACATGAATTAGACATGTATGTTAATAGGGCAAGGATTTTTATGAATCACTAGGATGCAAATAAGCCTTATGGAAAGTTTTAATGGTTGGCTTAACGCATTAAGGGCTTAATGAAGTTTTGGATATGGCAATGTTGCCACGGCGTGGTCAAGTGTTAACCACGACATGGTGGTCAAATCCATCGCAATCTGATTGAGTTATACCATGGCATGGACAAGGTTCTGGCCACAACATGGTGGTTTGAAAAGTTGAGTTTGACCTTTGCCCGTTGAATTTTTAAACAGTTTGACTTTTAGTCAAACCTTGGTAGAGTTGATTGTTTAGCTAAGGGCTAGCTTCATTTTGGCTTTCGGTAGCTTGAGTTAGTTGTTTCTGTTGCTGAGGTTATTTTTGAGCGTTTGCTTTTTAGTTTATATGAGTTTTCTCACTACGTTACTTATATCATATGTTGTATGTGAGTTGTTGATAGCTTTGGGTTGCTGATAACCTAATTCATTGTATGTGAATTGATGATAGCTTGCGGTTGCTAATAACCTAATTTACTATATATGAGCTACTAATAGATCAACATTTTTGATAACTCGAATTATTGTATTTGAGTTGTTGATAACTCAAGGTTGTTGATAGTCCATAGGGTTACTATATATGAATCACTAGGTTTTGTGCTTACATTTATGGATTAAATGTTTTTCAGTTACTTTATCAGTTCCTAGAGATGCAAAGGCATAATTGTACACACATCAAAAAATTTATGATTGGAGATTTTGCGCTACTTTCTTATAACTTTGAATTGTGGATTTCAATTTATGAACAAATAGTTTTGCTTTGAGTGTACCTTTATGAAAATGAGTTTTTATGCCAGTTTTATAATGAACCATTTATCTGAAAATTTAGAATGTTACAGAAAAAAAAAATTGGATCTCATCCACAGTTTTTTGCAAACCACATGGACCAAATTAACAGTTTACTCTTATTTTTAATTAGTGAAAAACTAGCATTACAACATCAAAAAACATTGTTGAAATAATGTGTAATTTTAAAAAACGTTTCTAAATATCAAAGGCCACTTAGAAAATTTATAGGATCAATATTAGAAACACTTTTTCGAATCTGCAACAATCGAATTTTATACCTCATAAAGACACTAGTTGGTTGAATCTATACTTTTTGGTGGGACCACCATTGGGGGATCAGTCTCTTGGACCCTGCCAGGGGTGCTGCCCATTGGACCCTGCTATGGGAAACGCCCCATAGAACCTTGCTAAGAGCATTGTACCTGACCCCCACCCCCGTGTTCCTGAGTTTATTTTGGCTTGTCCGAGAGTTTGCTTCGCACCTCTAAACTCGTATCGCAGCTAAAGTTGAACTCAACTTGTCTCGGGTTAACCCTGACTATACTAAATGGATTAATGACACTAAAATCCCCATGTATATTGTATGTGTGTGTATGTGTATCTGTATGTGTAAATGTATTTATATATGTATATGTGTGTATCTATATGCATATTTGTATGTGAATGTATGTATGTATGTGTATGTTTATGTATGTATATGTATTGTTGTATATGTTAGAACCCGAAATTTTTAAATTAGTATAATGTAGCGAAAGTAAGGCTTATGTAAAAACTGTAAAATGGCCCAAACTGGTAATTCAGTGAAATGGTAGTGTTTAATAAGATAAAGTGGTACCTTATAGATTTATTTCCATGTAGCAGTATTGTGAATTCTCTATAATGAAAACGATACATTAAACTTATTAGTATATGTACGTTTAGTACAAAAGTGCATTTTAGTCCAATATATAAGTTATATGAAAGCTTGACTAATGTTGCTTAATGTTTGACTATATAACAACTATTTGGAATTGAAATATTGGTAAAAATGTGGTTATGTGAGACCTATGGACCAACATATTCACAGGGACATAAATATCAGAATTGAGCATTCTTATAAGTTAAGCAAAAAGTAGAACTGCATGAACCACGACATGACTCCATGAGGCTGTGGCGCGTTTTCGGAGACGGTAATTAGGCCATATTATTGACATAAGTGGAAGGAAATGTACCTTCACCATGGCGCAATAGTAAAATTTGACTATTGTGCGAAATTTAAAGTTGATTGTTATAATGACTTATAACCACGACGCAGTTGTATATGGGACGCAGCGTGGTTGTGCGGATCCTTGAATAGTTTTTTAATCTATTAAAACTCATTATACAAACATAATACCTTAGAAATATGTTATGGAGCTCTCTATGAGCGATTTTGATGACAGTGAAGAATCTTTGTGCGATTAGAAATGAGAGTAACAAGAATTCATCTCTAGCAACATCAAAAGGTATGATTATCTCTATGAATCAAGTTTATAGGCTTTTATGGTGGTTCAATCATTTGAACTGAGAATTTGAATTGACTGATAAGTAAATAACATATGATGAACTTGGGACTATTTAGAAGCTAATTGGAAGCTTTATATGGTAAATTCATGGTTTAATTCTTTGAAGAGTAATTAGGATTCTAAACCCTAACTAGTGAAAACCATGAAACTAGAAAGGATGATTAAGAGCTTAATGAATGGTGTTATAGGGAAGCTCTACTAGTATATTTGAACTTATTATGATAAAAAAAGATTTTCATATTGATTTGATGAACAAAACTTGAGTAATCTCTTATTGGATTGAGAGGTGATCTAACGAGCTTATTGTATCAATTTTCTAGGTCTTGGTTAAGTAGGGGAGAAGGTTCAACAGTATAAAAGCTTAAAGCTAAAAAGAGTTAGCCATCTCTACCTTAACAAGGTAAGCTACATATACTCATTCTATATGGACATAAGATTGATGCTTAATGATTGAGTATCAATTTGTTAGCCAATTTTGATGAATTTGTCATAATTACGTTATTTAATGAATAAGAAAGTATGTTACTATGATAATTGTGACCTTTTTTGAAAGGGGTTACCTTTCGATAGGGTAAAAGATAGGAAGGGTTACTTCCTTAAGATTATAATGAAGATGAATGTGACCTTGTTTGAAAGGGGTTACCTTTCAATAAGGTAATGATAGGAATGGTTACTTCCTTAATATTTTATTAATGATAATTACGACCTTGTTTGAAGGGAGTTACCTTTCAATAAGGTAATGATAGGAAATGTTGCCTCCTTAAGATAACAATTAGATAAGTGTGACCTTGTTTTAAAAGGGTTACCTAAAAGATAGGAAGGGTTACTTGCTTAAATGATAGATATGACATTTGTAGTCTTACTTGAAAGGGATACTTTCGAATAAGGAATCAGATTAGAAAGTAAAATACTTCCTAACTAATTTGAATAACAAAAGGGAAATTGCCTTAATGGAATGTTATGTGAAAAAATTATACTTTCAGTTATTGTATATATACATGTGCTTTGTTTATGATGTGTACTCTCGATTTAGGTACACAGAAATACTTGGAGTGCCTTAGCAAATATGTTGGACATGATATGGATATAGTCTTATTTACTTTTCATGTACTTTTGCTTATAGAATGGTTATGACATTTCTTTTGTACACCTTTGTATATACTTTGGGAATTTAATGTTTGGTATTTTTTGAATAACATTGTATAATATTAATGAAATTTTCCAAAATTACTATGTGACATCCCCCATTTTTCAAAACCAATTAAAATATTTTTTCTTTACACTTTGTAAATTTAGATGTGGAATTTCCCAGTTAATAAAACATTTTAAAATAATGAAATCTATTTTATAAAACCTTGATGATGTCATTCATTTATATCCACACATACATTACAATGTAAATTATAAAAGTCATGAAACTACTTATTACAAGCACATCTCTTTATTCTACTAAGCATTCTAACTAGACTTCGACAGCCTTACATCCGCTACCGGTGATGCATAAAACGAGTAGGTCATGTTTAGGAAAACCTAGTGAGACGGATAGGGTTTTCAAGCCTATAATAATTTAGTGATGATCATCATTAGTATCATTCATGCAAACAACTTTATCAGATAATATCAAATCTGACCTAAGATCAACTACCCAACCCAACTGGTCCTCAAAGATCCCAAAGCAACGATTATTAAGAGGAATAACCCAACCTGATGAGTCGTTTGAGCAACTATTTGAATACACAAGTACGGGTGTCCTTGACCAGTGTAAGTCATATATACGCAACCAATGTTCAAAGATTTGATAATATGGTATCTCATTTTATCTACGTACATGGGTTATAAGTCCATGCTAGCAACGTAATTCACTAGACCGCCTAGAATAGTCAAGTGTTGTTATATACTCTGGTCAATGACCCAGACATACTTGTCAGTTGTCTGATCTAGACCCACCATTTCCGGTCATCCAAGAAAGAGGAGAAACACTTCGCTCTGATCTCACACACTCTACCTCAGTCATGAGCCCTATTCGATGTCAAGCTTAATTTGAACTAAGCAACCTATACAAGTCTTATTCTTAAACCTAAGGTAAGACTTATAACTAAGGGCAATCGATTTCCGCTGCGGTTTCTAATCTAATAGAATTATCCTAATTACATAATAGCATATAATAGCATAGGAAAGCATTATATAAATAATGCTTTTATTTTTAGATTACGATCTTGATAATAACTATGCACTCACCTGACAAAAGTGTCTGGTGATTGGTGAATCGAGCATAGCTTCTCCTTACACCTTTTCCAAATGAACTAGATGTATATAACACTAAGTCTTAGTCTAACTTCATGATTTATGAACTACTACCCCAAGGGTTTAGATTCCTAAAATAAGGAATAACCAGGTAGGATGATATCAGAGATAGGGTCTGTTTGGTATACAGAGTATACTATTTGGAAATCTCACTTTAAACACCTCGTTAAATCTAGCCTAGACATCACTCCGGTAAGTAGATCAAGCAGTATAACGACTTAGAATCATTGATAAATATTACTTATATATGACTTGGAATCATTGATAAATATTACTTATATGTTCCTAGTAACGACTTATAATTATAATTATAAATTACACGGAAGTAGAGTAAGTGTATCTCACTTACAGAGGACTACTGATGAGACCAGGATCTAAGTAGGAAGAATATTGACTCGGGGTCTCCTGCTCGAAGGCTACTACCCAGATGAGTACTTAGGGGCTTCACCACAGAACATAAACGAAGGAAAATCGACTTAAAGTAGAGCAAAAGTCGAGAGAATATCGACTGAAATGGTGTGAGGACGAATGAGTGAACGGGTTGCTACTTATAGCGGGTTTCTTGGGATGCGCATCATGCATGCCATGGGGCGCGTCATGCTCTTGGTCGGGACATACTGACGTGGCGAAATGTTGGCCTGACACGTGGAGAAAAGTGGGTGGGCCTGTGTGGGCTTGTCGGTGTCCATTTTCGACATACTTTCTATTGTTGGACTCCTATCAATGAGTTCTTCAACTCTTGTTTAGATTATTTTGACTAAAAATCGACTGATCTAAAATTCGATTTTTGAGTTGTATACTGTTAAATATGAGTTATTCCCCTCTTGTGGGATTAAGGAGTGGAGTTTTCACTGTGGTGAAAGGTGCTTTAAAAGTTGTATCATGCAAATTGGCAAAACATGAGAAAGCATGCATGGACAATCAACACACGTTTATACGTTTTGCATTTGATATTTTCGGTTTCCTTGTGTCAGATGTTGTGGAGCTCCTCACTAGAGTTCAACGGGTCATGCATAGTAATGCTATGACCCCAAGATCTATGGATGTTTTTAAAAAAATTAGTTATGTCATCCAAAAGAGGGTTGCGGCACAACTTGTTGCTCGTTATCCGATATGTTTATGTAATATTTTCCTTAAGAAAAATGTAATTAATCACTGCCTCTTATTTGAATAAACCACTCTATATTAACCAGTAAGAGTTTGAATATTGTTTGGTAATTCTCAGTCTAAGAAGTTGACATAAAAAGGAACGCAAATATCAATCTCATGCATCTACATTGTGACATGTTAAACATGGTAATGACTAGAAATGTTCAAGCAATCACTATAATATTTCCAGCCAATCCCGTCCCCGTAAGTTCGATTCGTTCCTTCCCCAACTACAGATTTCTGTTATTACTTAAAAAAAAAAATTAAGATTTTATTGATAAATATTTGCCATGCCAATATGATATTGCCAAAAGTGGGCCGGACCAGAATAAGGAGACAGTGTAGTTCCGATGGGCCAAGTCAACATGCCATTAGAGGTTTTGGGCTTGCTAATGATCCAGCAGAAACCATGATCTCAATCTTTACAACGAGTTTTTTTTAGAGAAAGAAAAAAAAAGGATTATTGTTATTTCAAAAAACGATAAATAATTCCTTTTTCCCAACATAAACAAATCGCTTTTGGTTTAAAATCGGATGAGTTTGAAATCAAATTTTGGCCTCAAAGTCCAAACATATCTAACGAAGTCATTCGTACACAATATTTTTCTCCGTACATAATAATTTGTGTTTTATAGAGTTGTATAATATTACATTTTAAAACATAAATCATTGTGTATGGAAAAAAAATTGTTGTTTTTGAATCAACTTCCATTTTTAAAACCGAGATAAGTTAAAATCATATCGTTTTTGAAAACCGGATTTTGGAGGCAATATTCATATTGCTACTTCTTCCCCGTGTATATATTTGTACCACCTTTTCCATTTCACCTTCAAGCGAAAGTATGTTTGTCACCATTGTGTGTTATCCGAGTAGTTCTTTATGCAAATGCATAATTCCATCGAGTGGGGTAATTCAAATATTTTTGAAATTCTTTTTGTGAAATCCAATTTCTATTTTTGACAAAAGAAATGTTGTCGTCGATTAAACCCAAATTATAGATTATATTTTCAATTGAAGTTTCTATCCCACCAACATATATAGTGGGGTCACGGTCTCACTTTCTCTTATTCTAGATCCGATTTCTCCCTTTCTCTAATTCTCTATCATCTTCTCTTTACACTCGTCCCCTTCTGTTATTATCATTTATCACAATTGTCTTTACAAAATATGTTCTCCTTCCATAGCTAAATATGTTTATTTCTTTTAAAAGATGTCATCAAAAGCTAATTTATAACATATGGCTTGTTTGGCAAAACTAGATGGTAGCGGGTAGCGTTTAATTTTTGAGCGTTTTGTTTAGGTTAAAAGCTAAACGCTCATGTCGCCAAACGAGACTTATTCTTTTTTACTAGCGTTTTCTTAAAAGCTAGAAGCCAGAAGTTTCGAAACGTTGCGTGTCAAACACGCCATAAACATTGTTTCATCAAATAAAATGTTACACCAAACACATATACATACATACATGGGCTCATTGATTTCAAAGGCCTCATAAAAATAAAAATGAACTCATAAATATATTTCTTTATATACGTAGAATTCTTTAATAATATATATATATATATATATATATATATATATATATATATATATATATATATATATATATATAACAAAATAACAACTTTAGTTTTAAGAAACTTCTTTCTGCAAACTTATTAGGAAAACAATCAATCTTTTTCATATATTTTAAAACATCGGTGGGGTTAGTAGTTTCACTCGTTAAAAACTCATCAAACAACTTTAACTTGAGATAACGTTTATTGACATTAATATTTGATTGCTCACCGTACTTAAATGTAGTTTTCACACGGCTACAACAAAACTTAAAATCTTTTATCATTAAATTCCTTCAATTTTTTGGAAACAAAAAACTAAAATTCATTTCATATTCTTTGAATTGTTCAAATATTATTTTAAGATAAGCCCTCGTTTAATCAAAAATCTATAATAAAAAATTAAGAAAAAAAGTTTAAAATTCTCATTGGTTGAAAGTACGATACCTAGATTACTTGAATTCTCATCAAATTAATTTTTTCAATGAACGAAACCCTTAGAGGGATATCATACTAATATTCATTTCAATCGAAATTTTTGTATCATCATCAATCACTTTAGGAACCCTGCTTCTCTAAAATGCATGAAGAATTCAATCAACATATTCACTTCTTTAAAAGCAATACCGAGAAGCATATCATTTGGATAAGGTATGTAAAAGGTAGTACTACTAAAAGTAAAATACCCTTGTTGTTTAATATAATGATTGTTGGTAAAAAAAATGGTTTGAATGCTATGACATATCATTTGGATAACATATGTTCAGGGTCGCTCCTATATTATCAACTAGGTGTGAGACCTATGTATTATATGAGTTTAATTAAAAAAAAAATTAAATATTAAATTTTAACAATTTGAAAAGTTTGAATTTATAAGAAAAATGAGAAAAAATTTGAATTATTAAAATTAATGTGACTTTAATGTATTGAATACATTACATATATAAACTCTTTCTAATAAATACCTTACATATTAAATGTAGAATTTTTATTTAATAAATGAAAAATACAATAAAATGACAAGTGGAAAATAGAAAATTTAAAAATTCTAGAAAATGTCATGTGTCCAAATAAAGGAGAATAGGACATGTGGCAAAAAACCTTCATTTATTAGAGTAGATAACAGATGGATAAACAATCTAAATTAGGCTTCAATGCCACAACTTTATGGGAATTTGGGGATAGATTCCGTTGTTTCAAAAAATAAAATGATAGAAAATTTCTACTTAGAATGTGTGTTAGAAAAAGACCGTTTAGTATGTTACTGATGAGGAATTGGGGCGAATTTGTATGGGATATTGATATCATGTTTAAATTTCCATCTAGGTGAACCGTTGTGAAAATTCATTTATCAATTAGTTACATCGAATCGAAGGGAACAAAAGAAAAAGCTCAAACAATTTTAACAAAATCAAAAGGTGTCTCGTATCACTAAGACATAGACATCGTTACATAATTTTAACTATATATGTATTACCGCCCATTGGAAAAAAAAAGTTATGTGACCACTTGTTAATTAATGAACATTGAAGGATCATAAAACTCTCAAAGTGCCTACATTTTGTGTGACGACCTAAAAATCAGGATAAAATTTTTCATTTTAAAACAAGAGTTACTATCATCACATTGTTCCAAAACCATCACATAACAATAATGTCAAATCATCATAGTACAATATCAAAAGTGCGAACAATAGTGAGGAGTGAATGTTGTGTCATCACGTCAGGCCCTTCCCCTTAGTACCGGAAGTACCTGAAACCATAAATATAAACTGTAAGCAAAAGCTTAGTGATTTTCCCCAAAGTACCACATACCAAAACATAAATAAGCTAGTGCTATGGGCCAAACCATAGTCTTACAAGCAATTTACAGTCGAGGGCCTAATCTAGGTCTTCCATACAGTTGTCAGGGGCCAGATCCTCGTCTTTCACACAGATGTCAGGGGCCAAATCCTCTTCTTTCATACACATATCTCAAATATAGATAACACCCTATATCACAAATAATGGGCCGGCCTTGGTGCCTTCGACCCATTGATACAGTGAGAAAACTCACCCCATTCCGCTGATAAATAACTAACTGCTCGGCTACCGAACCGGAAGATCCCACACTGAACATATACAAATTACCCTAATCATACATAGGTTATAAACCATAATCATGGGCCTAAACTGTAGCACCTGGTTCTTGATACGTATTCATTGTAATTAACTCTTTAAATATTACATTTTTGGCCTTGGACTCGGCGAGTTGAAGGACCAAATCGCCGAGTAGAAGCGGGATAAGACGCGGGTTCTAAGCTGTGGACTCGGCGAGTAGACCCTGTCTGGGCAAAAACCCTAACCCGGATGTTTGCACCCTATTTAAACGTTCTAACTTGGCCTCCTTTGTCCCTAACACTTCCATAGAGCTGTAGAGCGAAACCCTAGCCCCCATATTGTTCTTGTGAGTGATTTTGGCTTTGTGAAGGAAGTTTGGAGCTTAGAAGAAGAAGGAGGAGGTTGAAGAGTGCAAGGAGGGGAGGTAGATCCGGATTCTACACTGTGAGAAGCTTCCATTCAGGTAGAAAAGTTCCTACCTTGATCACTAGTTCATTAGATCCCCTTCTTGTCCCAAATGGGTGGTTTTCAAGCCCTAAAACCTCAAACTCCATGTGTTTATGCTCTATGTTCTGAAAGGACTTCAGATCTGGACCTTATGGACATCTTAGAAGTGTAAAGTCTCTGTGGTTGAAGTGATTGAGGTCCCTATTGAGTGCATGACCTCATAAAGAGCTTGGAATTGCCTTTTGGAGCTCATAGAGCCATGCATGCACGTAAAGTTTGCAACTTTACGTGATAAGCATGCCCTAGGAGCTTAGATCTGTGGTTTGGAACCATTGCATGTCTCAGATTTCGTGTGTATGGGAGGAGAGTTGAAGGGACTTGACGAGTTCTATGAAGATGGTCTTAGACTCGACGAGTTGGACGAACAACTCGGCGAGTCCTTTGAAGATTGCCTGGAACTCGACGAGTTGTTCTTCAAACTCGGCGAGTCATATGAACTGTTACTGAGTTAAGACTGGTTTAAGTGTAGAAGGTCCAACCCTTCGTAGCTGCACGCGGAATTAGCAATTTAACGTGTAGCAATTGTCCCAGAAACCCAAATCCTCAAGATGGATGCTCTGGTGAGGATTTGGAAGCGAGTAGGAGATCTTCTCGTGGGACTCGGCGAGTTGTTCTCGGACTCGGCGAGTCGGATCGCGAGTCGGTCTAATCGTCCCAAGTAGTAAGTTAAGGGTGACTCAGTGAGTGGAAGATCAGGGACTTGATAAGTTAGTGATGGGATAGTAGGAGAGGGACTCGATGAGTCTGTGCCATAACTCGGCGAGTCCGGTCAACTAGAAGTTGACTTTGACCAAGGAGTTGACCTTGGACCAGGGGTAGGTCAGTCATTTGACCTAAGGGTATTTAGGAGTGACTAATCTATGTTTATGGATTTATAGTCGGAGGATTACCGGTGCAGCAGTCAGTCGCCTAGCAAGCAGACTTTCAGCAGCTACTTTTCGAGGTGAGTTACCTTCCAGTAGTGGTGGGTCTACGGCCACAATGTCGGCCCACCAGTAGGAGTTTTATGTTATATGATTGTCTTTGTGATATTCATCTAGGTTTGCTACTACTTGATATGTTTATGTGCTAGCATGTTATGATGTTATGTGATAGTGGTAGTAGTAGGGGTGAAATGGTCCCCGGTTACCGATCGATAGGACCGAAGGGGTAGTTTAGTAGCCCGCCATGCTAGCCAGATTATGATACGTGTGATATGATATTATGTGGTAGTAGTAGAGGTGAAATAGTCCCCAGTATCCGGTCGAAAGGGCAGAAGGAGAGGCCAGCACCCAGATATGCTAGGAAATATCCGGTCGAAAGGACCGAAGGGGAGTCCAGCACTCAGATATGCTAGGCAGTGTCCGGTCGAAAGGACCGATGGGGAGGCCAACACCCAGATATGCTAGGCAGTATCCGGTCGGAAGGACCGAAGGGGTAGGTCGGGCACCCAGATATGCCTAACAGTATTTGTATGTTATGTGATTGTATGGTATGTGGTACGATGGGGGAACTCACTAAGCTTCATGCTTACAGTTTACACTTTTGTTTTCAGGTACCTCTTCTTCGAAGGGGAAGGAGCTGGTGCGGTAGCAGCGCATCATACATGCACATTGTTTTCCGCACCATGAGTCATTCTGGGATTTGTACTCTGACATTATGGTTGTTTTTATGTTTTGGTTTTCAGACACGAAATATGTTTATGAAATGATAGGATCAAACGATGTTTATTCACAAATTTTTTCCAAAGTATTGATTTAAAAATGAAATTTTTGGACGTGAAAATTAGGTCGTTACAAGTTGGTATCAGAGCCCTTGTTTGAGGGATTCGAACACACCTTCGGGGGTGTCTGAACTCAAATCAAGGGATTAAAAGATTTCGAAAAAGAAAAAGTTTTCTAAAGGATTAAGTAAAGAGTTTTAAGAAAGAACGAAGTGTGTGATGTGCGCGACCGGCCGAGCTCAAGTAAGTATTCCCCAAAGTACCCATACAATGTTATATTGTGTTTATCAGATTCAGTAGAACAGCATGCTAGAATAGGACTAAGGATCTAGGAATGATGCCTTATGTGCTTCAGCTTATGAGAATTGCATGCTAGTATTGAGTCGACAGTAGTAGGATAGCCTAATTAGGTTATGCCTGGTAGTATGAGCTTAGCATTATATGTTAGTTCAGCTTCTCATTTTGAGGACAGATTTGCTTGAGTAGTTTTCCTCCGTCCGAATGCTGCTTGCTTTGTGCTACGTGGGACTCTGCATGATGGAAGTTAATCATTAGGTGAATACGTCACATTACATGTGATCAGGGTTGAATAACCTCAGAGTACTGGATTTGGCCATATTGCGCAGCTCTTGTTTGAGCCTAACCGTTGTAGGGACGAGTATGTTACTCGAAGGATTATTTGAGCCTCATCACATGTGATGGTATTCAGGTAATGGCTAACTAGCATTACAAGAAGGCCTTCAGCGGCTGAGGACCGGTTTGGGTGGAGTCAGAGATTTTCCCTAGGGCAAGCCTAGAGTGGGAATAGCAGAGGATCAGTATTGGAGAAAGGGATCTGGTGGAGTCAAAGCTGTCCTTGAAGAAGGTACGGATAGATGTGGAAGGTAGTATGGGCCCGTACTATTGAAAGCAGAGGATCCGTACCCGAATTAAGCAAGGCTGAGGCAAGACCAGGGAACTTGTAATAGATGTGATCCATTTAGAGGTATCAGTATCACTAATGGTTGGTTGTGTGTATTGCAGAATGGTGGTACTACGTCAGAGGCCAGCAGGTGGCAGTTCTGGAGAGGGATCGGGTTCGGGATCAGGTTCTGAGCTAGTAGATGAGAGGCTACGTGAGTATATCGCGTCATAGATCACCAGAGTCATCCTTGAGTCGACCTCCATCATTTTCGGGTTGATCAAGGAAGGGATAGTTGAGCTGATGGAGGACCGCCTCAGGGCGTTCAGGAGTGACATGGCATCTGGCAAGTCATGATGTCGCACACTGTCCTTTAAGGACTTCAGGGGCAATGGTGCGCCGGATTTCCATGGGGCGAAGGACCCCATTGCTGCCAGACGATGGATTGCAGACATTGAGTCTGCACAGCTAACCAGCTTCTGCCCCAAGGGGTCGAAGGTGAGATACGCAATAGGGTGTTTGAGAGATAGAGCTAGAGACTGGTGGGAGTCTGTTGGTGACTCATTGGGAGCCTCGGCTGTTGAGGCTATGACATGGTCGGATTTTGTGACACGGTTCTGAGCATAGTTTGCGCCAGCGGTAGAGCTACAACAGCTGGCCAGAGAATTTTTGGACATGAGACAGACTACAGAGACTGTGACGGAGATCACCGCCAAGTTCCGGGAGAGGTCATTGCTGGTGCCCCAGTATGCGGGAGATGAGGATATGAGGAGGACCCGCTATCACGACATGCTACGAGCTGACATTTGGGAGCATGTTAGTTTTTCAGCTTGCCCTACCCTGGATTTCATGATTGCCAGGGCTAGGGAGAGGGAGATTGATCTGGAGCAGATCCGGAAAAGGAAGGCAGAGGAGGGACAGGTTACAGGGGCTTCGGGGAAGAAGCCCAAGGGATCGGATGCTGGGCCGAAAGGCTAACAGAGCCAAGGCCACTGTAGGAAATGCGGCAAGGCACATGAGGGGGCGTGTAGGTTGGGATCGTCGGGCTGCTACAAGTGCGGCAAGACGGGGCACTTTAGCAGGGATTGTACTGCCCCTGCTTCGGTTGTTCAGACATCTGAGTTGTTGTGTTTCCACTGCAACCAGCGGAGCCACAAGAGGGCCAATTGCCCTTAGTTGACAGCAGCAGCAGCGCCGGTGAAGGCTCCAGCCCCAGCGACCTTGCGGATCATAGATGGCCGGCAGGTCAAGTCGGAGGCTCCAGTGGTGAGGAGTCGGGCCTTTCAGCTGACTACAGAGGAGGCACGCGCCACACCCGATATGGTAACGGGTATAATTTCTTATCTATGTTTTTATTTTATGTTGCTGTGATTTTGATATGTTACATGTTTGTGCCATGTTTAGGATCGTTCCATGTGAACGGTATCCCAGTTCAGGTGTTGTTTGATTCGGGGGCTACCCGATTATTTGTTTCTCTTGCGCTTAGCAAGAAGTTTCCTAAGTCCTCGGGCATGTTGGATTGCCCTCTAGAGGTTGAGATCGCGGACGACCGGTCGGTGCGAGCATCAGAGGTCTTTTGGGATTGTGTATTGAGATTGTTTGAAGAGCGGTATCTGGTCGACGTGGTTCCCATTCCGTTGCGGGGAAACAAGTTCATTATTGGTATGGATTGGTTGAGCCCCAATGGGGCAGTGATAGACTGCGCGCAGCAGCTAGTGCTAGTCAGAGCCCCAAGTGGGGGAGAGTTGGTGATTCAGGGTGAGAGACCACAGCGAGGGCCAGCCTTATGCTCGGCGGCGAGAGCGAGGCGTTACCTTCAGCAGGGTTGTGCAAGATATGTCGCTTATGTCATGGACACCCGAGAGGCGGGTAAGGCGACAGTGGGCGAGGTGCCCGTGGTTCGAGAGTTTGCGGACGTATTCCCCGAGGAGTTGCCTGGGATACCTCCGGAGCGACAGGTGGAGTTCAGGATCGACTTAGCCCCTGGTGCGACTCTGATAGCCAAGGCACCATATCGGTTGGCTCCTCCCAAGATGCAGGAATTGTCTACAAAGCTGTAGGAGCTAATAGACAATGGATTCATTAGACCGGGTAGCTCTCCCTGGGGAGCCTTGATTCTGTTTGTGAAAAAGAAGGACGGGTCGCACCGGATGTGTATAGGTTACCGGGAGCTGAATAAGGTGACAGTGAAGAACCGTTACCCACTCCCGAGGATTGATGATAGACCTCTTCGACTAGCTTCATGGAGCATCTTGGTTCTCCAAGATTGATATGCGTTCGGGGTACCATCAGATGAGGGTCAAAGAGGAGGATGTGCAGAAGACCGCGTTTCGGACGCGCTATGGCCACTACGAGTTTGTGGTGATGCCCTTCGGGCTCACCAATGCTCCTGCTGCATTCATGAATCGCGTGTGTAGACCGATGTTAGACCAGTCTGTGATAGTGTTTATTGATGATATCTTGGTTTATTCCAAGATGCAGGAGGAGCACGAGGAGCACCTGCGGGAGGTGCTGGAGACTTTGAGGAGGGAGAGCTTGTATGCGAAGTTCTCCAAATGTGAGTTTTGGTTGCGCGAGGTGCAGTTTCTTGGGCACCTTGTCAACCAGAATGGGATTTCAGTAGACTTGGCCAAGGTGGAGGCCGTGATGAAATGGGAGGTTCTGAAGTCTCCATCTGAGATTCAGAGTTTCTTGGGATTAGCGGGATATTATCAAAGATCCATCCAGGATTTCTCCAAGATAGTCATACCTTTGACCAGGCTAACAAGGAAGGCCGTGGTCTTTCGTTGGGGGCCTGAGCAGCAGGCAGCGTTCGAGGCACTGAGGCAGAGGTTGTGTGAGGCGCCAATCTTAACCCTGCCAGAGGGCATGGAGGATTTTGTTGTGTACTGCAATGCGTCCATCTCAGGTTTGGGCGCAATATTGATGTAGAGAGGGCATGTCATCGCCTACGCGTCGAGGCTGCTGAAGCCTCACGAGACGAACTACCCGATGCATGATTTGGTGTTGGGGGCTGTGGTGTTTGCCTTCAAGATTTGGCATCATTACCTCTATGGGGTTCGTTGTACGATTTACACGGACCACAAGAGCTTGAGGTACCTTATGGATCAACCGAATCTGAACATGAGACAACGTCGGTGGCTTGATGTGGTGAAGGATTATGATTGTGAGATCCTTTACCACCCGGGAAAGGCCAATGTGGTGGCCGATGCGCTTAGCCGCAAGGCAGCACCGATCAGGGATGTCTGTCTGAGGATGACAGTGGTGACTCCGCTGCTGGAGCAGATTCGGGAGGCTCAGCAGGAGGCGATGAAGGAGGAACATCGAAAGAGTGAGAGGATTGTGGGTCAGATTTCCTCTTTCGACTATGACAGTCGAGGATTGTTGACACTACACCGTAGGGTGTGGGTGTCGTACCATGGAGGTATGCGCCAGGTCCTGATGGGAGAGGCGCACAAATCTAGATTCTCCATTCCTCCCGGGGCGGCGAAGATGTATAGGGATTTTCGTTTGGATTATTGGTGGCCCTGCGTGAAGCGGGATGTAGCCTGGTACGTGGAGCATTGCTTGACCTGCAGGAAGGTCATGGCCGAGCACCAACGGCCACACGGTAAGATGCAGCCGTTGGATATCCCGTTGTGGAAATGGGAAGATATTACGATGGATTTTATCACGAAGCTTCCCGGGACTGCGTGAGGAGTGGATTCGATATGGGACATCGTGGACCGATTGACCAAAAGCACCCATTTTATTCCAATTCAGGAGAGCATCTCGGCTGATAAGTTGGCCGACATCTATATCAGGGAGATAGTGGTGTAGCACGGGTTGCCAGTGTCAGTGATTTCAGACAGGGATGTGCGTTTTACTTCCAGGTTTTGGAAGAAGTTTCATGACGAGTTGGGTACTCGACTGCATTTCAGCACTGCTTTTTACCCGCAGACAGATGGTCAGAGCGAGCGGACCATCCAAACATTAGAGGATATGTTGCGGGCTTGTGTTCTGGATTTCGGAGGCAGTTGGGATACCTACCTTCCGTTGGCGGAGTTCTCGTATAATAACAGTTATCATGCGAGTATCGACCATCCCCCCTTTGAGATGTTGTATGGGAGGAAGTGCAGGACCCCGATATGTTGGGGAGAGATTGGCCAGAGGGTCATGGGGAGCACCGAAGTGGTGCTCAAGATGACCAAGAGGATTCAGCAGGTCCGTAGCAGGCTTCAGACTGCTCAGAGTCGGCAGAAAATTTATGCCGACAAGCACCGATCAGACTTAGAGTTTCAGGTTGGAGACATGGTTCTCCTAAAAGTGTCTCCTTGGAAAGGTGTTATCTGATTCAGGAAGCGGGGCAAGTTAGGCCCCAGGTACATTGGACCGTTCCGGGTATTAGCCCGGGTGGGCAAGGTGGCGTATAGGTTGGATCTGCCAACCGAACTCAGCCAAATCCACAACACTTTCCATGTCTCTCAGTTGCGGAAGTGTCTGGTGGACGACTCGGCAGTGGTGCCTTTGGAGGATATATAGGTCGATGACAACTTGAATTACATTGAGAGGCTAGTAGCAATCCTTGACCGGAAGTGGAAGGATTTGAGGAACAAGATGGTGGAACTCGTGAAGGTGCAATGGCAGCACCGGAAGGGATCAGAGTGGACTTGGGAGCTGGTGGAAGAGATGATGGAGCACTACCCCGAGCTGTTTCAGGGACGACCAACAGACTTCGAGGACGAAGTCTAAAATAAGTGGGGGAGATTTGTAGCACCTGGTTCTTGGTACGTATTCTTTGTAATTAACTCTTTAAATATTGCATTTTTGACCTTGGACTCGACGAGTTGGAGGAGCAACTCGCCGAGTAGAAGCGGGATAAGACACGGGGTCTAAGTCGTGGACTCGGTGAGTAGACCCTGTCTGGGCAAAAACCCTAACACGGATGTTTACACCCTATTTAAATGCTCTAACTTGGCCTCCTTTGTCCCTAACACTTCCATAGAGCTGTAGAGCGAAACCCTAGCCCCCATATTGTTCTTGTGAGTGATTTTGGCTTTGTGAAAGAAGTTTGGAGCTTAGAAGAAGAAGGAGGAGGTTGAAGAGTGCAAGGAGGGGAGGTAGATCCGGAATCTACACTGTGAGAAGCTTCCATTCAGGTAGAAAAGTTCCTACCTTGATCACTAGTTCATTAGATCCCCTTCTTGTCCCAAACTGGTGGTTTTCAAGCCCTAAAACCTCAAACTCCATGTGTTTATGCTCTATGTTCTGAAAGGACTTCAGATTTGGAACTTATGGACATCTTAGAAGTGTAAAGTCTCTATGGTTGAAGTGATCGAGGTCCCTATTGAGTGCATGACCTCATAAAGAGCTTGAAATTTCCTTTTGGAGCTCATAGGGCCATGCATGCACGTAAAGTTTGCAACTTTACGTGATAAGCATGCCCTAGGAGCTTAGATCTATGGTTTAGAACCATTGCATGTCTCAGATTTGGTCTGTATGGGAGGAGAGTTGAAGGGACTCGGCGAGTTCTATGAAGATGGTCTTAGACTCGACGAGTTGGACGAACAACTCGGCGAGTCCTTTGAAGATTGTCTGGAACTCGACGAGTGGTTCTTCAAACTCAGCGAGTCATATGAATTGTTACTGAGTTAAGACTGGTTTAAGTGTAGAAGGTCCAACCCTTCGTAGCTGCACGCGGAATTAGCAATTTAACGTGTAGCAATTGTCCCAGAAACACAAATCCTCAAGATGGATGCTTTGGTGAGGATTTGGAAGCGAGTAGGAGATCTTCTCGTGGGACTCAGCGAGTTCTTCTCGGACTCGGCGAGTCGGATCACGAATCGGTCTAATCGTCCCAAGTAGTAAGTTAAGGGTGACTCAGTGATTGGAAGAGGGACTTGATAAGTTAGTGATGGGATAGTAGGAGAGGGACTCGGTGAGTCTGTGCCATGACTCGGCGATTCAGTCAACTGGAAGTTGACTTTGACCAAGGAGTTGACCTTGGACCAGGGGTAGGTCAGTCATTTGACCTAGGGGTATTTAGGAGTGACTAATCTATGTTTATGGATTTATAGCCGGAGGATTACCGGTGCAGCAGTCAGTCGCCTAGCAAGCAGACTTTCAGCAGCTACTTTTCGAGGTGAGTTACCTTCCAGTAGTGGTGGGTCTACGGCCACAATGTCGGCCCACCAGTAGGAGTTGTATGTTAGATGATTGTCTTTGTGATATTCATCTAGGTTTGCTACTACTTGATATGTTTATGTGCTAGCATGTTATGATGTTATGTAATAGTGGTGGTAGTAGGGGTGAAATGGTCCCCGGTTACCGGTCGATAGGACCGAAGGGGTAGTTTAGTACCCCCGCCATGCTAGCCAGATTATGATACGTGTGATATGATATTATGTGGTAGTAGTAGGGGTGAAATAGTCCCCAGTATCCGGTCGAAAGGGCCGAAGGAGAGGCCAGCACCCAGATATGCTAGGCAATATCCGGTCGAAAGGACCGAAGGGGAGTCCAACACCCAGATATGCTAGGCAGTGTCCGGTCGAAAGGACCGAAGGGGAGGCTAGCACCTAGATATGCTAGGCAGTATCCGGTCGGAAGGACCGAAGGGGTAGGTCAGGCACCCAGATATGCCTGACAGTATTTGTATGTTATGTGATTGTATGGTATGTGGTACGATGGGGGAACTCACTAAGCTTCGTGCTTACAGTTTACAGTTTTGTTTTCAGGTACCTCTTCTTCGAAGGGGAAGGAGCTGGCGCGGTAGCGGCACATCATACACGCACATTGTTTTCCGCACCATGAGTTATTTTGGGATTTGTACTCTGACATTATGGTTGTTTTTATGTTTTGGTTTTCAGACACGAAATATGTTTATGACATGATAGGATCAAACGATGTTTATTCACAAATGTTTTCCAAAGTATTGATTTAAAAATGAAATTTTTGGACGTGAAAATTGGGTCGTTACATAAACCCCAAGTCCAAACTCCTAAGATAAAGGCCCATTTACCTTTCCCATAATGAGCCTAACCAACGTTGGTCCAAAAACACAGTAATGGACTCCAAGGCCCAACTCAAGCAACTTAAGGCCCACTAATAGAGTTTCGAGGCCCACCTACTCTAAACAGGCCAAAGCCCAAAAACTAGCTAAGGCCCAAAAGGTTCAAGGCTCAACCGCAGTCCAAAAGCCCACTGAGAGGCATACGCTCAACATACACGTTGTATGCTTGGCGTACTCGTCCGCCTGCCAGTACGCGTTGCGTGCCCCTTGGTACTCTCAGCGTACTGAGCTACTTGCGACCTTAAGCCATTTGGTGCTTAATCCTTACAACTATTTGATCCAACTTTCAGATCTCGACCATTATGGGGTTCTGAGACATAAAGTTGGCAACTTTATGCCTTAGCATGTCCTAATCGAACCCAACATCCATTTTTGTCCAATAAAACTCAAATTAAGGGCTTAAATTCATGCATCGACTCATATCAACCATCAATACGACATTTTTATGCATCTAAAACATCAAATGGGCTGAGATCTAACACCTCTAATTTCTGGAGTTGCCGAAACTCATAAAAAGAACCCATGGGACCAAGTAAACTGTTGATGTAAAATTGTAAAAGTCGAATTTTTTGTTTTGTATAGTTTCGCATTTTATGTTATTTTACTAAGTCATCTTTATGCGAAGTTGAATTTCTAGACTTAGTATATTTTTTGTACACTCATGTTCCCTATAAATAGGGACTGAGGTTAGAAGTAGAAAGAGACTTTTTCGTAACTGATATCTCTTTTCTGCTTATTTTGTAATCAGTCTTTATCAATATGAGATTTGATTAATATTTACTCTTCGTGTTCTAAATCTTCAATTACTCAAATCAAACTTTGCTTTCTAAAATCTCGATAACAATTCTCATCAATTGGTATCAGAGCAGGATTCAAACGGCTTAGATTTGATTTTCGTGTTAGAATCATTTGCTTTTTGAGTTGCAACTTTACTCAAAATTTTCCGCGCATTTTGGTTTTGAAAATCACATTTGATCTTCAGATTTGAATTGATTCTGTCTTTGAATTGTTAAGTCGAGTAATCGATTAGTGATTTGTGATCAATTCAATTGATCAAATTCTCTATTTCATCTAGTTTTTTAAGCTTTCTGAAAATTTATGTGTTCATCAATGGCGAATTTCAACATGAATACAATGACTTCCTTCTCTCACTTGCTTGGTTCCCCAACCAAAATTCCGATGTTAATTCCAGAATACTATGATCAGTGGGCTGATAGAATGGAAGATTACTTAAATGGAATTGATGAAGAACTTTGGAATTGTATCGATGGAACAGTGCAAGCTCCTGCTAATGTTCAACCAATTGGTCCATCTACTACTTCTACTGAAGTTGCTGATCAAGAAAAACGGTTGAAGAATAATGAAAAGAGATGCATGAGGGAACTAAGAGGTGCTCTTCCTCCTGTGTTTTATAATTACATTCGTAGTTGTAAAACAGCAAAGGACATTTGGAATACTCTAAAAGAGAAGTATCAAGGTAGCGAAAAGACGAAGATCAACTCTGTGAAGCAATGTCTACTTGAACTGAAGGAATTCAGACAAAAGGATGCAGAAACTCTTGAAAATTACTATGATCGTCTGAATGAGCTTATGTTTCGCTGCAATAGGTATGGAATCACTAGGTCTCTCATGGAGTTCAATTTAACTTTCATTATGGGTCTTCGCAAGGAATGGCGAAGTGTGAGCATGATGATTAAGAATCAACAGAGTTTTAATACAACTAAATTGAATGATCTCTACAATCAACTGAAAACACATGAATGTGAGGTTTCAAAAATGTATGAAGAATCAAAACATAGTATTGGAGGTCCTTTGGCTCTTGTTTCAAAGGTATCAGAAGTTGATGTTAATGAAAAAGATGGTTTAGATGAAGAAGGATTTTTGATGAACTCTGATGATGAAGCTGTGTCATTCTACTCAAACAACAGAGTTAAGAAGTTTTTCAAAAAGCCTTTTAATCCAAAAGGAAAGGCTGATGATGCGAAAAGTGGAGTCACAAAAATTGGAGGAGAGGAGAGGAAGATAATGGAGAAAGCTGAAGAGAAACAAAAAGATGCGAAAGGAGTGAAAAAGTTGAAAGGTGATTCAGGAATTTACTGTCACTACTGCAATGGTGCGAATCACTCTGCAGTTGATTGCATGTTGCAAAAGAAAGAAGAGAAGAAGGAAAAAGTTAAAGATGAAGCATACTACTCTGAAAAGATTGAAGAGATATGTGCTAAGACCAAAGGAGTGTCTTTGGTTGCGAAGGGTGAATCTGCTGATGAAGAGAGTGGAACGTATCAGATCTGGTCTTCAGGATCTGATGATGAAGAATGAGGCATCCCACACATGGAGCAATGTTCGCAAGTTTTGAAGATTGCAAAGAGGACATTTCAGGGAGATGCTTCGTATCTAAATCCACAGAAAAATCACCCATGACAACCAAGGTACATGCAATACTTGAATCTTTTAATATTCCTTTATCTGCTTATGATGCTGAAATTGTTTCATTTGATGATACTGTGGCTTATTTTGATTCTGTTATTGTGTCTGCTAGTACTGAAGCTCAAAAATTAAATTTGCAACTAGGTGAGACACGAAGAGAATTAGAAATAAAGAGGAGCAAAGTAGAAAAACTTGAAATGAAGATCAAAAATATAGATTGTGATAGGAATAATCTTACAAATGATGTTAGGTTGTTACTAGCACAAAGGAACATATATTGTAATTCTTCCAAACGATTGTATGCAAAATTAACTGCTTTACATCATTCTTCTGACATTAGCAAAGAACAACATAGGAAACTTTTACCTTTTCTTGAGTATGAACGTGAAAAAGTTGATGTTGTTTCTTATGATTGCGAAAGTACAATTGCTCAATTTGACAAAATACTTGATGATAGATATCCATATGGTATTGTCAAAATTGATGAATTTCTAAATGTTGATGAGTTGGTTAACATTGTCAATGAAAGTTTGACAAAGAGTGAACAAGTGAAAATCTTAAAGAAAACTGAAAATTCAACTCTTGCCTCACAATTCAATTATGCTGATATTGATGAAAATTCAGATAATGTGAGTGAAATCAGTGAGATAGAAGAGGAAGAAGAGGTTGATTGTTCTCAATTGTCAATCATTAATATCACATCTAAGATCAAAGGTAAAGAAATAATAGTTGATTCGATAGTAGAGGATGAAATTGATAAACCTTCAACTTTGCAACATTGTAAGTTTGATAATGTGGAAGTTGAAAGCTGGAAATCTGATGATACTGATGAGAACAAAGAAGAAAAGAAAGATTCAAATGAAACACCTCAACGAGTTGTGGTTGATCAAGTGTTTGAGAATACAAAAGAATTTGACAAAATTTTAAATGACAAAGGCGCACATTATTTGGAAACCAACACTGTGTTATATCCAAATTTTGTATGCACTGATAAAACTATTTTTCCAAATCAAGTTTTTGTCACTACTGGAAATGCTAAGAAAGTTCATCCTGAATTCAACAAAATGATTGAAAAAGATAATCTAAAGTCAACCACAGAAGGTTTTTTACCAAATCAAAACACAGAAGCAAACAATTTAACTCAAAATTGTTATGTGTTTCAAAAACAAAAATCATTACAAAAATGGGTGGTTAAAGGTGAAAAACCAAACAAAATTTTTGAAAAAGTTGAAAAATCAAAGGCTGAAGTGAAATTAAATTCTCATTAATTCAAATTGATGGTTGGAAATTATTCAACAGAAAATAATGTTTCAAAAAGAAAAGCAAGAAAAGCAATTTTCTGGCAAGTTGTGTTTAATGACAAACCAAGAGCTGAAAAAGAACAAATTTCAAAAACAACATCATCAAAATTTCAAAGCAAAAATAAACAAACGGATTCAAGTTTTCATAAACCAATAAATTATGTTGACAAAATTCCATATATTCGCAAATATTACAACAATCGAAAATTGAGAATTCGCAAAAATTTGCAAATAATCAAAAGTTTCAAAATGTTGGCAAATTCACGAATACTTCATCAAGTTTGAAAAATTCAAATCAAGCAAAAGTGAAATTTTCACCAAAACAACCAAATTTTCCAAATCCTTCAATCTCAAAACCGACCAAAGTTTCATATACAAAAGGAAAATCTGATGTAAGTACGATCAATCGTTGGTTTGAAGGGAAAGGAAGAAAATATCAAAGTGGGAAGTTTTCAGAGCAACAAATCAAGAATGCATTTGATAAGTTCGCAAATAACTCTTCCACTACTAGTTCAACATCTCATAATTCGCAAGTTCCGGTTCAAAAATGAAAACCAGTTATCAAAAATACGAATGTTGTGAAGGATAAGATTACAATCAATGGAAATCCAAAACTATTGAATGACTATATCTCAATATCTAGATCTGATGATGTAGATATAATGGATTCTGTGACAAACAAAGTGAAAACATGGTTTTTAAATTCCAAGAATTTTTTTCATTCTACTAATGATGGACCCAACAAGTCTTGGGTTCCTAAATTCTTTCAATAAATGCAGGTGATGTGTGACGAGCAATATGATACGAAATGGTATATTGATAGTGGTTGCTCTCGTCATATGACTGGAAGAAAGGAAAACTTGCGAGATTATAGAAGCTTGGAAAATGTTGGAGTAGTCAAATTTGGAAATAATCACAAGTGTCAAGTGAAAGGCTATGGGAAAGTCACAAATAGAAAATTCACAGTGAACAGAGTTGCTTATGTTGAAGGACTTCAACATAATTTGATAAGCGTGCCACAACTTGTTGTTGGTACTGGAAATCAAGTTGTATTTAATGAAGAAGGAAGTATCATTTCAAATGCGAAGTCAAATGAAATACTTCTCAAATCCAAAAGATATGGTGATATGTTTACACTGGACATCAAACCAATTGTGGGAAAACCTGTTGTGTGTTTACTATCAAAAGCATCTAATGATCTCAGCTGGCTTTGGCATCGAAGATTGTCACACTTGAACTTTCGAAATATTAATAAACTTGTCATTGAAGATTTAGTTCGAGGGTTACCAGTACTAAAATTTGACAATGATTCTTTGTGTGCAGCTTGCGAACAAGGAAAACAACATCGAAAAGGTCATTCGATTGTGATAGATTCAAAAATCGTAGAACCATTGGAACTTCTTCACATTGACTTATGTGGACCGTCGACTGTTGCAACAATCAATAAAAAGCGGTATATTTTAGTTGTTGTAGATGATTTCTCTCGATTCACATGGGTGTTTTTTCTCAGGTTGAAATCTGAAGTTGCTCAGACGATGATTGATTTTATCAAAAAGATTGAACTTATTCTGAAGAAGAATGTACGAAAAATTAAAAGTGATAATGGTTCTGAGTTTAAAAATCAAACTCTTGATATTTTTCTCACAAGCAAAGGAATTTCACATAATTTCTCATCACCATCTACTCCACAACAAAATGGTGTTGTTGAAAGAAGAAATCGATCTCTATGCGAAGCAGCCAGGACCATGTTAACATATGCGAATCTACCTTAATATCTTTGGGCAGAAGCAGTGTCCACTGCATGTTTTACTCAAAATCGATCATTCATTCATCGAAGATTCAATGTTACTCCATATAAAATAATCAATAATCGGAAACCTAATGTAAAATTCTTTCATGTTTTTGGTTGCGGGTGCTTTATCATGAATCTCAAAGATAATTTGTCCAAGTTCCAAGCTAAAGCTGATGAAGGCATATTCTTAGGATATTCACAGAATTCAGTTGCATACAGAGTGCTTAATAAAAGAACCAGAAAAGTTGAAGAAACTTTCAATTTAACGTTTGATGATTACTATCTTAAACAAATGGATAGTAAATTTGAAAATAAATCAATACTTGTGGATTCAAATACTCCAATTGATAATTCTGAAATAAATGATTTTGATTATGACTTAATTTTCGGCATTCCTTACAGGGCAATTGACGCAGAAAATAATGCTCCTGATAATCAAACATCAGAATCATCAAAACATACTGATGATTCAACAATAAATAGTACATCGATATCTTGTGAAAGTACGACTGATATTCGTATGGAGGAGGAACATACGAATATTCATGAAGATACTCAGTCAACTTTAGAGGGAGAGAATGAATATATGAATCATCAAGTTGAGGGGGAGCATTTGCAGAATCAACAGGAATATGAAGTTGAGGGGGAGCATTTGCAGAATCAACAGGAACATCATTTTGAGGGGGAGCATCAAGATGAAGATCATGTTGAGGGGTAGCATGATGAAACAGAGACAATTAATCTTGATGAAAATGATGAGTTTCATGAACTAAATGATAATTTTTCTGTTGCAGGATCTGAAAATGAAGATATGTATGAAGATGCACCATTAGAATTTGATCCTAATTTTCCACCACTTGAGAAATGGACAAGAAATCATCCAAAAGAACAGGTAATTGGTAATCCACAACATGGTGTGTTGACTAGAGCTCAAATTTGTGCGAAAAATGAGGTACTGAATGCGAACCAAGAACTATGTATGTTTAATGTCTTTATTTCGAAAATAGAGCCAAAGACAGTAAAGGATGCTATGGAACACTCAGATTGGGTCGTTGCTATGCAATCTGAACTAGCTGAATTTGAACGAAACAAGGTTTGGAGATTAGTTTCTAAACCTTCTGATGTTTCAATTGTCGGATTAAAATGGATTTTTAAAAACAAAACCGACAAAGATGGCAATATTATTCGAAATAAAGCTAGACTAGTGGTTAAAGGTTATTCGCAACAAGAAGGGATAGACTATGAAGAAACATTTGCACCTGTTGCAAGACTTGAAGCAGTTCGCATATTTTTAGCCTATGCAGCTCACAAAGACTTTGATGTTTATCAAATGGATGTTAAATGTGCATTCTTAAATGGCGAACTAGAAGAAACAGTATATGTTGAACAACCACCAGGATTTATAAGCAATGAACATCCTAATCATGTATACATCCTAGATAAGGCTGTATATGGATTAAAACAAGCACCAAGAGCCTGGTATGCAACACTTACAAATTTCTTGAAACAATCTAAATTTAAGCAAGGATCAGTTGACCCCACATTATTTCGCAAGAAAGTTGGGTGTCATCTTATGCTTGCTCAAATTTATGTTGATGATATTATCTTTGGCTCAACTGATCCAGCATTGTCAATTGAATTTGAAAATCTAATGAAAAGTCAGTTTGAAATGAGCATGATGGGAAAAATTAATAATTTTCTTGGCTTAAACATAAGACAGAACAGAGATGGAATCTTAATCAATCAAGAAAAATATACGAAGAATTTGCTTGAAAAGTTTGGAATGTCTAATAGCACGAAACTCAGAGTACCAATGGCAGTAGGAACAAGACTAACTCCTTCGTTAGATGCTCCTGCTGTTGATTTAACACTTTATCGAAGCATGATAGGGTCTTTATTGTACTTAACTGCAAGTAGACCTGATATTATGTTTTCGGTTTGCAATTGTGCTAGATATCAAGATAATCCCAGAGAACCTCATTTGATTGCAGTGAAAAATATTTTTCGCTATCTTAAGGGAACAGTTTCTTTAGGACTTTGGTATCCTACGAAAATGGGGGTTTTCATTCAAGCTTTTTCAGATTCTGATCTAGGAGGATGTACTTTGGATAGGAAAAGTACGAGTGGTGGATGTCAACTACTGGATGGGAAGTTGGTGAGTTGGCATTCAAAGAAACAAACTTGTGTGGCTATATCAACCGCGGAGGCAGAATACATTGCTGCTGCTGCTTGCACTTCGCAAATTATTTGGATTCAGAGTCAACTTCGTGACTATGCAATAAACATGAAAAAGATTCCTTTGTATTGTGATTCGCAAAGTGCAATTCGCATTTGTCATAATCCAGTACAACATTCAAAGACAAAACACATTGCTCTTCGATATCATTTTATCAAAGATCATGTGGAAGATGGGAATATTGAAATTCATTTTGTTAAAACAACTAAACAACTTGCTGATATTTTTACAAAACCTCTTGATGAAAAATCATTTGTTAGAATTTTAGCAGGTTTGGGGATGATTAATGCGAATTCAATATCAAACACTCATGCCTAAAAGTCTGGTTCAGCAGTTATGAGTCAAATTTGTTCAGAAGTTACTGTTCATTCTGAGGCTTCGCATCCACATCTTTTCGCATCTGAGATCATAACAACTAAGGTAAGGTTTACGACTAATTTTGAATTTTTTTTAACTTTTGAAAAATTAAAAATCCAAAAAGATTTTATTTTGTTATGTTCTTAATTTTGAAAAATTAAAAATCCAAAAAGATTTTATTGTGTTATGTTCTTAATTTTGAAAAATTAAAAATCCAAAAAGATTTTATTGTGTTATGTTCTTAATTTTGAAAAATTAAAAATCCAAAAAGATTTTATTTTGTTATGTTTTTTAATTTTGAAAAATTCAAAAATCACAAAAATATTTTTGTTTTCTTTGTTCTTTAATTTTTGTGTGTTGAGAATTTAATACAGGGCTAAAATGCGAAGATGTCATACTTATGTGTTTCTACGGGAAGGTATCAAATTTCTTTTAAAAACTAGTTAGGATGTCCCTAGAAGCATGCTGTTATATGTAGACCAAAAGCCTCAACAAGACTCTATGTGTGAAAAGAAAGCCTTAATGAAATTATCACATGAAAATTTCTTCCCAAAAAGGCTTATATTCGCATAAGTCAACAGAGCTACCTTACTCTATTGGATTAGTGTCTAAGTCCATAACTATTTTGGTATGTACTTGACCCGATGGTGCATGGTCCTTTTGGGTTGCCTTCACCAAAGCAACTTGATAGGATGAATTATGGAGAGAAAGGATTAAATATGATTTATTAATATATTATGGGAATAATATGTTAAAGGAGAAATCATATTGTTTAATTAATATTAGTCAATAATTAATTGGTAATTAGTTTTGTGACTAAAAGAGATTAATTAAACTTAAGGGACTGGAATTGTAATTATAAGATAATTGCAATTTGGGCCATGGATTGCCTTTTATTATAAGGTGGACGAATTCTATGGGGGAAGCCCATATGAAATCGTCCAAGGCCTTATGGAAAGGGCTTCATGGGTTGCTTAGGGCTTAAGCATCCAAATTAGGGTTTCCTTGTTAGATAACCCTAATAGCCTCACTATATATAGAACCCTTAAGGCTCAAAAACGTGGGGGAACTTCTTTTCTAGGGTTAGAACACGGTTTTGGTAGCCTCCATCCTCTCTCCTCTTCATCCTCTTGCTTATGGTGTTTGTGAGCCATTAGAGGAGTTACACTTGTGACTCTAAGCCTTCCAAAGTCAATTCAAGGAGGAATTGGGATTGTTATTACTACATAACAATCAAGGTAATATCATAAACCTAATTATATGTTAATATTGATTTCCATATGCTAGAATTAGGGTTTATAGTCTTGGATTCAAAGCATGTACAATAGAGAAACCTAGATCCAAGCATTAGGGTTTGTATGAGCACATAGGATGTCTTATGACCAAAACCCATCATACTCTTCTCAAATGAGTTAAGAGTTTTCTGTTTTGTCCATTATAACAGAGGTACACTTCGATTCTTATCCAACCTTTTTATACCAAACAATTCTTACACTCCAAATTTTTGAAGAGATTTGTCCTTGAGGTCTTTGATAAAACCAATCAAAACCTAGACAAATCACAAGTCTGTGTTTATGATCTAATATCATGAGACCGTGATGGAAGTGAAACCCAAAAATCATAAACCTTAAGGAATTGACGGGGAACTTTGTTCCAGATTTTTACGAAACCTTTGTTTCAGTATCAAAAATTTCGAAACTTCAAATCATATTCAATTCGCATGCGTGGTCTTGATCAAATATTCAAAACCAACAATATTTGTTACCCAACAAGATCCAGAACAAATTTTCTTTTGAATATGATTTCTGTGTAAGTTTCATTCGCAAATCCTAGTCATGATAAATATTTTCACAAGCCAACTTGTCACTGACTACACTGGTCAAACAAGTAATTTCATTTACAATTTCTCACCTTATGTTAAGGCTGATATGTAATGAAATTTGAAACCAATCCCAAATGTCTTTTAAAAGAAGCCCTTCGATAATTCTCTACAAGTATTCGATTGTAATTCACGGGAAACTACACAAGCTGTTGATTATCTCTCTTGATGATTAACGAAGCAACCTTTGCCTGGGGTTTAACTGCATTCATGTCAAATTAAATTTTTGACATCACAAAATTCCAAATTTTTTTTGTTTCTCATCTTATTCTGTTGACACAATGCACATATGAAATCCTTGAGGTTCTGAGTAAAACCAACTCAGACTGATGATTTCGCAAATCTGGCATATGACTTCACTTTATATCCCAAAAGTGAAAGAGCCTTGCCTCCATGCGAAGGGTTTTAAACGGTTCAGATTCTATAACGGGAAACTTGACAGGCTGTGTACTCAAGATGGTTGGTATTCTATCCGGTTTTCAAGGAGAAGTGACAGTTACTTTTTGAAGCATGGTTATCTTTTGCAGTCATGATCCGATTTTCAAGGTGCCACATCAGATAACATTAAATGCATCCCGCTTTAATTTCAAATCAATTTGAGTAACCTATAAAAGGGGGATCAAGAACACTATGTACGGTTACACAAACAGAACTCTCACAAACCTTCAAAGCTTCAACCTTGATCAAACTTCATCTTTTTCAAACCCTAAAAATGGCAGCCACTCAATCCAACACTGATGAAGTTCTTTCTCAATCCCTGATGAAAATCCAAAGCACAAACTATCAAGTTGATCCAAATGTATCCTCTTATCCTGAAGGCTTGAACATGCTTATCGTTGCCCTGAAACGATCACCTCTGTCAACTGCCATGTTTAGTTCCTTCTCTGTTCCGATGACATGGTTATCCTTGGCAGCTTCAACGGCATCATACAATCATACAGCGGATGTGATCACATTCAACTTAATCAACAACAACTGTCCAAGAAGATGTTTGTTGAATTCTCGTAGATTCCAAACAACCCTCCATTTGTCAAACCTGTTAACTCTCAAATCATTCACATGTTCAACGAGATGGGTCATTAACCAGAGCTTGAGAAGATCAGTGACTTTCGAACGTCTGGGTTGCCGTGCATATGAAATTTCTTATTTGGAATTTTTCTTAGATGCCTAACAGGAAGATCAGTTGGACTGGATAGAGGACGAATGGAAGTATATGCCATGGTTATGGGCATATACTATGACATAAACGTTGATTATGCCACCCAATTATGGAAGGAATTTGTTAAGAGTCTCGAAAACACAAATTCGGAAAAGGGGATCTCGTGTGCAAGATACTGGAGCTTGATTCTGGAAAAGGTCTATGAAAAAGAAGCAATTCCAGTAATGGAGGATGTTGAAGTTGCAGAATTTTCTTTGTATCAGTTTCCAAAGGCAGTCGAAGATGATGAAGCAATCTTTTCTCATGTGGCTCGCATTCCAGATGCGATGCTTCGCAAGGTATCTCAAACTCACAAAGTCTTGGTGAGATATTTGCGAACAGTTGATCAATTAGAGCAGACTGGAGTACTATTGGATGTTGCTGCTCCGTCAAAGAAGAAGAAGCTCATAAAGAAGGATGTGAAAGGTTCATCTTCACAACAAGTTCAAGATGAAGATATTCAGATTGAAGAAACTTCATCGAAATCAAAGAAAGAAATAATACCTTCTAAGTCAGGGGTATTGAAGAAAATTCGCAAGGCTGAGGTGAGTAGTAAAGGTGTTACTATTCGCAGTATTCCAGCTCTGGTTTCTCCAGGATAGAAAAGACAAAGAGCTGAAGATGTTGTCAAGAACATGCAACGTACTCTCGTCAAAAGAAGGAAGATGGTGATTCGCAATGAATCATCTGATGAAGAAATAGTACCAGAAACACCACCAGTGCCATCTACGGTAAATGTTTCATTACCTATCATCCATACTTCGCAAATCTCTACAACCTTACCACTTACCAAACCACTCGAAATAGTCACTACCAAATCAGTTTCTGAGGAGGTACCTATTTCTAATACGGTTGTCAACGTATCTGATATGGGGCACCTATCCTGAGTGTTGAAACCACAATCCCCATCTCCTTACCCATTTCTTTACCAATTGTTTCAATCCTAGTTACCACTTTATCCAACACCTCATCAATTTTTGATCATGCTCTTCAAAACCCATTTACAACACTTTTTCCATCTCAATCACCCGAAAATCCTCAACCTTCGCAACCTTTATCTGATAATGAAGCTGAAGGAGGTGCCTTTGGAGGGATAATTGAAGACATTCATTTTGATTCAGAGGAGGAGGATATTCCTTATCATATGCTTATGACAGGAAAACAATTTAAAATCCTGAATCATAAATTGAATGCTATTATTCAGTCGCAAGCTAATTCTGGCAGGATGTCTTCTATTTCAGCTATGGAGGTTGATGTAATGATCAAAGGTTCTGAGAAGCGTATTATGGAGAAGGTTGATCAATCCGACAAGAATAATGAGCTTCACATTCAAGCACAAGGGAGAAATTTTACTTCAGTGATCAAGGATTTGAAAGCTGCTGCAAAAGAACGTCATGTTCTTTATGTACAGGATGTGAAGAAAGTTCGGGAGGATGTCAACTATAAGCTTCAAGAGTTGAAATCTGAACTTGCGAAGGAGCTTCAGGATATTCATACTCAAAATGCTGAAGTTTAAAAGCAGATTGCGGAGGTTTCTTCAAGAGTACAAAAGTTTGTTGATGTTCCTATTCTTGAAACCCATAACGAAGAAACAAAGGAGAAGCTTGATCAGCTAACCAAGTTGGTGTCTGAGCTCAAAATGGTGGTTTCGCAATCTTCAACAACACAAACTCTCACTCCTGAGTTCTTGTCTCTAAAGATTAATACTTTAGAACAAGCAATTTAGAAAGCTCTTGCTCCACTTGCCAACTTTACTTCTTTACTACCACGGAGTGCCCCACCTGCTTTCACAAGGGTGCAAGGGGGAGAGAAAAGTTTAAGTAAAGAAGAGGATGCGAAGACAGTTGGAAAAGTTATATCTACTCAGATTATAACTACTCTTCCCATACTTACGAAGCCAATTTCCTCAACCACAGTAACCACAAAAACGATTGCCAAAGGAATCGTTATTGGAGAAAAAGAAGGAGGTTCAAGTTCAAAACCTCAAACAGATATGGTGGGAAAAGGAAAAGGGATTTTGATGAGTTATTAATTAACTCTTTGATCGATTAGATCTTTGTAACAGGCATGCGATGAACGTGAAAACAGTAAACAAAACACAAGTATGAATCAAGATGTGTCGAATGATTAGATTACTCGATCATCAGCAGAGCTCGACTAAGAACTTCCACTGTAGAGGATACTAGGGTTACAAAATAAGAACGATGAATATGCTAAACAATACTTCTCATATCGTTTCTAATCTTTTCTAATCATTTCGTTCTAGGATGCATGCAAGCATCTATTTATACTAAACCCTACAAAACTCACGGATGGACAGGCCCATACCGGAGATACATATTGGACTAGCTAATGAGCCCAATAGACGCAACACAAAATACGACCCAACAATCTCCCCCTTTGCGTCAAATTGGAGCGAGACTAATGTTTCTTCTTGCTTGGACCAGCAGCACGAACCTTCTTTGTTGTATCAAACATACGTGTGATAAGTGCAAGGATAGTCTGTCTGAAGCGAATGTACCATTGAATCATGTCATCAAAGTACTTGATATCATCCGCTGTGTTCTGCTTGCATCGATGGATGATCCCTAAAACGTGTTCCAAACAGGCAGTGGTGTAGAGATGTTTGTCTACCAAGGCGAAAAGACCTTTTTGTCCTTCGTTCCTGGTAAACATGACGGAGTTTCTCTTTAGGTCAATCTTCCCCATCTGCATCATGTTGAGATCACTGACAGAGCCAACAGGAGATATGGTAGGCTTTTTCTTGAATACGTTCGTTATCTCCTGATCCATCAAAGAAACTTCCATGGCATAGCATACAAGCATCCTCTTAAGGTGGTCGATGATCGGACCATATTCAGCTTCGTTTGTAAGAAGAATGTTGTGCAAGATTATCCAGTCATAGGGATTAAGGTTGGGAAGATCTGCAAGTGAGATGGCATGTTCGGTCTTGGCAGATCCCCGTAGTACCTTGAACCGAATGTTGGTGAAGTTGCCTTCCATGTACGGCTTCAGGACCCGAACATTGATGATTTTCTGAGCGCTCCAAGTTTTGTATTGTGGTTGAGCTGCCCTCAGATAAAATTCGATTAAGTCTCGATCCACCTTCGGACGAGGATGGGGGAACTCAGCAATGTTGTCAAAGGCATGAAAGATAAACGCCTTTCGGGTCAGTGGCATATCGAACTGAGAGTCGATAGTGTTAGAACGATCTAAAGAGATCACAGGTTCTAGCCACAAGATACTTTGTGTTTCGATGGCTTCTTTAATCAGCCTCTCACGAGTCCACGGAGGAAAAAGAGCTTTCCTGCTCCCGAGAAGATCATGGGGTTCTTTCTGTCTTCTTTCGGCTTCTTCAGCCTCTCTAGCCACACGAGCACTGATATCAGCCTCTTTATCTCGACCATGTCGCTTCAAAAGGTCGGCAATTGTTTCCTTATCATCGTCGTCACTCTCCTCAGCAATTTTCTTGCCTTTGTCTTTCACACCGGAACCTGAGGCTTGGCCTACCGGAGGAGGTTCGGTTGTGTGAGTTGCTGCTGAAGTAGGAGGTGGTTGAGACACTTGTTCTTTTTCTCCCCCTTGTTTCGGAATGGACACGAAATCAAGGAGCCCTTCAATTTTGCTCAGTAGAGAGAGGGCGAGAGCAAGCTTCTCTTCAAGGGTACGTCGTACTGAATAATTTAGGATTGGGTCATGTGCGTCAAGGATGTTTGAGATAGCAGAGTGGACATCCGAAACACACGATTTAACCACCTCTCTTTCAGATCGAAGAGAGTCAATCTCCTGTTGAGAGTTGGAGAATTGAATACTCTTGACCTTCAGAGCGGTAGTCTTCCTTGCGAGAGCATCCATGAGAGAGTTCTCAGCAGCTAAGTCTTCTTGAAGCTTGGAGAGACGCTCCTTAATGGTGGTTCTGAAAGCTGAGTTGTCGTCAGAAATTGTTTGACGAAGTGAAGCGAACGACTTTAGCTCTGATGCGACTGAGTTAGCCAGCTGGTTGACAATGGGTTCCAGCTTTGTCATGGTGGCTTCAGCGTTTTCCTGTAAAGATTTCAACAAGGAAGAAGCATCAGTGAATAGTTTATCGACTTTTTCGGTCGCTGCCTCACATGCTTTGGTTGAGGCGTCAATGGCTGCAGTGGCAGAATCAAGAGAAACTTGATGAGCTTTGGAAAAAGCCTCAACAATTTTCTGAATTGCAACTTCAGATATGGAGGACTGAGATGTGGAAGATGAGGCGATGAGCGAATCGATTTTGTCATGTAGCTCCTTGAGATGTTTCTTTGTGACAGGAGCATCTTCATCATCATCACTCTGAAGTTGAAACGGACTGTAATAGACCGAATCAAAATTCATGTCCTCCCCGCCAAGGAATGGTTCTTCACCCTCTGATGCATGAGTAGGAGAAGATGGTGGTGGTGAAACTGGAGTCTCGCTAGTAGTAGTAGTAGGTTCGGGTTGGGTGGTGTGTTTGGTTGTTGGTGTGGGTTCGGGTGTTGAGGTGGATTTGGGTGCGTCAGTATGAGCCCCCGTATCAGATACGTTGGTTCGTACTTCGGCAGTGGTCGTGGTTGTTGCTTCGGTAAAGATGGGTGGTGGTACTGGGATGGAAGTAGGTGGTATTTGAGTGGTGGAGGTTATGGGGGGAATAGAAAAAGGAATTGTAAAGGGTGGAGAAGAGATAGGAGAAGTAGAAATATGTATCTCTGCGGTAGGCGAACGAGGTGGAGTGTTGTCACGTTGAGATCCATCCGAATCAGAACCCTCGTCCTCAGATTCGCTTGAGGATGAAGCGATAATCAGCTTTCGTCTCGGTTGGGTTTTTCTCCTCTTCTGTGGTGGAGACTGAGCTGCCTTAGTGGTTTTCCTTTTCTTGGGAGATGGGCCTTTTGCTCCCTTTGCCACCTATTTTCCCTTATCAGCCTTCTTGCCTCTAGGAGCAGGCTTGTCAGCGTCATGAATTGATTTCAGCATCTCTGGAGTAAGATCCCTCGGACCAGAACATTTGAACTCCTTGTACGTTCTGATAATCCGACTGTCAGCAGGAACATCACCATACATCGTTTCAGGGATAGACCCGTTGAAGGGAAATTTTGATGCATCCGACACAATGATCTTCGTGGTATGGAAAGTACCAATCGAAGACATTGGAGCACCAGCGACAATGGGGACGTGGTACTTGTCCATCACCCATTTCGTGAAAATAGTCCAGAACCGGGCATAAGAAATCTCTGAGTGTCGAGAGGTGGAAGATAGACTTTGAATGAGTTGTTGCCATAGGACCGACCCGTAGTCCATGTTGATGCCATTGTAGATCCCGTACATGATTGAGAGAAACAAACGACTTGCCCCATCGGATCCAGCACTTCTTTCAGATAAGCCCTTGAAAAGAACAGTGAACATCCCATTCCACTGAGGAGGCGGGCACGATTTCTTGAATTTTGTGACCGTAGTGAGCACCTCAGTGTACCCCATGTTGTAGAACATGTTGAACAGATGACCCATAGGAATGGTTTCAGGGTTAACCCTCGACGAATCAGGTTCAAACCCTAACAGTGTACAAAACCTCTGCTTGGAAATCGATGCCTTGTACTCGAAGACATCGAAGAAAATCCTGTCGACGACCTTGTCGTAGTGAGCCATGGCAAAAATTTGTGACAAGAACTCCATTGGAACAGCTTCAGCCCTGGTAAGAGCAGGAGCGATTGGCGAGAACTTCAGGCATTCGATGATGGCAAACATGAACGCGTCGTATGCCTGAGGAGTAAGATCAATGATCAAACTCTGCTGGGGACGAATGGGCAAGATGTGAGAAGTTGCGTGAACAGATGAAGAATCCGCCATTGTTGAGATGAAAGTGGGAGAGATGATGAACAGTAGAGGTTTAGAGGATTTTCTTGCTCTCTGGGAATATAGGTGCAGTAAAGAGGTAAACGGTGGATCACATTGCCTTTTATACTGTGGGTAAAGGAGAGAGAAGAATCTTTCCCAAATCTTCGATTGAAAAATGAAGAGTTTTTCAATCGCGATTGACGCGTGATAGTTGGTGTTGTCGATGATTACGCAGGAGAGAGAGTGTCAGTCCCTAATTACACGCCTTCCCATCAGGCGCCGTTTGGAGATGAAACGGTTCCAATTCGCACGCTTTGCCTTCTTGCGCCATTTGAAATCAAATCGATTGGACTCCCGCCTGAGTCATCATTTTGTCATCTTATCCCTTTAGAGTTTAACGGCATCTTTAAAGTAAAATCTCCCACGTGGATCAATATCAACCACAACCTTTTTATAACAGCCAATTCAATTAAAATGTCTTGAAATTAATGAAACCAGAATTTTGGAAAATCAAAAAGATTTTCGTGCTGAGTGTGTAAAAGAAAAAGAAATAAAGCAACACTTTTGAGGGATTAAGTGATGTCAATAAAGACACGAAACAATTGATCCCAGGCACGAATCTCTTCCTTCAAAGTCAAGAGAGACCTTAAAGTGTTTGTGTGGTTTCCCGTTGAATAACGATCAGACACTAATTAAGAAGTGTTGAAAGGCTTCTTTTAATTAGGCTTATGAGGGTGGCTTTCGCTTCGATTCATAATTCCTGATCTTGATATAAGATAGAAATCGAACGAAGTACTTGTGAGACCAATGTAGTCTGTTGAACAAGTAGGTTGGTGATAATATAAGTGGCAAGGTAAACTAATGTATACGAAATCTCAAAAAAAAATTAAAACTGGATCCCAAGGGAAGAAATGTTATTGGATTTAACAATTTCATAGGAACCACTCAAAAGAAAAATAGAGATTTCATGTTGTCCGTCAATTCAGTAGTGAAAACTAGAGCAAGTTAATTGTTCACCGTCAATTCATAGTAGGTATTGAATTGTGGGTTTCACTTAGCACGTAGTGACACGAAGCTAAGATCATGAACACAGAAATTGTGCAACCATAAACCTCAGTGGTAATGTCTGAGAGTCTCAAGGGTTACGTTTGTGAAACGAATGAGATGGAGAAGAAGTAATACAGATGGTGTAAAGAGACCAAAGTACCTCTGCTGTAAAACAAATAGGACTAAGCAGAAAACTCTTATCTCATGTGAGAAGAGAGTTAGGTAGCTCATGATTAGAATAAATATGAAAGCCTAATTGGGAAGACAAGGTTTGTTTGTACCAAGTCAGTAAGGCTTTTATTCAGAATCAAGTGAGGCTTTGGATACATACAGCAGCATGCTTCTAGGGACACTTAGCTAGTGAAATGATTTACCCACAAAGAGACATACAAAAAGATAAGAGCCAAAAATAAAATAAAGAAAAAAATAATAAAAAATATTTTTGGAGTTTTTGAATAAATAAAAAAAATATTTTTGGAATTTTTGATAAAGAGTAAGATAAGACATAAAAAAAATTAATACACAAAAAAATGTTGGAACCGAACCCGAGCGTTCGGTTTATTTCAGTTAAAAAAATTTTTGGAACCGAACCCGAGCGTTTGGTCTATTTCGGGTGAGAAAAAAAATTTGGAACCGAACCCGAACGTTCGGTCGATTTCGGTTGTAAAAAAATTTGAAAAAGAAAAGAACTTTGACAATAAAATGAATTTGGAAAAATTATACAAAAGATTTACAACCAAGTAACTACCTTTGAGTGATAAGCGAAGATCAGATGATACAACCGAACCCGAGCGTTCGGTTCATTTCGGCATACATGAGACCCGAACCCGAACGTTCGGTCTATTTCGCTTCTTACTTTTAATCTTGAGAGGTAATTATTGGTACTGACTCTGATTCCATCATTCCTAGCCCTTGTAGAATTTTGTTGAAAGAAGCTTCAGGAAGAGCTTTGGTGAAGATGTCAGCTAGTTGATCAGTGGTTCGAACAAAATGAATTTCGACGTTCCCGTCTTCCACATGATCCTTAATGAAGTGATACCTCAGTGCTATGTGCTTAGTCTTGGAGTGTTGTACTGGGTTATGACAGATCCTAATTGCACTTTCTGAGTCGCAATATAGTGGGATCTTTTTCATATTGAGTCCATAGTCCCGGAGCTGGCTTTGGATCCAAATCACTTGAGATGTACAGGAGGCAGCTGCGATGTATTCCGCTTCAACTGTAGACAGAGATACACAAGTCTGTTTCTTTGATTGCCAGCTAACCAACTTCCCGTCAAGGAGTTGGCAGCCTCCAGTGGTGCTTTTCCTTTCTAATCCACAACCTCCAAGGTCTGCATCTGAGTAGGCTTGAACTAAGAAACCTGAGTTTGATGGATACCATAAACCAAGAGAGGTAGTCCGTTTCAGATACCGGAGAATGTTCTTCACTGCAAGCATATGAGGTTCACGAGGATTCGCCTAAAATCTAGCACAGTAACAAACAGAAAACATTATATCAGGCCTGCTAGCAGTAAGGTACATTAAAGAACCGATCATCTGGCGATATAGCGTAATATCGACTGGTGGCTTATCCAAGGATGGAGTGAGCTTGGTGCCGAACGCCATTGGAACTTTAACTTTTGATTCTCCCATCATGCCAAATTTAGCAAGAAGAGTCTTGGTATAAGCTTCCTGGTTGATAAAGATGCCTTCGGGTCCCTGTCTAATATTTAAACCAAGGAAAAAGTTAATTGGACCCATTGAGCTCATTTCAAATTTAGTCTCCATCAGCTTTCTGAATTCAGCTGTTAAGCTAGGATTCGTTGAGCCAAAGATGATATCATCGACATAGATTTGAACAATCATAAGGTGGTTACCTTCCTTCTTACGAAAGAAGGTTGGGTCAAACGAACCTTGTTTGAATTTGGACATCTTTAAAAACTTGGTTAGCGTTTCATACCAGGCCCTAGGTGCTTGTTTGAGCCCATAAACCGCTTTGTCCAGAATATAGCAGTGATTGGGGTACTTTTCATTAACGAAACCTGGAGGTTGCTCCACGTACACTGTTTCTTCAAGTTCTCCATTTAGAAATGCACACTTTACGTCCATTTGGAAGACCTCAAAGTTCTTGTGTGCAGCATAGGCAAGAAATATTCAGACAGATTCCAGCCTAGCTATAGGAGCAAAAGTTTCCTCATAATCGATTCCTTCCTCCTGGCAGTATCCTTTCACCACTAGACGTGCTTTGTTTCTTATCACATTGCCTTCCTTGTCCATTTTGTTTCTGAAGACCCATTTGAGACCAACAACTGAGGCATCTTTAGGAGTTGGAATGAGGCGCCAAACTTTATTTCTTTCGAACTCATTAAGTTCGTCTTGCATAGCTTGAACCCAATCAGAGTGATCAAGAGCAGTATTAACTGTCTTCGGTTCAACTTTTGAGACGAAAGAGTTAAACATGCAGAACTCTACTTTTGAGAATAGAGATGCTTGCTTTGCCTTCAGTTGAGATCGGGTCAGGAGCTTTTCAGAGACATTACCCACAACCTGTGAAACATGATGATCTCTGGTCCATTTGACAAGAGGAGGGTAATTTAGATCATCGGATGGATCCAATTCAGCATTCACCATTTCTTCTAATTCAGATCGACTATCATCGTCGTAAAACATGTCGTTATTCTCCCCATCGACAGATGAGCTTTCAGGTGTAGCTGGACTTTCTGGTGCTACAGGACTTTCGGGTGCAATTGGGCTTTCGGGAGCTACAGTACCTTCGGGTGTAGTAGAGCTTTCGGGTGCCATTGGGCTTTCGGGAGCTACAGTACCTTCGGGTGCAGTAGAGCTTTCGGGTGCAGCTGGAGAAGAGTTCTCCCCCTCAACTAGTGAACTTGGCTGTTTTGAAGAAGATGGATTCTCCCCCCTCAACTGAAGCACCGTGCTGAGGAGGTTCATTTGGAACTGATACTCCTTCATCCATTCGTTTGGCAGCGTCTTCGACGATTTGCTTCAGATGGTCAACTTTGTTGTCTGCTGCATTGGCTTCTGAGAGAGTAGCCTTCTCCGGTTCATCGAATAACTCCACAAACTGCTCAAATAAATTTGCAATCGAGGTCGTGACTTGGCCTGTTTGAGAGAAAATTTCTCCAACTGTTTCTGCAGTAGCCTTCAGCTTCTTGACATAGCTATCATCGAAAGTCACATAATACGTTTCTTCAATCTTCCTCGAACGCTTGTTTAAAACCCTGTATGCTTTTGAAGCAAAAGAGTATCCCAGAAAAATCCCTTCATCGGCTTTAACGTCGAACTTGTTACGATGTTCTTTAGAGTTGAAGATAAAGCATCGTGAGCCGAATACATGGAAGAATTTGACGTTTGGCTTTCTGTTGTTGATGATCTCATAAGGAGTAAGAGTGAAACGCTTATTGAGATAGGACCTGTTCTGCGTAAAACATGCTGCAACAATAGCATCAGCCCAGAAATATAAAGGTAGAGAAGCGAAACTTAACATGGTTCGGGCTGCCTCACACAAAGATCGGTTTCGTCTTTCGACAATCCCGTTTTGTTGAGGGGTGTAGGGTGCTGAGAAGTTGTGACTGGTTCCTTTTTCTGCTAAAAAGTCTTCAAATTCTTTATTCTTAAACTCCAGCCCATTGTCGCTTCTGATGTTGTGAACGACTTTCCTCAGTTGCACTTCAACCTGCTTAATAAACATCTTTAGCTTGAGAGTGGCCTCAGATTTGTGCTTCAAAAAGAACACCCATGTAAAACGAGAAAAGTCATCAACGATAACAAGAATATACTTGCTACCACCAATGCTTTCGATAGATGATGGACCACACAAGTCAATGTGAAGTAACTGAAGCGGTTCAACAACTTTAGTTTTTATAATGGATGGGTGACTTTGACGAATCTGCTTCCCCATTTCACACGCAGCACACAAATGTTCTCGATCAAAATTGAGCAATGGAAGACCTCGAACATGCCCTCCGGTGACAATCTTGTTGATATCCTTGAAGTTAAGATGGGAGAGCCTTCGGTGCCACAGCTAGCTTTCGTCAGAATGTGCTTTGGATAACAGACAGATAGCTGGATTTCCTTTGATAGGTTTGAGATTGAGAGGAAACATTTCGCCTTTGCGCTCTGATTTGAGAATCACCCTTTTTGTTTTCTTCTCTATTATTTCCGAACCCTCATCGTCGAATGAAACTTTAAGACCGGTACCTCCAACAAGCTGAGATACACTGATGAGGTTATGTTGTAGCCCTTCAACGTACGCAACCTTTCTAATTGTGAAATCACCATTAGTTATCATACCATAACCTTTTATCGTGCCATACGAGTTGTTCCCGAACTTGACATTCCCGCCGTTTGGAAGAGATTGAAATTCCCTCAGCTCTTCCTTCCTTCCTGTCATGTGACGTGAGCAGCCACTGTCAATATACCATTCTTCGTCGAACTGCTCATCACTGATAACCTGCAAAAATCAAGCAGATTTAGGAACCCAAAGTTTCTTGGGTCCACATGAGCCTTTCACAAGAACAGGAATAGTAAGAGAAATGTCAACAAGATATGTTCTTTTTATTAAAGTTGTTTCATCTTTCTTCTTAATAGTGAAAACTTTAATTTTGTTGGGATTTGTTACAGTCGGTTTGGATTCAGGTTCAGGCGTTTGGGCCTTGGAATGCTTTTGATCATTCTTGACTGAGGAAACCTTCGATTTTCCTTTCAAATCTATTGAAGATTTTGGATTTTGAGTTTGAACAGAATTGGATTTAGAATGGGGTTGAGAAGAATTAGAACGAGAGAGTTTAGACTGAGAAGTTTTCTTGACTTGAGGTTCTAAGTGACCCTTTAGGTTTTGGTCATTAGTGGGACCAAACCTTGAACCTTGATAGCTTTTGCTTTCGGTAGCTAGTGTTCTCTGAACCGAACCTGTCCCTTCGGCTGTTATTCCTTTCCGAACCGAATCTGTCCTTTCGGTTGTTGTTACTCTCTTGTGGCCGGACAGTACTTTTCTCTGACTTTGAATTTTTGTCATGATAAGAGAAATGGGCGTTTTGAGATCACCAAAACTGTTTTCGCTCTGAGAGATTCTTTTTGTATCTCAGATTCCTTTGCTGCTTTTGATCCTTCACTTGCTTTGGTTGTCGGTGGATGTTGGCTTTTTGCTTTTGCTTCCTATCAGCTGGTTCACTTTTAACAGATGATGTTTTGCTTGTAGGAGTGACTTCTTCTACAGGAACTTCTTTTGTACCACTAGTACTTGGCACATCGAAGTTGTCAGGCTTGTTCAGAGGCTCTGGCACATATCTGCCTTTGGTTTTCCAGGACGTTCGTTCTGACAGACCAACGGTTTCGTCAGCATTATTTATAGGTGCAGACCAGAAAAACTCATCACAGCCATCTGCATTATCTTCGTTCACTATGGCGGTGAGTTCTGTTGTTTGATGTTCGGTTACTCCTGTGACCTTATACACCTGATTTGGTGTTGTTCTCACCTTTTGGTATACAACGGCCTTTTCTTCAAGAATCGGGGACTTATTTTGGGACAAACGAGCAAACTCCACAGAATTTTCGGAAATAAGATTTTTGTGGTGTTCGGGTTCGCTCATGACAAATTCAGAACAGTCGACTTCATCCTCTACAGAAATTTCACTCATATCATCATCCTCATTGAGCTCAGACGCGTTTTCAACATCAATTTTATTTTCTGAGCTCAAGTTGACATTCAATGAGTCAAACTTTTGTATGGTTTCGGTCCTTAGTTTCAGTTTATCGTTTTCATCCAAAAGGTTTTTAAGCATGTCCTTATGGTCCTTGGACTTTATAAAAGATTCGATTTTGTCCAAACCATACATATAAGTCGGATTCACATCATCAGATGAAACTACACTTTCAAAATTTTATGCTTCAACATCAATTTCATCCTCCTTAAATTCAAGGAAGGGAAAAATCATGCGATGACTTTTCTGCCCTATTTCACAGTTCAGATGAAGTTGAGTGATGTTAGCATAAAGACGTTTAGCAATTAAACAAAAGACATTTCTTTGTTTCAAAAGTTTTAAATTGTCTCTTTGCAAATAAATGTTTTCATCTTTGGATTTAATCAGCTCCGACTCCTTCAGCTCTATCCACATCCTCCGTTCCTCACTCTTGGAAGACACCCTTCTTATTTGGTCAGTTAGGTTAGAATTGGTGACCCGTGTTTGAGTTAAACTGCTATCTAGATTTGAGATTCTTGAATTTAAGCTTTTTAATTCTTTTTTATACGAATTTTGTGGGACTTTAAATGAAACAAAAACGGATTGTACCTTCTTGATCAATTCATCAAGCTCATTGATCTGCACACTGAGAGGTTTCGCTGTGAAGCATAGGTCCTCTCGCTCCTTGGTGTCTTCATTCCCACCATCCGTATTGTATCCCCTCATTTGAGATACATTTGTCACCATCAAACACTTCCCACCACTTTCTTCACCTCTTGCAACGTATGCCTTTCCATGAGATGGCTTCCTGACCTCATCATCATCTGAGTCGGTTGACCAGACCTGCACGCCACCGAACTCATCATCCGCTGCCGAACCCTGCACAATTAAAGCATTCATTGAAGGGTTAGCAGTAGCGTTCTTTCTCTTGATCTCTTCCAGCTTTTTCATCAACACAACTTCTTCATCTTTTTCCTCATCCTTCTCTGCCATTTTCTTTAGGACGCAGTCTTTGGCATAGTGGTTCTTTCCTCCACAATAGTAGCAGTTCACACCTGAATCTCCTTCAACTTTCCCCTTTTTCTTTGGTTCCTCTGTCTTCGGTTCCTCCCTAACCTTTTCAGAACTGTAGCTTCCCTGCCAATTTCGGTTCTTATTGGTAGGGAACCTTTTCTTAATGAACCTCTTTGGATTCGACACCATCATTGCATAGTCTTCAGAAGTAAGATCATAGTCTTCTAAGTTGAGATCTTCATCTTCTACCACACTTTTGCTCTTGGACATGAGGGCCAAGGACCCTAAACTGGAGACAACATTTTTCTCTTGCAAAACAATCTTTTCTTGGGATTTCAAAATCCCCACCAGCTTTGCCAACAAATAAGATTTAAATTGCTCATGAGCTTTAACAGTGGACACAACCGCTCTCCACTCGGATCTAAGGCCATTCAAAAATGTTACTTTTTGTTCAATCAACTTCCTTTCTATATCGTGTTTGATCATCTTGCTAAGAAGATGATTGAAGCGATCGAACGTCTGAGTAACAGTTTCATCAGAACTCTGCTTAAATTCACCAAACTCAGACAAAAGCAAGGTCTGAATAGAATGCTCCAAATCTTCATCTGTGGAATATAGCTCTCGCAGCCTATCCCATATTTCTTTAGCAGTGCTGCATGGACTCACTAGCCTGAATGTATCTGATTGTAGAGCGAATCGAATCAGTCTCAATGCTTTAATGTTGCATTGAAACTTTTCCTTTTCGTCTTGAGCAACATCCTTTACGTCCTTTAAGAGATCATTGTACTCTTTCTGAGTTTTAATAATTTTTGACGTTCCAGAGTGAGCAAATGGTCCAGAAACGATTGCTTCCCGATCCGATGACATAATCTTCAAAGTGATGTGCCCAGACTTCGTAATCCTGGGTGTAAAGAATAGGAATCTTCGTCGTCAATCCAATGCTGTTAGAGATGTTGATGGGATTAGATTGTGACTCGTCCATGCTTGATCGTTTGTTTTTTTTTACCTGTTTGAAAGATCAGACTTGTAATATTTAATATTAGGGCAAACAAATAAATGCTGAGTTACGTCAATAATGGAATGACGGCTCAATAAATATTAGTTAATGCGGAATAACCCTAATCGCAAACTCTTTCACAGAAAAAATGTGTATGAATTACACAGCCTCCTGCTCTGATACCAATTGATGAGTTATTAATTAACTCTTTGATCGATTAGATCTTTGTAATAGGTATGCGATGAACGTGAAAACAGTAAACAAAACACAAGTATGAATCAAGATGTGTCGAATGATTAGATTACTCGATCCTCAGCAGAGCTCGACTAAGAACTTCCACTATAGAGGATACTAGGGTTACAAAATAAGAACGATGAATATGCTAAACAATACTTCTCATATCATTTCTAGTCTTTTCTAATCATTTCGTTCTAGGATGCATGCAAGCATCTATTTATACTAAACCCTACAAAACTCACGGATGGACAGGCCCATACCGGAGATACATATTGGACTAGCTAACGAGCCCAATAGACGCAACACAAAATACGATCCAACATATTTTATATGAAAAATCAAAGGAGGAGAAGAAAGTTGAGGTTGAAGCAGAGTTGGAGAAGATGAGGCAAGTACAAAGCATCATGAGGCAGAGGGCAAGTGATCCTCCCTCGATGAACAAAGGAGATCTTGCGAAGCTTTACTCTTACGAAACTATAGAGTCAAAAGTTGTCGGAAGGGAAATGTACGAATTCGAGAAGAAGCCAAAGAGAAGTTATGATATTGCGAATTCAGACAATTATCAGCTGGATTTTCCAATCAATGAAATGTTGTTCATCACTGCTCAGTACAAGATTAGTGAGAAATTTGATAATCCTGATGATTATACACACATGAAAATCAGATTTCATGCTGTCTTGGGGAAGAATCCAGATGAAGTTTGGTCTTTAATGAAGATCAAAAAGGTGCTGACAATCAAGAAAGATGTATTGTTTGAAGACATGCTTCAAAATTTTCGTTATTTTGTTATCCGAGCAGACAACAAGCAGTATGACTTCACGGTAGCTGATTTTCCTTTGATGAACTGCAATGATTTAATTCAAGTGGCTCTAATTTTGAAGCATATGGAAGAAAATAATCTCAAAGGCTCTGAGACTGAAGTGTTCAAGATAGGTTTCGCACATGTGAAGACATACATTGACAACTACTTCGATTGTTTGGCTCTTACAAATGAAGAACTGGCTAATGTGTTGGGAAGAGAAGTGAACGTTCCTTGGGAAGAAACTTTATCTCAATCAGCATTATCGAAATATGTTGTTGGGGAAATATGCCTGAAACCGTTCGGCATGGTGTTTTATGGAAGAGATACAAAAGGGAAACCTAAGAAGTTCTTGTTTAAAGTCTCAGAGATTGAAAGATATACTTCTTCGCAATATACGCACTTTATTGTTCGTATGAACAACTGCAAGAAGAAGAATGAAGGAGACAAGAAAGAACTTAAGAAGGTGATCTCCTGGTATGGAGAAGTGCGAAAGACAATCCACTCAACTGTTCAAAAGCTTATGGGATGAATAGCTTCGACTGTTTACAAAGGGGGAGAATGTTGATGTAAAATTGTAAAAGTCGAATTTTGTGTTTTGTATAGTTTCGCATTTTATGTTATTTTACTAAGTCATCTTTATGCGAAGTTAAATTTCTAGACTTAGTATATTTTTTGTACACTCATGTTCCCTATAAATAGGGACTGAGGTTAGAAGTAGAAAGAGACTTTTTTGTAACTGATATCTCTTTTCTGCTTATTTTGTAATCAGTCTTTATCAATATGAGATCTGATTAATATTTACTCTTCGTGTTCTAAATCTTCAATTACTCAAATCAAACTTTGCTTTCTAAAATCTCGATAACAATTCTCATCATAAACTCATAAACAAGCCCTAAACTCTAACAGTCAAAATGAATCATCAAGGTAAGAACTTTTTACCTTCAAAAGCTTCCAAAGTTGATGAAGACTCTAGATCTAGAAGCTCAACCTCAACAAATGCTTGGTCTCCAAGTTCCTTCTTCTTGAATACACACTAAAATGCCACAAAATCACTTCAAAGCTCAAGAACACTTAAAGGGGGTGAACTAGGGTAAGATGGGACGTAACGAACATTGGAGGTTGATAAGGGTGAGTGTCCAAAGATCATAATGTTGTTTAAATAGGGCTTATGCATTAAAAATTAGGGTTTAGTCTTTGGATACGTATGCCCTGCGTACACCGCGTACGCTCAGCATACGTGGCTAAGCCCTCCGATCCAAAAGCGTGCATGTACGCTAAGCGTACCTAAACGTACGCCCAACGTACGAGGGGACCATTTTTGCAAATATTTCAAACTTCAAGGACCAAAGAGGAAAATACCTGGAATCGAATATTACATTTTGCTACTAGTATGTTGTTTTCATAATTAAACTACAAGTTAAAACAACATTTTATTATAGAAAAACGATATATAATTGGTTTTGGCTGTATTGATCTTGAAATTTCGAGAGCGAGTATGGATCTTAATAACTTTTTAGTTTATGTTGTATTGATCTAGAGATTAAATGATGTCATTTTATTTTATTTTTGTAATGTTGGGATTAGTTGAAACTAATCCCAAAACCAAGGTTTATATTTGGTCTACATACCTCAAAGGTTGTTGTCATTGTAAAAAGACGTAAAAGATTTATGTGTTGTCATATTTAGTTTCTCTTACTCGGTGAATGAGGAATATACCTATCAAGGTTAACATTATGGCTTGACATTTGTCTTTAGATCAACTCCCAATTAAAGCTAATCTAGAGAGTCGTGATTTGGATGTTCCTTCGTTGTTGTGCCTATCTGTGAAGTTGGGATAGAGATAGCTAGTCATTTGTTCTTTACTTGCTCATTACCAAATGAGCTCCTTTTCTAGATTTTTAGGTGATGGCTTATCACATCGCATCCCATTGGTTCGTATGCGAACTGGTTGTCGCAATTAACATCTCTATGTTTCTGAAATTGTCAAAAAAAATATTTGGAGGGGGTCTTATATATAGTGTAATGCTAGTTTTAGAAAATATATTAATTGGGTTGGGGGCTTCAAAGACCACAACTAGTTTATTTTTTTCTGTCAATAAAATTTACCGTTATAAAGATACAATAACCATAAATGGAACTGATTTAACCGACTTTAGGCAATAACTAAAACCGATTGGTTTGACTTAGATCCCAAATCAAGTCATGCACACATATAATCAAAATAAATAGAAATAACTTTACTATGTAATTTAGACGTAGTAATTTCATGCTTTAAAATTCTAGATAATTTGTGTCTAATGTATGGATATCCAAACAATTCAAACACAATCATGTTTTCCATCACTAGCCAAGTTCGCCGATTTACACAATGAGCCATAATGGTTAGATACATACGTATGTGTTAAGCTATGTGGGGTTATCTAGACATCGCATGTTGAATTTACTCCATATATGAATGCCTTACATGACGATCTCAATTGGTTTTCTAATATGGTATTTCCTTTGTTCTTTAATTAAATTACCACGTCTCTTGTATCATGCTATTTTCTTGTCAAACTACATGTCACACAATTCGAAATGTTGTCAAATTTTCAAGGTTCGTTTTGTAGGCAATATGTTCACAACCATTGCATTGGTTGTCGATGCTCCCCAAACACAAGATTTTCACAACGACCCACAGTTGGATATTATTTAAAAGAAATGAACAATTAGAGTATGAAATATCAAATATTACAAAAATACCCCACAAGTAGAGGCTCATCATAAAGGAGATTGCACGTTATAAGTAAGCATTATCCATGTGAAAATTATTAAATTTTGGACCCGGAATATGGATGGGACAGGTAACGGAGTTCAGATCATAGCGTGCTATTATTTTGGAACGACTTTAGCTTACCTATCAATATCTTTTTGTCAAGTTTTTAAATGGTCTTAACTTATATTAATACTAAGATAAGATATTAAGTATGATTATACTATATACCAATGATTTAATTCAATAAAAGGATTGAGAAGCTCGTAAATATTTAAATATACTTTAAATTACTTTTTGTACAAAATCACTACGACCCAACACCAATTGAATGACTTTAGGCCGAAAATGATGTTTGATAATTATAAGACACCGAACATGATGTTAGGGATAAGAATTTGGGCTGAAAACCCGAACCGAACCGAAAACCGAACCAAACCGAATTAGACCCGGATAAGCAGTTCGATTCGGTTTTCGGGTATCTATATAAGGCTTATTCGGGTTATTCGGTATGGGTTACCCGAATAAGGGCTTATTCGGTCAAAAAGGACCGAACCGAATATGAAAAGTCACATTTTTTTTACACTTGCACAATTGCTTATTCGGTCTTGTGTTCTATCGATCGTTACCCAAAATACCCACGTAATGTTTAATGTTTAACTTATATACTTATAGATAAATTTTTGGGTGTTTTAGATGCTTAATGTTTAGTGTTTAATATATTACTTAATAACTATATCTTAAGAATGTGGTGGTTGGATTTTACATTTTATATATCAAGAATAGTTAATCCATGTTATTTGTGTTTATCATAAGCTACAAAAGTCATACAAAATACAATATTTATAATAACATTGTAAATGTTATTTGGGTTATTCGGGTTATTCGGCTCCTTAATCATCTTGTACATGTTATTTGGGTTATTCGGGCCGGAACCGAATCGAATCGAATAATACCTGAATCGAATCGAACCCGTATTGCTTATTTGGTTCGGTTTTCGGTTCATATAATTACCCTTATTCGATTTTCAGTTTATTTGGGTTCGGGTCGGTTCGGTTCGGTTCCGACCCGAATAACATCCCTACATGATGTTGTACTGTTCATTAACACTAATTTGGTGTTACGTTTCCAAAGTAAAAATTGGTTTTGATTTCAACTTCTAATTTATTTATTTCTATATTATTGTTTGTCCGATAATAAGTAATATCGTTAGGGATGTCAAAAAATCCCGTGGGGTCCCCGTCCCGTTTGGGGGATTTTTTTTAAAAAAATCGGGGGCGGGGGAAAGGTTAACCCCGTTTTAATTTCGGGGGCGGGGGCGGGGGTAGGAAATCCCGCCCCGAAACCCCCATGGGGTCCCATTAATAAATTAAACATATATTTATATTTATTAATTATATAAATACAATAAACAATAATATGATTTTGAGTTTCCAAAATTCATCAAAAAACATATTTTTAAGTTGTTAGTATAATGTTTTTAAGATACCATAACATTTTTATTTTTAACATGTAAGATTCTGCTATAAATAATTATTTGTTACTTAAAAATAGCTTATTTTAGCCTAAATAATAACTTCTTTTAGCATAAAAAAAAAGGCAACCTGAAATCAATCAGGGGCGGGGACGGGGGTAATAAAAGGGATTCGGGGGCGGGGGCAGGGGTAAGAAGGCTGAACATTTCGGGGACGGGGGAACAGGAAAATTCTGGGGGCAGGGGCAGGGGTAAGAAGGCTGAACATTTTGGGGACGGGGGAACAGGAAAATTCCGAGGGCGGGGTAGGCACTCCCCGTCCCGTTTGCCCCCATTGACATCCCTAAATATCGTCACTCATGATGATAGATTATACATTACATTGATATTACATATTGTATATTAAACTTAAACTTTTATATTTCAAACTTACTTAAAAAATTAGTACTTCACAATACATTTTTTAATAGAACACATTACTCACATATACTACAATACTATTAATCTAATAAAAACACAATCAAAATACATATTGCAATGCTCATAATCTAATAAAAACACACAAATTTCTAAAACGTTTATAAACACAATGGTTGTTTAGAAAATCACAAAAGTTAGAAAAAAAAAAAGGATACTCTTTTTGGTACTAAACATAGCGTAAAGAATAGGAAACAAATTACTGTTTTCACCAAATATTATACAATTGTTATCATTTTGACACAAAAAAAATAGTATAATGGGCCCACATTATATGGCTGGCCTTTCATCCCTACTAGGGTGGTCCAAACCAGCCCACCTAGAGTCAAAAAGATTGGGCCCGTACTAGCCCAATAAAGATTGAACGTGGGCCACGGTGAGTATTAAATAACAGTTGTACTTGTACATATATAATAGCAAGAAATGAATATAGTCAATGCTAAGTCAACATATAAAAAGTCAAAAGGAACGTACGTACTTGTTCAAGAAAGCAAAAAGGCACATTATCTTCTAGGCTAAGAAAAACCGGGTTTTAGATGCTAAATGCAAGAAATAGCATTGTAGTTTTATTAATTTGTTTATTGTTGCATCCTACTTTTAATTTTTTTTTTCTATTACAATATTTTTTTTTCTTATTTGCATATTGTAATTTAAATGGATTTTCAAAGTACGATGTTACAATAAGAAGAGATCAAGAGAAGAAAGTAGGATGCGATAATAAACAAAATTAACAAAAGTACATTGTTATTTCACTGCATTTAAGTTTAACCCCAAAATAAAAAGGAAAATTATCAATTATTAATCTATTAGATGCCCTAAAAGTCATGAATCATGCAATTATATTAGTCAATAACATCACTTTCATAAGCCTGCAAGCATAGTTGGTGCATCCAAACTCACCAAATTAATCACAGAATCTTTCAAGATTCCTTTTGTTTTTTCAACTTTCTATCAACATTTTTTTATAAATTCCATAATTTTTCATGAAAAAACATACCTTTAATGTTTGTTTTCTTCCGAATATTTAACTATCTTCGTTGATTGCTTCATCTGTCTCGATCTGAAATCCATTTTAAAATAAATCAAAAATAGACAGATGAACAAAACGTTGATAATTTAAATAGATGACTTACAGAAGTGACATTTCCCCACATCAAATCTTGTACTTCATGCATTAGATTCGGTATGATAATTACATTCTTGGTTTAATAATCACTTTGATATTAAAAACCATCATCCTCATAACCAAATTCACCATAACTAATTCCATATTTAATGCTTGATTTGTTTATTATCTCATTTATTCATATTACAAAGTTGTATTATAACAAAATATAATGTAACAACATTGTACAACGCTTAAATTGGCTCAAAATTTTCAAACTACAATTCCTTAACAAGAAGAAAAAAAAATTAAATGGTAATAGAAAATAAATGAAAGTATGATGCTATAACTGTGTATGTGTGTGTTTAATAGGTAGAGAAATGGATCTGAAAGCAGCAATGAACAAAATTTGAACTTTCTATTGACACATTACAAGGAACTTCCTATTTTTGCCAAATTTATTGCAAATGTACAACATACAAATTGACAACAAGATTTCAACCAAAATCTAAACTTTTTTTTTCTTTGTTTCTTCAACAAATTTTTGAAACATAAAGATTAGAACCCAACTGACCTCCCGATGGATCAAACACAACCTGCACCACCGAAAACCTTGATCAAACTTGATGCATTTCTCCTAATTTTTTCATTATCATCATCCAAGAACCTCAAACAAATGTCAAATGCACCTTCCTTCAATGCCTCCATACAAATTACTTCACTACTCAAACAAAGTAAATTCAATGTCATGAGTGCATATTGAACACCTCTCCAACTTCCATTTCGTATAACATGAATCAAACTCTTTACACAGCCATTAAACCTGACCATTTCATCTCTCCCTCTTTTACATTTCGCCAATAAACCCAATACTTCAACCGCCCTTTCAAGCCCGGAATTCAATGAAATCACTAAGATTTCCACCGCCCCACATTCCACCGCTCGTCTCCGGTTATCCGGAAAAGAACAAAGGGCGTAAAGAGCGGTGGCAGCTTCTTTCCTCTCGCGTCCTCCGCCCTCTCTCAAAAGCGTAACTAACCCTCTAATCGCAAAAGGGTATGCGCCGATTGTTGCTTTATTGACTTCCACAACCGCTAGACTCGTCAACACCGTTGCCGCCGTTGCCCTACAATCTGCAGACTCTCCGCCACATAAAGCAGCAATGATACTACAAATTGCACCCTCTGCCACCAAACCCACCTTGTTGTCATCATCTAAGCTCAAATTCAACAGAAATTTTAAAGCTTTCTCCTGCAAAGTAATATAATTTTTCCTCGAAATACAAGCCAGAACGGCCGCTACAGCTCCTGACTCGGTCAGCCGTTTCCGAAGCTCGAAATCGCGTTTTGAAAGCTGACAGAGCTGTTCAATCGAGACAAGCTTAGCCTCCGGCGACGACGATTTCGAAGTCAAGTTAGAAATTAGGGTTTCCGGGTCTCCTCGGTTTTGATTAGGTTTTGATAAATTGAGGGCGGTGTAGCTGGAGATAAGGCTGCGAAGGGCGTGGTTAGGGATTAAAGAAGGAGGGTCGGAGAGGGGTAATTTGGAGATAGGACAAGTACGGTGGCCTGCGTCAAGCCACCGTTGGATTGAGGAGCGGTCGAAGGTGTGGCCGGAAGAAAGGATGACCGGCTCCGACATTATCTCAAGAGAAATCGGGCATTTGAAGTCGTCTGGATAGTGGGTGGTGGTGGCGTTTGTTGTTGTTGCCATCGAGAGAAGACTCTTTGTTTCTCTTTCTCTCTCTATATCAATCTCTTTCTAGATAGTATTAGATTTCAATAAATCCATGGAGTTGAAAAAGAGGTTTATGAGGTTTAGCTTCATCTAGTTGTGAGGTGGAGGAACAAAGTTTCACAAATCCTTTTTTTTTTTTTATTCAACTCTCTCTCCCTCTCTCTCCGGTGTGCACCCTCGCCCAGGGCCCACGTCTTTGGGCAAAAATTTTAGGCTATCTAGTGGATATATATATAAAAAAAATATTATTTAAATGATTTTTATGACCTAAAGTTGGTTCAAATTCAAACTATCTCAAAAGATAAACAATTTTGTTTGTTTGTTATTGTTAATTGAACGCGTTTACAACGAAGAATAATTTTTTTTTAATCTTTATTATATTCGTCTTTTAAGGGCCTTTTTTTTTCTTTTCGCCCCGGGCCCCGTATATGTTTGGACCGGCCTTGCTCTCTCTCTCTCTCTCTCTCTCAATAATAATAATAATAACAAAATAAATAAATAAATAAACATAATCATTATTCTAAATGAATGAAACATAATTTGTAATATAATTTTTAACAGAATTATCAAAGTTAGTCAAAATCTGGCATCTTTTTGGTCTTTCGACCCTTGTCCACCATTTGCATTTCCATTTCCACTCCCACTTCCACTAGCACCATCAGTTAGTTTCACACGACAATCATGCTTCCTATGACCCACTCGATGGCATCTACAACACATCTATTCATTGTAATTTTTGTTGTCGGATCTATCGGTTCCATCAAACTTGTGTTTCTTGTTTTTTCCTTTGTTATTGGAGTTTGTTTTCTTATCTTCAACCATATAAATAGAGGGTTGTCCAGATTCAACATTTCCCTTATTTTTGGCATTCTCTTGCACCCGAAGAGATTCTTCTATGCGTAAGTGACTACCCAATTGAACCAAAGACAATTCCTCATTTTGATGTTTCAAAGTATGTTTGAAATCCTTCCACGAAGAGGGAAGTTTATCAATCACACTCGAAACAGCAATGGATTCATCCATATTCATCTTATGTAAAGTGAATTGCCCTAAGATACAAAGAAGTTCATTGTATTGTTCCATTATGGGCCTTCAATCAACCATCATATAGTTGTTAAAATCACTCATTAAAAACTTCTTACTTGAAGCATCTTCAACGGTGTATTTTGATTCAAAGGAATTCCATAATGCCTTCGTACTTACAACATTTTGGTAGATATCGAACTAGGAATCAGGCATACCGTTTAGAATGGGTCATCTGCATATATAATCATCGTTCTCCCACTTACCGCGCTTCCAAGTTTGTTCCAGCATCTCATTTTCCACTTCTCCGGCATTAGAGTACTCAACATGTACACCATTTTCAATGTTGTCAACAGAAAATGCATCTTTTTCTGCTAGTGTCTAAAATCATTCCCTTCAAACTTGTCCAGTTTGTTGAATTTCAAAGTTATGTCTTTCACAAAATCCGTCATGATCCCCAACATAAATTATTGATTCGGTTGTTAGAAAAATAGGGTAGAAAACGAAATATGATCACCAGACTCTTCAAGGATTGTGTTATTCACTTTTCGAATCAATATTTATCCTCTATGTCTGGGTTACAAGAAATTTAATATGGGATAATCCTTAAAGGAACAATCAAGATTCTAGACATAGAAAGCTTGATCAAAACGAGAGACGATATGGGGTGTGTGTGTGTGTGTGTGTGTGTGTATTTCATATGTTTCAAAAAACGAGAGATAAAGAGTTCTGATATCTTTCAGAATTCAAAGCAAGTGCCTTTGCCCTTTTGTAACATGCCAAAATTCAAGACCAAAAATTTCTTTTTAATAAAACATTAATTTAAACAAAGACATCATTCCAAAACATAATCTGAGTATAAGTTTTCAAAACACATGTTTATTATCAGAGTAAACGTTCCCAGGCTGACTAATCTATGGTGTGTGCCATGCGATCACCCCGAGCTCCTCCCTTCGCTACCGGAAGTACCTGAAAACAAAACTGAAAACCGTAAGCACGAAGCTTAGTGAGTTCCCCACCTTACCACATACCATGCAAAACCATATACTTCACATACTGGGCCACGCCCGCTATCCTGGGCCTCGCCCTCTACTTCGGGCCTCGCCCGCTACAACGGCCCCGCCGCTCCAGGCCCTGCCTGGCTTCGAGCCCCGCTCGGATACAGATCTGTTTCACTTAGGCCTCGCCCACTAACATATAATAGCACATAAACATATCACATAACATTACATAAACTAAACATATACTAACAACTCTTGCTCTAAGGCCTCGCCTATCTCTGGGCCCCGCCCCTGTCCTGCTACTGATGAGTCATGGAACCTCGTCCATACTCCTACTGATAGTGAGATACGGGCCCAGCCCACCCTCACTCCTTTCCTAACTTGGGCCTCGCCCCTGCTCTGCTGCTACTGAGATGTGGAACACCATCCACACTCTACTATTGGCGAGATACGGGACCTCGCCCACACTCACCTCCCTACCAGGCACATACAAGTATCACACAGACAACAAGTATAAACTATCGCACAAACCGCTCCTTGGGCACCCGCCCTCTATCATTGGACCTCGTCCAAATATCTTACTAGCATACTGTGCCTAGGGCTAACCCCCGGGTCTTCTACTCATAACTACATGGGCCGGCATTGTGGCCGTAGACCCATTCATACAAAGGGAAACTCACCTGATACTGTTGAACTGCTGCTGCTAACCCCTTTGACCGCTACCTGACCACTGACTCCGAACTGCTGCTCCGCTAGCTCCTCGAGCTACCAATATCAACATAACACTTAGTCTAACTGACCTTCAAAGGTCAACCAAGTCAACTCTGGTCAAAGTCAACGTCCTGGTCAAAGTCAACCTTCCAGGTCAACCCTACTCGTCGAGTCACCCTACTGACTCGCCGAGTTCATAAGTCCAGAGTCCTTCCACTCACGACTCTACTCGCTGAGTCAGCCCCTGACTCGCCGAGTCTACCGATTCCCGATTCCTGTCCTGTCCAACTCACTGAGTCCTGGCTCGACTCGCTGACTCGAGACTTGACTCGAAGGGTTTGGGACCACGCGACCTGACTCGCCGAGTCTAAGAACAGACTCACCGAGCACACGACAATCTTCATCCAACTCGCCGAGTTGTTCATCCAACTCGCCGAGTTCATGCCTATCTTCATTCGACTCAACGAGCTGTTCATCCCACTCGTCGAGTTCCTCCTCATCTTCAAGCTACTCGCCGAGTCCACTCGAAGGACTCGCCGAGTCCAATAAGATCCACTTACATGCAGAGGACTTCCGAGTCATGCATGAACTCCAAACTGTAGATCTACCCTTCCCAAGCCTATTCCCCACGTAAAGTTGCAAACTTTACGTGTAGAGGGAGATCTAGGCAAAATGCACCAATAATTAGGGTTTAAGACCAAGAGGCTCTAAAATCCACCCAATGGCTGATACTTTACGGGATTCTAAACCAACACAAGCATGGATCTGAGGTAGCAACCTCAGATCTGGACCTCAAGCTTGAAATTGATCTTAGGCATGGCTTAAAAGCCCCAAAACTCATAACCAAAGAAGATCTAAAGGAGGGAAACGAATTGATACCTTCCAATGCTCTGAAATGCTCCCCAAACTTCAGATCCAAAGCCACTCCTTGATGCTTCAAAGATTCCCACTTCTTCTTCTTCTTCTAAATCACTCAAAAATGGCCAAAAGAATAAATCATCACAATAGAGGCTTAGGGTGCGGCGTTCTGGGTGTGAGAGGCAGTAAAGGAGCCCTAGGAAGAAGATTGAGACGTTTAAATAGGCTCCAAGCCCCGGATTTAGGGTTTTCCTCGCACAGACCAGACTCGCCAAGTCCACTTGGCCGCTTGCCGAGTTGGTCACTTACTCTTCGACCCGGATCCCGCTCCGACTCGCCGAGTCCTTCCTTGGACTCGCCGAGTCCCTCTTAAATTTAGGGTTTCCTTTACTTTCTTGGCTTTCAAAATCTTGGGTGTTACAACTAAAGTGGGTTAGATCTGATCCCACATCGGCTTGGAAGGAGAACGAAACATTTCCTTATAAAGGGGTGTGGATACCTTCCTTGTCACAACGCGTTTTAAAGCCGTGAGGGCAGCAGATCTCATAAGAACTCTGCAGTTAAGTGTGCTCGGGCGGGAGTAGTACCAGGATGGGTGACCCCCTGGGAAGTCCTCGTGCCGAGTGGCCCAAAGCGGACAATATTGTGATACGTGCTAGAGGGGGGTGTTACACCTTTGGATACGACAGTTAAGGTTTGGATAAACACACAAATTTACATTAAAACCCTCGAAAATTCAGCAATTTCTATTAAGGCCCTTCTAGTAAATTTGCATATTTTTTCTAACCTGTTGAGGGTTGGATAAACACCCGCCAAGGGGTGCAACCCCTTGACCTCCGCTCTGGTCGCACCAGGATCGATCTAAATTAATATAAGTGTGCACTCCGCATCTTCAACCTTGTATAAGAGATAATCTTATTTGAAACATATATAAGTCTCATTACATAAAATGAACCGGTGATACCAAAATCATCAACAATATATACCATCACTCCTGCTCTGAACTCATAAAATTTAGTCAATAAAAAAATACATTTAAAACACACTTATTTATACCTTATGAACAAGTAATACATAAAATCATAGAATCTAGTGAACACAATTTGTAAGATATTATCAATACAACATTTATAGACTTTTGTAGTTAAATATTGTCTTCCTAAATCTCAAATATTCTCAAAGCGTCCTCTTTAAATTCCTAAATTTCAAATATACTCAAACGTCATCTTTAAATTCATATGTTCTTCTTTAAATATAAATAAAAAGATCAAAAATACATAAAGAGCCCCAAAATATTTATAAGATATCTTGTATATGTATAATAAATAAATAACTTTATACATATTTGTCAGTTTCTAACTATCTAATTTATCTCGTCATCATAAATATCCTTTTCTTATTAATATTTTTTTAATATAGTGCACACGTATTAACTTAATTTAAATTGAAATTGATAATGATAAATATACAACTACATCCATTGGTTAACAAAAATATGAAATTGTCTCAAATATAATTTATAAAAAAAAAAAGAATCAATTATATAAAAATTTATAATATATGCTCAAGTTAGTTTTCTAGATTAGATTTATAAAGTCGGGAGTACCCACCAATAACCACTAATGTGGTGGAAGTCATTTCATCACCATATCCAACAATATTACACTGCATATATACCACCAAACACTACTCCACATTATTCTTTTTAAATAATAAATCCAATAAAAAAATATAGATAGTTTTTTAAATTGATTGTTCATTCATTAAAAAAACATTAATATGAAAAAAACGATAATTTTAAAAAATACAAAAAAAAAAACATTAATAGGAATATCTTGCTTGGGCGGATTCTTTCATTATAAGAAATTTTTTCAAATATTCTCCCTTATAGTTATGGTCTTGTGGACTTTCATTTCAGTATCTCCAAATCGTTTTTCATTTAAAATGATGTTTGTGTGTCTATCATTTTTTGTTCCACTTGACTCATCATTGTTGCCTTGCTCTCTTGTACTTGTACAAATCGCTCAAAATTTTCTCCAAAATGATCGATAACACTAGAAAATGAATGTTTTGAACCCGAATCAGAAGTTGCTTTCTTTGCTTTATTTCTTCCTCAAGCTCATCATTGATTGTCGGTTGTTATTGTTTCTAATGCAGATTTCAAGGTTTCAAGTGTGGGATATTCTCTTCCTCCGGTCACTGGATTCTTGATGATAATAATGTTGAAGCAATAAGGGGGGAATATACCTATAAAGTGTAAGTTTTGAAATTTTTTGATTCAATAATAATGCTTCTTTTGACATTTTGGTGCTATTAAATGTTCAGTTTTATGTAAACTATTGGGTCAAACGAAAGAGATAGATATGTAAAAGATGTTGATTATGAGTAATGAAAGAGAGTGATATGTAAAAGATTTTGGTGTTATTAAATGTCCAGTTTTATATACACATACACTGTTTAGCTAGGGACTGTGACATGATGTAAATGGTACTTAATTGGGGTTTCTAGATGTTGCTCTTATCTTTCACCATTCATATGTTTTATACCAGATTACAACTATATACCCAACACCAGTCAACCAACCCAACAATCAACCCACAAGATGCAGGGTAAAGTGGTTCACACGTTCAAACTCCAAACCAAAAACTCCAAAAGAATTAGGCAGTAGTATCAGGCAGATAAATGCTTGAATAATGGATATGCATCATTCATAAGGCAACTAAAACCAAACCATTAAGGGTAGAATGGCAAAACAAGCAAAATTCTCCCACCAGCCAATCTTGAATCAGAAAGTACCATATCAAGTATAAACATAAGAAATATGGATGAAACCTTTAGATGAATGCACCAAATGTTGCCACCGGAAAAAGCCATGCAATGGTAAAATGGTCATGGTATTGGAAAAAGCTTCAACCAAATCAACTCCACATTAGGAACAATCAAATACGAGTAATCTGGTCCAAGATTCCAAAATCAAGTATATAAGCCATTATTTGCATTTACTATATTTATGAATATTGTATAACTATAGCCAATTCCCCACATTTACTCATTTTTTGCATTTACTCTTTTGTTATGTTCTTTGATCTTGCAGCTGAAGTGGTAACATGTTGCATATGGGCTTGATCTTATATCAAAGAACTGACTACATAGGAAACAAAAAAGACATACAACCATAATCATAAGTATATTTTTGTTATGATCCCTATTAACTTTTATTTTACATTTAAAAGTATTGATTTCAAAGATAAAGCTAAAAGTTCTTAATGTATGATCTTATTGTATGGATATTTTATTATATTGTTCATATATTATTTTGTGCGTTAGTTGACCAATGAAAATTCAAGATATATGATTGTTTTTTATGACTTTCTAAAATACACTTATTTGATATTGGTATATTCTTATTTTTAGTTAATTTTGTTAAGAACCTTCTATTCGTTACAATTAAAAGATATAATTTTTAAAGATCACAAAGTTTGTTAAAAGTTATTCACCATTTGTAAAGTTTTTTAAATATGTATATTCTAATTTGAGGATTTTATTTGTTTTATTTGTTAATATCATAAAATGATGAACGTTACACTAAATGGAAAACTTTGAGTTTCAATTACTTATTACAAAAATATGATGCCAAAGATGTATAAACATCGTCATAAAACCCCAAAATATTGATTCATGAACTTGGATGGAGAAATAAAAACAAAAAAAAAAACTTAAAGAATGGATAATAAAAATAATCTTATGTTTAAAATACTAAAACTAGTTTTTTTAATCGGCAAATCTAATCTACTTTTAAGCTAACACATAAATCCACATATGCACACGACGAGACTTGAACATATTGTAGTCAAAACAAATTATTGAAATACATAAGCTATAAACCTATCAATAAAAAAAAAATTATCTTTAAAATATTCTATATAGGCTAATAGAACTCAAGTGTTTTTTGTCGAGTGCTCTTTATCCAAGATAATGAGATGAGAAATTAAATATCCTCCTATATTTTATTCCTATTAGGTGTGAGACCCGTGTATTACACAGGTTGATTTAAAAAAAAGATTAAACATTAAAGTGTAAACATAAAATATTTTTTAATATACAACTTTAAAATAAGAAAGGAAGAAACATATTTATTGCAATTAAATACTCCCTCCGTCCCAATATTATTGTCCACAGACACAGATTAAGAAAAACATTAATTATCACTAACTTTATTTAATAAAATGACAATTTTGTCCTTGCTTTGCATTTAATGTTCCATTAAATGCTTACTTGGTTAAGTAATAATAAGGGGGTATTTTAGTAAAAATGTTATTTGTTTTTAGAAGTGCGCTATATTTTTGGGACAAACCAAAAAAGAAAGATGGACTATAATTTTGGGACGATGGGAGTATCATATATATCGTATTTAATATCTTACATATATAAGTATACGACTTTAATTTTAAAATTTTGAAACAAACCAAAAATTGACAAGTGGATAATCTTTATTTAAAAAATACCATAAAATAACAAGTGTCAAAACTAATGAGAGATTGACATGTGGCAAAAAAAAACCTTCATTTATTAAGGATGATTTATCTTCCTATCATATCAAATATTGACATGTGTCATATTTAATGACACATTTAATGAAATTGATAATATTTTTGACCACTTGTCACCATTTAATGTGGGTAGGATGATAGTAGGAATAAAATGTAGGGGGATTTTTAATTTATCTAATGAGAATTATCTCTGATGAGTTGACTAACACTTGATGTTTATGTTCTTGCTATAGGTTACCCCTAATGATAAATGAATATTTGGTGAGGGCTCATGGTACTGTCCAGGGATCCCTACCGAAGATTGCTTGAGAAGCAATTCAGTCTGACGTAATGATTGGTGTTGGAAGAATATACACATACGGGTATCAATGACATTGATAAAGGTGTATACACAAATATGATGTCTAAAAAGTGTTGCACGATTAATAATATACAATCATTCTTATGTTCATGTACATTTGTAAAGAATCATAACTTTTCATTTATAATTCTTATTGATTTCATTTATGCTAGCAAAAGAACTAACACTTCTAGAAACTAATTTAAGAAAAACTATTCACACTCGTTGCTTGGCGGGGGTAAACGGCTAGTGTGTGTGTGTGTGTGTGTGTGTATATATATATATATATATATATATATATATATATATATATATATATATATATATCAACATCATTATTGAAAACTTGGAAACTACACTAGTGATAAAAAAAAAACATGGATAATATAAAAGTCAGAGCAAATGAAGAAGTTAAACCAAATAAACAACACAATTTACCAATGGAAATGATTTAGAAAAAAAATGAAATAATAATTTACTTTATTGTGAATCATAACTCATCTTTGGTGATAGTATCGTTGGAGGAAGTAGCAATCTTTTTCTTGTCTTCTTCTTCATGAAGTTTTTTTAGAAGATTGTCAAACGGAGGATCCCCAGGTCTTCGAAAAAATTGATCCCCCATCTTAATCTCGTATGCTTCAGGTTGATCCAGTAAAAAATCTTTAAACTGAAAACATTGAAAAATGAGTATATTCAGAAATAACCTTATTTGTATTCTTGAATTATTATTATTATTACCTACTAATTTCAATATTATTTTTCTCGTATTTCATTGAATTGAAAAGAAAAAAGTGCAAGCAATTAGTTAGCGGTGAATATGAGAGTAGAAGGGAAAGGGAAATGGAAGTAACCTCTAAAGTATTTTGGGCATTTTGTAATGTGAACATTATAGTGGAAAGATCAAAACCCATGAAAATGACTCCAATTGCTCCGGTTCTTGCAAGTTGGGTCCATTTCACTGCAATATCAGATACCATATCCTGTAAAAATTATCAAGAAGTTAATAAAAATGCTTAATACTAGTTTTGAAGGATAAATAATATAACTGGAGTTTGTTCTTTGCTTTCCCTCCATGAACAACAAAAATCCATTTGTAACTTGATCATCTTTTTAATAAAGCACAAATCATGCTTACATCGAATCTTGGAACCCATAACTATTGGATTCAGATTGACTCTCAGTTACATAACTTCCTCTTTTCTACTGTCAAATGGATCGTATTTTTGAGATGGAATGGATATATCGTCATCAATAACGCTACAACCTAAAATATAGATCCAAAACTGAAAGCATGCAGGATATAAAGGCAAAATACCAAAATTAAGAATCATTTTGTTTTTGTTCACCATTTTTTCATTCAATAAATACTTCAAAATGAAACGATACAATCGAATTCATCACTAAAATTTAATTTAATCAGAATCGATGAGTCTAGCTTTTTTGCAATCATCGAAAGACAAAACCAGAAAGGAAAAAAACTGATGAAAAATGCGGTTGGAAAAATTTCAAATAGAATCGAAAGAAGAATCGAGTTACCGGAGTACGATGATCGGTTAACCGTAGCTTAACGAAGCCATACGCTTGTCCAACTTGTCGTTTCAGAACCTCATTTTGCATCTGACTAAAATCCATATCGGAAAAATTCTCCGGCGGTGGATCAAACTCTTCCACCGTCATTTTCTTCTTTTGTCCCCATTCTATCCACGCCTCATCCTCCTCATTGTCCTCGACGTCATCGAGGTCGTCGGAAATGTGAACTCGCTTCTTCGTCCCACCGACGCCGACGCCGTTGTTACCGACGACAATCAGAAGTATAAGGAAAAAAGGTAGATGGAAATTGGCTAGAGAAAACAAAATTGTTGTCGCCGATCTGCTATGAAACGCCATTGATCATACTCTGTGTGTAATGCGTATTTGTTAATAGGTTTTCATAACTATGGTGGTGAGATTACATAAATATCTCTTTTTGGTAAATAGTGATTCGAAAAAACATGATATTAAAATCAATCAAGATAATCGGGTAATGTTTTATACAATGTAAAAAATCAGTATTAGTATTAATGTACTAGTATTATATAACACTTTATAATTATTTCTCAAAGTTGAAATGTTATCATGATTTCATGAGATGTAAACAAGAGATTATTATCGATGATTCTTTAATCTTTACTAAACGAATACTCATGTTGGGCAGAATTAATATTATATAGAGAATCACAAACTGCATACAGAAACATAAACATCAATGGTTTAAGTTCATCAAACACATCCTCTAAACATAAGAACAATTGATTCTACATATCGATTAAAAATGGCAGTGACGGTGGTCGATGGTGGAGAAAGCGCAACAGCAGAGCAATACGATGGTGCAGAGGCATGTGGCAAAGAAGACGCAAAAGCGACAAATGGGGATGATGGCGCAGAAAGAGGAAGGAGTGATGTTGAGTAGTTGTGATTTAAAAGTTTTGTTACACGATTTCTACGATTTTTGGCACTTGATTTTGGGAATCAGATTTGGACCAAATCCATTTTGCTAATTTTTTCAGATTAAAATATTTTACAATTAGTAGCAAATTTTGTCGGAATTACATATTTCTACTCTCTTGTAGTGGAATTTTAATTGTCTTTTTGGTGTTATTTTTTAGACAAAATTGCAAAAATGGACTCTATGGGGTATGTTTTTTTCTAAAGTTTAGTCCAAACCTCAACTTTTTTGGTTTTGTAGTCCGTTTGAGCTAGTTTCGTTGCGTTTTTTGTCCCTCAGAAAACTGAAAAGACTATTACACCCTTAGTATATCTATTTTTCGTTTTTCTTTTCTTTTCTTAAATATTTTATAATTATTAAATATACAAAGGGTTCATCTCTCTCTCTCTCTCTCTCTCTCTCTCTCTCTCTCTCTCTCTCTCTCTCTCTCTCTCTCTCTCTCTCTCTCTCTCAATTTAAGTTTTTGTAAAAGAAATTTTAAACATAATCATTATTCTAAATGAATGAAATTCTTTTGATATAATTCTTAACAAAATTATCAAAGTTAGTTAAAATTTGACGTGTAGACTTTGGTCTTTCGACCCTTGTCTACCGTTTTCATTTCCATTTCCAATCCCACTTCCACTAGCACCGTCAGTTAGTTTCATACGACAATCACACTTCCTATGACCCACTCGATGACATCTCCAACACACCAATTCATTGTACTTCTTGTTGTTGGATCTTTCGGTTCCATAAAACTTGTGTTTCTTGCCTTTTCCCTTTGTTATTAGAGTTTGTTTTCTTATCTTCAACCATATGAACAGAGGGTTGTCCAGATTCAACATTTCCCTTATTTTTGGCATTCTCTTGCACCCGAAGAGATTCTTTTATGCCCAAGTAACTACCCAATTGAACCAAAGACAATTCCTCCTTTTGATGTTTCAAAGTATGTTTGAAATCCTTCCACAAAGAAGGAAGTTTATCAATCACACTCGAAACAACAATGGCTTCATCCATATTCATCTTATGTAAAGTGAATTGCCCTAAGATACAAATAAGTTCATTGTATTGTTCCATTAGGGGCCTTGAATCAACCATCATATAGTTATTAAAATCATTCATTAAAAACTTCTTACTTGAAGCATCTTCAGCGGTGTATTTTGATTCAAGGGAATTCCATAATGCCTTCGTACTTACAGCATTTTGGTAGATATTAAACTAGGAATCAGACATACCGTTTAGAATGGGTCATCTACATATATAATCATCGTTCTCCCACTTACCCCGCTTCCGAGTTTGTTCCAACGTCTCATTTTCCACTTCTTCGGCATCGAACTACTCAACATGTACACCATTTTCAATGTTGTCAACGGAAAATGCATCTTTTTCTACCAGCGTCTAAAATCATTCCCTTCAAACTTGTCAGTTTGTTGAATTTAAAAGTTATGTCTTTCACAAAATCCGTCATGATCCCCAGCATAAATTATTGATTCGATTGTTAGAAAAATATGGTAGAAAACGAAATATGATCACCAAACTCTTCAAGGATTGTGTTATTCACTTTTCGAATCAATATTTATCCCCTATGCCTGGGTTATGAGAAATTTAATATGGGATAATCCTTAAAGGAACAATCAATTAAGATTCTAGGCAAAGGAAACTTAATCGAAACGAGAGAGAATATGGTGTGTTTATATTTCGTATGTTTCAAAAAATGAGATATAAAGAGTTCTGATATCTTTCAGAATTCAAAGCAAATGGCTTTGGATAAGGCAGTTAAGGGTTGGATAAAACACAAAATTAAATTGAAACCCTTGAAAATTCAACAATTTCTATTAAGGTCCTTCTAGTAAATTTGCATTGTTTTTCTAACTCGCTGAGGGTTGGATAAACACCCTCCAAGGGGCCTTGCCTTTGGAACCCCGCAAGGAGGTGCAACCCCCTTGACCTCCGCTCTTTTAGTCGCACCAAGATCCATCTAAATTAATACAAGTGTGCACTCCGCACCTCCAACCTTGTATTAACACTATGATATAATCTCATTTGAAACATGTATAAATCCCATTACATAAAATGAACCAGTGACACTAAAATCACCAACAATATATACCACCACTCCTCTGAACCCATAAAATTTAGTCAATAAAAAATACATTTAGAACACACTTATTCATACCTTACAAAAAAGTAATACATAAAATCATAGAATCTAGAGAATACAATTTGTAAGATATTATCAATACAACATTTTTTGACTTTTGTAGTTAAATATTGTCTTCCTAAATCTCAAATATACTCAAACGCCATCTTTAAATTCAGTTTATGTTCTTCTTCAAATATAAACAAAAAGATCAAAAAAACATAAAGAACCCCAACATATTTATAAGATGTCTTTTATATATATAATAAATAAATAACTTGATACATATTTGTCATTTTTTATAGTTTTTAACTATCGAATTTATCTCGTCATCCTCTTCTTCATCTTTTGTCCAATTCACCCATTCGCTTTGATTGGTTTGAAAGTTGACCACATGTTTTTTCCTTTCTTTTTTTGGGTGGGGTGGTGGTGAAGGTTGTGTTTCGACTACAAAATTCGGTGAATTTGGTGGTGAAAAAATTGGTTGTGAAGTTTAGGGTGGTGAAGGTTAGGCTAGGTTGTGGTTGTGGTTGCGATTGTGTTTGGAAAGGTTGTTAGTATACAAAAGCAGATTGAAATTGTTGTGGATAGGGTTGTTGATAGGGTGGGAAAGCTTGATATAATTGTTAAAAAAGTTGAGTTTCTAGAAAAGAGGAACCACCTTGGAGCAAATTCTTAAAACCACCTTGAGGTGATTTAGTGTTCGGGTATTTGGCTTGCTCCTGAGCCCACAACATAAGTCTGGCTTGCCCTTGGGGCCCACAGCTTATGTGTTGCTTGCTCCCGAGTTTGTTGGCTACCGTACAAAGTAGTAACACCTCAACCTAACCACACTATATCGACATATACATAACACATAACATATATCCAGCAGGCAGATAAACATATAACCAGTCATCAGATAAACAGGAAGATCTACATACCACTACCGCATACTACATCCTATACACCAGGATACTAATCTACAAATCCTTATAACATATCAACATCCTCTAAACCAAGATACACAATCTAGTGGGTCGGCATTGGTACCTTCAACCCACAAGTACAGTGAGGAAAATTCACCTTTCAGTCTGAACAAATAGCTTAATAAATCTCTGCTCTGCATACCGTCTCTACTTGTCACCTATTATTGAAATCATGGCCCAACTTAACTTAATATCAAAATACCCAAAACATCCTTTGGTCAAAATTGGTCAAATCTTGGTCAAAGTCCAAAAAGTGAAAAGTCAAACTTGCTCAACTATGCTGAGTCCGCCCAACGTCCTTGGCTTGTACGTTAAGCATACACAGCTTGACAAAAATAAACGGGGTGGTTGACCAAGAACGCCCCGCGTTCCTAGGGAACACCCAATGTTCGCGAGGGCTTCATTCATTTCTTATTAAGAGCTTAATCCTTAATCTCTTTTGTCTATAATCCAGATCCAACCCTAGAATAACGTCCTTAACCATAAAGTTTCCAACTTTATGGTCTTGCATGGCCATAAAGTGCCCAAACACAAAAACTCTAACAACTTAACCCATTAAGACCTTATAACTCATGCATGGATGAAAACTAACGACCAAGATTACATTATTATGGTTCCTAATAACTTCATAATGGGTAAAGTTTCCAACTTTATCCATTGGAATGGTCCAAACCACCAAGATCTAGTATTTAAGTCTCAAAGGGACCAAAAGTGCATCTTTTCCAACTTAATCCATTAAGTCCAAGTCTACAACCATTAGCTCTAAATCAATATGAAGTTTAGATGGATAAAGTTTCCAACTTTATCCATAAAAAGGTCACAAACTTTCAAGATCTAATTTTTATGCACTAAAATGACCAAAAGCCATAGCACCCAAAACTAGCTAGATCTAACATATGCATCATCAAGATTCAATCTTTATACCTCTAGAAGAAGGATCAAGGTGAACAAAGTCTAGATCTAGAAGCTATAAGCAATCCAACTCTTCTCCAATGAGTTCTTCTTCTTCCAAATGCACCAAAAACCCACCAAAGTCACTCAAAAGCTCAATAATCTTCCATATGAGGCTAGGGTTTCAAGAAAACAACTTAAGAGGGTGGAGGCTGAAGATAAGGAGGTTTGGAAATGAGTTAAGGCCTTTAAATAGGGTCCAAGACCACAAATTAGGGTTTGAGTCTGAGTCGCAAACGCCCAGTGTTCATATGGTACGCCCAACGTGCCCGAAGGAACCTTTGCGATCACCCAGCCACGAAGGCCTTGTTGGATTAAGTGTCTAAGCCCATAACTATTTTGGTATGTACTTGACCCGATTATGAGCATGGTCATTTTGGGTTGCCTTCACCATAGCAACTGATAGGATGAATTAAGGAGAAAGAGGATTAATTATGATTTATTAATATATTATAAGAATAATATATTAAAGTAGAAATCATATTGTTTAATTAATATTAGTCAAGAATTAATTTTGTGGCTAAAAGAGATTAATTAAATAAAGGGTACTGATACTGTAATTATAAGATAGTTACACAGTTGGGCTTAGGATCCATAAAGGAAGCATGGATGAATTCTATATGGAGGTCCATATAGAAATCGTCCAAGGGCCTTCTGGAAGGGTCTTTGGGCTGCTTAAGGATTAAGCATTTGGGTTAGGGTTTCCTAGTTGATAACCCTAGAAGCCTAAATATAAAAGGAACCCTTGGGCAAGCCAAAAACGTCCCTAACCTTCTAAGAGAAACCCTAGGACGTTTTTTGTGCCTCTTCTGTCACACCCCCGAACCAGATGGTGGAAACGTATGAGGGCTCGTGTGACTTAAATTGAAATATCATCACAATGAATATACATGAAACATAACATAAACATCACCATGCATTAATACATTACAAGTGACCTTGTTCACATCAAGTACATTGTCTAAATATTACATATCCATAGCATAAATTGTTTGAGAGTTTTCAAAACATAACATCCTAACACACTTGGTATTGTTCATCAGCTTATCTATTACCTGAGAATAATAGTTATTTTGAAAACGTCAACATATAGAATGTTGGTGAGTTTATAAGTAGGTTTGATATGAAAATGTTTTGTGTAGTTTATAAAACCCAGAAAATCCGATATTTTCTGAAATGGTAATTGTTTATACAAAAAGTGTGATGATTCATAGGTATATGCATGAATGATTACAACTCATGTATAAATGAGAAGTTTTGCATTATAGTTATTGAAAGTACAAATGAATAATGTTGATTTCCCCGTAAAACTAGATGTTTTCCAATAAAACAGTATGATCGTTTTGTATTATTGCATCGTCGCATCGAATGAATATAACTTCCCCTGATTACTTAGATGATATTGGATTTTTATGTGAGTCGTTATAACCATACATGATAATGACTAGTTCGTCTGTCTTGGCATTCTAGTGAGCGACGGAATTGATCTTAAGATTTTGTCACCCTAGACTGGCCCCAGTGTTGTTGTCGTTGTTGTTGTTGTAGTTGCGATTGTTGTTGTTGTTCCCCTGCTGCTGGTTCTGGGGAGGATAGGTCCTACAGTATTTTGTCGTGTGACCCTTTCGGTTGCAACTGGTACAATGCATCTCCCTGCATTCACCATTGTGATGGAGATTACACTTGTTGCACTTTGGGAGATTCCCGGAGTACTGCTTAGGGGCACTTAGGGTAGATGAGACTGGAGCATGTGGTGTGGAGGGAACTTGGGTGGTTACTGCATTGACTGACGTTGTTTGTTGTTTCTTTGACGACTCTGAGCCATGTCGTCCTTTTCTCTTGTTATTCCTTCCTTTGTTGTTGTCACTCTCCTTCTTGCCTTCAGTTTCCCCTGACTTCTCGCCCTTCTTGTTGTTGTGGTCGTACAACTTCTTGGCCAACCTCTTGGCACTGTCAAAGGTTTCAGGATTTGCTGCTATCACATTTCGTTGAATTGGGGAGGTTAGCCCCCAGATGAATCGTTCGATTTTCTTTCCTTCTGAAGTAATCATGTCAGGGCAACAGAGACAATTTGCTAAACCTTGATATGTAAGCATCGATGTCGGTGTTCCGGAGAGTAAGGTTCCATAGCTCTTGCTCCATTTTTTAAATTTCGCCACGCGGGCACTATTCAGCCATTAGCATTTCCTTTAGTTCCGTCCATGGCATGGCGTTTGCCACTGGAAGATTCATAGCCTCCACATGTCCATTCCACCAGGTGAGAGCTTGATCAACAAATGTACATGCTGCAAACTTCACCTTGACCTCTTCGGGGCATTCACATATCTCGAACACCGATTCCACCTTTTCAATCCATCTCTTCAGGGTTATCATCCCCCCTGTGCCATTAAAGGTTCATGGTTTGGCGTTGGTGAAATCTTTGCAGGAGCATGTCTTGGTAGGCCCCTGGTTCATTCCGTTGTTTGAGCTTCCAGCCCCTTGCCCATTGCCTCCACCATTGTTCCCATTGTGGATATGCGCTAGTGCTACTGTGACTGTCGCAGATACAGGTGCTTGAAATGCAACTGAGTTGATTTCTAGTGGTATCGGCTTGGGGTTTCCACGGGCGGGTCGTTGAGGCATCCTTCTGTCATGGAACGGGAAGATGTTGAATGCCTATAATTTTCGTGGGTTTGTGGTCCTATAAGCTAGGTGTATAGCATATACTTAGGTAGTTTTTTTTTATACATATTAACATACAACATGGAAAGATAACACATAATAACACATAACAGATAACAACATCACAATAGAACACATATCATTTTCCACTAATAATATATGTACTTTGATACATGAAAATTTGATCGAAAGAGCATACATAAAGGGTACAAAGTTCGGCAGCATAACGACTCTATGAGTATTGTAATCACTTAAACATAGAGTCGATGGTACATAGCATAGATCCTACAAGAGATTCCTAATACCAATACCCGTACCACTGATCCTGATCAAGCTATAAATCCCCTAATGATGGCAACGATATCATATCCCAAAATGTTGTGCCAGCAGCTGAGCCATCTCCGTCATCTCTCCGATGACTTCATCTCGTTCTTGCTCAGCTTGCACGGCTCGTGCTTCCATGGCGAACTACTATTGTCGAAGTGTGGAAACCTCTTCTTCCAGCAAACGATCCTCTCCCACGGGGTTTCCTGGTGGGGCAGGATGGTCCTGGTCCGTTTCTTCGGTAGGTGATTCAGGGGCTTCGTCTGCGTCCCCCTCCCCCTCTTTGTTGTCATCGGTCCCTTCAAACTCGTAATCTATATCGACGTACTCGTTGGGTCCAACATCATGAGTTGCTCCTTGCCCTTCCTCAGGGTCATCTTCAATTATTATGTGGGCCACCAAGGCCTGGTGAAACTAGATGCCTTGATGCTCCTCTTCCATGGTGACTGTGATGGGGAACACACAAGGAGGGTATATAAATAAACTACTATTACTCCTAAAATGTTTTGTTGTTATATTATTTGAGTTTAATGTTCTCTTCGTGGTAACAAATGGGTATGTTTTAAGTTTACCGACCATCGCGATTTCCCTAGGGCATGTGATAGTTGTATTCCGGAGGAAATGTAGTTGATCAGGCTACATTCACCCCTAATACAACTGTGAACCATCTTGGCTTAACTGGGATGTCGGGATTTTCAAATTATCTTATTTCGATTGGTTATTATGTTCATTTTCCTAAGTCGCACAAGTAAGAGTCTTTATTATTATATTTTTATTTGTTTTGTTCAGAGTTATTTAGTCCCTCTTTGGGTTTATAGTTGAATATCAATGTGTGGTTAGATATGCCAGTTCATTATAAACAGAGCTCTGATACCAACCTGTAACACACCCGAACCAGACGACGGAAACGTCTGAGGGCTCGCGTGACTTAAATTCAAATATCATCACAATGAATATACATGAAACATAACTTAAACATCACCGTGCATTAATACATTACAAACTGACCTTGTTCACATCAAGTACATTGTCTAAATATTACATATCCACAGCATAAATTGTTTGAGAGTTTTCAAAACATAACATCCTAACACACTTGGTATTGTTCTTCAGCTTATCTGTTACCTGAGAATACAAGTTATTTTGAAAACGTCAACCTATAGAATGTTGGTGAGTTCATAAGCAGGTTTGATATGAAAATGTTTTGTGTAGTTTATAAAACCAAGAAAATCCGATATTTTCTGAAACGGTAATTGTTTATACAAAAAGTGTGATGATACATAGGTATATGCATGAATGATTTCAAATCGTGTATAAATGAGAAGTTTTACATTATAGTTATTGAAAGTACAATGAATAATGTTGATTTCCCCGAAAAACCCGATGTTTTCCGATAAAACAATATGATTGTTTTGTATTATTGTATCGTCGCATCGAATGAATATAACTTCCCCTGATTACTTAGATGGTATTGGATTTTTATGTGAGTCGTTATAACCATGCATGATAATGACTAGTTCGTCTGTCTTGGCATTTTAGTGAACGCCGGAATTGATCTTAAGATTTTGTCACCCTAGACTGGACGAGTCTAACTGTAGCGAACGCATTAGGTGTGGGGGAGTCACCCCCGTATAGATCTATACACAAACTCTCGCTCTCCCTCCAGGAAACTTTGATTATAACTACAGACTACGACCGACACGTATTGGTGTCGCCCGTTATTACTCACTTAATCCAATTGAATTTGATTAACCTTGATTAACGACCTAATTTTTGTTTACTTGAATAGAAGGTAAGCCTAACAGACGAGGAGAAGAGGACCGCGAGGTCCTACTAATCACGTTTGTTATTTAAGGATGTCGAGTATAAGGATGTCGAGTATACGAAGGACGCATTGGCCTATTTCGCGTATGATTTATTTGGACCTTACTAGCAATGTTAACGGGCCACTGAGGCCCAATAGCATGTAAAACCCATTGAGGGTCCCTTAAGCATGTAATTGGGTCACATGAGGCCCAATAAACATGTATTATTTATGTTAGGCCCAAAAGTCATGTTAATGGGTCACGAAGGCCCAATAGGGATGATTAGAATCTTTCAAGCCCAACAATTTGAATGTTTACTTGTTTTGTATAGTATAAATGTCGGGAATTCTGATTGAACAATTGTTGAATCGCAAAGACACAAAGTTTGTCGATTGTTTTATAACGATATTTAAATTTATGAAAATATATGTATATTTTCATTCTAAATTCATCAGTTATAATTTGGTATTTTTGACCCAAATATTTTAATAATAAAATAATTGACTCAAAAATATTGGTTTGACCTATTCAGCCCTTGTTTAATAAAAATGACCATTTTAGTCCCTTTTTATAAAAAAAAATGACATTTTAGGTCCTTAAACTATTTTTCTTGACATTTTGGCCCAAAGATTTATTTAAATAATTTTTTCAGCCCAATGTTTACTTTTTGATAGTTTCAACCCCTTAGTAAAAAGATTTTCATTTGTAATCCAAACTTTTCACAACTTTTACAAATTTGACCCAAAATCCAAAAATTTTACATTTTTAATCCTTTTTGGCAAATGGAGTCATTTTAACCCCTGAAATAGATTTATTTACTTTTCTACCCGCTATTTTGAGAAATTTACCATTTCAGCCCCATTAAAACCATATTTTTCGCAAATTTGGGCCTATGGGCCGAAAAGCCCAAAATTTTAGCCCATTAGGCTAAAATTTACATTTTTAGTCCTTTAAAAAGCGTGGTGTTTATAAAAACTTCTATTTTGACTGTTTTGACCTTTTTGATCCTTGTAAAAACCGTAAATGACAACTTTTTCCCTAACTTTTATTTATTTGACAAAAATAGTCCAATAATGAGTTTTATGTTGTAACATGCTTATTATAAACCTTATATGGTAGTTTTTCTTAACTTGTTAAGTGTAATATATCCTAGATCACATATTTTTCCTCCTTGAACTATAGATCTCGAAATATCTTTCATTTTTGGCACATATTTACCACATAAACACAAGAAATCACACATAACATACAAATACACATAGATCTACACATTTTACTTGTATTCTCCCCTAGAAAACATTTGAAAACCGAAAATAGAGGGTTATGAACTCACCTTGGGTTTGTGGGTTCGGTTTTGAAGAGAAATGGAAGAAGTTTCGGCTTTAGTAAGCCCTCCTTGAATAGATCTCGAACTTATGGAGGTTTTCTAAGAGTATGATCACAAATATGCTTAGAATGATTGATCTTTGCATAAGAATGAAGTTATACAACTTAGAGGTGTAAGGACTTACCAAGTAAAGATGAGTTTTTGGTGGAAATCTCCTTGATACACAAGCAACACTTCGAGATTTTTGGAGGGAGAAGGAAGAGAATACTTAAGAGTGATTAAGGAAGATGTTTGAAGAAGTTTATGTGTGTGGGTTGTGGCTCTCGGCCGAGATATCAAGAAGAGAGGAGAGAGAGAAACCTTGATGCATGTTAGATCATACAAGCTTGCATGAAAGTATGAGATACAATTGTCTTATTATTTGTTGTGTAATATGGAGGTGACACCTCCAAAGTCAACCTCCATTTTCTTTCCTTTTTTTATATATATGTTGGGCTGAGAGGGAGAAAGGAGAGAGGTGGTTTGGGCCTTTAGTGCTTGAGTCCGATAATATGAGGCCCAATTTGATGATTTTCGGCCCAATGGGCCTTTAGAGTAGTTCACGGCCCAAATCTTGCATAAAAGAATGGATTTGAGTCCATTAAAGCTAATTGGATTTGTTATGGCCCAATAAGGCCCATTAAAGATAAACTAGTCCATTTTTGGCTTATAAGGCCTAAAAAGGTTAAGTCTCATGAGAGTGGGTCCATTGAGAGCCCATTTAAGAGTTCTAAGCCCAAAATAGTCAAGTTGGAAGTTTATTGGCCCAATAAGGAAATCCTAGTCCATATTGGACTTAAACCGGGATTTCTACGGTTTCCAACCTTTTGTTGACTATTTGAGTGTTTGTATAGAGTGTTTGATGGAAGTTTGTTGTCATTGAATAAGCATCATACATGCTTTCAAGTTTTAGTTACAATGTTATCCTTGTTATGTATTTGCAAAGCATCAGAATTCCTAGTTGTGACATCTTCCCTCTCTCATTACTCGTCTTGTTGCTTATGGTGTTTCTGACTCCATTAGAGGTGCAACATTTGAGGCACTAAGCTTTCAGAAGTCAAGATCAACAAGGTTTGTGATTGTTATTGCTACATAACAATCAAGGTAAGATCAAAACCCTAATTACATGTGGTTTCGATCATAGTATGCTAGATCTAGGGTTTATGAGCTTTGGATGATTATTGCATGTACAACTAGATAAACTAGATCTAAAGCTTTAGGGTTTGCATGTGCACCATAGGATTGATGTAATGCTCAAAACCCATCAGTGGTATCAGAGCCTAGGCTATTTATCTAATGTATTTGATACTATGTTGATCATTCAAATATGAAAAAATTTTGTTTTTTGGGTTCCGACCAAGCTCACGACGTGAGCTTAGTTCTGACAGCAAATCTCGAAATTTTTGCCATATTTTGATTTGGATAATTATCATAAATTGTTTTTCCAGATAAAATCCGATTTTTTTTCATTATGGTATTGATTCTCCTAATCAAAATAGTAGATAATTGTCAAAATTAAGATAATTACTTGTTTTATAAGATAAAGATTAATTATTTGTAGTTTTGATTTGAATTATGTTGTAAGGAAATTGAATTAGGTCAAATTTTGATAATCACTAATTATTCGATTAATTGAATTATTTTTAATTTGATCTAGGAAGTTTTGAAAAGTTTCAAAACTTGCCCTTAAGTTTTGGAATTTAAATTTTTGATTAAAAGTTTAATTTTGAAATATTTAAATTCTAATCCCTAAGGTTTTGAAAAGTTTCAAAATTTGTCCTCAAGTTTTGGAATTTAACATTTAATTAAAAGGTATTAATTTTGAAAATATTAAATTCTAAACCCTAGTATTTTGAATAGTTCAAATTACACCCTTATGGTTTTATTATATTAATTAAGTGTACAATTAAAAAAGAGTTAATAAATCCATAATGATATGGTTTGTATTTAATTAAATTAAAAGTATAATTTTGTTAAATTAGACCACATAGTATTTTAAAAGTGTAAAATACACCCTTATACTATATAAAATTAAAAGTCTAATATATTATATATGTATAAGTAAAGAGTCAGTCTTACCGTTAGTAGGCCTCATTCACGAAGTTGGTCTGTATTAAGGAAGCGGCTTGTTAAATGACCGATATTGGGTATCCACTCTTACCCACCGCACTCTTGACTGGTGGAGGGTCGTTAGCCGAATGCGTAGGATAGGACACAACCTTCCATTATAAGTATAATGAAATACAAAGTAACTAAATACTTTTACAAATTCCCAAATCTTAGTTACTTTAGTAAAAATGTGGAGTTGGTGCTAATCCATGAAATTGCACATTGTACCTTGTTGGTCGTTAGTGGAGCATGTGTGGTTAACCGGCACACTAATATGGGATCAATGAAGGATGGCAATGGGTAGCTTGTAGATTATCATCAATAGAGTGTGTGTGGTTAACCGACACATTGATTAGGTGATAGACATCTTCGAGAGTACCAAGCTAATTTGCATGGTTATCCACACCTTGTTTGTGATCCTCGACATCCCAGTCACAAACTTGAAGGGCATAATCAAGATTAAACATGCCATTGAAAAGTTCAATGAATCTCAAAAGATCTAGGAGTTTCAATTCATCTCTAACCTAAATTCTTTTTCATTTTTGATGGTGGAAATTGGTAAATCGTCATTTACCTACCTTCAAATGTTCTGCAATTTGGATTACGGCATCCCTCTTCCAAATTCTAGAATATTTTGTTGGATCATAGCCTCAATATTTCATTTGGGTTCTATATTGAGGATTTTATCAACTAACTTGAATTTCTCCCGTTTTGTAGATGTCAAAGTCTATTAACTATGATCTTCCTGAATCCGTTGGAAAAAGTTTTCCATTTGAAGATGATGTTCCATGATCGGATTGTTGAAATGGAAATCATGATTCACTTCCTCTACCTCCTCCAATAATTATCCCTGACCCACGTGTTTGAAGACTTGAAAAGTTGAAAGTCACTCAAGCCTTATTGGCAGAAAGACACAAAGATGGAAAGTCCATATGTGCTCATGTCTTGGAGATGAAGTTGCATATTGATAGATTGGGAATGTTGGGTGTCGATGTCTCAAGGAAGTTGGCTGTTGACTTGGTTCTTCAGTCACTTCTCGAATCATATAGTGAGTTCATTAGAGAGTACTATATGATAGACCACGACGTGACCCCCATTGATTTGACTTTTTTGCTTATTGCTGCTAAATCAACGATGATTTGGCGCACTGGTCAAGCAAATTTGTCTAGTAAATCAATGTTCCATCATTCTATGGGAAATGGTAATATTGGAAGTCCAGAAACAATTTCTCTACGTAAGAGAAAGGTTGAGTCTGAGATAGTCAGGTGTACCATTCCAGAAGAATCCATATGTTTCTACTGCCAAAAGAAGGGGCATTGGTTACGAAGCTGCCCTGACTACCTGAAAGATCTAAGAGATGGGAGAGTCAAAGTGTATGACTCTGCTTCATGTAACATCCACTATCTAACTCTATTAAGTTTTCCATTTTAGATTCTTAATACGTGATGTGATAAGATTGCATTTTGATGTGTAGTATGATCAAAGAAAAGAAAGGAAGCTTAAAGAAAGAAGTGAGTTGAGTCTGATCGTGAAGAAATGGATTTCGATCGCATGATTCGATGATCGGATTTTTGAGTTGCTGCTTAGAGTTATGATAGATTGCTTAGGAATATGTAAAAGCATAGTTTTCATTTGAATTTGTGTTGTAAGGACAAGTTTTACGCATCTTTTTTATAAATAAAATAAATTTTGAATTTTGTCTTATTTATATCTCCTTGCAATGTCATTTGTGAAAATTGATGCTTGTGTGTTTCTGTTATAAGCAATATTAAGTGGATGTGATTCTTAGTTATGTTATTTATGATAGTGTCGTAATTTTATAAGTAAGGAAAGATTCCCATCGCCCAAGTTTCAATTGGACAGAAGCTTGGAATCATATGATTTGAGTCATGTGATGTATGGAAATCTTGGTACTCGGGAAATTAAGACTAATTCCTTTTTCACATAAGTATGTGAGTCAAGTGAAAGACTAGGAGATCTGGTACACAATGTTGTGCACTAGTCAACTCCACCACAAATAACAAAAAGATTATTCGTCATGATTTACTAAAAGTTTAGTAAATGTGGTTATGCTTACAAGATTACGTGTAATTCTGAATCATTGAAAAGTTTCAATGAATGACAGAACGAATAGGAAGAATCAATTGGACAAAAAGATAAAAGTTTCTCCAATCTGAATAGATGGGAGAGTACTTTAGTATCATGTTTTATGATCGTCTCATTGATTATGAAACCATGTCATAGTTGATCCTCTAAGTAAATCTTAGTGCACTAGTATGGCTAAGAAGAGGAATTAGGTAATTGTTGAAATGGTTAAATCAAAAGGTGAATCATACTTCGTTCCAAAATCAAGTCTTAGAGTCATACTCCGGGATTGTGACTTGAGTGACACATCTTAAGAAGTTTTTAACACACTCATCAAATGTGGAGTAGAAAATGTTTTTCTTACTATTGCACATTTGAAATTGGTAATTTGTGATGTCTTGGAAACGACAAAGACCAACTAAGACCAATTGTGTGTAGTGTTTGTCTTGATAAGAATCCTCACTAACTCCTGAATATTTGTTTGTCATGAAATGTTTCTTGACAAGAGAATCTTATATGTCAAGAGGTCAGTAGGAGTCTAAATGATATTGAAAAGGTTCAAGAACTAATCAAGAGTAAACCTATTAGACACTAGCACATGACTTGAGGTTTGTAACCTATCGTGTTGACATATTCTTGTTTCTGTGCCATTCCAGTAAAGTTACTTATGCATATGAGTTCTACGGGTTCTCAATAAACTGCATAAAGGAAAGCACCTTATTTAATGAAAGTACAATGACTAGTATAGGTGAGCTGTTAAATAACTTGGAGGCAATGGTGGGACCCTTGATGGCAAGAAATTAGGAATGAACAAGCTCAGTCCGTATGAGTTTTGATTTGTCTTAAAACTTGTCTTACGATTATGGTTATAACAATTCACATGGATAGGAACACACACCATAAAATCTAAGTGATAAGGTTTCTCTCTCGTTTCATGAAAATGATTGTGAGGAAACACTTTCACTAAGAGAGATCTTAAAGAGATAGCATTTGTGATATTTGCGTTCTTAAATTCGATTATGATTACGGCATCCCTCTTCATAGTTCGAATTGTGAGATTTGGAAATTAGTTTAAACATTTAGGACTTATTGCTGTAAGTTTTGAATTAGTTTAGACATACATATGAGCTATCTAAGGAAAGGTGTATGAGTTTGAGAAGCTTAGATAAAGGCTTATCGAAGCATATCATATTAGAAATATGAACTTTGGAAGTCAATAAGTATTGATTTCTAGAAGTTCAACTTTTTCTGAATATGTGTCAAAGCTAGTGGGAGCATAAATGTTATGCTGGTATGGATATAATTATCATATTAGTGGGAGCGTTATTATTATTTTAAGTGTTAATTATAGAAAACAAAAGTTTCACTTTGCAAAGTTGTAGGGGTTGAAAAGTTGTTTTTCTATAATTAAGGGTGAGAATATTATACTTCATTTCAAATCTAAAAGCTTAGATCGAGAAAATTTGATTAAATATAGTCAAAAGACATATATAGATGCTATGTTGAAAAGTTTCAACTTAAAAGGATTCTTTATATGGAAATATTATAGCAAGAAACTGGTAAAGTATCATGTTTTTCATTATGAATCGTGTCCCATACGCTTCGGGTATAGGATCGATTGCATATGATGTAATATTCGAACGCTCTAAATTTTTCAAATGACTAGGGCATTAAGAGAGAAAAAGGAATAGAACCGGATTTGACCAAAATAATTAAACAACGGTCAAGTATAATCTAAGGTTCGCCAAGGATTGGTCACTTGTGGGCAGTTGGAAGTATAGTAACGAATGGACCATACTGACATTATTATGATTAGATATGATTCTATTAATAATGAGTTGTCATATGGAAAATATGGAAATGTTTCTATATTGGGAGTTGGACATTAAGATCCTATGTAGATTAGAAAGTTTTATGCAAGAAGGATGTTCAAAGGAATGTACTTTGAATGTGAGAGTTCATAGAGTACATTGTAATTTCATTGGCAAACTCTTAGTGACTTTGGTGCTTTGACATTACAAAAGGATCATTGTGTAAAATGTTTGAATCTGACACGTTCTAATAGTGGCAAGAATTTGATATTCTTACAATTATGATAAGGATTGGGAATTGTGAAATGAGCATCATTGGAAATGTTTTCATTTGTAAGAATATCAAATTCCCAATCTAAAGGACGCGTTACTGATAAGATCATAGTTGACAACGACTTTTGAAAGCTATGATTGCTGATCAGGTTCTGAAGTCGTACTTGCAAAATAGTTATTAGACTTATCCAAGTGGGAGACTGTTGGATTAGGTGTCTAAGCCTATAACTATTTTGGTATGTACTTGACTCGATTATTAGCATGGTCCTTTTGGGTTGCCTTCCCCATAGCAACTGATAGGATGAATTAAGGAGAAAGAGGATTAATTATTATTTATTAATATATTATAAGAATAATATATTAAAAGAGAAATCATATTGTTTAATTAATATCAGTCAAGAATTAATTAAGAATTAATTTTGTGGCTAAAAGAGATTAATTAAATAAAGGGTACTGATACTATAATTATAAGATAGTTACAAAGTTGGGCTTAGGATCCATAAAGGGTACTTAATTCCCCGATCCATCACCTCTACCAAAACATGTACTGTTTGGTATCTAAATTGTCTTGATCCATAAAAAACAGAGAGAGGAAAAAAGGAATAAGCATATATTAAATGTGTAATCCATTAAGTCAGAAAAGAGACAGACCCTTTTCTTCCCTTAAAAATTAATATAAATTTGACATATTGGCATCCACCTTGAATGGATATATGCTACTTTATATCAGTTTATAATATTGGGATTTCCTAACTTGTAAAAAGTGGTTAGTTATATCAAGCAGTCTGTTGAGTTATTGCAATAGAAAACTTTTGAGGTAGCAATTAATGCTTGGGGAGATCATTATGGAGGCCTTGTCAATAAGTTGCTATTCAGAGAAACTTCTTGTAAAGACAGCAGAGGCTCACTTTTTGGTATAAAAATTTATATTATATTAGTAGAGTGATTTAGATGATTTTTACTATAAAAGATATTATTATTCTCACTAAATTGGTATTGTAATATGTGGGATGTAACAACTGCAGAACTATGAAAAGGTGGTTCACATGTGTGAGAAAACACTTCCTATGTCCGAAAGTAATTGTGCTAACAATATTAACATTTCAAATAAGGGGCAAAACGACAATTGAAGCTTTGGAGATGGCGCATGATGGCTAGTTCCTACTTTTGTATGGGTAGCTTTGATATGGCCCTTTGTATATTCATTGTGAAGAATGAAGTTAGTAATAAAACTATGTATTTTGTAGGAGTGAGGATTCACCTTTTTTCAGTTGCCACTGTCTCTGAACTTCTTTGCTGCAAGGTACCATAAGTTAGAATATATAGATTTTTATATTGTTTGTAAAAAATTAAACAATTTTCCAAGTTTAGAGTGCTGAAAATGAAGCTTATAAAGGTGGGAGACACAAAGAAGCAGTGAAGCATTATAGCTCCCCTCTTAAGTCTTAATCCCACCTAGGCTGTTTGTAATAATACATCATTTTTTTATTTTTATACATATCAGCCTACCTAACACATTCTATCAAGAAGACAAAAAGGAAACCAGGTAAACATCACTTGTATTATACTCCTATTCTATCGCTGACTTTGCATATTTTTAATTTTTACCCTTTGATTATTTGTTCTGATAGCCATAAGCTTTCTTGTTGGCCTAGTTCCACAAGTCTCTGCACATCTCCTCTATCCTATTTTCCACCCTACATTACACACACAAAAAAATCTTAATACATAATATCATAATTACAAATTTATCCTTGGTCATTCTTTCCTTCATTTCACCAAGTGGGCTGTCAGTTTCTTTTTATCCAAACAATATTTATTTAATGCGGAAAGAACCAGTTTGTGTTAACAACAGTCTTTCGATTTTCTTATATTGATATATTTTGAAATATCTGACAAATAAAAGAATGTTTATGAAATAGAAAATATTTAAAAAAAAATTTATAATTAAAATTTAAAACTCACTTCCAGTTTAATTCACGCTTTGCCTTTGTTGTTGAAGGATATACAACCTCAGCATCACCAGGCCTTCGTTCAGCTATTATAGAGGAATTTCCTGAAGAAAAATAAAACTTTATAAAAATGGACTATGTTTTTATTTCTTTTTATAAAATATGAAAGAAAAAAATTCACAACGACTACACCTTTCCCGAAGCCTTTTCAAATGCTGCCACCATCTCCAAAAAGAAGTTCTCCGCTCCCAAATTATACACCTCACAACCTAAAATATATAATCACATTATCAATAAAATAAAACACATTCAATATTCTTCATATATATATATATATATATATATATATATATATATATATATATATATATATAAGGCTAGGTTAATTTGTTTCTTACATTTATTGTGTGCTAGAATGCACCAATAGGAATTTAGTAAAATTAAATAATTATTTAATTAAATAAAGATAGATATTAAATGATTTCCATTATTGTATGTATATTAAATGATATTCATAATTATAATTCTGTTTCTATGGAAACTAATTAAATTCGTCATTAATGTCAGGAATAACATTCTTTTAGAATAAATTCGCATCTAGGTTTTTATGTATGAGTTCGTTTTTAGTTTCATGACTCACTTAAAATACAATAAAGCTGCATAAAATATGAAGAACAATAGTGTATTCTACTAGAATACACTCTCATTCTTCTATATATGAATTCATTCTGAAAGAATATTATTGTTGACATTAATAAAGAATTTAATTAGTTTTCATAAAAATGAGTTATAAGTATGGATAGCATTTAATATACATATAATTAATACTAAATTTCTATTGGTGCATTCTAGCACACAATAGATGTGAGAAACATTTGAACCTACCTCTCTCTTTTTTTTCTCTCTCTCTCTCTCTCTCTATATATATATATATATATATAGAGAGAGAGAGAGAGAGAGTGAGTGAGTGAGAGAGAGGTAGGTTCAAATGTTTCTCACATCTATTGTGTGCTAGAATGCACCAATAAGAATTTTGTAACGTCCCAAAAATACAAGCCAAAAATTTCATTTTTAAAACATATACTTAGCAAATATTAGAATTAAAACATTCACCAATCATATCGTTCCATAAAAGTTATCGCATGTCGTGAAAAATATTTTATAGAAAATAATAATGTCAGAGTACAAATTCCCAGGAGGGTCTCATAGTGCGGAATACAAGGCATGTGTGTGATGGGCCGCTATCGCGCCAGCTCCTTCCCCTTCGCAGAAGAGGTACCTGAAACCAAAACTGAAAACTGTAAGTACGAAGCTTAGTGAGTTCCCCCACTGTACCACATACCATATAATCACATAAGATACATATATTGACGGGCATATCTGGGTGCCCGACCTACCCCTTCGGTCCTCTCGACCGGATACTGCCTAGCATATCTGGGTGCTGGCCTCCCATTCGGTCGTCACGACCGGATACTGACTAGCATATCTGGGTGCTGGTCTCCCCTTCGGTCCTTAGGACTGGATACTGCCAGGCATATCTGGGTGCCCGACCTACCCCTTCGGTCCTCACGACCGGATACTGGGGACTATTTCGCCCCTACTTCTACCACATAACACATACCACATAGCATCATATCATACTAGCACATAAGCATAACACATGTAGTAGCAAACCTAGATGAATATCACAGAGACAATCATGTATCATACAACTCCTACTGGTGGGCCGACATTGTGGCCGTAGACCCACCGCTACTGGAAGGTAACCCACCTCAAAGTAGTTGCTGATCTGCATGGGAACTGACTGTCTTCTGCTGTTGCTGCCCCGGAAATCCTCCGGCTATAGTCCCCACAAAACACTCAGTCAAATACTGCTAATAGACCTTAGGGTAAAATGACCATTTACCCCTAACCAAGCCAAGAGTCAAAGTCAAAGTCAACTTCCAGTTGACCCGACTCGCCGAGTTGGCTTGCCAACTTGCCGAGTCCCTATCCCTTTGTCTGACCATAACCCCGTCTCTACTCATCGAGTTTGGCATCGACTCGACGAGTTTTCCTTCTAAACTGATGTCCAAACGTCCTTCATCCTACTCGCCGAGTTGTATGAACAACTCGTCGAGTTCGTCTTCATCCGAAGAACACTCTATGCTGAGACTCGCCGAGTTGTATGAACAACTCGCCGAGTCTATTCTTGAGGCAAGAAGATTGCCTTGGACTCGCCGAGTCAGGGCATTGACTCGCCGAGTTCCTTCATGGGTGAGTCTGGCTTCCGACTCACTGAGTCACACCCCATGACTCACTACTCCACTCCGCAAACACGAAAAGGGGGAAAACTTGGGGACTCGCGACTCGACTCGCCGAGTCCGATGAACGACTCGCCGAGTCTTTCGTATGCAAACACTATATACTCGATTTTTCTCGAATCCAGCTCATGCCATACATAGATCTGGGTTTCTAGGGCCTGATTAACACGTAAAGTTTCCAACTTTACGTGTAAATAAACACCAATGAAGGTTTTAGGGCTCAAAATGCACTAAAATAGTAGATATGGGGCTTTCATGCAATATGGCTCCATAAAGGCAGTAGATCTGAGCTCCTGGAGCTCAATCATGCCTAGATCTAAGGGTTAATCATCTTATTACAAACCCTAATTCGTGAACAAACTTGGAAATGGCTCAAGGAGGACTTTAATGGAGCTATAAGGGACTATAAGCATGAAAACAGAGGGAAATTGAGTTATACCTCAAGGAAATCACTGAGATAACACAAGGATGCCTGACCTCCTTCTTCTCTTCTTGATCTACTCTTCTTTCTTCTCAAAATCTTCAAGAAACACACCAAAGCACTTCAATCTCACAAGGAATAAGGGTTTGAACGATGTTGGGAGCTCTGAGGATGAAGGGGGCGAGGTTGGGGCGCAAAAGGTTGGTTTAAATAGGGTGCAAACCCTTGAAATTTAGGGTTTCATCAGACAGCGGGGACTCGCCGAGTCGCCAACTTAAACGTGCTCCCAAACCCGTCTCCACTCGGCGAGTTGGGCCTACAACTCGCCGAGTCCAAGGCTAAAAATGTAAAATACTTAGATAAATTTTACGTACTAGGAACCAGGTGCTACAAATCTCCCCCACTTATTTTAGACTTCGTCCTCGAAGTCTACTGCTCGATCCTGAAACAGCTCGGGGTAATGCTCCATCATTTCTTCCACCGGCTCCCAAGTCCATTCCGAACCCTTTCGGTGCTGCCATTGCACCTTCACTAATTCCACCCTCTTGTTCCTCAGATCCTTCGACTTCCGGTCGAGGATTGCAACTGGGCGCTCAATGTAATTCAGGCTGTCATCGACCTGTATATCCTCTAGCGGCACCACCGCTGAATCATCCACTAGGCACTTCCGCAGCTGGGAGACATGGAAGGTGTTGTGGATCTGACTGAGCTAGGCTGGCAGATCTAGCCTATATGCCACCTTTCCCACCCGGGCTACCACCCTGAACGGACCAATGTATCTCGGGCCCAACTTGCCCCGCTTCCTGAATCGAATGACGCCTTTCCATGGCGACACTTTCAGGAGAACCATATCCCCGACCTGGAACTCCAGGTCTGATTGATGCTTGTCGGCATAACTTTTTTGCCAACTCTTCGCAGTCTGAAGCCTGCTCCGAACCTGCTGGATTCTCTCGGTCGTCTTGAGCACCACCTCGGTGCTCCCCATGACCCTCTGGCCAACTTCACCCCAACATATCGGGGTCTTGCACCTCCGTCCGTACAACATCTCGAATGGGGGACGGTCAATGCTCGTATGGTAGCTGTTATTATACGAGAACTCAGCCAAGGGAAGATAGGTATCCCAACTACCACCGAAGTCTAGCACGCATGCCCGCAACATATCCTCCAACGTCTGGATGGTCCGCTCGCTCTGACCATCCATCTGCGGGTGAAAGGCGGTGCTAAAATGCAGACGAATGCCCAACTCATCATGAAAATTCTTCCAAAACCTGGAAGTGAACCGCACATCTCGATCCGATATCACTGACACTGGCACCCCATGCTGCACCACTATCTCCCTGATGTAGATATCGGCCAACTTTTCAGCCGAGATACTCTCCTGAATCGGAATAAAATGGGCGCTCTTGGTCAACCGATCCACGATGACCCAAATCGAATCTACTCCTCGCGCCGTCCGGGGAAGCTTTGTAATAAAATCCATCGTAATATCTTCCCATTTCCACAACGGGATATCCAGTGGCTGCATCTTTCCGTGCGGTCTCTGATGCTCGGCCTTGACCTTCCTGCAGGTCAGACACCGCTCGATGTACCACGCCACATCCCGCTTCATGCAGGGCCACCAATAGTCTAGACGAAGATCCCTATACATCTTCGTCGCCCCTGGATGAATAGAGAATCGGGATTTGTGCGCCTCCCCCATCAAGACCTGGCGCATGCCTCCGTGATACGGCACCCACACCCTACGGTGTAGTGTCAATAATCCTCGGCTATCATAATCGAAGGAGGCGACTTGACCCACTATTCGCTCGCTCTTCCGATGCTCCTCCTTCATAGCCTCCTGCTGAGCTTCCCGAATTTGCTCTAACAGTGGAGTCACCACCGTCATCCTCATACACACATCCCTGATCGGTGCCGCCTTATGGATAAGCACATCGGCCACCACATTGGCCTTCCCCGGGTGATAAAGGATCTCGCAATCATAATCCTTTACCACATCCAACCACCGACGCTGCCTCATGTTCAGATTCGGCTTATCCATTAGGTACCTCAAACTCTTGTGGTCTGTGTAAATGGTACATCGAACCCCGTAGAGGTAATGCCGCCAAATCTTGAGGGAAAAGACCACCGCCCCCAACTCTAAATCATGCGTCAGGTAGTTCGCCTCGTGAGGCTTCAGTTGCCTCGAGGCATAAGCAATGACATGTCCCCTTTGCATCAATACTGTGCCTAAGCCCGAAATAAACGCATCACAGTATACCACAAAATCCTCTACACCCTCAGGCAGGGCTAAGATTGGCGCCTCGCACAATCTCTGCCTCAGAATCTCGAACGCGGCCTGCTGCTCAGGCCCCCATCGAAAGACCACGACTTTCCTAGTCAACCGGGTCAGGGGTACGGCTATCTTGGAGAAATCCTGAATGAATCTCTTATAGTATCCTGCTAATCCTAGGAAACTCTGAATCTCGGATGGAGACTTCGAAACCTCCCACCTCATCACGGCCTCAAACTTGGTTGGGTCTACTGAAATCCCGTTCTGGTTGACGAGGAGCCCAAGAAACTGCACCTTGCGCAACCAAAACTCACATTTGGAGAACTTGGTGTACAACCTCTCCCTCCTCAAGGTCTCCAAAACCTCTCTCAGATGCTCCTCGTGCTCCTCGCGCAACCAAAACTCACATTTACTAAATTCTTATTGGTGCATTGTAGCACACAATAAATGTAAGAAACAAAATAACCTAACGATATATATATATATATGTATATATATATAGAGAGAGAGAGTGAGCTAGGTTCATTTTTTTAAACTAATTATTGTGTTATTGTATGAGTAAATACAGGCCAATCATTTCAAAAGGGTAAATATGTAATCTTATACTTAATTAATTATGGTAAGTATATAAATCAATTAATATCCCTTTAATTTAGGGATATCAGTTTTAAAACCCAATTTCTAGTCCGCCTCTTCCCTCCTCTCTCATATTCATCGACTCCGGCAGACATGGAAATGGAATGGATGAAGAAGATGGGTGAAATAGCTCACCATAAAATCAAAACCAACGGAATATCGATGCATGTTGTAGAAAAAGGCGACGGACCTGTAGTGCTCCTCCTCCATGGCTTCCCGGAGCTCTGGTTTTCATGGCGTCATCATATCACTCACTTAAGTAACCATGGTTATCGTGTCCTTGAACCTGACCTCCGCGGCTATGGCGATTTCGACTCCCCTTCCTCTCCCTCTTCCTACACCTTCTTCCACATAGTCGGTGATCTTATCGGCCTACTAGATCACTTCAATCAACAACAGGTATGTCGTATGTGGCTTTAATGGCGATAAAGCTTTAATCAATGTTAGGGTTGATTTTGTGTAAGTATGAATATCAGGTGTTTGTGGTGGGACACGATTGGGTCGCAACCGCCGTCTGGCATCTGAGTCTTTTCCGGCCAGATAGAGTCAAGGGAATCGTTTCTCTCGGTATTCCATTTTTTCCAAGATACCCTATCAATCCAACTCACTTATTCACCAAATCGTTTGGAGACAATTTCTACATCTCTCAATTCCAGGTTCTTCTTCTTCTCTTTCATCTTCTTCTTTCTCTCACTCTGTTTACATGGAGATGAGTTTCATAAAGTTTAGGAAATTAATACAGGAATTAAGAAGAGCAGAGAGGGATTTTGTGAAATACGATTGCTTGATAGTAATTAAGAATTTTTTGCTGATCAACCATGGCGATGTACCGGTAGCACATCCTGGAATTGAGATTATCGATCACATGGAAATTCCTTCGGCCATCAGAAAGCATTCGATGTCAATTTTGCGCACGGGAGGTCGATTCTGTTTTCAGGTTTTGCCCCTTTTGTGCTATGCTCTCTGAGTTAATCGAGGCTATTAATAGATATTAGTCATATCAATAAGTACATTTATTTGCAGTGACGAATGCTCAGTTTGTATAATCTGTTAGCATTTAGTATTTCATAGACATGTAGGCCGATTGATCAGGTGTTCTTTGAGTTCGAATGGGCAGAAAAGCCTTATTTTTCGTTATTTGAACCCCGAAACGAAATCCCCAATAAAAATGTATGAAATTAGGAATCTTCTGTTACATGATTCAAAAATACAGTCTTGAATGATGACATTGATAGATTCGATGTGTTTAGGTTTTTTGGGAATTTTTTCTGGTTGTCTAATTTTTATAGGAAATTGAAAGTTGTTTTTGTAACGCCCGCAAATCCGGGCTAGTCAATTTAGAGGAAATATGGGTCGAAAACGACTTTTCGACAAAAGATTATTTAGAATAAATAATCTGAAACAAGTTATGGAATATGTCTCAAGGTTTCCGTACATATAAAGAACGCCGAAATCCGAGTTATAACGAAGAAGTTATGGCTCGTCGAAGTTTTACGGCAAAACCGACACGACACTGGGAAGCGTAAATTGTGAATTTACGATAGAGCGAGATTTAGCCTTAGAAATCTAAACAAAAGTTGTAGAATATGTTAAACTAAGAGCGTCGATAAAAAGAACGCCCAAATCTAACTTCGTATGAGGAAGTTATGATTTTTCTAAGATTCGACTTAGCAGTGCACGACCCGAAACTCGAATTTTAGTTCGAGCGGTTTTTGGCTTACGTGACCTAAATGAGAGTTGAAGATCTCATTAATAGGAACTCAACGGTAAAAAGATGGACGAAAACGGAGTCCGTATGAAGGAGTTACGAATTTTTCGCGGTCATTTAGCAGTCTAATCTCCTCATACTGTTAAATTTAAGATCGGTCAAGAATTAGTCGATGGAGTCTAAATGAAAGTTGTAGATCTTGTTTTTACCTACGCGTGGAAAAAACGAACATCAAAATCGGAGCTCGTATGCGAGAGTTATGATTTTTCTAAGTCGGGAGGCTGCTGTGTGAAATCGGGTGACGTGGCGCCATCCTGGCCGTTGCTTCCTCCCCAGGGCTAGCCACCAGATGGTGACACCTGGCCTGGAACTCGAAGAGTTTGAGGCCAACTCGACGAGTTTTTGTCTTTTCCAGCCTATAAAAAGGGAGCCGGGGCACCCTCATTTCTCACACCTTTTCTTACTTCTTTCTCTCTCTAAACTCTCTCTCTAACCCCCAAACCCCCCTAAAAGCCTAGGTAAACCCCCTAGCACCCGAAGGAAGCACCGAGGCTCCCGGAGTCCCGAGAAAAGGGGTCTTTCGGTTTGGGAACGCTGCTCCAGCGAAGCCCGGTTTTCGAGAAAACTCGCTGTAAGTGAGCTACGCCTAACCTATCTTTAGTTTAGCTTACATTTTAATATAGTAATGTTAGTAGGACCTTATAATAAGTACCTGGGCTATTATTATGGGTTATATAAGTATCGTTTAACGCTTATATAATAATAATAATAGCTAGACTATTAATTAGTCGCAGTTATCGTTAGACTAAACCCTAGTGGTATTGATACTAGGTTTTATCGAAGGAAAATCGTTTTGAGAGTACCGAAGCGCTGTCCGAGTGCTGAGTCACCACCTTTCAAGTGAGTGCATAGTCCCTTTCATCTTACACATAGATATGAAGTATTTTATATAAACTACGTGCTATGTGTACATATTATCTGAATACTTGCTGTCTATGCTGGATGAACGTTTTATACAGGTTTTAAATAATTTAAACTGTATACGTATTTTATACGAATATGTTGGGTATGACATGGGTAGATGAACGATGAGAGATATAAGATGATGAGAGTATACGTTGGCAGCTATAGACTTAGTGCCTATTGGACAAACACCGGTAGCTATGGACTTGGTACCTGTTAGACGTTGGTAGCTATGGATTTAGTACCTGTTAGGAATTGGTAGCTATGGACTTAGTACCTATTAGTTGGACGCTGGTAGCTATGGATTTAGTACCTGTTAGGAATTGGTAGCTATGGACTTAGTACCTATTAGATGAACACTGGTAGCTATGGATTTAGTACCCGATGAGTAGACTATAGCAACTATGGAATTAGTGCTTTACGAACGAACATTGGCAGCTATGGATTTAGTGTCAGTCCTATAACCCTGGAAGTAAGGGACTTCGGAATAAACGAATGCAGGATAGATGACTCTTAGATTAAATCCTTAAGAGTAAAGAAGATAATGGGGATAGGTAATTTGGTGGATTGTTTTATTGTTTAACATAATAATTATATTATTGTGCGTTAAAAACCCTATGTACTCACCAGGTTTCCCAACCTGACCCACTCAGTTTATTTATATCACAGGTGTTGATATGAAGTCACTTTACACTAAGAGATTTAAAGAGATGTAGATCACTAGTGTAAACAATTGTAAGTTCTGTTTATGCTTATGTTTCTGTATTAACGATGACATTCCAAACGTTTTAAAATGAAATAAATACGTTTCTTCGAAAATGTTTTAATAACGTATTTACCATGTTTTTCTGGGAACAAATTCCGCAACACTTTTATAAAATGAAGTACTCTGATTTTTACAAAGCATAAACAAACCGGTCTTTTCTGGCCGTGATTTTGGGGATGTCACAGTTTTGATGCACACCAAGCGCTCGGTAAAATGTTTCAACTGAATGATATTTCTTCGTTTATAATATTCTATAAGAAAAGAATGTTTTTTATGATAAACATGAACATATTCTGTTAGAATGCCCCTAATTATTATAATTATTGGTAAATGAATTCCAATTCTATCAGAATGGAATCACGAATTCCATTCATGCTGGAATGGAATATGGATATTTTCTCACTAATTTATTCATTGGATTATTTTCCACAGAAGTTTATGCTTGAAGAACGGACCAAGAAATTTGAATGACGCCTCTTAGTAACATTATTCTTTATAATAAATTACTGTATTTGTTAGATTTTGATGTTTTTTTTTTTTCCGATTTTACAGTTTTTTAGTGTTATTCTTTAACAACAAATGTAATTCTTAGCAATTGTTACATGTATTCTATAAGAATTAATATAATTTTTGTTTTAATTCTTCAATTGCTGATTCGAGAATTTGTTATTCTACAAGAAATATGTTCAAGAATATTTTTATTATTTTATGGTTCTAGAATATATATTTTTTTAACATAGTCAAACATATTCTGTCAGAATGTCCGAATTAAAAACCTTATAATTCGTAAAATCGGATTTTTAAAATTAATAGAATCTATGATCCCTTAAAATATGCAAATTTCCTTTATTAAATCTATATTAATTGACTAAAATACCCTTCTAGTTAAATTAGATGGTATTTTTCTAGTATTTTTAATTCAATAATATGTATTAATCACTTTCTTAAAGTAAGTAAAATGATTGGCCCATATTTATGCATACAATAACACAATAATTACATTGAATAGAATAACATAGGCCTATATATACATATATATATATATATATATATATTATATATATATATAAAATATAGAAAAAGAGACACAAACCTATTTGTGGATCAGAGAGTTTCCTTAATGCAGTCATATGCCCATTTGCTAAATCCGCAACATGAATATAATCACGTACCTGAAAATTATATATATATATATATATATATATATATATATATATATATATAATTCAATATTCATGTTGTTTTATTTTCCAAATTTAATTAAAGCATACCCTTGTTCCATCTTTGGTTAAATAACCAATTCCAAATATTTTCAATGCAAGAATTCTTCCAACAACAACTTGTTGAACAAAAGGAATAAGACTATTTGGTGGTCCTCCCACATAAGCTATGTTTTGTACATCCTCTATCCATATCGTGCGCAGGGTTGAAAGTATGATTCTTGCTATTCAACTCAAGAATGTTATAAGTTATCCGGTTCCTGCATTTAAGGTATGCTTGTTTCTTTTATATGTTGTTTTGGAGTTTTGAGTTGACATCGACATCGACATTGACATTGGGTTATGTACATAACCTTATGGTATTGGGTCTTAAGTCCTAATTGTTTTATATTAGTGAACATCAATTGATTAATAAGCTGAATTGGTTGTTTTATTTAGTGTCACACTGAATAGCATAATAGCTAGCTAATACTCCAAGCGCTCACTTGCCATCCATACCACCCGATAGACAGCCACCCATAACAGCTAGCTAATGCAGATGTCCCTTAATAGCAATGTACTATCAAATTATATAGTTAGGGAAAACCCCTTAGTAGTAATGTATTACATTTATTTAGCATTTGAGTGATTATTTGTATTTTAAATATTATTTGTTGTGAAATAAATTGTGTTTTTTTTCTATGATATATTATTTTGTATTGTGGAACATTAACTATCATTTAATTTGAAAAATTAGTAAATCTATAAAAATATATATTTTTTGAAACATTTAAAATTATGACACGCAAAAAGGTGTGCCATCTTCCTTTATGACAGGGGATTTAATGATACACATTGCGTGTCGTAAATGCGCGTCGTAAGGTTACGACACACAAATGAGGGTCGTCTTCCTTTATGACAGGTCCTTCCTCGACACACAATGCGTGTCGTAAATGCTCGTCGTAAATTTATGACACGCATAAGCGTGTTTGCGTGTCATCTATGGCTTTTACAACACGCAACGTGTGTCAATAAAGGCTTTTTTGTAGTAGAGACTCCACATATTTCGAGGTGTTTTCAACCTTCTTATTTATGAAAAAGAGTTTCAAGATACGATTTGTAGTTACTAGAGTATGACTCTAAAATTCGATTTGGAATGAAGTATGACTCATCTCTTGATCGAAATATTTGCAACAATAACTGATTCTCATTCTTAGTCATACAATTGCACTAAGATAGTCTTTGAGGATCATTTGTGATATAAGTCCGCAAACACTAAGATGATCATGATACTAAATTATTCTCCTTTTCTTTCAGATTGAGGAAACTTTTATCTTTATGCCTAACAGATTCTTTTATTCGTTCTGCTACTCTTTGAATTTTTTTAAAGTATCAGAATTATGCTTAATCTTATAAACACAACCATACTTGCTGAAACATCAGTAAATCATGACGAATAGAGTTATCATCCTTTGTGGTAGATCTGAATAGTCCATATCAACATGTACTAGATCCATTAGTCCTTCACTTGACTCACACAAACATGTGATCAATGAATTAGTCATAATTTTTCAATAAACAAGACTCTCATACACTATACAATGTGAATTGTACAACACCAAGTATTTGTCCAGTTGGTGATGAGATTTTTTTTCACTTGGTTAATTATGACAATACCACACGCGATATTATAAGAATCAAATCCACAATTAATATTGTTAATATTAGAAATGTAACCAACACTTTCATAAATTCCATTGCAAGGAAATATATAAAATGAGGCAACCAGATAAACCAAAATTTCACTTTTATTGAAAATAAATGAAAATTTGGAACTTGTCCATACAACGCATAAAATGAAAAACTACGTTTTTAGACATTTTTGAAGAACAATAACAATCCATTAAATTATCTTAACTCCTTAAAAGTAACTCTAAAATCTGATCTTCGAACCATGTGACTAAAGTCCATTTCTCATGATTAAATTTAGCTCAACTTGCTCAAGTTTTCTTTTTTCTCTTAGCTCCTTTAATACTATCAAAATATGATCACCACATCATGTATTAAGAGTCTATGAAGAGGAACCTATAAAACAATAGATAACGGATGTACCTGAAGTGGAGTCACATGACTTGACTTTACTATCTCTAAGATCTTTCAGGTATTTTGGGCTGTTTTGTTTCCAACGTCCCTTTAATTGGTGGTGGAAACAAATGGAATCTTTGAGGTCAATACATGAAAAGATCCCAAAACTAGCCTTTCTACTTACCATACGATTAAACGGTTTGATCTTGGATGACCCTTTTCCATTGGGAAGATAAATCTTTTCCGGACCACCGTTTTCACCATTGTCAATATCTATTGAAACCTTGGAAATAGACCCAATAAGCATTCTTGCTTTAGATGTGATCTTAAGCATTTCCGCTTCAGGAACAATCAACATTTGGGTTAAATCAATTAGGGTCACACCGGGATTCCTCCTATGAAAGTTTTTAACAAACTAACCATATGACTTAGGAAGGAAGAGGAAAGACAAAACAATGGCTTTCTCCCTTGAGAAAATGACACCCAATCTATCCAACTCGTCAATGTACGATTTCGTTTCAGAACATGAGTACAAATCTATTTTAGGTAGGTAAGACTTTTACCAATTCCAATTTTATGAAACTCCTAGATCTTTTGAGATTCATTGATTCTTATCATTGACACGTTTAATCTCGGATTATGCTCTCAATTTTGTGATTGGGACACCTATGATCATAAACGAGATGTGAATAACCATGCAAACTCGCTTGACAACCTCGATGTCATTTATCATCTCCCATTGATGTGTCGCTTAACCACACATGCTCCATCAACAATGATAATTTACGAGATGCCCATTAATTTCTCTTTATTGTCCCTATTAGTGTGCCAGTTAACCACACACGCTCCACTAATGACATATAAAGCATGATGTGCATTTTCATGGATTAGCATGCTTTTCACATTTTCCTAAAGTAAATAAGAGTGGGATTTAAAAATGGTTTAGTCACTTTATATCATCATACTTATTAATGAGATTATGTCCTATCAAACTCGTTCGGCTAACGACCCTCTACCACACAGGAGAGCGGTGGGTGTGAGTGGACACCCATTCAACAACCATTTTATAGGTCACTTCCTTATACCCTCTTTATAACATGGTTTCGTGAATGAGGTGTAATAGCGATTTGACTGACTTTTCTTATATACATAATATATATTAAACTTTAATTATACATATAGTATAAGGTGTATTTTAAAACATTTCAAAATACAAGGTTCAATCTTTTAATTATATAAATTAAATTCAAACCAAGTTAAGGATTTATTAATTATCTTTTAATTAATCATTTAATTAAATTAATAATAAGATCCATAAACATAATATTAATTAATCTTATAATCAATCATTATTTAGTCTAAGAATATCTCCTAACATTTAGGATCTTATTTAATTATCTTTTAATTAACAATAAATTAAATTAATTAAATCATAAGGATAATTCACAAATACAAGATATAGGATATCAAATTACCAAGTTTAATATTCAGGTTGTAAACAATTAAAATAATACTAACTAGTGTAATTATCCTAATTAATCAATTCATAATTAAGCAAAACAAATTTCATTGATCAGAGGGTCCACCATGTCGTGGCGGATAATTGCCACGTTGTGGTGGAACGGGAAGAAGGATGCAGATTCGAATATCATCACATCGTGGTGCCAGAACATAATTACGATTTTGTTTTCCTCAAATTGGGTTTTGTTCAAGTTCAAGCAATGTATTGTCAATTGTTAGACAACCATACACTCTAATACCACTGATGGGTTTTATATGTAGTAATGTGGATAAATCATTATACACTTAAGGGTACATGCAACCTATTAAATATAGTCATAACACTATTAAAGTAACATTTTACTTAATAACAAGAATCCTATGAGCCCTACCTAGTTTCAAAAATCATAAACAAGTTAGGAATTTCATATCTTTTGATTGTTGTAGAAAACAATCAAACCTATCCTACTTGAAATACACTTGGAAGTAAGCACCACAAGTTTCGTGCCTCTGATGGTTCACACCCAAACCCTAGCAATCAAGGAAAACTATTGGGAGAGAGATGGAGAAGGATAATTTCGAAATTGAGGCTCTTAGAATCATGAATCTGAATATCTACACGCTTGGGGGTTTATATAGGTGACTAGGAAGATATTGGATAAAGCAGTTTCCTATGATAAGCCTTTATCCCTTTTCTTCCTCACCAAGGTATCCAAGGCACCCTTAATGCCCAAGAAAACCCTAGAAGACTTTCTAGAGTTCGTCCCCCACCAAGGGAGTTCTATAATTGCTCGATGTTCAACTTTTGAACATTGTCACCTTTATTCCTTCTACTTTTAATTATTCAAATTAATCCCAAAATTAATTCCAATTAATTTCTGATCAATTTAAAATTAAATATTACTATTTCTAGTTAATATATTATTTTCATAATAAATTAACAAATCATTTATTGCTATTTATTTATCATATAATAAATCAATAAATCATTCTCTCTCTTTAAAAGTCATCATATTCAATTACTAGGTTTGAGGGCAACCCAAAAGGACTTTGTTAATAATTCAACTATATACCAATTTAGTTATTGGCTTAGACACCTAAACTAACACTTGTAACATCCCAAAAACCATGATAAAATTTTTCATGTTTATAAAACATTTTCACAAAAACCATAAGATAATCAACCATTGTTTTAAAATCAAATCCACAAAATCAGAGTATCAAATAATCTCTCAAAACATAAATCCACAATAGGATGTGTACAATCACATATTCACCTTGCCCCTATCATTTGATGTACCTGAAAACATTGAAATCAACAACTGTAAGCTAGATCTTAGTGAGTTCCTCCAAAATATCTCACACAACAATATATATACAATGCATGCACACCACGCCTACAATATAACACTGAGTTTCTCCCGGACCCACATTCCTCAGACTGGATTGCCCATGGGCCTACAACACTCGGTTAGATTTCCCCAGGTTTGTTGGCCTACAACACAAATCTGCACCGCCTCAACCCACCTATACTATGTCAACATATGCAAATAGATAAACAATAACCAACAATACATGTAATCATATAGATCTACCAATATAAAAATTCACTACAATATAACAACATCTTACACACAATGACACATACTGCAACACGAAGTATAGTGAGAAACCTTAACTCACAGTCTAGAAGATTGCAGTAATGATCACAGATCTGATAACCAGCTCTACAGGTCACATATACAGCAAAAAGGGACCAAACCTCAAACTACGGCCCCAAACCCTAAGTTTGACCTAAAGTCAAACTTGGTCACATTCGACCGGTCGCCACGTCGCGATCTTCCATTGGTCACATCATGGCATAATGGAGACAAAATAATCGCGGATCATCCCTTCGTCACGTCGTGATGACCCAAAGTCTCACGTTGTTACTACGCTCTGGATAGACTAAAGCCTTAAGCTCTTAATCCTTTAAGTCATGCAGCCAGAACTTCCAGTATGCCTTCTCTATCATAAAAATCCTAGCTTTTTACACATGCATGTCCCAAACACAAGCTAGGTCAAAGTGAAGGGAAAATGAGATCTAATCCCATGCATGAAACCCAAAACTTACTAATATTCTAGATTTAGGACAAAGGGTAACAATGGAGTCTTATGAACTCATAAAGTTGCCAACTTTATGAGATCCCAACACTCAAACTTCCATAAATGATGAGAAAAGTGAGCCAAACACTAGATCTAGCAAGCATAAGCTAAAACGACAGGAACTTGAGGACTTAAAAGAGTCCTAATGTAATTCAAGATAATGATGAAGTAGCAAGAAAGCTAAAATGATGCACCAAATGACTTCTCTGCTTCTTCAAGGATTCAAATGACAAAAATGGAGCTCAAAATTCAAAAATAGGAGATTAGGGTTTTTGGAGGTTGAAGGGAGGTGATGGAGGATGAGGGTGAGCAAACCCTATCCCTCAGTTCCGTTAAGTATGGGGAAAATCCTCAAGATTAGGGTTTTGGCACGCAAGGGATGTCACATCATGACCCTCATCTGGTTACGTCGTGACATTTAAATAGGATGAACATTTTCTCGGACACGGTCACATCGTGGTACACAAGTGCTCATGTCGTGACCAAGAGTTAAATACTTAAATACTTAATCAATAACTTGAAAGCAATTGTTACCTGGAATTAGGTGTTACATTATTCTAAAAATTGGATTTTGATTTGAATTTAGTATTTGGATATTCGATTATTATGACAACAATTATTATATTGTTTTGATATATTGAGATATGATCATCACATCAATACTTGTTGTGACTATTGTATTGTTTTGATAAATTGAGATATGTGTTAGATTAAGGTGTCTGAGCTCATACCTGAAATGGTATAAACTAGCAAATAGAAGCAAAGTCCTTTTTGGGCTTCCCTCATAACGAAAAATAGCTAGAAATGATATTAGGAGAGAAATAATTTGTTAATATATTATGTGATTATTATATTAATTGAAAACAGATAATTGATCTGTTAATTTGTTGTGTGATTAATAATTTAACATTAGATCAATAGTTAAATAATTGATTTGTTAATTTATATGGTTAAAAATTAATAAGAAGTCAATTAGTATTAATTAATTATTAATCAGGAAATAATTTGGGTTTAATTGGAATTAATTAAAGATGTAAGGGGTGAATTGTAATTGTTCAATAGTTGAACAAAATAAGGAAATTCTAGAAACATCCAAGGGTGGACGATTTTGGAGATTTCTGAAAGCCTCTTGGATGCAGATAAGGAAAAGATTTAAATTGGGATTAAATCTATTATTTAATTAATTCAAATCTAGCTTTGTCTGCAAGTTTCCTAGACTATAAATAGGATTCATTGGCTCATTGTTTTCCTTCATACCTTGATTATAAGGCTTAGGAACGAAATTTCCTTCTCATCTCTCTCTCCTCGTCATTCTAGGGGTTTCTAGGGTTCTACGTACAAACCATTAGAGACATTAAAATTTTGGTGCTTGCTTTCCAAGGTTTTTAAGAGGGAATTTTGTTTGGTTATTTACTATCATAATCAAAAGTAATGTAAAACCTAAATCTATGTTTATTTCAATTATTATAGAGTTCCTTTAGGGTTCTTGATGTTCATAGGTTATTGCTATCAATAGAGAAAATTTAGATCCAAAGTAGGTTGCATGTGAACTTAAGAGTTAAGTTATTTCGACTCATGCATTGAATTATAACCTATAAACCCACCAATATGATCATCACATCAATACTTGTTGTGTTCTATATTAACATATTTAATCCATGAATAATCTTATTATTCTAAAAGTTCTCAATCAATTATAATTGTAGGAGAAATTATGAAGTAAGACAAATATGAATTGGATTGTTTTCCTTTCACCAGATGAAAGTAGGCAAGTGATTGTTACCAAGTTTCATAGGTACTTATCAGAGAAATGGTACCGAAAGGACCTGCATCAAGATCACGTTATGGACCACTTTCGTGAGTGACACTTGATTAAAAGGTACTATCTTTGTATCCTTAACACCTAAGATACCTAATGTGACTTAAGTATATGGGTGTTGTGCTTTGATATGGTCAAATGTTGATCCTTAAACGAACAACTATAAAAGCCATTTTTAGGTATGGTGTGAAATATACAAGAGAATTATATAGTCAAGATGAAATTTGTTCCTCTTATGTGTTGAGAGTTAGGCATCTACCGTGGTACCTAATGTTGAACACCAAATGATATTGATTGCGATCCAAGTCTCATGTTCAACAAAATGTTTGTAACAAAGGGATAGCTGATAAACTTACCTTATACATCAATTAAAACTTGGAGCTTTCGGGAATTGGATGTTAACGACTGACATTCTTCGTCGTATGTTATTGGGGGCAGTGAAATGTTGCTAGACGTTCACCATTGTCTATATCAATCTATGATGAGTCTTGTGCAAGTGAGAGATTGAAAGATCTTATATGTCCAAGAGTCATTATAGGATGATATTGCTAATGACATATGATCCTATAGGGTTACACAATATATCAAGTTACCACTAATTGATTATTTATTAGAGTAATTTTGATTATTAATAAATATCAACATTTGTATTTAATTGAGAATAAAAACTATTTTGGACAATAATATTTTACCAAAATATTAGGAATTATTATTTCTAGGAAATAGTACTAGTAAAAAGAACAAAAACTAGTTTAATATCATATAGTATGAATATTAATGTTATGTACAACTTTTTGGCCGCTTAGAGTAACCAAATGGTAACATTTGTAACTAACTAGTTGTGTAAAATTAAAGATGACTTAGTTTTTGTATCCCCCAACCATGGTGGGCGATTATTTAGGCATGGTATATGAATTACTTTTTTTCTTTGTTTATTTTAGAAGGGTTCTTTCACTTTAGCTTTGTGGTCCTTTCTTACCTTTATTGTCTAATATATATTAGCTAATACATGGAGTGTGGAGGGTTAGTTTTTCTTGCATAAACTTCCTCTTTTATCTTCCCTTATGGTTGAAACTCTTGAGGCTTTCTCCCTCTCTCTGAGTCCTGCATTTTGGAGCTCATTTTTGGTCCATAAAGTTGCTTCTCTTTATGCACTTATTCGGTATAAGTATTAAAGTTTAATAACATTATAACAAGTGTTTACTAGCATATATTGGTGGTGCAAATCTTGCTTTGTAGATACATTATAGAGAGCTTCTATCTTTGGAGCTTCAAACCATCTTAATCAACTTCCTAATTGTCAAAACGAACCAAAGTCTTCAAAAGTTGTTTTACTTTCTTTTTCTTTAGTTATGTTTAAATTTTCTAAGTTCTTGCAAAATGATCAATGATGGGTTAAAATTGTTTTGGCAATGGCGGAGCTATGTGGTTCCCGGGGGGTCCCATGCCATTACTTTGCTTCTGCCCGACAATGTAATTTTTTTTCTATTAAGGTGCAACGACTATATATATATATATATATATATATATATATATATATATATATATATATATATATATATATATATATATATATATATATATAAGTGCAACTACTATTTTATCGGTACCACAAATCCCGAAATATCCTGCGTCCTAGGTTTTAGTTTATTCAAATCTAAAATCGCTTCTGTTGTTATTTACGTCTAATTTTGTGACTGTAATTGGACTACTTTTGAATAAAAACCCAACAATAAGTATAAACTTTTTTTGCAAATATCGACAACGAATTGTAAAACATGTCTGGTCGACAATAATAATAATAATAATAATAACAACAACAACAACAACAACAACAACAACGACAATACTAATAATACCATCCATTATACCGACAACGAACCACGAACCACCTCAACATCATCGCCTTCCACATTCCTTCCACAACGAAGCAGATATACTCATCACAAAGTGATTATGGTGGTGGTGGATTTCATCTGCAACAGAGAAGAAGAGATGAAGAGTGAAGAAGACTGGTCGTGTTGGGAAGCACGAGAGATCACGACCGCTGCTTCAAGTCAGTGCAACGAGGGTGGTGTTCATATTTGTTGTTCGTTGCCAGCTAGACTATGACGATGTTCATTGCCGATACTTTGGACAACCTAATAATAATAAAAAAGGAAAAAAAATGTGTGGCTCTAGTTTATTTATATCATCGAGTTGAAAGGAAAAAGAGAAAACGTCTATACAATTATATTCATATTCTCTTTCTAAAAGGCCTTTACAAATTAGATCATGCTTATGGAAAATCGATAACTAGGTTTTTTTCCCCTCTCAGTAAAAGGCTTCTACAAATCATATTCATATTCCCCTATTTATTGATATTCTCTCCAAAAAGAATACAAGCATACAACTGTTTTGTATTTCTTTATTTCCATTCTAACCGCCTCTTGTTTTGAAAATGAACTTGAAAAAACAACATAAATGAACTTTTTAATATAATTAGAAATGAATAACAAAATCAGATATGCTAATTCAAATTAAAGGTGTGTTTTGACGGAGTTGTTTGCAATATAGCTAATAGTTGAAAATTTTGTGTACCTAAAAAGCTACCTGAAAAACTAATTGTTGATTGAAAAAACTAGTTGTTAGCTTATAAGCTAGCATATATATAAAATGATGTTTGTTAAAATTAGCTTAAAGGTATAAAATGACATAAAATTACATTTAGAAAAATATGATAATTAAAAAAGAAAAAACCTAAGAAACTAATATAAGTAACTTTTTAAAAAGTTATTTTTTTGCTTGAGAAACATAACTTAAATTAATTCGAAATAAGATGGTTGTGGTGCACGAAACAGCACCTCATTTACAAGAGATTATATCTTTCATTTAGAACAAAGGTAAAGTAAGAACTTATAACACGATATTCATAGCATAAAAACAAAAATGAACCGAAAAAGTTTTGTAATTATAAATTAAAGCATTTTTCATGTGTGTTGTCAACTTTTACCATGTTTTGTTAGGTAATGTGTCGGTCGCTTTGCCGGAAGTAGAGGGGAAACGAGGGAGTGTTTTTTCGCTTTTTCAAAGTCATTAGTATCTAGTATACACAGAAATAATATATAAATAAATAAATAAATAAGTAAAACCATGTTTTTTGTTTAATGTTTCAATTAACCCCCTCTTTAAATGATATTTTGCCTAAGATCATCTTTTATAGGACACTAATGCTTTTCTTATAATCTTACCTTTCTTTACAAATTGCTCTGAGGATCCTTCGGTTAATATTTTGTAGATTTCCTTGTCAACTAGTATCTAGGTTCATATTTTTGGGAGGTAAATCATAATGTCTTTACGTTAAAAACAAGGATAGAACCTGTAATCTAAGGGGTCGTTTGATAGTTGCTAACTGAGTTAGAGCTGACTGAGTTAAAAGCTCTGACTGGGTTAACTTCTGACTGAAACTTGTTGTTTGATTTTTCAACTGAGTGCAAAATGACTATATTACCCTCAAACAACATTTTTTTATAATAATTCATTTATAATTTACAATTTAATTTATAACATTATATAGTGAATATATACAAATAATTTCAATGAAAGAAATACATTACCACTTCAAAAAACACAACAAGAATCACTTCACTGTAAGGGCAAAACAATCATGATTCTCAACATCACACTTAACCAATGTATTATACAACTAATCAAGTTTGATTATCTGAACAAATAACAAAATGTATGCATTAATCAAGTTTGATTATCTGAACAAATAACAAAATGTATGCATTAATCAATTCACAAACCATTTTCTGCAACAAGAAACCAAAGGTAGATACATATTCCACATAACATACAATAACAACATTTACATTCAACACACACACATACATATAATCACACCACCATCTTTACCCAAGATCTTGCTTTTATAAAATTCTTAATCATTCAAATTGTACATCTCACTTGTCATCTTTTCCCTTTTTCTCTTATGTATTCAGCATTATGTTTATCGAAGTTGGCATGCCTAGCCAAAACAAATGGAATTCCCAAGTAGAATCAGATCCCACTGGAAGGAATGGAATCAAGGATTCCCTTAGAAACCATAATGACACCATGTAATCAGAATAGTCTGTGAAGTGTAACATATGCCATAAACTTGAACCCATCACTAACACATATGGGTAAGTATTGTTTCTTTTGAATTCTGTAATGACATGAGTGAGATTAGTAGGTAAGGTGCCCAAATGAAGTCCAATTTCATCCCAATTTCTTCATCCACGATATGATAATCACTATGTCTCTTAAACAAATCCTTTTGAATCAATTCCATTTCATCTAAACTCAAAACCAAATCTAACGACACCACAAACAATCACGCTTGTGAATCGCCTGCGACAACGACCCATGGATCCAACTCAATTTCTGGAAATCGCAATCACGTTTTTGTCCCAACTCAGATAGGTTTGTCCTGACTCAATTTATGGATCCGACTCGGGTTTTGGGTTTGTAGGTTTGGAGTAACAACATCAATAAGATACTGATGCATGATTCCATTTGAAATTGATAGAATTGAAGAAGAAGAAGAAGAAGAAGGAGAAGAAGAAGGTATGAGGAGTAATTATGAAGGAAAAGATAAATACCTTATGAAGGAAATCAACCGTGAGTTGTAACATATGATTGTGTTGTCGGTGATGACGAGAACAAGGCAGGAGGATGGCGACGTTGGAGGAGGAGGCTGATGGCATTCGTTCATAAGTTTGGAGACGATGAAGAAGAAACGTGAAGGAGCGAGTAGGAAGAGCAAAACGAGAAGGGAAAATGCGGCCAAATGAAGTTAAGTCTCGGTCAGCGTTAGTTTTTTACCTTACCGAGTCGGATCAATTTTGCTGACTGAGACCGAGTCAGCTGCCTGATCAATGCAAATCAAACATTCTGACCGGACCAAGTCAGACAAAAACGTCTGACCGGACCCGGTCAGCACCGAATCAAATAGACCCTAAGTTATAGATTATGTAAACATCTCCCGTAAGATTAATTTGAATTTAATAATTACTAAGTATGAAACCCGTGTATTGCACGAGAATTAAAAAAATTATATATGAATATATAAACTTTAAATATTTTTTTTAAAGAAAACATTAAATATCAAAGTGTAAACATTAAGTATTTTTTTGAAAAAAAAAATTCAAAATATATATACAAACAAAATGATGAATAAATAAATAATTCAATTTATATTAATAAAACAAACTACGGAAAAATAATTATATTTTGACCATATAACATTTTTTTTAGTTTCTCAATAAAAAGCAACAAAGTTTGATTTTTTTATATAGACCATTTTGCCTAAAATTACAATAAACTTTAAAAGAAACATGTCAATTTTGAATTATATATATATATATATATATATATATATATATATATATATATATATATATATAGGGTTAGGTTATTTTGTTTTCACTATCTATTGTGTGCATTTATGACTGATTCTGGACCAATCATTTTAGTTATTTTAATAAAGTAATTAATGCATATTACATGTTGAAGATATAATGAATATTAATTACATCTTCAGAATTTAATATACATTAATTACTTTCTTAAAATAACTAAAATGATTGGTCCAGAATCAGTCATACATGCACACAATAGATAGTGAAAATATTTGAACATATATATATATATATATATATATATATATATATATATATATATATATATATATATATATATAGGATGATTGTTGAAGGTTGGAGAAGAAATTTGGATGATGAACGATGAATGAGTTTGAACTGTAATCTAATTCTCTACAGATACATCTTTGAAATTGAAGGTTGTTATCATATTTACAAGTTTGTCACCGTGTCTTTTTATGTTTAGATTAAATGAGTGGCTAAGAATGATTCACCCATTCTCAACCTTTTTTATTTTCTCAATTGAACCCACCTATATATATATATATATATATATATATATATATATATATATATATATATATATATATATATATATATATATATATATATATATATATATATATATATACTCAAATCAAATGAAAAATTAAAACAACATGATAATCTAATAACTTTTTATCGATGAAATGGGCATACATTATTATATTAAAACTTCAAATATAAAAACAATTTACTCACAAGAACTCCTCCATCATATGCACATACATATTTCTTTTGAAAATGTGCACATATGCGCATTTCCCATGTGTATTTGTCATATGCACATACATCTTTTGCATATTTTTGAATTGTAGTATTAAAGGGATTGTAAACCAGAAAGTTGTTCCATATCTTTTTTTTTGTATAACACGACACAAAAACAAATTATTTGTTCTCAACCCGAATACGACAAGACACGATAGTGTGTTTTTTTTTTCATTAAGACAAATATGACTTAATAAAAACACGATAACATGACAAAAATAACAAAATAACAATTTACATAATGTTATACATAAGTTCTTGTAAAAACATAAGTTAAAAACAAACACGACAAAAAGTAACTTAAAACAACATAAAATTGTACTAAATTTACACGAATTTTGAACACGAACACAAAGTTGTGTTTTTTTATACATAAACACGACATTAAACTCATCACTTGATCAAATCAAAGACACCACCTAGCTTAAAGATCTTATGTTTACCACCTCCAACCTCCTCTGTTACAAGGTGTGACAACCCGAAATCTTTTTTTGTAAGTCAAAATTCAAACAATAAAAGTCAGACTTGTTTCTGCTATCACTTTGTTGTGTTCAGGGTCAGTTTGAGAGTCTTTAAACCTAATACACTTAAGAGTTGGATGTTGGGAAGAGTTATCTTGGGATTAGAGAAATGTAATCGAACCAGAAAACTCTTCAAAGGGTGTTTACAGCCGCAAACTAGGTTCACGGCCGTGAACCCATGTTGGGCCGTGAACCCCTCCCCATATATATATATATATATATATATATATATATATATATATATATATATATTTGTCACACTCCAAAACCGAGAACAGCAGAAACGTTTTGGGGCGGAGGACGTCATGTAATGTATCACAACAATGTAAAGTAGTAAACAAGCAACAACATCATCCATTGCATTAATAGTATAATTTTAATTACAAGTGTGTTCTTTCATAGTATAAGACAACATAATAAATAATCAAAATAAAAGACGAATCTTGATTTCTCCGTTTTCACAAAACCTGGTCGTCGTACCTGTCTATTTCTGACCTGAGAATACAAGTTATTTTGAAAGCAAGTATCAACAATAAAGTTGGTGAATTCATAAGTATTAATGTGTCTTTGATTTGTAAAACTGGAAAGTAAAGACTTGTAAACATTTAGAGAGAAATTTGTATAAGTATGAAAATGTTTGTAAGTAGTTGAAAACGTTTGAAAACCCAAGAAAATCCATATGATTCCTACTAGTATAAAAAGTAGTCTTCTACCAAGACCTAACTGTTTTGAAAGTAGCCTTCTACCAAGACCAGACTGTACGCCTATTATTATTATTTTATACCTCATCGATGTCAAACCCCCGAACCGGACGGCGGAAACGTCTGAGGGATCTTGTGACTTAAATTGAATACCATCACAATGATTATACATGAATCATAACATCATTCATCACCATGCATTGAAATATTACAACCGATATTGTTTACATTCAGTACATTGTTTTAAACATTACCATTTTCATAACATAAACCGTTCGATAAATAATCTAAGCAAAACACCATGACATAACTTGATACTTATTCTTCGGCTTACCTGGTACCTGAGAATACAAGTTATTTTGAAAAACATCAACATATGAAATGTTGGTGAGTTCATAAGTAATGTTATGGAAAAATGATTTTTGTGAAGTTTGAAAAACACAGAAAATCCGATATTTTCTGAAAAGAGTATTTGTTTATAAAAAGTGTGAAGATCCGTAAATATGTGTGTCGATTTTGAAAACATGTATAATTGTTGAATTTTGTTTACATCACATAGGTGAAAATGTTGAACTTCCCGGGAAAACCCGATGTTTTCCCAATACGTAAATTACATGACTTGTTTATTGTTATACCGATACGACGATTGTTTTTGATTACCCAGGTGACATTGGATTAATTAAGGTTTGTGAGGTTTTACAATCACGCATTAATGAAAATGACTAGTTTATAACTACAAATTACGAACGATCCTTGAGGCGTCGTCCATACTACTCACGTAATCCAACCACCTTGACTTCTCTTGTTTAACGTCACGAATCTGTTTACTCGAATTCTCATAAGCCAGTCAACCGAGGAGAAAGGAGGGTACAAAGCCCCCTTTATTTCCATAAGTTAATCAAGACTATCGGGAATGCGAAAAGCACTTGCCCAACTCGCATTTGACTTCTCGACCTCACTAGCAGTACTAATGGACCATTAGGGCCCAATAACACATTAGAGCTATTGAAGTCCTTTTACATGGAATTGGGTCATAGAAGGCCCATTAACACGTAAGCGTATTCCCTTCGGGCCCAAAGATCATGTTATTGTGCTAGCAAGGCCCAACAAGCACGATTTGAAACTTTCAAGCCCAAAGTTTGTTTATTGGCTCCTCATAGTTATCGCGTGTTTATTGAAATACTTTGGTTTATTGATTTTTTTGTTTTGTTATTGATTCGAGACCGAATCAATTCGTTTTGTAACGATATTTGTTATTGAGAGTGTATTTGTTTTTACGTTTCGTCGGTAGTTCGTAGATCTTGTATTTTGTCTTAATGAATTAATTTGTTTAAAAGTAAGATTTTAACCTTTTCACAACCTCTCTTTTATAAAAATAGCACTTTTAGTCCTTTATATAAAAGAATTTCATTTTAGTCCTTAAAACATTATTTTGACACTTTTGTATCATAAACTTGTTGAAAAGACATATTTCACCCAATTTTGTTTTGTAAACAGCTTTAGTCCTTCCAGAATAATGTTTTCTCGGTTAAAACCCCCAATTTCGCAACTTTTACAGTTTTGGCCCAAAATAGAGAATTTTTACGTTTTTGATCCTTTTTGAATTTGAAAAGCATTTTTGACCATTGGAATAGTTTTTATACACTTCAAATCCCCTGTTTTATAGAAAATGTCATTTTCAGCCCCTCAAATTTAGAAATCTCGCGAATTTGAAGCTTATTGGGCCGAAAAGCCCAAATTTAGCCCATTAAATTCAAAATTTACATTTTAAGCCCCTCAAAAATGTTGTTGTCCAGAAAAATTAACATAGAAACTGTTTGAACCCTTTTGATCCTCCAGAATTTATAATTTGTCAGTTTGGACCCCAAGTTCTGTATTTTTGACAATTTAAGCCGAAAAATGAGTTTTATGTTCAAGTATGTTCATCCTAACCATATAAACTATTTTTCTTGACTTGATTAGTGTAAAATAGTTTAAGTTATGTTTATTTCCTTCTTCATGTTTTAGATCTCGGTTTTTACACACTTTTTGGATAACATATTCATCACAAACACATGATATCACACACATACATGCATCAAATCACACATAACATACATTTACACATAGATCTACACATTTACTTGTATTCTCCCCCATAAAAACTCATAAAAACCGAAAAGAAGAGGGTATGAAGCTCACCTTGTGGTTTGGATTTGGTTTTGATGAAGATTTGAGAGAAGATTTCGGCCCTAGCAACTTTTTGAGGAAGTTTTCGAACTTAGATGGTTCTAGGGAGTTAGATAATGAATTTGCATGAGTTAAGATGAGATGTTTGATAAAACAAAGAATCTAGATCATAAATCTAAATATAAACTTACCTTGGATGATGATTTTTGTGGAAAGTCTCTTTGAAAAGCTCTTGATTCTCGAAAATTTGATGAAGAAAAGTGAGGATGTTCTTTGAGAGAGTTTGTTTAAGAAAATTGGATGAAATGTGTATGTTTGGGAGGCTCTCGGCCAAGAATCAAGAAGAAGAAGAGAGAGAGAGTTGAGGTGACTAACTTAGATGCATGTTGGTCTATGCATGGAGGTATGTGATGTATAAATGAGGTGGCAACCTCACAAGTCAACTCTTCCTTCTTTGGTTGGGCTTGGGCCGAGATTTGGAGGAAAGAGAAGAGAGTTTTGGGTGTTAAATGCTTAAGCCCAATTTTCATGGTTATGTTGAGTGATTTTTGGTCCAAATAAATATAAATGTGATTTTTATGACCTATTAGGGCTAAATTAGGTTAATTATGGCCCAATATGGTTCATTTAAATAATTTATTTCATTCTAGGCCCAATATGGCCCAAAATATTGAAATAAATGGAAGTGGGTCCAATTAGAGCCCATTCAAGAGTTCTAAGCCCAAGATAGTCCATTTGGAAGCTTATTGGTCCATTGGGCCCAATAAGGAAATCCTAGTCCAAAATGGACTTAAACAAGGATTTCTAAGGTTTCAAATTGTTTGTTGACTATTTGCAGTGATTGCATGAAGTGTTTGATTGAAATTTTGTTGTCATAGAGTAAGCATCATACATGCTTTCATGTTTTTGATTCATAATTGACATAAGTGTTGTAGTTACAAGGCACAAAAATTTCTAGTTGTGACAATCGATTATGTGAATATGGCACATGGTAAAGGTATTAATAATATATTAACCGGAGTTTTAATCCATTTGCAATTACCTTATGCAAAGTGTAAGTACAGTAGTATTTGTAATAAGTGACTACTTTGTACTAATTTGCCTTAATTGAGGGTTAAGGCATAATGTGATGGCTAGAACTCATACTATACCCTCTCTATCTAGAGATTTTGGGAACCAAACACGAACCTGCATTTCTGCAAGCTGTGAACATCCACATTACTATGATCGTGTATACCCAATAAAATAATCACAATGCAGTAGTGATTCATTGGTATAGTTAGATCCTGAACTTGTTCCATGCTATAGCACCTTGTTATGTTAGTTCTGTTATCGTGTATTGTAAGAGTAATCGTGTAAGCGTATCTATGTAAGCGTATTCATGTAAGCGTATCTATGTAAACATATTCATGTAAGCGTATCTATGTAAACGTATTCATGTGAGCGTATCTACGTAAACGTATTCATGTGAGCGTATCTATGTAAATGTATTCATGTAAGCGTATCTATGTAAACGTATTTAAGTAAGCGTATTCATGTAACATGTAATGTATTAGTATAGACTCATGAATGAACTGACTCTTGTGTGATTCCTTGTACTTGGAATGTAAATAGTATCTCCTAACTACACCTATTATAGTTACTAGTGACGTACGAGTATAACCGGAAGTATACCTTTGCTACCCAAAGGTACTAAACTGACTAATGGAACCTTTATACCTATATATGTATACATGATATATAACTAATATTTAGACGACATTCGGACGAGCAACCGATGCCCTGAGGCCACATCCCAACGAGGAAAAGGAAATAAAGCGAGCTAACTGTCCTAAGTCCTTTAAACATTATTTATATAACTATACATATTTAGGCATGCATTTTACAATATAAAAGCATAAAAGAAGTTTTGTAAAACCTTTGAAAAGTCTAAGACTAAGAAACGATGACTTGATGTCAGTTTATAAAACGATTTGAACGTATTTTGTTTGATAAAACAGTTTAAGTATAAGTAAAACCTTTGTTTGAAACACATTTGTAACAGAGTTTGAAAGAAAACTTACAGTATGTAAGACAGTTTTATAAAGAGTTTTAAACATGTAAAAAACGTTTAAGAAAGTCATTTGAAGAAATCTGTTTGGTGAAACAATTAACGTATAGTAAATCCATTTGCATGCTAGTTATTAATCACATGTGATTGATATAATAACTAAACATGATTCAAATTGTATTCCACCCCCCATAAAGCATCTATAAACATTTACAAAACATTTAAAAGGTTAATTAAGGGGTATGAACACATGCAGTGACCGAATCGGATGGAAGCGTTGGACAAGTGCTTGGTGTCAAGTGAAGACTTAGAAACACACAATGATCCTAATAACATATGAAGACATATGTATATATATAATTAGTTATTGTAACACTAATTAAACATGTATAAACATCCTAATGTGAGGAAAACACTTTGGTCAAAGTGTTAGGAGGCTATCGGGTTGCAACAAAGGTGTGCAAGGCCTTATACAGAAGTTTATGGTCAATGGACCATGTTTGTTGGAGTTTACGGCCCAGGAGAGTTTACTCCTGGCCATAAACTCTCAACTGGGTCACCAAATGAGGCTTAAAACTATTATAACTTAAGTGGTTAAGTGTTCCAAGGCTTAAACAAGAGGTTGGGTGGGTTTAAGGTCCAAGAATGACCTTGTATGGTGTTTACGGTATTGGGACCACTTCCCCATGAGTTTACGGCCGTAAACTCATGGTAAGAAGTACCATTTTATGTATTGAAGTCCTTGGTTCAATGGTGTAAGGTTCTATGCTAATATCCAAGGCTTACTAAGGTGTTAAGGGAATCAAAACACCCTTTGGGGGTGTTTACGGTTTTGGGAGATTCCCAAACCGTAAACTCATGTTCATGGGGGGTTTTTGGTGTTTTTCAAGTGCTAAACTCATCAAGGAAAGGATCTATGCTAGGTTCTAAGCATAAGGAAGGAGCTAGGGCACACTTTGGCACCCATTTTAGGGTTTACGGCCTAAGAAGATCTTGGGCCGTAAACACCTTGTTCTTGTGTTTCTTGGGTGATTTCCTTGATATATGGACGTGTGACAAGCTTTAATACACTCTAGGATAGAAGTACTTACAATTGGGACGAAAGCTTGAAGATCCTTGGGAGAGAAATTGGGTTTTCTCTAGCTTGAAATGGAAGAAATGAAGGAAAAATGGCTAAGTGCCATATATATATATATATATATATATATATATATATATATATATATATATATATATATATATATACACTCCATGGAGTTTACGGTCCAAATGCCATTTGGGCCGTAAACTCCAAACTCTTGGAGTTTTTGGAACTTTATGATGCACAAAATGCCCTGGAGTATACACCCTATGTTTACCTCTTGAAGGGTTAAAGCTCAGAATGCTCAAACGGACAACAAACGTGCTATAAGGTAGCAGAAATGAGTTTGACTTTCTATGAAGTGTTTGACTGTACAGGGTAGAAAATTTCGGGTTGTCACAATATATATATATATATATATATATATATATATATATATATATATCTCCTTCATTTTTCCTCATTTCTTCCCTTCTTGGCCGAAAGCTCCTCAAGATTCTCTCAAAGCCTCATCCAACAAAAGCTCTCTTTTCACGTCACAAATGTAAGTAATTCATCCCTTTTCACTTGTTATTCATCTTATTCATGTAAAGTGCTTCATATTCATCCTTTGATTCATCACTTTCATCACCATCTTCATGATCTTGAAGAGTTCACGGCCGTGAACCCTTTATAGGGTCGTGAACCCTTCATGGATGGGCCGTAAACCCTTCAACCCTTCATAGATTGACCGTAAGCCCTTCAACCATTCATAGATGGGACATAAACCCTTCAAATATTCATGAGTGGGCCGTAAACCCTTCTTGTGTTCATGGGTCGTGAACACATCTTGGGTCGTAAACCCATGCTGGTTGGCCGTAAACTCCTTTTTGTCCCTCATTCTTGATTCTAACACTTCAATATAAGTGTTTCCTACATCCTAAGGGTGTTTCCTATGCGTGTTAGTGGTTTTAGACACTAATTGTAGGCCTATACATGTTAATATGTGCTTATTAGGACCGTATTGTGCTTGAGACTTCACTTAGCATATCAAGCATCCTACCTTTGTCATTCATCCAAGTCACTCACAAGCAGGTGAGTTCATACCCCTATACCTTTACTATTTTTAACGTTTTTAGGGGAAATACAAGCCAAACATCATTAACCTTGTGAAATTTTACAAAAAGGTTTTTCAATATACTTAGAACTGATACAATTGATACAACTATACGGTTTCCATGCTTTTATAAAATATTTGGATATTTTATCCCTTTTGTATTATACAGAGCATAAGGGAAGTTTTCAACATAATCACAGAGTTTTCAATGTAAAACATGACTTGAATTCATAAACGAACATATGAACTATAATAGGTATAGTTTATGGAACAATCATCTTGTTAATATACAAAACATAGATTCAATGCGATCAAACATATAAGCTATATAGACTATAGTTTATAAAACATATAGACAGTAAGAAAATTCAATGGATTCATTTATTTCTACACCTAATCGTTAGTATAACATTTTATGAATAAGCATTCTTTGCGTACTTATTTAAGTACTAACAAAAGTCCTGAGATTATAATCAGAGTCTCCTTGCAGGAGAACATGAGTTTGTGTATAGATCTATACGGGATTGACAATCCTGCACCATGATTTTTAGCTACAGTTAGGCCGACAGGCCTGGGTGACAAAGTCATTTCGATTCCGACACCTGAAGAACGCCGTTCAGGCAATTCAATGGTCAAGTATGGTTATAACAACTCATAAATCTGGTACTAAAATATATGATTAATGTATGAATGGTAATAACTTCAATTAGTTTTATTTTAATTAATAAAACTATTATACATACTGGTAGTAACCAGAGTTTTCCAACTGGACATTTTATACATACTGATGATAGCCACGGTTTTCATGAAAAAGGGGATTTCCCATACAAAAGAATAATATACAACACACCTAGCGGTAACTATGTTTATGAACTCACCAGTTTCATGTTGATACTCTTTTAAAACTGCTTGTATTCTCAGGAAATCAGTAGACAGGTACTTCCCTCAGATTTTTGAAAGACAGAGCGTATAAAGTCACGTCTTTTATTTTATTATACTTTTGATGTGTATAAGCATGAATCAAACAGATGTAAATATTTTACTTATTCAATGTAATGGTTTTGTTTATTTTGATTACTATGATGCAATTGTTATGATACTATACATAACGTCCTCCACCCCCGAACATTTCTGCCATTCTGGTTTGGGGGTATGACAGATTGGTATCAGAGCTATTGTTTATAGTGAACTAAGTATATCGAACCTTACATGGTATACAACTATAAACACTAAAGGGACCGCAGTGCTCTGAAACTAATAGTATACTTTAAAAATACAAGTATTTTTACAAGAAGTATACAAGTATACATACGTACAAGAAGCTAACATAGTAAGAACTACATAAAAGTATTTAGGGCGAGTTGGACACTGCGATTAAACTTGGATAGTTATGTAATCATATGTGGGGCCAATATAACCATATCAACTATATTTGTCCGATATATGACCAACATGTGTTTGGGAGTGACTGTGGTGTCGTGAGAAGTCTAAAACTCACCAAATTGTACACAAATGAGGCACATAGTTAAAATACTATAGGAGTATTGTATGGTTCTATAACACTGCACAGAGTCATCACTAGTAGTACAAATCCTTATGAATGAAAGACCTGCAATTTTTTGTTTATGTTAGTAAACCTTTATTGTAGATCTCTATTATCGCAGTAGGATTTAGATATATCTTGCTCGAAAATATCTGATTCATGATCAGTATAGAAGGCTTATCATCATTTCCCCCCTTGTATCTTTTTAGAGAAAAGATGCCTCCCATAAAGAGACCCAATAGAAAGAACAACAACCCTCCGACAGATCCTCAGCCACCACCTCCTCAGTTTGATCCTGCCAGGTTCCAGGCGGCAGTTACAGCCGTTGTGGCTGCCGCGATGGCGCAAATAAATCCTGGTGGCTCTAGCGGATCATGAAGTGGTACCCATTCCCAGAATCTTGACGGCAATCAAGGACACTCGAAGGAGTGTTCCTATAAAGATTTCATGAATTCCAAGCCCAAATCTTTCGATGGTAATGGAGGAGTGATTGCCCTAACCCGATGGTTCGAGAAGATCAAATCAATTTCCGAGATTTGCGCATGCTATGAGGCAAACAATGTGAAGTTTGCCGCCTGCACCTTCATTGATAGAGCATTGACTTGGTGGAATAGCCGGGTCAAATCCCTAACTCTGCCAGTAGAAAATGCCATGGGTTGGGAGAGTTTGAAGGAGCTTATGCTTGTTGAGTACTGCCCGAGGGGCGATATGCAGAAGTTGGTGCACGAACTTTGGAACCTAAAGATGAAGGGATCCGACATTGCTACTTATATAGCTAGATTCTGTGATCTAGCTCTTTTTTGTCCGGGAATGGTCACCGCTAAAAGCAAGAAGATAAAGAGATACATTTGGGGATTGACGCCCCCAACTCAGGGAAATGTTTTGGTTGCTAAACCCTCCACTTTCGACAACGCCAAGTGTTTAGCGCAAACTCTTATAGATCACAAGGTTGATCTTGATGCAGTAACAGCCGTTCCTGAACCACCAAAGGAGAGTGGTGGGAAGAAAAAGTTCTGGAGCAAGCGTAAGGGCCAGTCTTCGCAGGAGTCCTCCAAGAAACAACAAGTGGTGACAGTTCATGCCGCTACCACTCCTGCTGTTGGTCCCACTACTCCAACAACTCCCAGCCGCTATGTTGGAAACCTGCCCTTGTGCAGCAAATGCAACTTCCATCATTTGGGAGTTTGTAGAGAGATGCAATGCGACAAATGTGGCAGAAAGGGACACACGGCTCAATTTTTCAAGACACCGGCCCAACCGACAAATCAGACTACTGGAGCAGGCATTGGTCAAGCCTGTTATGGTTGTGGGGAGGTAGGGCACTTCAAGAGAAATTGTCCCAAGGCAACAAAAACTAGCAACACAAGGAGGGTGCTAGCGATGGGTCAGGAGGAGGCAGTTGATGATCCCACCGTTGTTACGGGTACGTTCCTCCTCAACAACTCTTATGCATGCATTCTTTTCGATTCTGGTGCGGAGAGAAGTTTTGTTAGTAAACATCTACTCAAGCCTAAACCCCAACCTTTAACCGAAACATTCACTGTCGAGATGGATAACAAAAAGAAAGAGAGAACTAACGACGTATTCCTAGGCTGTATTCTTACTTTAAACGACCATTCCTTCCCAATCGAACTTATGCCGGTTTCCATCAAAAGCTTCAACGTCATCGTCGGCATGGATTGGTTGAGCCCCAATCGTGCCGATATCCTTTGCTATGAAAAATCCATCCGCCTCAATCCGCCCTCAGGCGAAACCCTCATAATCTGCGATGATAAACTTAGCTCAAACCTTCGTATCATTTCATGCATCAAAGCCCAAAAATATATGCGGTGATAGACTTAATTCCCGAAGCTACTCCTGTAGCCAAATCCCCTTACCGTCTAGCACCGACAGAAATGCAAGAATTATCTAGCCAGCTCAATGAACTACTCAGCAAGGGATTCATCAGACCAAGTTCCTCACCCTGGGGAGCCACGATCTTGTTTGTGAAAAAGAAAGATGGATCCTTTCGGATGTGCATAGATTATCATGAATTTAACAAGCTTACCATCGAAAACCATTATCCCTTACCCAGAATCGACGACCTCTTCGATCAACTCCAAGGAGCCGACTATTCTAAAAAATAGACCTGAGATCAGGGTACCACCAGTTGCGAGTTCATGAGAGTGATGTTCCCAAGACAGCATTCCGAACTCGCTACGGACACTACGGGTTCATAGTAATGCCCTTTGGTCTAACTAACGCACCCGCAGTATTCATGGATCTGATGAATTGGGTGTGTCACCCTTTTCTAGACAAGTTTGTGATAGTATTCATTGATGATATACTTGTCTACTCTCAGAGTGAGGAAGATCATATACAACACTTGAGGCCAGTGCTTGAAGCTTTAAGGGCATAGAAGCTATATGCAATTCTCTAAGTGTGAATTATGGATTAGAAAAGTAACTTTCCTTGTGTCACACCCCCAAACCAGAACGGTGGAAATGTTCGGGGGTGGAGGATATCATGTATAGTATCATAACAATTACATCATAGTAATCAAAGTAAACACAATCATTACATTGGATAAGTAAAATATTTACATATGTTTGATTCATATTTATATACATCAAAAGTATAATAAAATAAAAGACGTGACTCTACGCTCCGTCTTCTCAAAAATCTGAGGGAAGTACTTGTCTACTGATTTCCTGAGAATACAAGCAGAATGTTGTAAGTCTGCAGGTGTAGCTGTAGCATTCATGAGGTTGGTAGATAGTGATAGAGTGTTGTGAGACTGTGGGTGTAGCCATAGCATTCACTAGGTTGGTAGATAGCATGAGCGTGTTCTTGGAACGCAGGAGGAACAATAGTACCCACCAGTTCCAGGGTAGCAGTAAGGGCATGACAAATCCACAGATTGGTTTATGGATTTCCCCAGAGGGATTAGACCTGGTTGAGCCAATGATATGATTGTAGGAACATTACTAAAGTTATGAGATCAGGGAAGCAATGGACTGCTTAAGGACGTGTGAGATAAGGCTACCATTGGTCAGGTAGCAATCACTTTTAGTCTTGGATTTGATGATGACATGATTCGACGCATGGACCCGATCAGTTAGATCAGAAAGTTGCTAGAGTCGCAGTGACATGATAACTAGTGGAACCTAGCAGGGCCGACTTTAGCTTGTTTTGAACTAGGCAAGGGCTTAGGGCCCCCAATTCTAAGGGACCCCTCAATGCTAAACCTAATTCTAGTAGTGAAATTCATAAACGATTCCTACGCACGATGCAATAAAAAATTCAACAACCACAGCAAAGCAGCCTTCTGTTCTTCTTCCTTCTTGGCTTCAACCTTTGTTCTTTTTCCTTATATCGATTATACAAATCAAGGGTGGCAGGCGGCTCAACCTCAACTGAAACGGTATGTGTTTTCTAGTTTAGAGATTTACATTATCTCCTTAACTGACTCTGGACAATAGCCGATTAGAATTAGTTTTTTACACTATCCATTGTCCATTGATTATAGAATATAGAATCAGGTCCCAAGGTTGGAACTTGGAATAAATTTTATTTTTCTAGTTTTATGTTTTCCATTATCTTCTATTCTCAAGGCTGTCAAGCACAATATCAGTAAGTTATATAGCTAACATTCTCTCATGAAACTTGAAAGGCAACAGACATATATTGAACTGGTTATTAAGTAATAAATCTTGATTGCCCTTTTAGGTATATTTGAAATTGTTATGGTAAATTTATATTCCTTTGATAAAAAAGTCACTTCCACCACTGGAGTTACATTAGATGATGGAATTGAAAACATTGATATCTATGGCCGTGCAATGATAAGAGCAGCAACAAAGGTTGTTAAAATCAATAATTCAATAAAAAAATACTATAATATCAACAACAATAGTTTCTTTATAAAGATATACATTGCCATGACTGCTCATTTCATTAAGACATTTTTGTCAAAACGTAAACAAAGATGCTTTGCATTAACTTGAGTGCATTATTGGGTTTGTCTTGAGCTGAACTCGTATACTATTGATATTGTCTTTTTTGTCATATGAAAAACAAAAAAGAAAGATGGATTTGTATACTATTGATATTGTCTTTTTTGTCATATGAAAAACAAAAAAGAAAGATGGATCACAATCAAAACAAATCACGTTACAAAGCAGATTACATTGTTCAGCTCATACAATGTACAATTTCTTATACAATTAGGTTAAATTCGACTAATTAGAAAAAAAAAATTAGATCATGCGATTGTATTAATAAATTAAATTAAGAACATAAGTAATTTTTTGTTATAGGGTTTTTTCATTTTATGTAAATAGTTACCGACTTTTTTTATTTTTATTAAACATATAATCACGATTTTTTTATAAATTAGACCAAAGTTTTAGGATTTTATAGAAGATTTATTTAAATCGAAACTTTAAAGACAGCCTATATTATAAAATGCAAACTTAAAGCAAAATTATGATGTTTTTTTAAAGTAAAAGGACCATTTTTGTAATTTTGTCTTAATTTAGTTATATCGGTCACGAAACTGATACACTGCGTCGTAGAAAGAAAGCGGTACCCTGGTAGGTATGGCGCGTGGGTCGAATTCTCCAAACATTCAAGACCACTACATAAAATGCATTGATAAAACGTTTTTTTATATGCTTCGGATTATATATATTTTAATAATCATACTATTAATATTTTTATATGCTTCGGATTATATATATTGTTATAGGGTTTTTTCATTTTATGTATATTCTTACTGTAAATCTTAATGTAAATGGGCAGACCCACTATGTAGCATGGGTTATCTTTCAAAAAATTTCGTCAAATGTAAATAAGTAAATTTAATGTAAATTTATCGAAATCCGTTGTCCAAATGTTCACAAATGTTGACAAAATCATCTATAAACACTCATTGCTTGTGTAAAATATTAACACAAAGTCTCCTTTTTCTATTAAAAAAGAATAATGGAAAAATAATAATCAAAAAAAAAACGGGAAAACACAATGTACATTGATGGTTAACCTAGTTTTGGCTACCTACCATCTAGTATAGTGACAGTGACTTCGTTTATTGACATTGATTCGTCTTGTTTACTCGAAGATTCTATTTCAAAATGTCTTTTTCCAAGACTGAATCCCGGGTATTTTGGTTGAGGCAATTGTATAGTGTCACTACTCAACATTAACATTACTTTTGACATAGTAGGTCTATCTTCTGCTTGTTCTTGAACACATAATAATCCAATTTGTATGCATCTCAATACTTCATCATTCGAAAATTCAGCACCTATGGATTCATCAAGTAGTTCTAAAGCCTTTCCTTCTTTCCATAGCTTCCATGTCTAAAAAAATATTATTGTTTGGTTAAAGTTACAATAATACGAAAGTATAGGGACCTAAATGTAATTAAAAGAATTCTTGCATCGTTTTCGTTATAGTACTTACATGTCCAAGAAGGTTAAGTTGGTTACTTGCATAGTAAAATCCTCGATTCTTTTGACCGCTCACGATCTCTAACACCAAAACCCCAAAACTAAAAACATCTGATTTTATCGAGAAAAGTCCATCCATTGCATATTCAGGCGCCATGTAACCACTGCAAATATATTTAAGTAAAAGGGTTAATAACATTTTTGGTACATGAGTATAGTTGATTTTTTGCAATCTTAGTCCAAAAAGGTTTTCTTTTGGAAGTTTTGTACTTATTTAAGGTTCTTGAAACGTTTTTGGTCTTTGTTTCAAGTAAAATGACCAAAAATGTAATTTACTCTAAGCATAATAATAACAAAACATTGTATGTCAAAGTACAATGGTATTTATACTTACTGTGTCCCAACCACTTTCTTTGTTTCCGCTTCTGTTTGATCACTCCCAAAAATACGCGCCATACCAAAATCCGATATTTTTGGGTTCATTTCTTTATCTAATAAAATATTACTCGCTTTAAGATCCCGATGAATGATCCTAAATCTTGAATCTTGATGAAGATAAAGGAGCCCACGAGCAATCCCACATACAATATTGAATCGCATTTGCCAATTAAGTTGTGCGCTTTTCTCTATATCTATAACAAATTTTAAAAAACAAAAACACGTTAAATTTAATAAAACTTGAAAAAGACTATAAAAAACACAAATACCTCAAGAAACTTACTAAAAAGAAACGTATTGAGACTTTTGTTTTCCATGTACTCGTAGATCAACAATTTCTCTTCGACCTCAATGCAACAACCTAGTAATCGTACGAGGTTTCTATGTTGAAGCTTTGCAATTAATCGAACCTCGTTTTTAAGTTCTTCGATCCCTTGACCCGATGTTCTTGAGAGCCTTTTTACAGCTACAACTTCACCTTCCGTTAAAACACCCTGATTAATATACAATATTTTGAAGGTTAAAAACAATAAATAACAATGTACTTCCATTCTTTTTCTATTGGAAAAATCTACTTAATTAAAGCAGTATTATTCATATCCAACACAATTTTCACAACCATAAATGTGTAACTTTCAAAATATAATGTCATAATAAGAAAAGTTCAATATCTAAATATGAAAATAATATAAATAGTATCATGTTTTTTTTTACCTTATAAACGCATCCGAATCCACCTTGGCCGAGTTTATTTGCGTTAGAGAAGTTGTTTGTAGCAACAACCAAAGTTGTAAAATCAAATAATGGTAATTCGAGGTCTTCATTTGTAGTTTCACCAGAATAATCTTTTCTACTTGGAACAATAATCCCGTCATTCATCAAAAAATCTTGACTTCTTTCATGTGGACCTATATCGATATCAGGACAATATTAAGATTGAATCTATTTTGACTTTACGAAAGTCAAACAAATCTTTTCTTATATTCAAACTTTACTCCGAAAACAAAAAGTCTGCAAGCTGAAAATGATTATCGTGGTAGACGTTTATGTAAATTAATGTAATTATGAATGATTTTGCATTCTAAATTATCAACTAAGATGTTTGACTTTTGAAAAGTCAAAATTACCTTTTCGAATCGTCTTTGATTTTTTCAAAGGTCGCATTTTTCGCCTTAGGTAAAAGAGTATCAATAAAATTATTAATACCGCAGATATACTGCATGTAATGGCGACAATTTTGACCACATTATTGCTGGAGCCATTTCCAATAGTACTTGATGAAGTCGGTGATTGATCTGTATCCTCAAAAACAAACAAATCGTGATTATTGTCTAAATACTTACTATAAAAAATTATTCTATTTAAATTGTCACGTATTTTTGATAAAAAGAATCATGTATCTCTCTCAAATAATCATGTATCTCGTTGTAACAAAGAAGAAAAAAACAAGTTTCATGTGACATTTGACCGAGTCTATCTATATGCTGAGTGACTTTTGAGGTGTTGTTGCCTAAAGTCTACAGCTACAATCCAACAAACAAGAACTTAATATAAGGTTTTTTTTGGGTTTGATTATAATTATATAATTTAGTATTGCACCCACGTAGAAATAAGTTAAGTTGATCGCTTGTTTATTATTAGATCAAAAAAGTCATCACCATTATAGAAAAATCATCTCTAAAAGTGTTTGACAAAAATAGGTGTAGTTAGAATCTGAAAGTTGTAACTTTAATTTGTAATATAAGTGTTTGTTAAGCTTTTGAAATATATAAAATGACACTTGTCTAAAATAAGGATCACGTAACTCAATTGTTATGTGAGTAGGTAAATTGGTAAATTGTTTAGTGTTTGATAGAGTGATTGCTATTATAGTTGTTTAATACTTTTTTAAGAAAAAAGTATAATTAAATTTCAAGAAACATGAAAAAGAAAACCTTTTGTTTAGGAGCTCTTAGAAAACAAAGTTTGAAAACAAAAAGTAAACATAATGTGATCGTACTGGAACCACTTGTTAGTGAATATGCAAAAATGAGTCAAAAAGTAAACAAGTTCAAAGATTATGGGCTGACTAGAACCTTTTAGAAGAGTATAGATAAAGTAGTAAAAGTCGAAACTTTATGGACCAAATATGTAACTTTCCTCACTTTATCTTGTTACGAAAAGAATCACGCAACGCAATCACCATTCACGGAGAAAACGAAAAGGGTTTGCTTAAGACGCTTTCACATGTAAAACCGGCAGAAACCAAAATTTAGTCAAAAACTACAATTATTGTCCTATCTACTTGTACTTTGTGCATCATAAGTTGTACATTTCAAAAGTGGAATATACTTTAGTAAAGTATTAACGTTTGGTGTCTCCCATATATTTTTCTTAAATTTAATTTTAAAGTCTACTTATTGAAGTAGTTTTATATAAAAAGAATTAATACATTATATTATAATTTGAATAAATATAACTACCAAAGAAAATAGTTGCATATCCCTTTGAACCATTCATGTTATCATATACCATTTTAAAATGAAAAATAATTTTTAGTTCGGTTATCTTGTCTCCAAAGTTGATTTTTTTGAAAGAACTTCCAACCCAAGTCATATTATATCCATGTTACTTGTTTTCCGCTTTCTTTTTTTTAATGAAACACAAAACTCCAAAATCTTGACACTTTCATAAAACATAAATAATAATCATAAAAAAAACCTAACTTTAAAGACTTATGTTTTAACGATTTAATTATGGACCATTGAGGAGTTCTGTATAATATTTTATCTATACGATTGAATATATTTCCTTTTTAGCTAATTTTTATTTGATTAATACTTGGCTTTGTGAATTAAGTAGACAACTTGTACAGTACAAGTCGTTAATGCATAAACCGAAGAATTTTAGGTTTGTGGCTAGAAACATACCCAAATCAGAAGCTGCAACTCTAACGTAAAGATCTTGTCCACTACCTTCAGAATCAGCATACTGCCTCATATCAACGAGATTCAATTCCCAAATCACACAACCCGACCCGCCATCAGTGATATCCGTATTAGCATAAGCAGTACAATTGCAATTCCTTTTGCAAATCTCACGACACTCGCTCAAATTTATCGTTTGATTAACAATGGCTTTTGAACTCTCTGGTAATTTCATGTTCTTCAATGGCAGAAATCCGTCCGACCCGCAATCCAAATCGGAGGTCCGAATACACCCGTCTGACCCATCTCGTAAATCCCATGCTTGTTTGTTTTTCGGCTCGAATCCCTTCATACATTTGCAGACCTGCGGAGAATTTGCATCACAAACGCCAAACGGACCACATTGCTGATAATAATCGCATTGATCCCGTGGAGCGAACCAGTATTCACTCCATGTTTTTGATGATTCGACCCATGTGAATCGCTGGAGTTGACCCGAGGAGCTCATGATCAATCGAGAATATATAGAACTATTCAGCATTTCAAACGAATAAGTAATCTCATCGGAGTTATACTCGAATTTGAAGTTGATTACAACCGCCGATTTCATCTCTGGTACGCCGCTAAACCTTCTCCCGTTCCACGGCCCACTCCGATAGGTTTCCGTTCCTTTTTTCGATAAAATAACCTCCGGGAAACCATCGGTATCCATTTTAAAAGTAAAATCACCGGAACCCGGATCGGAGTTGGTCTTCCACGACTGTAGAAATCGATTTACTCCGGTATCCGCGTTCCACCCGAGCTTCATCTCCGGTAACAGAGTATCCGTCGGATTATCGAAGCTTTGCCAGATATAATTCTCCGGGTCATCATCGTTTTCACCACGAAGAACAAAATTACCGTTGTCCAGAAGCTGCGCCACTGTGTTCACCACCGGAACAGATTGATTCGATGACCAGACGGCGGTTTCGGCTTCATTTAAAACTACTATGTTCCTGTCGTCGCCGATTGTTAATTTCCCGGAAGATGAAGTAATGGGGTTGTCTCTGTTAGCTACCCAAACAATCGTCCTTGGCTCAATTTGCTTGTACCAAATGCCTATATACAAATTATTGCTTGTATTGAAGAAACCCAACTCGAAAACTTTACCATTAGAGACTAGAGTTTGATTGATGGTGAGGGATTCTGTCGGTGTTATGGTGTCAATGGCTAGAGAGAGAAAAGGGAAGAAGAAGAAGAAGAGAGAGAATGTGATGGTGGCACGACAATGGAGGTTTTTCATTTTTGAGAGAGAGTTTTGATTCCCCCAATCTTTATTTGGTTCATTGAATCGGGGTTTTGGGATTTTTGTTGATTTTGTTCCTGTCAATGTAATTTTGGCTCCCATCATTCAAAGAATTTCTTGGTAGAAAAGGAATAATGAAGTGTTAGTTGACCTTAATTTTCTTCTTTCATTGTTGGGTAGGTCTTGATTTTGTTTCTATTATAAAAAGATTATATTGAAGTTTGAAATTTCAAAAAGATCACGACAGGTTACATGCGAAAACGACATAAAAAAAATAATAAACTATTGATTACGTGTGAAATTGTTGGTGTATATGTTTATATGTTAGTAAGAATTATGTTGTTACATTTTTGAATACTAGATGGCCATATTTGACGATACTGTGTTCGAGAAAGAAATATAATAATAGTGGTTTGTATTTTTATTTAAAAAATATTTCACAGCATCAACATCATGAGGGGCCAATGAGTTCTTTTCTCATTCTCCAGGGTTCTCAAAACAGATTCTTCGATCACCGGGTTTGCGTAACTCAAAAAGACATGGTATGTTTTCTGATGTTGATGTTAGGCCTTTTTTGTAAATACGGATCAATGATTGATGGGCTTTCAACTACAATTGAGATGTGCAATTGCTTGGATACACTATCGAAGATTGCCAGAGTGATTTATGATACTTGAAAGTGAATCGATGAATTGTTTATCCATTAATATTTGAGGTGCATGCGGTGGGGATAAGAGGTCTTGGATTCGTGGTTTATGTAACATGTATTGAGTGTCTTGTCTTCATATTCAAGAGACCAAGATGACTTCCATGGATGATATGATTGTTATATCTTTCTGAGGTAATCAAACTTTCGAGTTCGTAGTCTCTATGCTAGGGGTCTCTCTGGAGGTATTCTTTTGGTGTGGGATCCCAACTTATTTACCAAAAAGAGGTTTATTGCTACTAAGTTCTTTGTGGCCCTAGAAGCTATTTGGGTTCCTTAAAACCTCTATGTACTTATTGTCACGGTTTATGCTTCTTAAGAACTTGATGCAAAGTGGAGATTGTGGAGAAACCTTTCTCGACTTGTTCTTACAGTGCAAGGGATCATGGAGGATTTTAATTAGGTCATAGATGCTTCTGAGATGGTTCACTCTAAGTTTTGTTCTTCCTCACGTGTCAGATTTAAGAAGTTCATTGGCGGTTATGGTCGTGTCGATATTCCTTTTGGCGACCATCTTTTCACGTGGTGCAATAAGTGGGGTTCTAAAGTTAGTAAATTGGGAATGTTCTTATTGACTCTTGGATTTATTAATGAGTTTCCTCATCTTTTCGGGTTTGTTCAAGATAAGAATATGTCGGATCATAGATGTATTCTTTTCTAGGAGCACCTTTTAGATTATGGGCCTTATATTTCATGTTGTTTCATTCATGGATTGTTAAGGATGGCTTTGATGATGTTGTAAAGGAGGTCTGGGTTATGGAGGTAGATTATGAGAGTTACCTTATGATTCGATTCAATAAATGTAGCTTCGGATGTTAGACGGGTTGCTTTTGCGAGAGATTATGGTTCAGGTTGATGCTCAAATTCGTGATGAGTCGATCACCCAAGCTGATTTGGATAGCAACATTACTTCTTTAAAGGAGGTCAGAGACTTGGAGCATATAGTGAATTTGGATTTAGCTAAAAGACTAAAGTTAGGTGGGGGAGGAGGGGAGATGAGAACTCCAAGTTTTTTTTTCATGGAATTTTTAATCGAAAGAGGCGTCACCTTGATTCGTGGTATTATGATTGATGGGGTATAAGTGGAGGACTCGATTGGGGTATAAGTGGAGGACTCGATTCAGGTTAAGCAAGATTTTCAAGGGTATTATCGATCTTTATTGTACAACTCTATGAGAGGTCGGGTTACTACTACTTTGTGGTTTTTTTCGTTCTCTTTCTTAGGAGCAAAGTTCATCGTAAGAGGTGAATTCTAGACTCCTTGGATTTGTTTTTCATTTCTTCTGTCAGATTTTTCTTGGCTTTCTACACATTGTCAGGAAACAAATTTGGCTAGACGGGAATAATTTATTGATTGTTTTATGAATATCCTGACAGGATGAGGTGGCTTCTGGACTCCTTGGATGTGTTTTTCGTTTCTTTTGCCAGGTTTTTCTTAGATTTCTAGACATTGTCAGGGAATGATAATTTGACTAAGCGGGAATAACTTTGTTCATATTAAGTTAAACATTTTGTTGTGGAGGATTGGGTTGCAACATATTCCTATGAGTGTGATTCTTGTTGATTGTTGTATAGATGTGGATTTAGTGCTTTGTTCGACTTGCTTGGTAGGAGTGGAGAAGGCATATCATTTATTTTCAAAGTGTCTGTAACGCCTGTAAATTCGGGTTAATCAATTTAGAGATAATAAACGTCAAAAATGACTTTTTGATAAAATATTATTTAAGACAAATAATCTTAACAAAAGTTATAATGTATGTGACAAAGATTTCGTACATATAAAGAACGCTAAAATCCAACTTCATATGAAGAAGTTATGATTCTTCGAAGTTTCACGATTAAACCGACACGACTCTGCGTATCGTAAAAAGTAATTTTTGATAAATTACTTTTTAGCCTAAGTGTTCTAAATGAAATTTATAGTAATCGTGAAACCGAGAGCGTGCATATAGAGAACGTCTAAATCTAACTTCGTTAGAGGAAGTTATGATTTTTCTAAGATTTAGCGTAGCAGTATATGTATCGGAAATCAAATTTTAGATCGGTCGATTTTTATCCGAAACAATCTAAACAAGAATTGAATATCTCATTAATAGGAGTCCGTCGATATCAAGACAATCAAGAACGGATGTCGGCCGAGAGGGTTATGAATTTTTTTAACAAACTTTAACTGTCTAAGTCTATTAAAATATAAATTTAAAAATAAATTCAAAAGCCGACAGAGTCTAAACGAAAGTTGTAGATCTCGTCAATAGCTACGTGTGGATATAAAGAACGTAAAAAACGGAACTCGTATGCGAAAGTTATGAATTTTTGAAGATCTGCAGTTTTACCTGCGTTTTTGCTTGTTGCCCACACCACTACGTTGGGCGTACTCCTTCCTGGCAGCATATAAATAAGTTGTGCAAATCTCTTATTTTCCCACATCTTGCAAACCCATTTTCTCTAACACTTCTTTCCTCTTGATTCCAAGTTCTTTTAGTCCTTAGGGTGTTTAGCAAGGCTCTAGGCATCAAAGAGCCCGACAAATATAAGCTCTCGAGCCGGAGTTTTGCTAGCACAATTTCCTGGTTTTCACTAAAACTTCTATTAGTTAAGCTACACTCTTTTGCTTTCAATGTAACTTATATTTATAATCATAAGTCATTATTAGGAACCTATAAATAAGATTTGTCAGCGATTCTAACGCCATATTATTGATTCACCTGCTTACGTGGATGCTGTCTAGGTTGGATTTAGTGAGGTGTTTAAAGTGAGATTTCCAAATAGTATACTTTGTATACCAAACAGACCCTACCTCCGATATGATCCTACGTGGTTGTCCCTTATTAGCTATAGATCATTAGACATTGGGATTATTGAGAAATATAGACTGTTAATTAGTTATAAATAATATAAAACTAAGACTTAGTGATAATGATACTAGGTTGTGTTAAAGGAAAAGTCAGTTGCTAGAAGCGAAGCGCTTTCCGAGTTTCAAGTCATCACTTTAAGAAGTGAGTGCTTAGTTACTTTCATCATACACATGGATATGAAGTATTTAACTACTCAGATGCTATGTGTGCCTATTGTTTGAATTTGCAATACTTATGCTCGATATCATTACTTGGTTATACTATATTGAACTATTCTATAATACCTAAAGTGTATTGGGTAGTAAAGGGTTATATGAAGTAATATATAATGAGGGAATGTAGCCAACATGGTATTATTGTACTACTAAGGATTAGTCATCTAGTAGGATATAGAGGACGGCCACAGACTAATCTAGACAAATCTGGTCAACATGGACAGGTTTGCAACCTGTAGATGTTTTATTGAGTCCTCCACGGCAGGTGCACAATTTGTAGATGTTGCTAAATCATATACGGGCAGGCTTAAAACCTGTAGGTGTTAATTAATTATACACGGGCAGGTTTACAACTTGTAGGTGTTAATCAATCAAGCATGGGCAGGTATAGAACATGTATGTGTTATTAAATTATCCTGTGGGCAGGTCTACGACCTGTAGGCATTAATGAACCATACATAGACAGGTCTTCGACCTATAGGTGTTACAAAATTATACATGGGTAGGTACTCGACTTGTAGACGTTAAGGAACCTTATATGGATAGGACTAAGAATTGTAGGTATGAATGAATTATTGATGTGGGTACTCAATTCACCCCATGACTATCATATTAGCACATATTGCTAATGGACATGCGAAGCAATATTGTTCACTTAGAGATCCTTTAGGATAAATTCCTTGAGATCATCGATCTAGGATCAAGGAGTGAGAATAACGAGAATGGGTAATCGGGTTAATTGTTTGATGTGAATTATATAATAGTAACAACTAATTATAATATCGTGGGTTGAAAACCCAAGGTACTCACCAAGTTTCCCAACCTAACCTACTCAGTTCATTGTATCATAGGTAGCGATTTAAAATATACATTTTGCTGAGAGATTTGAGGAGTATTAAGACACTAGTTTAACTAATGTAATGCTTGTAATATTTCGTTATGCTTATCTTTCTGTATTGACGATGACATCCCAGCGTTTTAATAAAAATAAAATACATTTCTTCGGATATGCTTTGATAATATCATTACCATGTTTTTGGGAACAAATTCCGCAATATTATTCCTAAAAAAATACTCTGATTTTGAATAAGCATAAACAAATCGGTCTTTTCTGGCCATAAAATTAGGGATGTCACAGTGTCTCTCTATTATTCGTAGTTAGCTCTTTCTCGGTAAATGGTGGTACATGGAGGTCATGACTGTTAGCCTAATTAGATTTTGGGCTTTATATTGTATTGAGTTTTATGATTGGGCCTTTTAGCTAAGAAACCCTAATTAGCTAGTCTATATATTATGTATTTCCCTTTCATTGATGATACCTAAAACAATAAACAACTGGGTAAACATAAATCTTAGTGAGTTTCCTCCAAAATACTCCATACGATAAACATACAAGCATGCATAGGGTCCACTCATCCATCTAGTTGGAATACCCACGGTTTGTTGGCCTACCGCCTCAACCTAACTGCTCTTCCCGAGCCTCTGTGCCTACAGCTTACAGCCCGCCCGCACCGGGTATCTTGGCCTACAACACAAAGCAGGATTGCCTCAACCCACTACAACCATATGTCGACATATAAACAATCAGAATCTAGTAGGCGCATAATACATGAAAACAATAATCATACAACTCACTACCTCCTACTAGTCCTCACACCGCACACTCTCCCACTATAAGCTATCCTCCATTAAATACGTAACCATAAGTAACTAGAGGTGAGATAGCCAACCGAACAGATGATCCAAATCTAGAGCCACAACCAAACAAGGAACATGCAAGAAAGGCTAGATCAAGAGTTCTCAGGCTATCCTACATGACCACATACAGTCCCTAGGGCACTCCAATAGATGATAACCAGCAAGTACATGTAAACATACAAATCTATAGATCACTACCGTATAGCAACATCTTAAATACCAAGATACAGATCTAATAGATCACTACAACATATCAACATACCAACTACCAAGATACAAATCTAACAGGTCACTACATCATAACAACATACTAAATGCCAACAATCCAAGGAATGCATAATCGTATATACTTATAGGTGAGATAGACACCCGGATAGGTGATCCAACTCAGGAACCACAACCAAACAAGGAACAGGTAATAGAGCCTAGATCAAGAGTCCTCAGTCTATCCAACATGGCTATATACAGTCCCTATGACATCCTTCTAGTAAAGATAACCAAAACTAGTGGGCCGACATTGGTGCCTTTGACCCACAGGTATAGTGAGGTAAAACCCACCTAAATCGAAGAACCTTGAAAGACTTCGATATGCTCCCATCTGCATTGCTTGCTCCCACGAATCCACTAACACCAAAACTAGATAAAATCTTAATCAATAACCCAAAATCCTCAAGTTTGACCCAAGGCCAAAATGGGTCAAAAAGTCAACGGTCAACGGGAGTCAACAAAAGTCAAAGTTTAAGGCGGTGAAGTACGCCCAACGTACTCAACGTACGCCCAACGTAAACAGCCTGATCCCACTCCTTCATTAAGCACTTAATCCCTTAAGGACTTTTCACCCAAACTTAGATCTAGCCTCAAAACATTGTCTTAAGTCATAAAGTTTCCACCTTTATGACTTTCCATGGCTAGGGAAGGTCCAAAAGCTAAAAGCCTAACTTATTAATCCATTAAGACATCTCAAATATTGCATGGAAGGGATATAAGGACCAAGATCACATTTTTATGGTTCATAATATCCGGAATGGATAAAGTTTCCAACTCTATCCATTAGAATGGCCCTAACAAACAAGATCTAGTCTTTAAGTCTCAAAGGGACCAAAAGTGCATCTTTTTCAACTCAATCTATTAAGTCCAATCTCCAACCTTCAGATCTAAATCAATATGAGGTTTACATGGATAAAATTTCCAACTTTATCTATAACAAGGTCACAAATTTCATTTATATTCACACATAGCTATCAATGAGATCTACAAATTTCATTTAGACTTTGTTGGTTAATTCTCACTTTATATTTAAATTTATGTTTTTATAGAATTAGATTGTTAAAGTTCGTATAAAAATCATAACTTTCTCATATGATATCCATTCTCCACTATCTCTTATATTGACGAAATCATATCGAAAAAATCTTCAATTCTTGTTTAGATATTTTTTTCTAACATTCGATCGACATTAATTTCGGTTTCTATGTTGTACATTGCTACGCTGAAACTTCTAAAAATCATAACTTCCTCATGCGAAGTCAAATTTAGGCGTTCTCTATAAGCATGCTCTCAGTTTTATAATTAATATGACTTTCATTTAGATTACTTAGGCTAATAAGCAATTGATCTAAATATCACTTTTTATGATCCGCAGAGTCGTGTCGGTTTAATCGCGAAACTTCGAAGAAGCATAACTTCTTCATATCAAGTTGGATTTAAGTTTTTGATATATCTACAGAAACCATATTGACATTTTCTACGTGATTATAATGATTAGTTTGGCCAAAAAGTAATATATTTATAATTTGAACTTATAAACAATAGTTAATATTGAATTTTATTGGAACGTGAAAACCAAGTGTTACAACTCTCCCCCACTTACAAAGATTTTTCCCCCCGAAATCCTACTCCTAGCGCACCTAGACATCATCTTATATGAGTTGTCAAGATCAACTTATGATCCAACCATGGTTTCCGCATCAGTATTTGTAACGACGTAAATTTTTAACCAAATTTTTAAATTTCAAAACACATTGATTTTAATAAATAACCATAAAATGCCACAATGTCAATTCACCAAAACTCGTGTTCAAAAGAAATCAGTATATAAAAACTCCAGGATCCCCCTAAATCATAAAACAATCTCCGATGCATGTGTACAATCAAGCCGGCGCCTTCCCGTGATCCTGAGAAGTACCTGAAACACATAACACATAACATGGTAAACATAAAGCTTAGTAAGTTCCCCAAAATACCATACATAGCTCATTAGCCACTCTAGGCCATAACTCAATATGACCCTCCGGTCAATGTGTCTTAGTAGAACTCTCCGGTCCCAACTTAGTAAACTCATAACAACAATATTCAACAATAATCACAAAGACATAAAGCAGAATATTACAATCAACAGATAAACACATAAGAAAACTCAATCACATAAGGATACCACTGTTGGTAAGTATAGTGAGAAGACTCACCTCTTAAGTAAGCTAAGTGAATGAATACTCTCGCACACGAATCACCAAGTCTAGCCTCCTCCTAATCACATAAGATAATTATATCTAATTAACTCTTTAAATTACACATTTTACTAAGTTATCTCCCTTTCTCTCTTGAAGTGGGAAAAATACTATTTTGCCCCTCCATGGTTTCCCAAAGACAAGGTTGACCAAACCCCAAGTCAACAGAAGTCAAACTCGAGTCAACAGTCCATGTTGACCCTACTCATCGAGTGCACTTATGGGACTCGACGAGTCTGCTCGCCATCCACAGAATCACTCAAAAGTCTGGCTCAACTCGCCGAGTTGTTGCACGATCAAAACCATCGGGACAACCCCATCCGACTCGTCAAGTCGGCTCCTTGACTCGGCGAGTTCATTTAGACTCATTTCTCATTCAGTCGTTTTCAAGGCAGAGAACCTCCCCAGACTCAGGATCTACACTCCTAAGGCTCATCAATCACGTAATGTCATAGACTTTACGTTCATGCATGGAATTTTGAGCTTGCCAAAAATACCCTAAAAGGGTTTTTCACTCAAGATCACTATTATGGTTGGATAAAGCAGGGACTTTGGACTCTAGGGACCTTACATGGTCCAGATATGAAGTTCAACCTTCTCAATGAGCATGAAACACTCAAGATCCTCATATTTGGGTGGAAAATCCCTAGATTCACAAAATCATGAGATCTATACAAAATAATGAGAAAGGTGCAAGCTTTATACCTTTCCCAGAAGCTTTGAAGTGAAACAACCTCAGATCTAGCAGCACCCTCTTGTCCCTTGTCTTGGAAATCTTCTATTCTCTTCACAAGATGCACCAAACACTCACAATTAGCAAAGCACTCTCTCTCTAAGCTTAAAGTTCGTTTAGGGTTTACTCTTAAGGAAAGGTAGCCGCAAATGAGGCTATAAGTGCCTTTAAATAGGCCCCAAACCCGAGGATTAGGGGTTTCTCATCCCAACACCTACTCGGCGATTCGACTCCTCGGACTCGTCGAGTAGGTCAATAAACCCACGTGACACAACGCGACTCTACTCGACGAGTTGGGGCACCGACTCGTCGAGTAGCTCAAGAGATAAATAAATTGATAACAAATAATATACCTGGATGTCCGGATGTTACAATATTTCTTGTAGAACTTCACTTTTTACCGTAGATGTACTCCGATCTTTTCGCGAAGTATTCCAAAACTGGAAACTCGTCAGTCTGGACTTCTAAAAATTACACGCGATGATTAACGGCTGCTTTTAGAAGTGAAATGTCGATACATTCGACTCGTTATAAAGCGACTAACTAGGGAAACGATCTCTTAATGGAATCCATTTTATAGAACATGCCTCTAAAACGCTTTTGGTATATCGTCGTTACTTTGTGTTCTTCGACAACTTTCTACAATATACCCTTAAAGAACACACGAATCTAGATTTCCAGTGGTTTCTCTACCTAGTTCAGGTGTTCTTACATCCTGAATTTTAACCAAAATTACTTTAACGGGTTATTGGATTGAAAACTCTGGAACCAATACTCTAATATTGGTGACGAACTCATTATATGGATTGCCTATCTTCTATTATACTAGATTATAATGCTAGATTATAATGAGCACTAGTCTCCAATAACTTTCTTGCAAGGCTCTAACTATTTTCCTATATCAAGGTACAACTATTGTTCGCACAATTCGTTCACATACCCGCTCACGATATGTGGTGACACTATCCAGCTACTGGCCATGGATTTCGATGCCAAATTGCTCTTGTCATCATCCTTCCTTGATCATAATGGATCTCTTCATTTTTAGAACAAGATTCTATGCGCGGACAAGGTTTGGAAACTTAAACCTTGAATTAACTTTTAAGATCAATTTATGCTTCTAATAAGTTGGTCCAGTCAAGTCTGGTAAACCAGGCAAAACTTGAAGATGATATTCAACAAAATATCTAAGTAAAGTAAAATGAGTATGAACAAAGTAAAGACAATTGAAGTACAAGCAGAATGTAAGTGAAAGAGATTTGACTTACAAGAGAGTTTAAAATTGATGTGAAGAGAATAATTTGATTAATTGCTTTTCTTGGTTCATAATAAATGAAACATCAACTCCTCAAATAGTAAAGGAGAGACACAGTACAAACCAAGAGAACATTCTAAGGACTAGATAATACTAAGTGTTTGACAAATTTGACACATAAAAGATTTACTAATTTGGTCCTAAGAACTGTTCCATCAACAAAAGACAAAAAGCATTAAATGCTTGTACATACTCAATCACATCAAAATACTAATCTCGGAAACGACTTCATTTCGGCATAGGATAAGTTTCGGAACATCTTCACATCTCAGACTGAAGTTGACTTCGAATCTGATTTGGCTCGGATTGCTAGAGGTTCACTTTTTATGCATTAACAACATTCTTTAAGCCGATGAGGTATCTGCAAGGTTGAATCTTGATGTTATCTATTGGAGACTACGTAACCTATTGAATTCCTTATCTAGCAGCCCAATACTGCCAAGATAAATCTCATATTCTTGAGGGTACAAACCTATCGAGTTCTCTTGACTATCTGAGCCACACCCAGGAATTTGGTTAATTCCTAAATCTATCAGACTCTTTGGAGGAAAGACCAACCTTTCCTTGAGAATAAAGAAGCTCATAGCCTATGAGTAATCTTAGCAGAAGAATTCCTTATTCTTTTCCCTTGAACAATTAAACCTAAAATGAAGAAATTTTATCTACTTGTGCTGAACCTTCCTGGTCCTCGATGTAGAGACCAAAAGTCGAACTTCTCTACGCACTTTCGTATTATGGGTCGGTTCTCCCCCACTTGGGTTTGACCTATTATTTATCGCTACTTTTCACTGATCAAATCCTAAACTAGCTTTGTGTGTGCAATCTGTAGCTTCTTTTGACTTTGAAGAAACTTATATTTTTCATATCCAATGTTCCCATTTTTAGTACTATTACTTGTGCCTAATGCAAGTGATATTCACATAACACGACCAAAACAGGATAAGATCGTGACAAACACAATGTTGTCTTGAAATGCAATCTTAACGCTAACAACAACATAAACTTAACATTCCATCTTTATTATAACTTTATCATCATATATTTATTACATAGGGTTTTAGATAAAGTCTAAAATCACTATTAATCTCTCTGATGCGATCATATTCATGCTGGGGATTTTCCTGGATCAGAAGAAAAACCAACCATGACTTCTGGTGCTTCCGTTGCTTCCTCTACCACGAGTTGAAAGGCTCTCCCTTTGGCCCTTGGAGCTTTAACTCTTACCTGTTGTCCATTGGTTATCTTTAAAGTTCCAGGTGATGGAGCTTGCATTGTGCCTTTAGGATTCAGAAGAGGACAATTGGCCTTGATGTGACCTATCTGGTTGTAGTGGAAACATATACACACTCTTTATTCTTCTAGCTTACAGTATCAGCTGTAATGTTCTTCCTTGCAGCACTTGAAGAATATCAAAGCACGACAAGCTCCTTTTTGTGACTTCCCGCACTTGTTACATCGAATACCTCTCTATCCTTCATATCGTGATTCGTCGGGCTTGAATTTCTTGGTTATTGGATAAGACGAAGCAAGAGTCTGCCTCTTTTCCTTTCGTTTAGTCTCCAACTAAATTTCTCTTCTCTTGGCATGCTCTTGCATTTCTACATATATCTTGTATCAATTGTTTGATACGAACTCCCTGATATTAGTCTTGATCATACTTAATTATCGACACATCTACATTTGCTTCGATGAGGCATATTATGGGTAAAATAAGGCTTCTCGGTAAACATCTGTCACACCCCGAAACCAAAGGCGGAAACGTTCCGGGGCGGAGGACGTCATGAATATCGCAACCAATGTACATAGTAAGCATAGTAAACACAAAACATTACATTACATAGTAATATTTACATTGTTTGAAAACAAAGAGTTACAAAAGTTATACATATACATATCATATGAACAAAAGTAAATACGTGTCTTCTACGCACTCCGTCTTCGCCAAAAGCATTGCGGTGTACATGTCTAATGCTGACCTGAGAATACAAGCAGTTTGAAAATCAGCATAAAGCTGGTGAGTTCATAAGCGGTTTGGTTTTGAAAAGAATGAGTTTCCTTTTGTTTCCTGAAAAAGTTGTTATCCAAGAAAATCCCATATTTTCTTATATAAAAACGGTTTAGTTATCATTCGTTACCAATTCGATTACGAGTTGTTATGTTATCCCAGGAAAATCCCATATTTTCCTAATAGTTTAGTTATCCATTCGTTACATCATTCGTTTACGAGTTGTTATGTTATTCCAGGAAAATCCCATATTTTCCTAAGTGTTGTGGTTAGTTCTTAGTTTAGATTTCGATGTACTAGTAACTACCATACTTATTGTATTAGTTAGGTATTCTGATATCTTGTTTACCCTACATTCGAATGTCGATTATCTACTATACTTAGTTGTATTTTCTAATATTTGGATACACTCAGAAATGTACATTAACAGTATATTCGATGTTCTGGTGATTTCCAAAAGAGTACATTAGATGTATCTTCGAAACTTTGTCGACATCCAAAGGTGTATGTTTTTGAAACTCAGTCGATGTACAGAGGCGTACTTTCGAATTATTTTCGAAACTCTGGTGACACCCAAGGCGTACACTAACTGTATATTCGAAGTCTTGGCGTCATCCAGAGGCGTGCTTTCGTATTTGTATTCGTATTCCTATACTTATTCTTATTCATATTCGTATTCGTATTCGTATTCGTATTCGTATTCGCATTCGTATTCGCATTCGTATTCGTATACTTATTCGTATTCGTATTCGTATTCGTATTCGCATTCGTACTCGCATTCGTATTTGTATACTTATTACTACTCCTATTCGTATTCGTATTCGTTTTAGTTTTCGTATTCGTATTCACATTCGTATTCGTATTCTTATTCTTGCTCCTATTCGTATTCGTATTTGCATTCACATTTGTAATCGTATTCGTATTCGCATTCGTATTAATCTTAGTTTATGATTAGTATGATTTCTTTTTCAAAATGTAATATAGTTTATAACACTTTTTAAAGAGATCTGCATTTAGTCTAACAGTTTACTCTTCAATTCGAACCATTGGTTAACACGATTTTCGATATTAAAAGCATACATAAAATGAAACATTTGAGCTGCAAATAAGTTTAAGTACAAGATTTCCTTATACTTTTGCTTGTATTCCCCCTGAAAACATTTGAAAAACATTGAAAAAGAGTAAGGGTATGAACTCACCGGTTGAGGAACGCGTCGGTTTGGATCCTAAACGTCAGTTCGGGGCTTGAACGCGTGCGAGGTTCCTATGTAATATGAAAAGATACACATTTGTATCTAATTAGACTTTGAACTACTAATTAGTTGAGGATATACACTTCTAGTCGCGGAAACACTTCATTTCAAGTGTTTGGAGTGACCCGGGTAGTATCTAAAGATGTGTAGGGCCTAGATAAGGAGTTTACTCTTCAAGAGTAAACCCTTAGGGGAGTTTACGACCCATTGACCATATCCACAAGAGTTTATGGCTGTAAACTCATGGATGGTGGGTTCGTGGATGCCAAATGGTCATACAATGCACACGGGAAGGTTCTAGGGTTGATTCCATGGCTTAGGAAGTGATCGGGACTCGAAATGACCTTGGATAAGTGTTTACGGTCTATGAAGATGTTCTTGGGGAGTTTACTACCTTAAACACATGATTTTATGGCCGTAAACTCATGTTTGCCCATAAATCATGTGTTTTGGTGGTTATAAGTCAATCACATGTGATTCTAGTCCAACATACAAGACATACAAGGTGTTAGGGGCACTTAAACACCTTTTGGAGGTGTTTATGGTCTAAGAAGATGGGTTTACAGTCCAAGAATGTTCTTGGGTCATAAAATCAAGTTTGACCCATTTACATATGATTTGGTGCATCACATGAAGGATTATAAGGTTCTACACTCGCATGGAAGCATTTGGAGGTGTTTAGGGGCATTTTGACACTTTAAAAGGAGTTTATGGTCCATGAATGTGGTTTTACGGTCCAAGCATGTTCTTGGGCCATAAAATCATGTCCATACCTCAAATGACATGATTTTGGGGTCCTAAGCTCATGCATGCAAGTTTCTAAGTCGAATCTAAACACTAGAAGTGGTTTGGAGGGGTTTTGGAGCTTCAAAACCCTCATTAGGGGTGTTTACGGTTTTGGGAGGATTCTTAGACTATAAACACATGTTTCTTGATGTTTTGGGTGATTCAAACACGAATTTGTATGTAAATCAAGTCAAACTACAGGTTAGGATAGATTGCTTACCAAATTGAAGCTTGGAAGGGGGGTTTTTGGGATCAAACTCGAGTTCTAGAGAGAGAGTAGTGAGAGAAAGTGTTTAGAGAGAGAGAGAGAGAAAAAGCTTCAAAATGATGTCACTCAATCCCTTATATAAGGGTTGAGTTTATGGCCCGGTGGAATTCTACCCGATAGTGACGTTACACAGAGCTTTTGGTCGTACCCGATAAATTTTGCCGTAACGCAACTTGGTCGGAACTAAAAATTTTCTAAATGAATATTTTAACATTTTTCTAATGTTTTCCGACACTAGAAGTCAGAATAAAAATTAAATTGCTCAAAAGAAAACGGAAAATTTTTTAAATAAAAATAATCCTTATTAACGGAAACGGTTACGGCAACGGGTTAAACTTCGGGTTGTCACAACATCTTGGTGATCTCATTCACCGATTCTTTGGTCTGTTTGAGTGACAAATATTAATGAGCGAGTTGCTCCATCTCTACTTGTGGAACATATTATACCTTCAACTTCTCAATGAATTGTTCCCAAGTCACTGCACTCTTCTTGACAACTTAATAGTTCTTAGTGACAAAGTTCCACTAGTCTTTTGTGTGACATCCTAGAATTTAGGTCAAAGATTGTGAACGGTCAAGTTCATAGTAAACCCCTTGGTAATTTGACTCATTGAGTTTTAGTGCATCTTATGTGAAATAAATGAGTTCATTTCAACTATTATAAGATACCAGCTGGTATCTTACTTCTAAATATGTAATCTGGCAAACAAATTAAACAACTCAAATTGCAACCCTAAGAACGCATCAGAAAAACTGAGATTTCGTATTAAGATGTTGTGAGAAAAACAATCACTCTAGTCTTGTAGTATGTGTTTACCTATTTCCGAAAATATAAAGAACGTCCAAAACGGAGTTCGTATGAAAAAGATACGACCGTTTTAAGAATCTAAAATAAGTATAATTCAGGTTTTCTTAGAACTGTCAAAATCGTTTCTATTCGTTAAGGGACTTGTACACCTCATATTAAAATTTTGACAACGTTTTTTGGGTTCATGCTATAGTCTAATATTAATTTTATAATCAAAATATTTTTATCAAAATTATTTATGAAAGTAAAAGAATAAGAGATTTTGAATTAGTAAATCGTGAAACCTTAAACTATGGATTTCGATATGATTTCAATTATTGACAATATATTATAGAAATAATATATTATTATCCAATCCAGCAAATGTGAGTTTTAACGATAGAGATAACATTATATTTTTATTTTCATGTATAACCATTTATATTGATACTTAACCCATAACTTGTGATCAACAATAAATAAGTTGATATAGATTTTATAAATCAGCCAATAAATTATGTATCAATAAACGTTGAATGATCACAATGTGTATATATTATATTGTTAAAACATGGTAACAACACAATATATATATATATATATATATATATATATATATATATATATATATATATATATATATATATATGACAATTTGGACACTTATTAGTTATTACATTCAATTACTAGCATATATGATAATTTGGGCACTTATTACATACAAATCTTGAATTCTTTATATATACACACACACATATATATATATATATATATATATATATATATATATATATATATATATATATATATATATATATATATATATATTACAAACATACATGAAAAACTTTTAATAGGAGAGTGTATAAATATTATGTATGTATTATTGCCTTAAAATGTCTCAAATAAATACACACACAATATTATTAAATCTAAAAGTGTATATAAAATCTATTAGAAATATACATCAATACATACACATTACATACATAATGAAACCAATACATTACACAAATGTATGAATGATTAAACCAAAGCATTACTTGCAAGTCTTTGGCTATCAAATATAAGATTTCTTACATTCTTGCTTGAAACAACATCTCAAACACAAAGTGCATCAATTACACACGCAAATTCCAAAACAAATACAAAGTACCATATATATATATATATATATATATATATATATATATATATATATATATATATATATATATTCAAATTAAATCAATACAATGCTTACAAGTTAAAACCAAAGTACAACCAAATTGGAAGTTACTTCCAAACTTCAATTTACTTAAGTTTAAACACAAAGAAATTCTTTATTGAAGTTGTCAGGAACAGGCCCCTCACACCTTTTGTTTCCCTCTCGTTTTTACCTTTCGTTTTTGTAGTAGTCAAGAACACCTCCATTGGAGGTGTTGTTCTTGTGAAATCAGTTAAACCAATGAGACATTAAACCTCCATTGTTCTTCCTTCTCCTTCTCCTATCAAAAATCAAACCCAAAAATCCATTTTTGTTCCTCCATTGATTTCTATAGAAGAAGAAGAAGAAGAAGAAGAAGAAGAAAGAACACGAGAACTGCTGAAGCGGCCCTGTCCACTTACCTGCAACCATCATAACAGAAGAAAGCAGCCGAGGAGTTGCTTGAGCAGCCTTCGTTGCACCCACCGAAACCACCAACATCACCACCTTTTGTTTCTCTTTTCCTTCGTAACCCCTTAGCCACAAAAAACACTCGATCTGAAAATCCTGAAACCGCTTTCCCTTTTGGCCCCTTGCTCTATCTCTCTTTTCTTCCCACCAACGAACGACCTACGAGGACCTCGTCTTCGTCAATGTTGTTGCTTACGACACCTCATCGGACCTCCATTGGACCCTTCCATCCTTCACATCTCATAGCCAGACGAGGATGCAAGCAGCCTCGCTGCTTCTCCCCATCTTCTTTCTTCGCCTCGTCAAACCCCAGAGAAGAACCTTTTCATGATCGATCGGCGAAATCGTGCCTGCGAGCCTTCGTGTTTTCCCGTATTGTTGTGTTCTTCCATTGCTTTAGTTCGTTACTTTTCTTTCCCCGATCAACAATAAGAAACAGGCACAAAAAGCCCTAATTTCATTAAGTATGGACCATTAAACACAATCAGTCCCTCTATGTGATTTCCTTATACAATGTAACATCCTGGTTTCTAGGTATGAGATTTATTCTTTATTAAGAAAGTTTACTGTGGAACTCGGTGAGTTGATTGTGTCAACTCGACGTGTTGGAAGGTTTTGGGCCGCGTATCTTTTTGGACCAACTCGACGAGTTGGCAGCTAGATGAGAAGCCCTAAATTTTAGGGTTTGCATCCTATATAATCTCCTTAAGTCCTTGAGGCCGATCTTTTATCAGCCTCCAAACCCTATTATCGGCCTTGTGAAGCAAATTCTTCATTCCATTTCATATTGTGAGTTAGTGTAGCATTTTAGAGAAAAAGAAGGAGAAGATTTAGAGAAGGAGGCAAGGATCTAGCAAGTTATGCTCTCATCTTCAGTTTGGCAATATTTTGGACCTTTGTAAGTATTCAAGATCCGATTTTTATCTATCTATGTAGCTAGATCTTGAGTTTGGTCCCATTATCTACTTATTCTTGGATGTTGCAATGGATAGACTTCATAAAGTTTGAAACTTTATGAATTTCCAAGGTGTGATGGGTTTGAGCCATAAGAACTTTCCTATGTGCACATGCAAACCCTAATGCTTGGATCTAGGTTTCTCTAATTGAACATGCATTGTATCCAAGACTTACAATGCTAGATCTAATGTAAACAATTGAATCTAATCATATGAATTCAAATCTAGAACAATACCTTGGATTACTTGCTTGATACTTTTGCTTCTTGGAGCTTAGAGTCATAATTGTCACTCCTCTAATGACTTAAAAACACCAACTAGCAAGACAATGATCTTGAGAGAGAGAGAGAGACGAGGGTGAGAAATCGGCTCTAGGGTTTCTTGCTTTGCATGAGTGCCGATTTCCCTCACCCAAGGGATCTATTTATACTATGAGCTACTAGGGTTTCACCTTTAACCCTAATTGAATAACTTAGGCCCTAAGCAATCCAAGATCCTCCTAGATATTAGGCTTGGACGATTTTAAAGTCTCCTAACCCTAAAATCCGTCCACCCTTATATCCATAAGGATACATAGCCCAAAACACAACTATCACACATTTGACAGTTTATGCCCCTTTATTCAATTAACCTCTTTAAATCACCAAATTAATTCTCAATTAATATATGACTTATATTAATCAAATAACATTATTATTCCTTTAATATATTATTCTCATAATATATTAACAATAATATCTCTTCTCTCTTAACAAATCATCCTGTCAAGTTGCTCTGGTGAAGGCAACCCAAAAGGACCATGCACAACCGGGTCAAATACTTACCAAATATAGTTATAGCCTTAGACACTAGTCCAACAAGGTGGCCTAATAGTGGGTTAGATCTGGTCCTTCGACAAGCTTTGATGCTATGCATGGAGTTTACATCATATTTTCCCCATTTGACCCATTTTAGGTTCAAGACATGCATTGGACATGCATATCTATAAGGCACCAAGCTTTGGGACGTTTTTGAGGCTTGAATCTCTTCTGGAAAAGTTGGGTTCCAGATCTCAAGGATTTTGTGATTAATGGTTAAGTCTTTGAGTTTTCAAGCCTTATGGAAGGGTTCTTGAGCATTTGGAGTATCCCCGAAGGATAAAGTTGGAAACTTTATCCTTTTAGACACATTTGGAGTTTAGATCTGAGCCTTAGAGTCCCTGGAATTGAAGAATCAGTTGTGTTTGTTAAGCTGGGGAAAACTAGGCGAGTTGGCTAGGGTTTTCCCTGACTTTCTGAGTACTATAGAGCTCGACGAGTTGGGTTAACATGGACTGTTAACCTTGACCATTGACTTTGAATTTGACCATGATTGAACAAGTTGGACTTTGGAGGGCATTTTGGGTATTTTGGGATTTTGATGGGTTGGTCATGATGGTTGTAGGCATTGAGTCGGGGGCTGAGATTCGGAGCCAGACTTTATCAGTTCTACACTACTTGTGAGGTGAGTTTTCCTCACTGTACATATGGGTCGAAGGCACCAATGTCGGCCTCTTTGGATTGTTATCCTGATTATCGTATGATTAAGTACTATGGTGATTAGTTAGATCTGAATCCTAGTAGATAGGATGATGCTATGCTTACTAATCTGTATGATTTGTGCTTGTCTGTTGATTAATTATGTGTTTATGAGTTATGTATATGTTGAAATGTGCGTGGTTGGGTAGAGGCGGTACTGCTTTGTGCTGATGGCCAACAGACCCATGGCGGCCCGGATAGGTTGAAGACCTGCAAGGTGGACCAGTCAGACCGAAGGCCCGGAGAACGGTCCAGAAAGGCTGAAGGCCCGGTATGGCGGGCCAGACATGCTGAAGGTTCTGTATACATGTTGGTGTGTGGTAGTTATGATTATGTATTGCGATGGTATTTTGGGGAAGACTCACTAAGCTTTGGGCTTACATTTTTTGATTATCTTTCAGGTATCTCAGATGATCGCGGGAAGGTAAAGGCTTGATCGTGCACCTCCTCGTGTTTTGTGTTATGATTTTTGATGTGAAACTTATTTTGAAAACAATTTTTAATGAATGATGGTTTTGTGGTTATTAAAAAATTAAATTTTTCAAGAATTTTTCGAATGTTACATACAAAAGCCCAAGATCATTGTGATTTTACACAATGAACACATTAAACCCCCTGCTGAACCCTTTTATTCAAAATGAGTCCTTTCCCACAAAACTTTGGTGTATTTTAAACAATAGATCCCCTCCCATGGATATTTCTTAACAAAATCGGTCCAGTTCCAAAAATTAACTTCCATTTAAACCATTTCAGTCCCTCCCTTAATTTATTTTAACCGAATCAGTCATAGTTTGGTTAATCAAATTACCAAACAACCCCCAATAGTTTAAATTCGTTACGAAACAGTTCCGAAAGTATTTTAAAGTTCAAGAAATATGACTTTGCAGTTTCCCACTTCAAGCTTCGCAAAAAATAAACGAACTCCGAACAACTCGAACTCAAGCCTCAAGGGTGAGTGCTTACGGCCCCTTTTTAATATTTTAATTATTTCGCGCCGGGGGGGGGGGGGGGGGCTGTACATGTGCCTATATACTTTTTTTTATACAAATATATTATCCTTTATGCGAAAATACAATAAATCTAGTTTATAAAAATGTTATTTAACAATTTAACATATTGTTATAAATAAGCAATTATAAACTTTTCGTATACGTATTATAATTATTTTATCATGAAATAACTAGTCCACACAACAAATGATACATGATACAAAAATATATGATTTTTATGCGACATTGTATAATAGAACAAACACGTTATAAAACATTGTAGTATTTCAAGGATTCAACCTATTACTTTTCATGTATATTTATATGTTTAAATACATAAAGTTTATACATGTACATATGTTTTTTTACTTTGAAACATACATCTTTATAAAGGTGAGTACATTACACTTTTACATACATACATACATACATAGCATACTCGACTTTTATAAACTTTATACAATGAAATTCGTTATGCCTAGTGACTTAACCACAATTAAGTTAGGGCTGAGAGCTATTCACATAATTTTTAGTTAAGGGCTTTCTAGTGAGAATATATTCATTAGCTGAGTCTAAAAACTTAGCATACGCACACTACTCTAACCGTTAATCTTCGGAGCAAGATACATATGTATATATCTATACGGGGTTGACATCCCCACCCGTGGTTGCTTGCTACAACCTCGACTATTCAATCGAAGCGGGTGATAAGTGTCTACAATTGTTACTACAACGTCCAATGAAGCGTTGTAGGGGGTATATTCAGTCACATAGCTTGGTTATAGGACTCACTATAAACATTAACTGGAATCTCTCTCTCCGTCTCTCTCTCTCTCTCTCTCTCTCTCTCTTTCTCTCTCTCTCTCTCTCTCTCGCTCTCTCTTTCTCTCTCTCTCTCTCTCTCACACACACACACACTACAAACCATGGGCTTGGTTGATTTCAAAACTATTTGAAGTATGGAATTACTTATGTAACAATATAATTTGGTTTTCAAGGACATTCAAAGATTCATTACAAACACAGTTTTAAGTATGGATTTACTCATACAAAAATATTTTTTGGCTTTTAAAGACTCATTACACACACTGTTTTAACTTTTGTGATACCTATAAAGAAAATACTTTTTACACTTTTAAAAGTATTATTGTTCTTAGAAGAAAACTTGTAACACTCACCAACCTTGTGTTGACCCTCAAAACTACATTTATTCTTAGGAAATCACTAAACATACATTCAAGATGGATTAGATTGTAGGTGACCTAGATTACTTGATGTTGTATTATATGCCTATCTGTTAAGGAAATTCATTTATTATTATTATGTGTAAAAACTTTATATTCAAATATCAAGATGGAACACGAATGTTATATTGTTTATTATTATACTTGTGTTATATATTCAGTTTACCTGTGATCCATGAACTTAGTCGCACAACCCGACGTGTTCCGCCGCCTCGACCGGGGGTGTGACAGATTGGTATCAGAGCTAAATTGGCTATAGGGAAGTCATATCCTCGAAATAGGAATACAAATATATCAACTAGCTTCTAATAAAAGTATTATTAATAATAACACTACTTCTCGACTACTTACGGTATGGAGAATTTGGTTTGAAGGTTCGCTTGGCTTGCTGGATTTCAAAACGACTTAATTGCTAAATAGTCCCGCCCTCCGGTGTTTCTTGTATGGCCCTCGTCTGTACTTGGTAGTCTTGGAGTGCAAAACAAAATTAGTAATACTACAAACCCAACCAATAATAATATATAAGAGTTATATATACTCTGACCCGCGATGAGAACACTTAATAAAACTCTAACATACCTCCAACTAAAACTACCAGCTCAACCCTTTAGGTCAAATGCTTCAACTAAGGTTAGTAGCATACATAAGCCATACCATAAATAAATCTGGAACGTACACCTATGTTATTTACGGCTGGGTGAGTACACAACCAACCTTTAGCAAGGAGTTTGACAGACTAAAATGGTTGAAGGTTTTAGAGATTGAAGGATGTTCTCAAGATTCACTACAGAAAGCTAGTACCTTAGAAGCCTTATATCAAACACAAAACAACATATACATTTTAAAAATACTCAAAAATATAGGATAACATTCATATTTTCCTAGTTTACCTAAACCCAAAGAAGAACAAAATAATGAATAGCTCCGCTACCGTCATAACAGAGAAACCCATAGTTCCTAATCAATCATTCGGTAGTCTCCAAACTTCTCTCTCTATCATTTGAAATCGGTAGGATTTCATTTCTCTCTCTATAATTTAAAAATTTGTAGGATTTCTGGAATCAATCACTCTCTATAATTTGGAACCTTACCATGAGAGGACTAGAGGTGACTGCTTACACCTCCTAATTTAATGCCCTCGCAAACCTTTGCCCGGGAATGGTGAACCCAAAATACAAAGAGACTGAAAAGAACCAGGATGGGAGTATAAAAGGGAAGTTCCATGTCAAGTTAAAAGGGATCTTCAAGCATTGCAAGCCCAATCCAAAACCTGTGGTTGCGTATATTGCAATTACAAACACTCACGCTCCATCAAAGCCCTACCTTGGGAAGTTACCCCATAGTATCAAGTGCAATTTCCACCATGTTGGAAATTGGATGGTCCGCAGCATCTGTAACTTGAGATTTTACAGCTCTAAGTTTTACATAAAGACTATAAACAATACAACCTCAACGACTTCTGTAGGAGGAAGCCACAACTGATTTGAATGCAATCAACCAGGGCATTTTAAGAAAGACTACCTGAAACTGAAGAATCAGGGTGATTTAAATAAAGAGCATTTGTGATTGGTGCTAGAGATGCTCGCTAGGAACCAACTTTGGTTACCAGTGTGTTTCCTATCAACACTATTTATGTTTCCGTATTATTTGATACTAGTGCCGATAGAAGATTTATTTCCCATAAGTTTAGAAGCATGATTAACCATAAATCATGCAAACTTAACGAAGCTTACACAGTAGAAGTAGCAATCAACAAGTTCGAAAATACCTAATAAAAATACTCACTAATTGCCTTCTCACCCTGAATAACCATGTCTTTCACGTCAACCTAATGCATATGACCATTGGATGTCTTGATGTGATCATCTAAATGGATTGGTTGCCACTTCGTCGAGCAGTGATTTTATGTTACGAAAATTCCGTTCAACTACCTTTACCCAACAATGAAGCCCTGGTGATTTACAGAGATAAATCAGGAAATAATCTAGGAATCAGCTCTTGCATGAAGGCAAGAAGGTCTTTGCAGAAGAGAAGTTTCGCTTTCTTGGCCTACGTGGTGGATATGCAAGACAAGGATAAGGAAATCAAATACATACCGCAAGTGTGCGATTACACAAACGTATTTACAGAAGATCTACATAGAGTACCTCCAGTCAAACAGGTTGAATTCCGAATCGACCTAATTCCAGGTGCAACATTAGTCGCACGATCTCCTTATCGTCTGGCTCCATCTGAAATGCAAGAACTATCCAATCAACTTCAAGAACTTCTTGAAAAAGGTTTTATACGGCCAAGCTTCTTTCCATGGGGAACCCCAATATTATTTGTCAAAAACAAGGATGGATCATTCAGGATGTGCATTGACTATCGAGAGTTAGACAAGCTCACCATCAAAAACCGGTATCCACTCCCGAGGATCGATGACCTGTTCGACTAGCTGCAAGGATCCTGCTACTACTTGAAGATTGACCTAAGATCCGACTACCATCAATTTAGAGTTCAAAAATTAGATATTCCAAATACGACATTTTGGACTCGTTATGGTCACTACCAATAACTTGTGATCAACTATAGATAAGTTGTTACAAATTTTATAAATCATACAATAATTTATGTATCAATAAACATTAAATGATCACAATGTGTATATATATTATATGGTTAAAATATCATAAAAACTCTACAAATATGCATATACATACATACATACATATATATACATATATATATATATATATATATATAGCATTTTTAAATACCAATTACTAGCATATATGACAGTTTGGAGACTTATTATATACAAATCTCAAATTCTTTATATATTACAAACATACATGGAAAACTTTTAATAGGAGAGTGTATAAATATTATGTATGTATTATTGTCTTGAAATGTATCAAACAAATACACAAACACAATATTAAATCTAAAGTGTATATAAAATCTATTAGAAATATACATCAATACACACACATTACATACATAATGAAACCAATAAATTACACAAATGTATAGATGATTAAACCAAATCATTACTTGCAAGTCTTTGGCTATCAAACAGAAGATTTCTTACATTCTTCAACGAACTACACACTCAAACACAATGTGCATCAATTACCCACTCAAATGCCAAATAATATACAAAGTACCAAATATATTCAAATTAAATCAATACAATGCTTACAAGTTAAAACCAATGTACTGCCAAATTGGAAATTACTTCCACATTTCAATTTACCTAAGTTTATACAAAAAGAAATTATAGATTGAAGTTGTTAGGAATAGTCCCCTCACACCTTCTATTTCCCTCTCGTCTTTGTTTCCTTTGGTTTTCGTAGCAGTCAAGAAAACCTCCATTGGAGGTGCTGTTCTTGTGAAATCAGTCAAATCAATGGGACATCAAACCTCCATTTTTCTTCCTTCTCCTTCTCTTGTCAAAGATCAAACCCAAAAACCATTTTTTTCCTCCATTGATTTCTATAAAAAGAAGAAGAAGAAGAAAAAGAATAAGAAGAAAGAACACGAGAACTATTGAAGCAACCCCTTCCACTCACCTGCAACCATCAGAATTAAAAATAATACCCGAGGGGCTGCTTAAGCAGCCCTTGTTGCACCCATCGAAACCACCAGCAGCACCGCTGCTTCTGTTTCCCTTTTCCTTCGCAACCCCTTAGCCACATAAAACCCCCGATCTAGAAACCCCAGAATCACTTTCCTTTTTCGCCTCTCTCCCTCTCTCTCATTTCTTCCCACCAACGAACGACCTACGAGGACCTCATCTTCATCACTACTGTTGCTCGCAACACCTCGCTGGTGTAACACCGTAAATTTTTCAAACAAAATTTTCATTTAAATTCACATAATTTTTCACAACGCCTTTTACAAAAATCCCATTTATTTAAATTACCAAATATAACTCCATAATTATTCAGTTAACAATCCAAGACCCTCAAAATATAGCTCCTTCTCTAGTGTGTACAATCAAGCCGACGCCTTGCTGCGATTATGATAAAAACCTGAAACACATAACACATTACACGGTAAGCACGAAGTTTAGTGAGTTCCCCAAAATACCACACACACAACTCATTAGCCACTCGAGGCTATACAACTGTAAGACCCTTTGGTCAATGTGTCTCAGTGGGACCCTCCAGTCCCACAAAGATATAATGCACAACATGATTCATAAAACATAAGACATGATAACATGATACTCAATGTAAGCACATAAGAGCCTCCGGTCACACATAAGAACCACGCTAGGTAAAGTATAGTGAGAAGATTCACCTCGTAAGCTAGCAAGCAATTATCCTCGAACTCGAATCTCGAACTAGTCACCGCCTAACACATAGGGTAAATATCTCCAATTAATACTTGATTCTCGACTCTAAGGATCCAAATGTTATTCTTCTCTCTCTAACTCTTGATTTGGTTAAAAGATCATTTTACCCCTCCCTGGTCTCCATTACTTATGTTGACCAAACCTTAAAGTCAACATGAGTCAAGCTCGAGTCAACAGCCCATATTTGACCTGACTTACCGAGTGCACCCATGTGACTCGTCGTGTGCCCTCGTTTTCCTCAAAAGTCTCGTGGAGGTTGGCTCAGCTCGTCAAGTTGACTCCCAACTCGCCGAGTTATCGCATGGCCATGAACATTGGGACAAACCCTTACTGATTCATCAAGTCAGCTCATGGACTCGACGTGTCTTCTCAACTTGATTCTTAATCAGACATACAAAGTAAGATCTACCACACTAGACTCTAGATCTAGTCCTTAAAGGCACACAAGTCACGTAAAGTCTCGACCTTTACGCTCATGCATGATATATATGCCCAAAAATGCCAATACAAAGCCCTACAAAGGGTTAGGTGCTCAAAGTCTGGTCTCTAGCTCAATAAAGTTCAGGTCTTTGGGCTCTCAAGACCGTCCAATCTTCAGATCTGAGGTTTCAACCTCAAATCATACCCAAAAGGCTCAATGACTCTAAGCAATGGAAGAAAAACCCTAGAAAACTCCTATAACAAGATCTCCCTAGAAGATGAGCAAGTCAGCATAAATACCTCAAGAAAACACTGCTGAATTTGTGGATCCAAAACCTCCTCTTGCCCCAACATCAATACTCTTCACTTATCCTTCAAAGAATGCACCCACAATCACCAACTTAGCACCTCACTCACTTTCTAGCTCTAATGGCGATTAGGGTTTTCTCTCAGGGGTGTAGGGTAACTGGTGAGGCGGAAATGGGGGCTAAGTTCCCTTATATAGGCCCCAACCCCGGGAAATTAGGGTTTCTCTGCCCAGCACCTACTCGGCGAGTCAGCTCTCTGACTCGTCGAGTCCACTCATTAAATCCACACTAACAATCATAAGCCCCAGCTCCCTCTCAGATATCCCTTTCAACACTAAGCACCAGGTCAAGTTCCGACCCCACAGTTGTACCTCCGAAGGTTACCCATTGCATGCCCCAAAAAGACACACTGACTTCCTTCTCACAATAACCATCTCGGCCCATTGTGACACATAAGTCACGAAGTTCGCTTTACCCCAAGCAAATACTACAATTCCAACTGAAATCGCCTCACCCTCGACCTCTGTCGTCTACTACTCATTAGTTCCATGCGTCTCGCGGTCCTTCCCATACAACGAACTGACCCACTCAGGTCTAAGATGTCAAATGACTTACAATACCCCTCAAAATGAATTCTCTGAATCCGGAATCTCATTCGCCTACTCAATACACCACCAAAGCCAAACTTAAGCTCGAGAGTTTGGTCCGATACAGAATTGGAACCACTAGTCCTAATGGAGCACTAAACTCATGACCCATGACCCGCAACCCACGTGTGCATCACTTCTCCAATTCCTTTCGATTGCGATAACCACAACTTAACTCAGAATATAACGATTCCCAACAATTATGGAGACCCCAGTCTCGCACCTGGTCCGATTACTAGGTTTCCGAAACTCAAAGAATAAGGCTACCCTAAGCCTAAAAACTCTTCTGTGTCATGCTCTGACTAGCTAATAATACGTTTCCCTGTAATATCATAAAATTCCCTCTCACTAACTCGTGAAGGCTACGGCTCCCAGCAAGCCTACGACACTCTCTCACTGACTCATGGATACTACGACTCCCCGCAGTATCACAATACTCTCTCGCTGACCGGCGAATACTACGGCTCCCCGCAGTATCATAACACTCTCTCGCGGACCGGTAAACACTATGTCTCCCTGCAATATCATAACACTCTCTCTCACTGATTCGCCATGGGCTCACTCCATGGTTTTCCCCTGATAATCCAAAGTGATTACTCCCACTCGGATCTACTCGCCCTCTTATCACCCCATAATCTCCTCCTCGAGTCATCACCCCACTGAGTTCACTATCGAATACTCCACGACTCAACATAGATAGGTACGCACACCCACCCAGGTTATGCATCACCACTCCTGATGAAAACCATCGTGTCCAACCCTTTTTCTCACTGCTATTCACATCCTTGGATACTCCCATTTGATGACCATTAGCTGAAGGGCTCCCGCTAGAACCGTAGTCACTTGATACTCCACTTACCATCTCATAACTCAAATCTCAAAATAATTCGAAAATCAGGGCATCCTACTCGGATACCTCGGTACACCATCACATAACCTCACGATGTCTTGACTCAACCATTGATCTCCTACTTATGGAATCATACTCATATACCGTAATACATCCTTTCAGAATCTCACAATTGATCTTCCTCTCAAACAACTCGTAACTTCGGAATATTCCAACTCTCAATTGAAACACAGAGGAATCGTAAATGACTCAGAACACGTTGATGACAATCCGAAACTCCCTCCTCTAAATGGTAACATATAGAGTTGAATTGTAAAGATTTTACATGGCATGGGTTAAAAAGGTAAAATATTGACCTATTTCGAATTAAATCGGAGCTGGAGAGACTAAAGGTGTAATTATGCGAAAGATTTAAAGTGGTCGGGATATAACCCGCCACCCTCACCATGTCAAACCCTAAACCTAAAGTTCCAGCCGCCATGAGTGAAGTAGCAGCCACTACCTCTCCATGGTTCTCTATTCCGATCAAATAGGGTCGCCGGCTGCCACGCCGTTGAGCACCGCCACCGCATGATTTGCTGCTGGAGACGAAGGGAGAGGCCGGAACTCGGAGCCAAACCTCGTGTGCTACCGCCGTTGGGGGCTGTGAAGACCGGCGAACTCATGTCGCTGTTGCATCTCTTCCGCTGGTAATGCATTCTCCTCTCTCTCGTCATTTTCTAGAGCCTCGTTGCCATCCATTCTCCGGTCAGTTTCCTTTCGTTGAGTCCTTTGGCTACCATCTGCCACCGTAAGGGTGGCAGCAAAGTGTGTGTCACTGCGTGTGTTTGATGCATACTCAAATTAGAGTGGCGAAGGACTGCATCCATTCGAGTGTGTATGTGAATAAGCTGCCGGAAATCGCAAGCAACCACCATGGCAGCCAAACATGGTGGCTGCCGCCCCCTACCGTCGCTTTCTGCCGCCACCAGCCACCGTAGGAGGTGGTTGTGTGTGTATATATATTGTGTGTGTAGTTGTTTATGCATTCTTTGGGCAGGAACCACCACCACCATTGTAAATGGTAGCTGCCGCCACCTTCTGCCGCCCTCATCCGCTACTGTTGCTGCCATCTCGGGACACTGTCGTCGCCATACGCCACCAGGCGGGTGGTTGTTTCATATTCCGGGCAAAGATGTGTTGTTTGTGCCGTTGCTCGATCGGACTTCATGAGGTAAAGCCATCACCACCACCGTGAGGTGGTGGCTGCCGCCAAGCATCGCCGCTGACCACCATAATATGGTTGTGTGTGTGGGTGTGTTAGTTAGTGTGTGTGTCTGTGTGTGTGTTTATGTTTGGATTAAACATTGTAATTGTAATTAGCTTTGGTTAATAATAAAAATAATGATAACCACCACCGGAAGATGGTGGCCGCCGCCGTGAGCCGCCATTGACCACCACTACTCGAGGTGGCAGTGGGTGGTGCCCCTCAAGCAAAACCCTAATGGACCTAGCAAAACCCTAATGGGCTTAAAGATTTATTTTTGGGCCTATTGGGCCATGTTTGGGTGAGAAACCCTAATTAAGGTTTAGAAAACCCTAATTGTGGGTAATTGGGCCTTAGACTTATTGGACCCACTTTTGGGCTATTGAGATTGGATTGTGTATTAAGCCTAATTTCTCCATATCATTGATCTAGTAGAGTAAAGGACTTAATGGATTAAGTAAGAAACACTTAACCCTAATCATCATTTTATGTGAAACCCTAATTTCACCTGGGCTTTGTGTTGGGCCATCCAAGAATGATCAAATGGACTAGAGCAATTAGTTGGGCTTTAGGGTAAGGCCCATAAGAAGGATTGGGCCCAATTTGGAAAATTGGGCCAAAGGTTGGGCTTTGAACCATAGTTGGACTTTGGGCCTTTAGATTGGGCCTTGGGACTGAGTCAAGCTAAGACAGGGGTAAAGTAGTCTTTTACCCAAGTATGGACTTACGGTTATGAGTTGGAACCCAATTATTAATTGGGTGTTATTTTGGTGTTGACAGTTCGGGAATCTGTCATCCAGCAGCCAGGGTTGAGTCTGCGGGACTTTAGTAGTATGAGATTGTGTCTACGGGACTTCAGCAGTGTGAGGTAAGTCCTCTTCCAGTAGGAACGGGTCTAAGGCCACAATGCCGGCCCGTTTAGATGTTAGTAGTACCGGGCGGGGCCCGGTGAAGTGGTTTAGCTTACATGTTATATGTTATGTTTTCTGGACTTCGGTCCGATGTCGATGCCATCCTGAGAAGTAGTTATGGATGCTTGATGTCTTTGTGATTCATGCATGTTTTGTTATGTTTAGCATGTCAGGCAAGCCCGACACAATATATGTGATTATGTTATATGTTATGCTATGTTCAGTTTATTCCGGACTTCGGTCTGATGTCGGGCGGGACCCGATGCAGTGGGTCGGGCCCAAGTTATTCTGAACTTCGGTCTGATGCCGGGCGGGACCCGATGTAGTGGGCTGGGCCCAAAATATTCCAGACTTCGGTCCGAAGCCAGGCGGGGCCCAAGATATTCCAGACTTCGGTCCGATGCCGGGTGGGGCACAGTATATATGGTATGTGGTAGCTTGGGGGAGACTCACTAAGCTTCGTGCTTACAGTTTTCAGTTTAGGTTTTAGGTACCCAACTTTCAAAAGAGGAGCTCGGGAAGATTGCAGTGCACACACCATTTGTTCAGCTTGGGATGTTTATACTCTGATATAATTGACAGTTGTTGTAATATTTTAAGATACATTGCTTATGATTTCTATATGAGGTTTATTGACTATGGTTTTATTACTAAATTAAACGAAATTTTCAGACTGTGTTTTTGGGATGTTACAAACCAAATTGGAAGTTACTTCAATTTACCTACGTTTAAACACAAAGAAATTCTTGATTGAATTTGTCAGGAACAGGCCCCCCACACCTTCTGTTTCCCTCTCATCTTTTTTTCCCTTTCGTTTCGTAGCAGTCAAGAACACCTCCATTCAGGGGCGGATGCTTTAAGGAGCCAAGAGGGGCCATGGCCCCTCCGCTTTTTACCCTTCCAAGCACAATACTCAAGGAGTATGAATGTAGAAGCGGATCTCTTAGGGCCGACGAAGTTGTGGCCTCCCCGTTGTTTGGGCTCCTATCTGTGGGGATTGACGAGACCAAGTAGGGCCTTCGAAGAATATATGCAAAACGTTCCCGCCATCGAATCAATGCCCTTATTCATACTCAAACCCTCTTGCTTCAACGATTCTTCTAATGATTCATTACCGGTGGCAGAATTGTGGACTACTACATTGCTAAATTGCTCATGTTTTATGGCAATCTACCCTAATTAATCCGTATGCTTCTTTCTCCGTCTCCTTTTTAATTATTTTCTTTTCCAAAATTGCTATTTACTTGTATTTGGAGTTAGATTATTAGGGTTTTGCACCCAATTTTGATACAAATTCATTTGCATTTATAGTGTTAACATCAATTTTAACTTTGAAATCAGATTTCATACTCTTAACATTTAGATTTGAATATGTACAAGAATGAGTTATGAGTATTTTGAGATTCAACAATAAAAAATATCATCAAATAAAACTAGGGTCATTGTTCCTTGGTAATCCTAGACTCTTTTCCCGGTTGAAAAGTTGGAAAAAGTTGGCTATTGATCTTTTGAGGTAACTGTATTATATTTTTTGTTCCTTTTAGTTTATTGGAATTTGATTCATATTGGTTGGTAAGCATCATCTTCTATTAATTTAAGCTAAATATCTGATTAAAGGATTAAAATGCTTTAATGCCTTCGTAGGAAGTTATAATCTGTGCTAAGTATGTGCTAAGTATATGATTACAAGATTAAAATATTAGAATCCTTTAAGACCTTTGTAGGCTATTCTACTTTAAATTAATGAAAGTTCATAATCATTGCATTTTTTTTATTACAGGATTAAATGTGTTTTTTTAGTTACTAGATGAATAATGAGCTCATAAGTCCAATTCAATTAAATAGTTGAGTTTGGTTTAGTTAGATCCATCATTTGGGCATTCTACATGCTTTATTTAACATATGAATATGTTGAAAGTAGCTAATAAATAGGTTTGATGCTTGGAGATTCTCACACACAGAGTAACTCTTGCTTTTGCACTATGTACTTGTATGTTTTTTTTAGGCTGTCTATACTTAATCTCTTATTATCACCTGTTAGCCTTTTTAGTGCTATACAGAAACGTAACAATAATGATATAGCAAAGAAAATGAGCAAATTCTTACTATACTAATAGGGTTTTATTAAACAGATCAAGAGTGGTCATAGTTTCTTTGTTAATGATTACTATGATTAGTATTTGGTATAGTTACTACTTGTTATGGTTATAGTCTTTCTTTTCTTTTTATTGTAATTATCATTCTTTACTTTGTATATGGTCTATTTTGAAAGTTGGATTCGGACCCCCTAGTTCAAATGTCTGTGTTCCGCCCCTGCCTACATTGGAGGTGTTGTTCTTGTGAAATCAGTCAAACCAATGAGACATCAAACCTCCATTGTTCTTCCTTCTCCTTCTCCTATCAAAGATCAAACCCAAAAATCCATTTTTGTTCCTCCATTGACTTCTATCAAAAAAGAAAGAAAGAAAGAAAGAACACGGGAACGGGTGAAGCAGCCCCGTCCACTTACCTGCAACCATCGGAAATGAAGAAAGCAGCAGAGCAGCTGCTTGAGCAGCCCTCGTTGCACCCACAGAGACCACCAGCAGCACCGCTGCTTCTGTTTCTCTTTTCCTTCGCAACCCCTTAGCCACACAAAACCCTCGATCTGAAAACCCCGAAATCGCTTTCCGTTTTCGCGCCTCGCTCGCTCTCTTTTCTTCCCACCGACGAACGACCTACGAGGACCTCGTCTTCGTCACTGCTGCTGCACGCGATACCTCACCGACCCCCATCGGACCCTTCCCTCCTTCGCATCTCAAAGCCAGACGAGGGTGAAAGCAGCCTCGCTGCTTCTCCCCATCTTCTTTCTTCGCCTCGTCAAACCCCGGAGATGAACCTTCTCGCGATGGATTGACGAAATCGCGCCTGCGAGCCTTCGTGTTATCCCCTCTCGCTGTGTTCGTCCATTGCTTTCGTTCGTTCCTTTTCTTTGCCCGATCAACAAAAGGAAACGGACACAAAAAGCCCTAATTTCATTAAGTATGGACCATTAAACACAATCAGTCCCTCCATGAGATTTCCTTATACAAAAAGCCCAAAATCATTGTGATTTTACAAGATGAACACATTAAACCCCCCTGCTGAACCCTTTTATTCAAAACAAGTCCTTTCCCCCAAAACTTTGGTGTATTTTAAACAATACAGCCCCTCCCATGGAGATTTCTTAACAAAATAGGTCCAATTCCAAAACTTAACTTCCATTTAAACCATTTCAGTCCCACCCTTAATTTATTTTAACCAAATCAATTATAGTTTGGTTAATTAAATTATCAAACAACCCCCAATAGTTTAAATTCGTTATGAAACGGTCTCAGAAGTATTTCAAAGTTCAAGAAACGTGGCTTTGCGGTTTCCTAGGTCAAGCTTCCCAAAAATAAACGAACTCCGAACACCTCGAACTCACGCCACAAGGGTGAGTGCTTACGGCGCATTTTTAATATTTTAATTATTTCGCGGGAGAGGGGGGGGGGGGAGGACTACGTGTGCCTATATACTTTATTTATTCAAATATATTATCCTTTATGCGAAAATACAATAAATCTAGTTTATAAAAATGTTATTTAACAATTTAACATATTGTTACAAATAAACTAGTATAAACTTTTCGTATACGTATTATGATTATTTTATCGTGAAATAACTAGTCCACACAACAAATTATACATGATACAAAAATATATGATTTTTATGCAACATTATGTATTATAACAAGCACGTTATAAAACTTTGTAGTATTTCAAGGATTCAAGCTATTACTATTCATGTATATTTATATGTTTAAATACATAAAGTTTATATATGTACATATGTTCTTTACTTTGAAACATACATCTTTATAAAAGCGAGTACATTACACTTTTACATACATATCAAACATACTCAGCTTTTATAAAATTTATACAATGAAATTCATTATGCCTGGTGACTTAACCACAATTAAGTTAGGGTTGAGGGCTATTCACATACTTTTTAGTTAAGGGCTTGTTAGTGAGAGTATATTCATTAGATGAGTCTAAACACTTAGCCTACCCACACTACTCTAACCTTTAATCTTCAGAGTGATATACATATGTATAGATCTATGCGGAGTTGACATCTCCACTTGCGGTTGTTAGATACAACCTCGACCGATCAATCGAAGCGGGTGATAAGTGTCTACATTTGTTACTACAGCATCTAATGTAGTGTTGTAGGGGGTACATTCAGTCACGTAGCTCGGTTATAGGAGTCACTATAATCATTAACTGGAATATCTCTATATCTCTCTCACACACACACACACACTACAAACCACGGGCTTGGTTGCTTTCAAAACTATTTTAAGTATGGAATTACTTATGTAACAATATAGTTTGGTTTTCAAGGACATTCAAAGAATCATTACATACACATTTTTAAGTATGGATTTACTTATACAAAAGTGCATTTTGGTTTTTAAAGACTCATTGCAAAAACTATTTTAACTATCATTATACTTAAAAATAAAATACTTTTTAGACTTTTAAAAGTAATATTGTTGTTAGTAGAAAACTTGTAACACTCACCAACATTGTATTGACCCACAAAACTATATGTGCTCCTAGAAAATCACTAAACAGACATTCAAAATGGATTGGATTACAAGTGACCTAGTTTACTTGTTGTAGTATTATATGCCTATTTGTTAAGGCAATTCATGTATTATTATTATTTCTAAAAACCTTGTATTCAAATATCAAGATGGAACATGAATGTTATATTGTTTATTGTTGTACTTGTGATATATATTCAGTTTACTTGTGATCCATGAACTTAGTCGCACAGCCCGACCTGTTCCGCCGGCTCAGCCGGGGGTGTGACATTTTGCTCCTAGACGTAGATTCTGCGCATATTAGAACTTCAGGTTCTCCGCATAAGCACAAGTGTAGATTCATCCTTCCACATCCGAGATCCACCTCATGGAAACAATTGGATCCCTGCCACCATTAAACTCCAGAGTTTTGGTGTTATTGAACTCTTGTTAGGGCATTACCTTTTCTTCGAACGGGGTTAAAGCAGCAACATCAGTAGTGGTTGTAGCAACAACAGTTTAGCAACGACAACATACCATTCATCAAACATGGCTATCAATTCAGTCTTAATAGTGCCAAACATTTCTGGAATCATCTCTTTTACAACCGCTGGTACTGTCGCTTCTATCCAATCACATATATCCGCCGTACTTGGTCCTGGCCCTTCAGATCCGGAACCGAACCTGCTTGCTCTTGTAATCATCACCATGCTAAAGGCATGGCGGGAATAGGTTAATAAGAATCTAACTAACTCTAAAATGATATTCGAATCCTCTCCAGTTCCTTAGTACCTTTGTGGCTTTTTTTTATTCATGTATGGATCTTGTGCTTTTGGTAGTATTGGCCCATACTACCTTCCATATCTATCCATAATAGATACAAGAGTTGCTACAAGGTTTTTCCAAGCCACTACACTCATCTACTGATAGGCATTTTCATACACCTAGTGAGCGGACGATTCAGACGCTCGAAGACATGCTCTGAGCATGTGTGTTGGATTTCGCCGGGAGTTGGGACACGTATTTTCCCTTGGCGGAGTTTTCTTACAACAACAACCATCATTCGAGCATTGGCATGCCGCCTTTTGAGCTGTTGTATGGGAGGATGTGTCAGACCCCTATTTGCTGGGGAGAGGTAGGGCAGCGTGTGATGGGTAGTACCGAGATTGTGCTTCAGACGACAGAGCAGATCCAGTAGGTTAGACAGAGGTTGTTGACCGCTCAGAGTCGTCAGAAGAGCTATGCGGACAGGCGCCAGTTCGAGCTCGAGTTTCAGGTCGGCGACTTCGTGTTCCTGAAGGTCTCTCCTTGGAAAGGAGTGATCCGATTTAGGAAGAGGGGCAAGTTGGGGCCCCGATATATTGGTCCTTTCAAGGTGATCGCGAGGGTAGGCAGGGTAGCCTATAGGTTGGAGTTACCTGCAATGTTGGGTCAGATTCATGACACTTTCCACGTGTCGTAGCTGCGAAAGTGTATAGCCGACGAGTTGGCAGTGGTGCCATTAGAAGATATTCAGGTGGATGCGAGCCTGAATTATGTTGAGAGGCCGGTGGCGATTAGGGATCGGAAGATCAAGGTTTTGAGAAACAAGGAGGTGCCTATGGTGCATGTCCAATGGTAGCATCGAAAAGGGTCAGAGTTGACTTGGGAACCAGAGCGTAAGATGCGGGAGCAGCATCCAGAGTTGTTTGCAGAGTGAGACTTCGAGGGCGAAGTCTGATTCTAGTGGGGGAGAATTGTAACATCCAGATTCCCAGGTATTATATTTTGTTCTTTTATTTTTGGGTGTTGTGTGGAGACTCGGTGAGTTGGCGTCTAAACTCGCCGAGTATGGTCGCGCATTCGTATGCGAGTTCATAGCTGGACTCGGCGAATTCACGAGTGGATTCGGCGAGTCCACGCTATTTAATGAAACCCTAATTTCCAGGGTTTGGGACCTATTTAAAGGCCCTTATGGCCGTCATTTGCGGCCACCAACCCCAGAGAGAAACCCTAAGAGATCTAGAGCGTTTGTGAGGAAGGAAAGGCCATTCTTGATCCTTTTGTGGGTGTTTTTGCATGAAGGAAGTGACCAAGGAAAGAGGAGGCTGAAGGAGGTGCGATTTTGGTGGTTTTTGAGTTCATAGAGATTGTATTGAGGTATTTTTCTCGGACCTTCTTCAGTTTTGGTGTTGATTCTTAGTGTTAGGGTTTTCTAACCCTTGTAGAGGTTGATTAAGTGGAGCATTTGGTCCCTTATCGAGTTTGTGTCTTGGATCTGGACCCAAAGAGGTCCAGAGACCTTAATCCTTGGAGCTTTATGGGTCATTTTGGGAGCCATGAGCTTGGGATGTCATTTTTGATGGGTTTTAGCCATAAGAACTTTCCTATGTGCGCATGCAAAACCCTAATGCTTGGATCTAGGCTTTCTAATAAACATGCTTTGAATCCAAGACTTCTAATTACTAATTAGGTTAAATAACAACATTGAAACAGATCTAGAATCATACCTTTGAGTTCCTTGTTGATCTTGAGGTCTTGGAGCTTCTAGAGTCACAAATGTCACTCCTCTAATGGCTTACAAACACCAAAGCAAGGAGGATGATTTGGGAGAGAGGAGAGGGGAGGAATTTCGACCAGAGTTCTCTTACTTAATCAGAGGTGTCGAATTCCCTATGCCATGGGGTCTATTTATACTTGTAGACTCCTTAAGGGTTACAACCTAAACCCTAATTGGATAATCTTCTCTTAAGGCTATCCAAATCCATTCCTAGATAACTCTAATGGACGATTTTAGCTATCCTAATCCTCTTAGAATTCGTCCATAGTATATCCAAATAGATTTATAGTCTAAAGCTTAACTATCAAACAATTGATAGTTTATACCCCTTTATTTAATTAATCTCTTTAAGTCACCAAATTAATTCTAATTAATTCTATGACTTATATTAATCAAATAACAATATATATTATTCATTATATTATTCCCATAATATATTAATAATATTTATTCTCTCTTAATAAATCATCCTATCAAGTTGCTATGGTGAAGGCAACCCAAAAGGACCATGCACAACCGGATATAGTTACAGCCTTAGACACTATTCCAACAGTCTCCCACTTGGATAAGTCTAGTAACTATACAAGTACAATTCGGTTTGCAATCGTAGCTCTCAAAGACGCTGTCAACTCTGATCTAATCAATCTTGTCCTTTAGATAAGGGAACGTACAGTCCTCTGTTAGATATCATGCTGACAATCCTATGGAATGGTTAGTCAAGCATTTAGGTTTCTCGATCTCTGATTTATTTGACATAGAACTTAATCGAACACATCAATTCAGTTCCGACCGGGCCCGGCACATAAGTCAAATCAAATCATCGAGCGGCCGAGATATCGCTTTTACCTTCTTAGATAAAAGTTACAGATAAACTTCGACTTATATGCATTTACTTATTCATTTACCAACTATACACAACAATACGTTTTATAACATCAAGTTACTGATGCGTTTTCATATTATCAATGTACAATCAATTAACAAATAATAAACCATATATCTAGGTTTTAAGACTATATGATATTATCGTCTTGCGATCACCTTTTATATCTTATTCCATAAGGTGATTCCAGCAAGCGCGGGTTTATTCCAATGCTCAAAACTAGTTCATAAGCACTCATGAACGTTGCAGCAATCCTTTGCTATGTCTAACACCATTTAGACATTCTACACACCAATTCATGACAACCTTCTTTCATATCTACTTCCAACATATGAACGATTGTGGACCATTTGAACAATTCTATTATTCCTAATAATTTCAATTATTCTGGAAGTCAAAACATGCAAAGTGAAACAATAGCTAAACAATTAACATAAGATAGTAACATTACTCATAAATAAAACTCCTTTATTTAATCATCAAATGTCAATTACATTTATCTATTACACGTTTCTATGCTAATATCATCCTTCAGCCCAATACTCCTAGCATGCTGCAAGTGCTTAACCCTACTCAGTCCCTTCGTAAGCGGATCTGCTGGGTTATCTTCTGATGATATCCTCTTAACTACGAGTTGTCCTTCTTCTACACGATGTCTAATGAAGTGATACTTTCTGTCGATATGTCTTGATCTACCATGATCCCTCGGTTCCTTGGTTAAGGCAACCGCACCTTCGTTATCACAGAAAATCTCCATTGGCTCCTTTATGGCAGGTACGACTCCAAGATCACCGATGAAGTTCTTTAGCCATATTGCCTCCTTCGACGCTTCGCTCGCTGCAATGTACTCTGATTCGCACGTTGAATCAGCTACGGTTTCCTGCTTGGAACTTTTCCATGTCACTGCTCCTCCATTTAGGGTAAAGACCCAGCCCGACTGTGAACGGTAGTTGTCCCTGTCGGTTTGAAAACTGGCGTCACTATACCCTCGCACCTTCAAGTCATCACTTCCTCCGAGGACTAAGAACCATTCCTTCGTCCTCCGAAGGTACTTAAGGATATTCTTCACCGCAATCCAATGTGCTTTGCCAGGATTCCCTTGATATCTGCTAACCATGCTCAAAGCGAAGGCTACATCAGGTCGAGTACAAGTCATAGCGTACATGATTGAGCCAACTGCGGAAGCGTATGGTACTCGGCTCATTTCTGCTATCTCAGCTTCGGTACTCGGACTTTGAGTCTTACTCAACTTGGCATTACTTTGTATCGGTAGTTCTCCCTTCTTTGAGTTTTCCATACTAAAACGTTTTAGTACCTTCTCTAAGTAAGTATTCTGACTAAGTCCAATTAGTCTCTTACTTCTTTCTCTTATTATCCTTATTCCCAAAATGTAAGAAGCTTCTCCGAGGTCCTTCATAGCGAAACACTTCCCGAGCCAGGACTTTACCTCCTGCAGAGTCGGAATGTCGTTTCCTATGAGTAATATGTCATCGACATATAGAACGAGGAAGCTTACTAAACTCCCACTGGCTTTGACATATACACAAGATTCGTCTTCGCTTCGTACAAATCCAAACTCTTTGACTTTCTCATCGAAACAAAGATTCCATCTGCGAGATGCTTGCTTAAGTCCATAAATGGACTTCTCAAGCTTACACACTATATCCGGATGCTTCGGATCCACAAACCCCTCTGGCTGAGCCATGTAAACATCCTCAGCCAACTTTCCGTTAAGGAAAGCGGTCTTGACATCCATTTGCCAAATCTCATAATCATGAAATGCGGCAATTGCTAACATCACTCTAATAGATTTAATCTTCGCAACTGGTGAGAAGGTCTCATCATAGTCAACTCCGGGAGTTTGAGTAAAGCCCTTCGCGACCAATCGCGCTTTATATGTGTGTACGTTCCCATCCACGTCGGTCTTCTTCTTGAAGATCCATTTGCACCCAACGGTCTTACGTCCGGGCACGTAATCAACCAAATTCCAAACTTGGTTATCATACATGGATTGGATCTCGCTATCCATTGCCTCTTTCCACTTTAAAGACTCCGGGCCTGCCATGGCTTCCTTGTAGCTATTAGGTTCATCAAGATTTACTAGTGTACCATCACTAATATACGTGTCCCCTTCGGTAGTAATATGAAAGCCATAAAACTGGGGATGAACTCTAACTCTATCGGAACGTCTAAGAGGTAAGGATTCGTCAAATGGTTCAACCGGAGTTTCCTCCTCGGGTTGAGTGCCAGCGGTAGAGGTTCCTTCATCCATCGACTCTTGAATCTCTTCAAGTACGATTTGCCTCCCACTGTCTCCTTGGCTTATGAGTTCTCGCTCTCGGAAAACTCCTCTCCTCGCAACGAAGACAACATTGTCCTTCGGTCTATAGAAGAGATATCCAAAGGATGTCTGCGGGTAGCCGATGAAAATACATCGCTCACTTCGAGGTTCAAGCTTGTCGTGAGTATCTCGTCTTACGAAAGCCTCGCAACCCCAAACCTTGATATGTGCTAACGAGGGAGCTTTCCCTGTCCACATCTCGTGAGGTGTTTTGGCAACCTTCTTAGTAGGGACTCGGTTAAGGATATGGGCGGCAGTCTCTAAGGCATACCCCCAAAAAGAGATTGGTAGTGAAGCACGACTCATCATAGAGCGAACCATATCCAATAAGGTTCGATTACGCCTTTCTGCCACACCATTCAACTGCGGTGTCCTAGGAGGCGTCAATTGCGAAACTATTCCACACTCCTTGAGATAATCGTGGAATTCAAGACTTAGGTACTCTCCTCCTCGATCGGATCGAAGCATCTTGATTTTCCTGCCCAATTGATTCTCCACTTCATTCTTGAACTCTTTGAACTTTTCAAGGGTGTCTGACTTTTGCTTGATTAAGTAGATATACCCATATCTACTATAGTCATCGGTAAAAGTCACATAGAAGCGGTTCCCATCCTTCGTGGTTGATCTAAACGGTCCACATACATCGGTATGTATTAAGTCCAATAGACCATCGCCCTTTTCACAAGTACTCGTGAAGGGCGACTTAGTCATCTTTCCAAGCAAACAAGACTCGCATGTGTCATCTTCCCTAAGGTCGAATGACTCCAACACTCCATCCTTTTGGAGTTGGGCTATGCGTTTCTTGTTGACATGTCCAAGACGACAATGCCACAAGGATGCTTTATCCATACTAGTGGAAGAATCAATATTCAAAACATCATTTCCAAGGTCATCAACAATCATAACAGTTTCATATATTCCATTACATGGTATAGCTTCAAAGTAAAAGACACCATTTAGATAAGCCAAAATAGAACCATTCTTATTATTAAAAGAAAATCTAAATCCTTGTCTAAATAAACCATGAAATGAAATGATGTTTCTTGCCATTTCTGGCGAATAGCAACAATTGTTCAAATCTAAAACTAAACTATTCCTAAGCACTAAGGAATACACTCCAATCTTGGTTATAGGCGACGATCTTCTGTTCCCCATGATTAGATTGATCCTTCCTTGCTCCACATCCCTACTTCTTCTTAGTCCCTGCACATTAGAACAAATGTGATAACCACAACCGGTATCAAGAACCCAAGAAATAGCATGATTAGAATCGTTAGATTTGATTGTATATATACCTGCGAAAGATGGCTTGATCTTTCCTTCTTTGATTGCTTGCAGGTAATCCGGGCAGCTTCTCTTCCAATGTCCTATCTTGTGGCAGTGGTGGCACTCTGCCTCCTTCGGGTTAGAGCAGGGCTTGGCGGGATCAACTTTGGTCCCACTAGAAGAGGCACCATCTCGGGCTTTCACCTTGCGATAGTTCTTCGATGAAGCTTTCCTCTTCTTTCCCTTCCCTTGTCCAATAGCCAAGACAGGAGCAGCGGGCGGATTGGGAGTAGGTGCAACAGACTTGTCTTTGAAGTTGCTCTCAGCAACCCTCAAGAGACCTTGGAGCTTGCTTAGGGTGACCTCTTCTTTGTTCATGTGGTAGGTCATCCTAAATTGGTTGTACATCGGAGGTAAAGAGTGAAGCACCATGTCGATCGCCAAATCCTCACCGAAGTCAACATTTAACTTGCGAAGGCGGTCGACATACCTTTGCATCTTTTGCAAGTGCACGGTAAGAGATTCTCCATGACCCATCTTCGCGGAAATCATGTTAGTGAAAATCTCGTACCTCTCTTGTCTCGCGTTTTGGTGGTACCTCTCCAATAGGTCTTGGTGCATCTCGTACGGGTACATGTCCTCGTAGGACTTTTGGAATTCGGAGTTCATGGTGGCGATCATGATGCAATGTACCTTCGTTGCATCTCGCTCATGAGTTTCAAAGGCGGTGATTTCGGCTGGAGTAGCGATTTCGGTATTGATTTTCTCGAGCTTCTCATCAAGGACATACTCTTTGTCCTCATAGCGAGCAATGGTGCAAATGTATCTTATCCATTCGCTAAAGTTCGTTCCATCGAAGGTGACCTTTTGGCAAAGGCTCATCAACGTGAAAGAACTAGCAGCAGCGTTGTTTGCGTTTCACATCTACAATTAGAAAAGGACAAAGATAGATTAGAATAAGAATCCCTAATTATCACCCAATAAGAAAATTAGGGCTAGGATCCAACAATAACATTTACATACTAGAAAAGGGATGCCGTAATCTAACATGCAAATAAATTGAAGGTAAGTGAATGACGATTCACTAATTCTCCATTACGAAACTTAAACTATTAGTCCTAAGTGTTTTTGAGAATTCCTAGGTTCGGATGAGATTCATTGAAACTATTCAATGGCATGTTTAAATCTCGATATGCCCCTCTTGTTTGTGACTGGGATGCCGAGGATCACAAAGCGGGTGTGAATTACCATGCAAATTCACATGGCGCCTTCATTGTAACAATCACCTATTCGATGTGCCGGTAAACCACACACGCTCCATTGAACTATGATAAACAACGAATCACCCTTTGCCACCTTCGCTTAGAACCAATTAGTGTGCCGGTAAACCACACACGCTCCACCAACATCTTAGCAAGGTGCAAAGTGTAATTTCATGGGATTGCATCAATTCACTTTTCCTAAAGTAACTAGGATTGGGAAATTTTAAAATATGTGTAGTTACTTTGTATTTCTTATTATACTTTTAATGAGAGGATGAGGTTGCCCTATCCTACCCGTTCGGCTAACGACCCTCCACCAATCAAGCAAGCGGTGGGTGTGAGTGTACACCCATTAAGCGCCATTTTATAGGCCGCAACCTTATACCCACCTTATAGATCGGCTTCGTGAATGAGGCCTACTAACGGTAAGACTAGCATTTAGTTATACATATATATATTATTCTAGTAATATCATATTAGTATAGGGTTGTATTTTAAAACTTTTAAAATCTAGGGCTTGAAATTTAAGTTGTCTAAATTAAAGCTTTTAATCACAAAAGTAAATTTCAAAACATGAGGGTAGGTTTTAAACATTTAAAACATGGAGGATCAAATAACAAATAATTCCAATTAACAATTAATATCCTAATTATCTATATTTGATTTATTCAAGATTTCTTTTTAAGATAATTACCAAAATAATCAAAATAATCAATTAATTATCATATAAGGAAATTAAATATTTAATTAGTTGATAATTACCTTTTACTAGATCAAGATAATAGTTATATTTATCAGAAAAACGAATTAATATTGATCTAATTAGTTTATGGTAAGTTAAGATAAGATAAACACAAAGAAATCCCGAATCTGGCCATTCCTGACGCCTGGACTCGCCGAGTGCACAAAGGGACTCGCCGAGTCAGGCCTACTCGCCGAGTCCACTTTGAGACTCGCCGAGTCCATGACTCAGAAACCAAAAAATCGAATTTTGCAGGTTTGTTTCAGTTAATCAAGCAACAATTTACAGAAAACCAAGCCTGGCTCTGATACCACTGATGGGTTTTAGCCATAAGAACTTTCCTATGTGCGCATGCAAAACCCTAATGCTTGGATCTAGGCTTTCTAATAAACATGCTTTGAATCCAAGACTTCTAATTACTAATTAGGTTAAATAACAACATTGAAACAGATCTAGAATCATACCTTTGAGTTCCTTGTTGATCTTGAGGTCTTGGAGCTTCTAGAGTCACAAATGTCACTCCTCTAATGGCTTACAAACACCAAAGCAAGGAGGATGATTTGGGAGAGAGGAGAGGGGAGGAATTTCGACCAGAGTTCTCTTACTTAATCAGAGGTGTCGAATTCCCTATGCCATGGGGTCTATTTATACTTGTAGACTCCTTAAGGGTTACAACCTAAACCCTAATTGGATAATCTTCTCTTAAGGCTATCCAAATCCATTCCTAGATAACTCTAATGGACGATTTTAGCTATCCTAATCCTCTTAGAATTCGTCCATAGTATATCCAAATGGATTTACAGTCTAAAGCTTAACTATCAAACAATTGACAGTTTATACCCCTTTATTTAATTAATCTCTTTAAGTCACCAAATTAATTCTAATTAATTCTATGACTTATATTAATAAAATAACAATATATATTATTCATTATATTATTCCCATAATATATTAATAATATTTATTCTCTCTTAATAAATCATCCTATCAAGTTGCTATGGTGAAGGCAACCCAAAAGGACCATGCACAACCGGATATAGTTACAGCCTTAGACACTATTCCAACAATTTTTGGGGCTAAATCACCAAGTTGGACCATTTAGATGTTATATGAGTGTCAAGGTCTGAACTTTACGTGATTATCATGCTTGGGAAGGCCAGATCTATGAATATATGGAACAGATCTGACCTCAGGAGTTGTATGGAATTTATGCATCGCATGAACTCGCCGAGTCCGAAGAACAGACTCGGTGAGTAGTATGAAGGTTTCCCGTAAATCACTCAGTGAGTGGACTGGCCGAGTTTGGGAATAACTCGGTGAGTCAGGGAGAATCAGGGGGGACTGAGTTTAAGGTGGAACTCGCCGAGTTGTTCTTGAGACTCGGCGAGTTGAGTCGGGGTGGCCCCGCGATTCATGCCAGGTGGAACTCGTCGGGTCAAGGGAAGTACTTGACGTGCCAAGAGAGGGTCTAAGAGAGTCAGTGGACACGTGTGGACTCGCCGAGTCACCCTAGTGCACTCGACGAGTCGGGTCAAAGTTTAACCGTTGACCTTGTTGACTTTTAGGGTTGAGTACAGTTGTATTTATGAGAGTATTTACTTTGTGTGATTAGGCGGAGGCTAGATCACATTTCTACCGAGTCAGATACTTACCGAGATACCGAGGTGAGTCTTTTCACTATACGTTACCTAGAGTGGTATATTGTGTGGACTAGAGGGTCTTATGTGCTATATATGAGATTATGTGCTATGTGTTATATGTATGTTGTATGATGTTACAGACCGGACCGGAGGGCCCAACGAGCTATGACCGAACCAGAGGGTCCAACGAGCTACGGGACTGGAGGGTCCCGTTGAGACACATCGACCAGAGGGTCGTATATTAGCCTCGAGTGGCGTATGTGTTGTATGCGGTATTTTGGGGAACTCACTAAGCATTTATGCTTATAGTTGTTGTGTGATGTGTTTCAGGTACTAGTGATGAACGCGGGAAGGCGCCGACATGATTCGTACATACACACTTGTGGAGTTTATGTTTTAGATTCTGGGGAGATGTTTTGTGATGATAACATTTGATACAATATGTTTTGACATTATTTTATGAGTAAAAGTATGTTTTAAAAATGAAAAATTGTTTTGAAAATTTACGTTGTTACAATAGATGAGCATTCCCCCCATAAATGAAAAGGACAAAAATACCCTCGCGTGCATGGCACGTGGGGAAGAAAACGGAATGCCTCTAACGACAGTTAGAGGCAGGGACCAAATCCACAGCTCAAACATCAAATAAGGACGTTTTTTGCTAACAAACTTTTTTTTGATCCTTACCCACAGAAATCGGCAAACCACAGGGACCATTTTTGCAATTTTTTATTGTTTTTATTACACGCTTGGTCTCCGTCTTACCTAAATGGACTATTATGCCCTTATTTAAAAAAATTAAAATAGTCTTTTTAGGTAAGATAAGGTGAGACGAAGGTGTGGTTAGGGGAGTATTTATTTAAATAAATTAAAAAATCAAGGAAAAAATAGTCTTTTTAGTTAAGACAGAGACCAAGTGTACAACAAAAACAAACAATAGGGACCTTTCGAATTAAAAAAACAAGTTAGGGACCAAACATGCAAATTACCCCAAACCATAAGGACCATTCGTGTAACTTATATATATATATATATATATATATATATATATATATATATATATATATATATATGACAAAATTGCAAAAATGGTCCCTATGGTATGCATTTTTTTTGGAGTTTTAGTCCAAACCAGTGTTGTAAAACTCACCGAGTTGGCCGATTACTCCTCCGAGTACTCACTACTCCCCCCTTGCCGAGGCGAGTTACATAATCCCGAGTACTCCGCGATCGGCCCCTTACGAACTGAGTAGTGTTGTGAAATTCGGTCAACTTGGTGATTAATATGTATAATATACTTAATGATTTATTATTTAACACACACATGTGATTATTACTACATATATATCTTATATTTTCAGTCATTATTCACAAAGTGAGACCATTATGTGTTTTTCATTTTTTGTGTGTTCACATGTATCCAATTTTGTTATATATTTCAATCAACTTATGATTTTATCTTATGATTTTGGCATATATAATTTCCCTAAAAATATTTCTACACAAATTTCCAAATCCGAGTACTCCCCGAGTACTCGCTACTCGGTAGTCGGCCGAACAGGTACCGAGTAACGAGTTCTACAACCTTGGTCCAAACCATGACTTTTTTGGTTTCATTGTCCTTTTGGACTAGTTTGCATGTGAAAATGGTCCATCCGAAAATTAAAATGACTAAATTCCCCTCTTGATATATTTTTTCAATTTTATTTAATGTTTTATGAATAATAAAATGGGGCCCAGACCCCATTCTCTCTCTCTCTCTCTCTCTCTCTCTCTCTCCGTTTTGCTGCCAAGAAACTCCACCGGAGGTGATATGTTTCCCGGCTACCACCAAGGGCAACAAACCCTTCCTTTCTCATTCTTCAATCCTAGTTGCCAAACACCTCTGCAATATTCGAGAAGCACCACCCAAACACCCCTGTCGCTTCGTGTTTAACTGTCAATTACAGGAGGAAAAAAGCCAAGGGAATCCGCCAGAGCAGCCTCCGTTTCCTTCGTGATTCACCACCGAAAAATCGACTCTCGTCCTCCCTCGGTCTTTCCTGTCGAACAGCAACATCCAAACACCCCCTGTTCGGCTATGCTATCGCTGCTTTGTTCCTTCGTTTTCTTTACTGCTGACGAAAGGAAAGGAACCCACGAGGGCTTACCGAAGAGTAGTTACCCCCTCTACTATTTGCTCATCAACTCCACGATGAAACACCCATGAAGATCCTTGCTCCATTGGCTCGTCGGAGATGGCAACTACTGCCCCTCATCGACGTACGTAACCCCTTTTGTAATTATTCGGTACTACTCTTTACTGCTTACCTTCCCCTTGATCTGTGGCTGCCGACGACAAAGTCAAGCCAAGAGGATCGCCGTAAAAATGGGTTCCTTTCCCCCTTGACATATCTACCATCACAGGTGGCTGGAATGGAGGCAATAGCCTCCTTCTTTTGTTTAGTTTTTCTTCCGAGTCGAAGAAAAGATGGAGAGGGGAATCAAGAATTAGCAACAGAAGATGAGGATGTTTTGGTGGTGATTGTCGATAGAAAAAGGGAAGAGGATGATGGGAGCTATTTGTCTTCCTTAGTGGCCGGAAAACACTATTTTCGATGGGAGGTCTTCCCGGAAATCAAGAAGAAAGAAAGAAGAATCGTAAGAAATAAGAGAGAGAGAGAGAGAGAGAGAGAGATGTGGGCCCCAAATCAGTTAATTATTTTATTTTTGATTTAAATTAAATAGAAAAGGCATAAAAATATATCATAAGGGCATAATAGTCTTTTCAGTTTATTGAGGGACCAAAAACGCAACGAAACTAGGTCAAAAGGACCACCAATCCAAAAAAGTCATGGTTTGGACTAAAACCCCAAAAAAATGTATACCGCAGGGACCATTTTAACAATTTTTTTTTCTCTCTCTCTCTCTCTCTCTCTCTCTCTCTATATATATATATATATATATATATATATATATATATATATATATAGGGTCCTGCGTAAACATAAATATTTTGCAAAAATACGAAAACATATTTTATCTTATAAAAATCAAACACATGTACTGTAGAAATTAAATTTATTACAAATAAATTAAAGATAATAAGTTTACATGAGAGGTGTTATGATAATATAAATTTAAACGTAGTTTTAAGATCCGTTTTTTTTTCACGTCCTTAACCACTTATGAATTCAAGTTCTTATAATAAGAATGTCAAAAAACATGTTTTGCTAATATGAAACAATTTCTCATGTATCATCAATTATCATCATGTAGTTCAAAGTTTGGATAGATTATTGTCCAAAATATAAGGTTGAGGTTATACAATCTCATAAATTTTCCTTGTTTTCGTGATTTTGCAAATTATTTGCATATATATATATATATATATATATATATATATATATATATATATATATATATATATATACCCATTCAAAGCGCCAGTAACAAATAATTTTTTGGTGAATAATTTTCTTATGGAGAAATAATAATTGTATTTTATTATTAGTTTTTAAGAATAAAAAAATTACTGTTTTTAAGTAAAATATTTATGTTTAGATTTTTTTTATTTATATTCACTGTTTATATTAATAAAAATGTCGAGTTTATGTAATATAAATTAATTTATATACATCAATTCAGTGTTTTAAAATTATCATTTTGCTTCGAATTGAATTGTTAGATAACCTTTCTTAATTTATGTCTTTAAACTTTAGGCAATTATTAATTGTTTCTTTATAGATAACTGATTTGTTTAAAAAGTTTTCTAACTTATATTTCTTAAAATTCAAGGTCTGAAAAAGATGCTTTATATATATATATATATATATATATATATATATATATATATATATATATATATATATATATATATATATATAAAATAAAATAGAGATTTTGAGATTCAACCTCAACTACATATTTCACATATGTCGCTCTAACTCGTACGACGTACCAGCATGGCGGGCTTATAATCATGAATGATTGTATTGTGGCGTTCGTTTCTTTTCTCCTCCGCCACCATCCCCACCTCCATAACTGCCACTACCACTACCTCTACCATCATCCGACCACGCCAGTGCCACATCCACCACATATACCACCACCACCTCTTCTACTATACTAACTGTCCTAATCATATATGATTACTCATTTGTGAAGAAACATATATGTATATTCATTTATGATAATACGTATACTCATAAAATATATAATCATATATGATTATACCTCTCTTCCATATAATTATTTATGACTAGGCATACCTCGTTGTTGCCGGTACGCTGGAGCGTTAGAGCGACAAATGAGAAATATGTGGCTAATGTTAAATTTCAAGATCTTTTATCTTTTTTTTTTGAATCTCAAGTGAACCGTTCCTATATATATATATATATATATATATATATATATATATATATATATATATATATATATATATATATAGGGTATCTATCGGGGCCAATTTCGGGTACAAGTATAGGTACCCGATAGGTAGTACCATCCTCATCCTCATCCCTGGTTTTTGCATTCGGGTAATACTCATCCCCGTCCCCAGTTAACTTGAGGATTTACCCGGTCAACTTGGGTTTGGGTTTCGTGTATCCATCGGGTACGGGGTTTTTTGCCATCTCTACACGAGAACCCCTCTAGTTAACATTACTTAGGGTAAGACACATGTCTTACATCCAATACAATCTTTATACTTATGTTTATTTTTTGTTTTTTGTACATAGACATGAGATTCAATCTTTTACTACAATTTTATGAGTTGTTTATTGAAATAACAATCTATATAAAAACACTGATATTGAGACTAGGTTGAATATGATGATTCATATTATATAAGTAAAATGAAGAATAACCATTATATGATCATATAAACCTCTTTAAAGGCTATTCGCAAGTGAAACAAAAAAGATTCATGAGTGTCTTGGGTTTGAGACTCCTCACCGTTACTTTTTATTTATTTCTATAAGTTTGGCATACCGAAAATATAAGAAAAAGCCCAATCAACATCAACAGACGTGACATACCGCATCAACAAAAAAAATGTATGTTTAGTATATAAAAATGTACGTTCAATATTTTTTTTTGTACGTTCAGTATGAACTGTGAAAAAGATAAAACAAATGAAATTAACAAGTTATATAAAAATGATGAAAAAAAACTATTGCTCAACATAAAGTTGATATAAAAATAAAAGAACAATAACCTTGAAGTAGACCTGACAATTCCTGTTAGCGTGTCGTGTATTCGTGTCAGACACGAATTTACACGAAACAAATTTGTTAAACACGAACACGACACGAATTATAAAACGTGTTTTGGGTATCAAACACGAACACGACACGTAAAAAATTCGTGTGACACGTGACACGACACGAATAGACATGTTTTTTTTCAGCCGTGTTACACAAAAACACTAAAAAACACGAATAGACATGTTTTTAATGGCTTTTTTTAAGCTAGGGCTATAAACTAATTATTGAATTTTATGAAATTGGTCCCTAATATATTATAAATATAAAATTTAACCCTAAAGTATATATGTTTATATACGTGTCACGTGTTAACACAAATTTGTACCGTGTCTTATACGTGTCTAAACAGATAAATTCGTATTTGACACGTATAAGACACGAAACACGAATTTAAAATACGTGTCAGACATGAATAAACATGAAACACGAATTTCTAAAACACATACACGGAAAACTCGTATCGTGTTCTTGTCGTGTTAATCATGTCGTGTATCAAATTGTCAGGTCTACCTTGAAGCAAACATTTTAATGGTAATTCTTACTAATAAAGCTGCCGACATCACTTCTAATTTTTTGTCCGATCTACATCTAATATACTCGAGTTTTAGTGATCAATAAATAAGTCTTTTACAACTAATGGTCTTATTTCAATTGTTTGCGAATTCTAGTTTTTTCATTTGAGAGAGACGTTCACAATAAAACACACATAGCCAATGAAAACATGTTGATAAGACGATACATGATGAAACTTCCGATCGAGAAATAAATTGAGGTTCGCTTCGAGCAATTAATGAATAAAGGTAATTAAGTTCAAGTGATCATGATGTAAACTACTTGTCAATATATTCACTTAGAAATCTATTTTACGAAATGAGTTTTAATTTATATTAAAAATTCAGATTTTACAACAAATAAACTACAAAACATCGTCTTACACCAACAAACCTTCATATAATAATATACAAAATCCAATCCAACAAATTACACTTGATGTATTATTGTAATGTGTAAAGTATGACATAATCTCCCCTTCGGTTAAGAAAAAAATTAAACGAAAAATAATTAAAAAATATACGATGTACAATTGATGCTAGATGGTGATTAACCTAGTTTAGCTATCTAGGTTCTATTACCGTTAGTGTTATTTGATTTACGGTCATGGAATCATCTTTTTTGCTTGAAGTTTCTGGTTCAAGATTTTCATTCCTAAAGAAGAATCCAGGATGTTTTGGTGGTGACATTCCCACAGTTTCACTGCTCAATAGCAACATTACTTCTGACATCTTAGGTCGATCTTTTGGTAGTTCTTGAACACATAAGAGTCCAATTTGTATACACCTCAACACTTCATTTATTGAAAATTTGGTTCCAATAGATTCGTCTAATAGTTCTAAAGCTCTCCTCTCGTTCCATAAATTCCATGCCTAAAAAATATTGGTTTCATTACAAATACAATAATTTAAAGAGACAAGAACCCAAATGGAATTAACTCTAAGTTTATGGGGTATGGTTTTAGAAGTTCTAAATATATCACTAATATTACTTACTTGTGCAAGAAGGTTAAGTTGGCTATCTGTGTTGGATGATCCTCTGTTCCTTTTACCACTTACTATCTCGAGAATCAAAACCCCAAAACTAAAAACATCTGATTTTCTTGAGAAACTCCCGTTCATCATATATTCAGGTGACATATAACCACTATACAGAATTTGACAAAAATAATAAGAAAGAGTAAAACTATACCTTTTATGTGGACATATATATTATATTTATGCATAAAGTACAAAGATACTTACTATGTTCCAATCACTATTTTTGTTTGTGCTTCTTTTTGATCCCTTCCGAAAATCCTTGCGATACCAAAGTCTGATATCTTCGGTTTCATTTCCTTATCAAGCAAAATATTACTTGCTTTCATATCTCGATGGACAATTGTAGGTATTGAATCGTGATGAAGATAATGAAGCCCTCGTGCAATCCCACGTATAATCTCGAATCGGATCTTCCAATTAAGTTTCATGCTTTCCTCTTTTCCTATAATGATTTTAAGAAACATAGTTAGATTTTGGTGGAGAAATACTCAGGTTTCAAAAGAAGAAAAACAATGCCAGTAAATTTTTTACCAAAAAAAAGATACATATCAAGACTTTTGTTTTCCATAAACTCATAAATCAGCAACTTCTCTTCCACCTCAATGCAACAACCCAATACCCGAACAAGATTTCGATGTTGGAGTTTCGCGATTAATTGAACCTCGTTTTTAAGTTCCTCAATCCCTTGATCGCAAATTTTTGCGAGCCTTTTTACCGCTACAACTTCACCTTCCTTTAATATACCCTATATCACCAACAACAATAATGCAACTATTTATCTTTTTTCTATTGTCTTATTTGAATTTTTGAATAATTAAAAAACAAAAAAATAATAACAAAGGTAAAGTAATTTCAAATAACAAATAAAGATAAGTATATTTCGGATTTTTCAATAATCTGGATATCAATAACTATTGATAATATTTACTCCAATTTTTAGATTATCGACTATCCATATCAAATTTTGTAATCCATATTTCCTAGTACTTACCTTGTAAACAGGCCCGAACCCCCCTCTCCCAAGTTCATTTGTTTTTGAGAAGTTGTTTGTTGCAATAGCGAGTGTTGTAAAATCAAACAAGGGTAATTCAAGTTCATCCATAGTTGTTTTGCCACGGTTATCTCTTCTTCTATTTGGTAGAATAACCTCATCATTTACTAAGGAATCTTCGGTTCTTCCTTGTGGACCTATTTTGGATCAAACAAAATATATCAAGCACATATGAAGTCTCACCCGGTTTGTTTTGACTTAAAAAGTTCGAACTCTCTGTCCAAAATGAAAAGGAAGTGATTTGTACACAACAGTTTTTTGTCATACACAACAATATATGCTTTATATAGTTGTATAATACAACAATTTAAAACATAAACTGTAGTGTATAGAGAAAATTTATTGTGTACGAAGCAGTTCCCAAAATGAAAACTTGCATCCTATTTTTCAAGTCTTTGTAACTGAAATTTGTTTCAACATTAAAAAACTGTTGATGGGTAATCTAGTTATGAATTATTTATAGGCTTAACTACTTACTTACTAAAACGAAAAGGGATGGGTCTTATCATAAGTTGACCATCTTTTGAACAATATCACAAAATAGACATATTAAAACTTGATTTTGGGAATTTTCTTATTTTGAGAAATGGATTTATCATTTATGAATGGTCCTCGTTACAAAAATTGATGTTTTTCTGAAAAGAAAATGAACATTTTGCACGAAATATGATTACTTTAATTGTTAGAGGACTACATTCAGTTTAGTATATTATAGTGATTTGCACTTATCTTTTATGTTACCTTAATGTTAATTATTGATTTCAAAATTATAATCTATGGTATTTGACTCTTAAAAAGTCGCAATTACCCTCTCTATCCATTGATGTTATCAAGGTTGGTGTTTTCTTCCTCTTGAAGTAGACGAGCATCAGAATAAATATGAGCACCACACAGGCACTCATGGTAATGCCGACAACCTTACCAACGTGGTTGCTGTTGGCGGAGCCACTTTTGGTATTTTCAGCTACCGGCGGTGGAGCTGCCATCAACAAACTCATGATTATTAATGTTTAAAGTTGTAGTAAAATTTAAAGCAAAACTACTACTTTTTTTTTTTATACATACGATATAAGTCGCTAAAGTATAATTCAGAAACATACCCAAATCAGAAGCTGCGGCTCTAACGTAGATATCTTGTCCTCCATCTTGAGAACCAGCATATCGTCTCATATCCATAAGATCCACTCCCCACATCACACAACCCGACCCGCCTCCATTGATATTCATATTAGCATAAGCACCACAAGAACAATTCTTTCTGCACATCTCACCACACTCGCTCAAATTCTTCATCTCATCAACAATCGCTTTCCAACTCTCCGGCAACTTCATGTTCTTCAATTGCAGAAATCCATCCGACCCACAATCCAATACGGAGCTCCGAACACACCCATCGGACCTATCTCGGAGATCCCATAATTGTTTGTTCTTTGGCTGGAATCCGGTCAAACAGTTGCAGAATGGTGCAGTCGTTGTGTCACAAACGCCGAACGGACCACATTCACCATAGTGATCGCAATCACCGGGGAAAGACCAGTACACCCTCCAGGTTTCTGTTGTTTTGGCCCAAACCAATCTTTGATTAATACCAGAAGAATTTATAACCAATCGTGAATAAATAGAATTATTCACCATTTCAAACTTATAACTGATCTCATCGGAATTATCCTGTAACTCAAACTGCATTATATCCACCCCCACCATCTGCGGTACGCCGCTAAACCTTATCCCATTCCACGGCCCAGTTCGCCAAATTCTTGTTTCGTTTTTTAATGTTAGAAGCTCCGGGAAGCCACTGGTATCCAGTTTAAAAGAATAATCACCAGTCGCCGGATCATTGCTCGTCTTCCACGACTGCAAACGCCGAGTAATTCCAGATTTCCTGTCCCACCCCAGTTTCATCTCCGGTAATAGAGTATCAGTCGGATAATCAAAGCTTTGCCAAATATAATTCTCCGGTTTCTCATCGTTTTCCGGTCGAAGCACAAAGTTACCGTTGTCCAAAAGCTGCGCCACCGTCTTCACCACCTTTGTGGGTTGATTTGATGACCAGACGACGGTTCCCACTTGATCTACCAGCACCATGTTGCCGTTGTCGACGATGGTTAGGTTCCCGGATGATGAAGTGATGGGGGTGTCTCTATTAGCTACCCAAACATACGTTAGCTGCTGAATTTGTTTATACCAAATTCCTATGTACAAACTACCGTTGTTTGCATTGAAGAAACCCAACTCGAAAACATCACCATTAGAGACTAGAGTTTGATTGATGGTTAGGGGTTGTGTGGGTGTGATGGTGTCAACGGCGACACTGAGAAAAGGGTAGAAGAAGAAGAGAGAGAATATGAACATGAAGTTGCTGACATGGGTATGGAGGGTTTTCATTCTTTGAAAGTTACAATCACCGACAGAATTTTGTTTTGTGTTTATTGGATTGGGGTATTGGAGATTTTATATGTTGGTTTCATCTTCAAAGAATTCGTGGAAATTGTGGAACACTTCAAATATTAATAGGGTGCAATATTTTTGAATACTTAAATTCTTTAATTACTTGACTTTTTTAAATATATGATAGATTCCCTATTGATCAAGAAGTTATGGTCCTTATGGAAATTGTATAGTAAGTTCGTTTATTCTTGTGTCAAATTGATTACTTAATTGGGTTGAAACTTGATTATAGCTTTACTTGTTTAATTCCCATATAATGTATTTTAATAGGTTGAAATTTTTTACTTAAATCCGTTCTTTTTGTGTGGAATTAATGGATCGTTTTTAGTTTAAGGGTGTTTTTGGTAAAAATAATTGTTAGCTGGAAGCGGGTAGCGGTTAGCTGGTAGCGGACAGCCGGTAGCGTGTAGCAGGTAGCTGGCAGTGAGAAGTTGTAGCTTTTATTTGTTATATGAATGTTTGGCAAAAACAGCTGAAAGTTTTTAAAATATATAAAACGATATAAAAGGACAATTGATTAAAACCAAATAAATATATAAATATATTTTTAAGGGTAATTATGGAAATTGATTTCAAAAGCTCAGAAGCGTTTTGTTAAACACTACGGGCTTGTTTGGCACGAAACTTTTGAAAGCGTTTGGGAGCTTCTAGCTTTTAGCTTTTGATAAAACGTTTTAGTTTAAACAAAAAGTTTCGTTTGGCAGTACGAACGTTTAGCTTTTAGTTTTAACAAAACGCTCCGATTCTAAAAGCTACTTCATGTAGCGTTTAACAAAACGCTCCTGAGCTTTTGAAATCAATTTCCATAATTACCCTTAAAAATATATTTATATATTTATTTATTTATAATCAATTGTCCTTTTATGTAATTTTATATATTTCAAAAGCTTCCAGCTACTTTTGCCAAACATTTATATAACAAATAAAAGCTATAGCTTCTCGCTACCAGCTATTTGCTACACGCTACCAGCTAACCACTACCCGCTTCCAGCTAACAGTTATTTTTGCCAAACACGCCCTACATGAAGTAGCTTTTAGAATCGGAGCGTTTGTTAAAACTAAAAGCTAAACGCTCATACTACCAAACGAAGCTTTTTGTTTAAACTATAGCGTTTTATCAAAAGCTAGAAGTTAGAAGCTCCCAAACGCTTCCAAAAGCTCCGTGCCAAACACGCCCTTAATGGTCAAACCGGACAAGAAGAAAAATACTAAAAATACAAATGCATATACATACGAATTAATCTGATGAGATATAAACTCTTGTTTATTGAAAAAGGATCATATAAATAGCAAATTCTCCGGAATGAACAATCACTCAAAGTCAAAACTCAAAAGGCAAAGTACTTTCTTGGGGTTGTATGTCGAAGAGAGTTAGGGACGAGGGGAAGTTGGTTTTATTTTTCTATTAATTTAATTAATTTATTATTATTAAAAATGTCAACTGCCATATAAATCAATAATAAAATCATAAGCGAACTGGTCAAAATTATACTTTTATTTAAAGTTACGTTTGGCAAAAAGGCTTAGGAGGTTTTAGAAGTTTTTTTAGTTTTAAAAAACAATTTTAATTTAAGAAGTTTTTTTAGGAATTATGAATTATGAATTTATATTTTTTACATAAAAACTCTTAATCCAAAAAACTATTTCAAATATCTTTTAAAAAAAAATTAAAAACTTTTAACGACATGATGAGTTATCATGAGGTGACAAGACAAACAGGCTGTCACGAGGTGAGCGTTGGGCAGTTCGGGCCCATGAATTTTAAAGTTTTCTATGTATTTAAAGGGTGGTTTCATATTTTTCGGGCATTTTTCTATCCTCCATTATATCTAAAGCCTCTTAAGAGAAACTCTAGCCTTCCTTTCACCACTATATATCAGCCTACCATCTCCTCTCTCATCCATATTTGGAGTTTTTGGTGGTGTTTTAGTGTCTTGAAGAAGAAGAAGCTCTTGGTTCAAAGATCTAGCAAGCTAACATCCTCTCCTCATCCTTGCTCATATTTTGTATCTTTGTAAGTACTCAAGATCCAACCTTTATGATTAGTGCTTCTAGATCTAGGTTTCTTGTGTCTTTTTCTCCATAATTATGAGAGTTTGAATCAGGTTCCATAAATTTGGCAACTTTATGGATCCTTAGGGTCCCTTTGGGCTATATGTTTCGAGTCTATGTTTATATGGTGTATTTGGTCACATGCACAAGTTTGAGTTCATTTCTTCAAAGTTTTTGGACCTAAAATGGAAGAGACATGCATATCCATAAAGCATAAATTTTTATGTTGCATTGGGAGTGGGAAAGCCTCTCAGAAAGTATGAATGAGTGGTCTTAATGACTAAGAATTTAATGCATTAAGGAGGCTAGAACAGTGCTCACGACGTGAAGGGTTGGCCTTCACGACGTGAGAAAAGGCAATCTCTGTGATTGTTTTGTCTTGAGACCACCATAACGTAACAGAAGCTCGGTCAAGATGTGGCGACCGTATGGGAAACTTTTTGACTGTTAACTTTGACTTTGACCATTGACTTTTGACCAAGTTTGACTTTAGGTCAATCTGAGGGTTTTGCGTTGTAGTTTAAAAAATGGTCCCTAATTGTTACATAGGTGACTTATAGTGTCGGTTATTGGATCTATGAATAATTTTGATGTTTGCTTGACTATGAGGTGAGTTTTATCACTATACTTTGTACTGTAGTATGTGTCCTTGTGTGTAGGATGTTGTTATTTTGTAGTGATCTATTAGACTAGTAGATATGTTATGATTACCTATGTTTGCCAGTTTTTGTTTTGGACATAGTGTGGTTAGGTTGAGACGGTATTGCTTTGTGGTGTAGGTGAACATACCCACTAGCAATCTAACCATAAGTTGTAGGTTCGAGGGGGGGGGGGGGGATCCACTCTTTGTGAATGTGGGCCCGGGACAATCCAGTCTTTGTGATTGTGCACCCAAGGGAAATCCAGTCTTTGTGGTTGTGGGCCCGAGGCAATCCAGTCTTTGTGTTGTGAATCTGATGTGCATGCATTGTATATGTATTATTGTGTTCGGTATTTTGGAGGAACTTACTAATATTTGGCTTATAGTTGTGGATTTAAATGTTTTCAGATACTTAAGATGATCGAGTCTAAGCGAAGGCATGATCGTGCACATTGTCCTGCTAATTTATGTTTTGAGAGATGATTTTGATACTTTGATTTCTATGCTTCTGTTTTGAACACAATGTTTAATTATTTGTGCATTTTATGAAAATGTCTTTTGAAAATGAAACATTTTGGTTGTGGTTTTTGGGATGTTATATTTATAATTTTATGTTATTGCAAATTATTATTAGTAATTTGTTGAAAGTAATAAGTACTATCAAACTTATCATTCAAACTTGTTTTCTTAAATATGTAGCTAAGGGTTGCTTTGGTAAGTTATTGTATTCTTGTGGGTTGGTTGTATATTTCTTATATGCAGGTTTTGTAGGCTTACATGTTTTTCAATTCAAACCCGATCCATGGGTGTTTCATGGGTTATTATTGTGACCACGTTATTTATAGTTGTTCTTGTTCAGTTCTCTCATTAGAACTGATTTTTTTTTGTGTTAGATATTTTCTTTCGTTTTGCTTGGTAAGTCTCAATTAGGATTTCTGTATCTTCTTAGATTATGTTCTGTATCTAGATGATATTTTTACAAATATAAGTGATTGAGTGTTATATGTAGAGAGTTTTGAGTATTTTTTTTTTATGTAAAACGATTTGATTCATAATGAACAAACTGATCATGTTGGGAAATCATTGAAATTTATATTTTCGTACACAATTAACTTTAAAACCATATTATTATTATCAAAAAATTGTAGATGGCTAAAATTTAGGTATAAAGTTATTATTATTATTATTATTATTATTATTATTATTATTATTATTGTATTTATCTCACATTAACTAACCATTTTATGTATTATTAAAATTTTGAAAGTTCATAAAAGTTTCGATCTAATACCATGTAGTGAGTTTTACCATATATATATATATATATATATATATATATATATATATATATATATATATATATATATATATATATATATATATATATATATATATGTATATATATATATATATATATATATATATATATATATATATATATGGTTAGGTTCATGTGAGACGGCCTAATTTTGTGAGACCGTGAGACGCATTTTATTTATTTATTTATTTTTAAATTTTTTTTAGTTAATTCAAGTTCAGAAAATAATATTTAAAAAAAGAATTTTTGGATTTTTCCATTTATTTTACATTTTAAAACTATTTTTTAGAATATGTACATTGTAATATTCTATTAGAATATTTCACGTATTTTTCAAAAAAAAAAAAATAGAATTTTTTTATTTTTTTTAATTTTTTTTAGTTAATTCAAGTTCCGAAAATAATATTTAAAAAAAAGAATTTTTAGATTTTTCCATTTATTTTGCATTTTAAAATTATTTTTTAGAATATGTCAGTGTAATATTCTATTAGAATATTTCACGTATTTTTCAAAAAAAAAAACATAATTTTTATTTTATTTTTTTTACTTTTTTTTAAAATTTTTTTTAGTTAATTCAAGTTCCGAAAATAATATTTAAAAAAAGAATTTTTGGATTTTTCCATTTGTTTTGCATTTTAAAATTATTTTTAGAATTGGTCTCACGGTCTCACAAAATTAAAATGGTCTTAAATGAACCTGAACCTATATATATATATATATATATATATATATATATATATATACACACACACACACACACATAAATACGAAATAAGGGAAACAATAAATAATTTTATTTTAGTGAATGTTTTTTTTTTTAAATTATAAGTTTTTTTTCACTGACAATAAATGCGGGAAAATGAATATGTGACTTTTATGTACGTAAGTTTAGGTATAGAACCATTTAAACGACATAATTTTAATTAAAAAAAATCAATTTCATTTTTTTTAAATTTTGTTTTAATAGAATAACATTGAAGTTAAATTATGGAATGAAAAAGATCAATTTAAATCTTTTTATTGTAAAGAATTATTGAAGTTTATAGGGAAAGTAAAAAATCAACATTTTTTAACGAATATAACCAAACATTTTGTCATTCAATTGTTAAACTATATACAATGATTTTGTGAAAAACTCGATTGAGTTATTGAATTTTTTTTCTTTTATCTTTTATTCTATTAGTTTTTATATAAAATTTAATATGGTTGATTAAATGGTCATTACTTTTAATACTTTAAGTTCTTAGACAAAATGAAGAAAAAGAACATAAATTCGATCCTTTTAGTAAGTCACGAGATCAAAGAAGAATAGTAAACGAGATATCATGATTAGCTTAGTTATATATATGGATCAAAACTACATAGTTTGGAGAGTTATATATATATATATATATATATATATATATATATATATATATATATAAGTTTAGGTGTATATAACAACCACATATTCCCTAAGCTCTCTCTCTCTCTCTATATATATATATATATATATATATACATATATATATATATATATATATATATATATATATATATATATATATATATATATATATAGGGTTGGGTTCAACAAGGAACTATTTTAAATCTTAGGACCAAGGAACCAAACTTTTAGAGAAAATTTTCATCAAAAAGAATATATATAGATATTCATAACTTTTTATCCTCCATCTATTGATATCAAATTTGATATAGTGGGTTTAAGACAAAAAAATAGACCTTCAAAATCATAAATATAATAAAAATTAAATAAAAAACAGACATGCCTTTATAAAATTTAGTATTAATATTAAAAAAACATAAATATGGTCAAAACATTACAAAAACAATTAATTTAAAGAAAAATAATTCTCTCAATATTTTTAGATAAATTAGTTTTTCTTTATATAATTATAAAATATACTTTATGAATTTTGGGCTCTTAGAGACATGGTCCGTGGACGACCACCCAAGTTGTCTATTGTCAGAGTCCAACCTGATCATATAATAGTAACGAACTGTTTAAAATGTTTTAAAACACCATTCAACAAAAAAATCGCATTAGAATGTGATCATCTATCGTCTTCTTTTTAAAAATATCGTTATTAGAATGATATTTTAAAAAAACAAAATAATATTTTTAATGATACTTTTTAAATTAAAACAATAGTTGATTAACTTTTGATGATTTTTTTTTTAATTTAATGATATTTCAAGACATTTTAAATAGTTGATTACATTTTTATCACATTAACCCTATATATAATATTGATAATCTCTTTGGAAGTTTTCATTGCTGCAAGTAAGGGTGTTTAATAATCTTCATATATGAAAATCGAATGAAAAATCTAAAATTTCGATACGAAATTATCCGCAATTTTAGATATAAGAATTTTGATACATCCAAAATTTAGATATGAAGTTTTTCGGAATTGTGTAAAGCATTTTGTAATTTTCAGATGTTTCGAATATTCGAAATTTGTGAAAAGAATATAATTTTTTAATTTATTATTTATAAAAGAAAAGGGCACTTAATTAGAAGGGAAAACTGCAATAAAGTCCTTACATATTGGCCTCATAATCGATTTAGTCCCTATACATTTTTTTATTCAATTAAGTCCCAAATACCGGTAAACGTATTTAATTTAACCCTTTGACCCGGTCAACAGGTCATCCAAGTTTCAAAAATTACATTTTTGGCCCAGATTTCAAAATTTATTACAAATTTGGTCCAAAATTTATACTTTTGGCCCAGATTTTAAATTTTGTTACAAATTTGGTCCAAACTTTACCCTTTTTACCCAAATTTTAGAATATTATTATGAATTCATCCTAACTTTAGTTTTTTTTACAACTTTTTTTCTCAAAGAAATGTTTCTAATATGTTTTTTCTTTATAAAATCATACTTATACAAAAAAAACGTATTTTCACTTAAAAATTTTATATTTTCTATATAAAAACTTTTTTTATATGAATATCTAGTTATAAAAATAAATATTTAATAAGTACATAAATATATACAAATCCATTTTTATAAAAAAAATGTATACAAACACCTATTTTATCTATATTTTTTTTTATAAAATTGTGTTTGTTAACATTTTTTTTTATAAAAACTTATTTTAATAATTTTTTATATAATACATGTTCGTATATATTTTATCAAATGTAAAGAAACATGATTTTATAAAATATATACAAACACGTTTTATATAGAAAAATTATTTAAACACATTTTTATAAAATGTATACAAACACGATTTTATAAAATATATACAAACACGTATTATATAAAAAATTATTCAAACACGTTTTTATAAAAAAAAACACGATTTTGTAAAAAAATATAGATACACACCTATAAATATATATATATATATATATATATATATATATATATATATATATATAAGCTGATAGGTATTTGTATACATTTTTTTGTAAAACAAGTTTTTGTATACATTTTTTTATAAAAACGAATTTGTATATATTTATATACTTAATATATATATATATATATATATATATATATATATATATATATTTATAACTAGATATTTCATATACAAAAAACTTTAAAAAAAAAGTTTTTATATAGAAAATATAAGATTTTTATGTGAAAATACGTTTTTTTTGTATTAATATGATTTTATAACGAAAAAACATATTAGAAAAAAAAATTGAGAAAAAAAGTTGTAAAAAAAACTAAAGTTAGGATGAATTCATAGTAAAATTCTAAAATTTGGGCAAAATGGGTAGTGTTTGGACTAAATTTGTAACAAAATTTAAAATTTGGGCAAAAAGGGTAATGTTTGGACTAAATTTGTAACAAAATTTAAAATTAGGGTGAAAATTTAAAATTTGGGCCAAAAGTGTAAATTTTGGACCAAATTTGTAAAAAAATTTGAAATCTGGGCCAAAAATGTAATTTTTGAAAGTTGGATGAACTGTTGACCGGGTCAAAGGGTTAAATTGAATACGATTACCGATATTTGGGACTTAATTGAATAAAAAATAAATATAAAGACTAAATCGATTATGAGGCCAATATGTAGGGAATTTATTGCAGTTTTCTCTAATTAGAAATGCAGAAAGACTTTATGTTAGGATTAATAATTACTTGTTGGTTTTTACTTTTACGAAAGCATATATATATATATATATATATATATATATATATATATATATATATATATATATATATGTTCAGGTTTATTTGAAACCATTCTAATTTTGTGAAATCATGAGACCAAATCTAAAAATAATTTTAAAATGCAAAATAAATGGAAAAATACAAAAATTCTTTTTTTTTTAAATATTATTTTCGGAACTTGAATTAACTAAAAAAAATAAAAAATAAAAATCTTGGTTTTTTTTAAAAAATACATGAAATATTCTAATAGAATATTACACTAACATATTCTAAAAAGTAATTTTAAAATGCAAAATAAATGGAAAAATCTAAAAATTCTTTTTTTAAATATTATTTTCAGAACTTGAATTAACTAAAAAAAATTAAAAAAAAATTCCATTTTTTTTTTGAAAAATACTTAAAATATTCTAATAGAATATTACACTGTATATATTGTTAAAAATAATTTTAAAATGCAAAATAAATGGAAAAATCCAAAAATTCTTTTTTTAAATATTATTTTCGGAACTTGAATTAACTAAAAAAAATAAATAAAAAATAAAAAAAATGCGTCTCACGGTCTCACAAAATTAGGTCGTCTCACATGCACACACACACACAGATATATATATATATATATATATATATATATATATATATATATATATATATATATATATATATATCTCACCTTTTATGCACCGATTTCTACTTCAACGTTTTTTTTTTATTAATGTTAGTTATTCATTATTAATATGCATTCGTATTCTTTACTCACCCTACATTCATTGAAATTAAGAGCTTAGGGCCCCCAATCCTAAAGGGGCCCACTTAACCTTAACCCACATGTCAATTAGTTAAGGGATGAATGATGATTTTACTATTCTCCATTCGCACACATGCACGTCGCTTCACAATTGAATTCTAAACGACTGTTCTTTTTCTGTGTTCTTGATTTCTTCTTCTTCCTGGTTCAGAAGTCTAAAAAATAACCGATTCTTGAATCTTGATTCTATCAAAAATCGAAAAAACGCTTCTTGAATCTTGACTTCCATACTAATAACTGATAACTCAATTGTTGATTCTTTTTTTTTTCGATTAGACTATCTATTAGGGTTAATATGGCTTAATTTTTTTTTTTTTAATTTTGACTGTGTCAAGTTGGATTTTTGAATTAGGTTTGGACTTTAGATATTGGATATTGGAATCAGCTTTGGATTTTGGATATTAGAACGATTTTGGTTGGATTATTGGAATGAATTTCATTGTCAAGACTCAAGAATTCTAAAGAACTCACTGCCAAGAAGGCAAGTAGGTATTTCCAATCTATAATCCGTTAATAACTTATTTTCCAGTTGGCTTTTTATTGTCTTGGTGATAGTTGTTGTCAAAGAAAAAGAAAAATTATGTCTAAGAGAAAATATGAAAAAATAGCTTTAATTAAAACGGAAAAGAAAAATTATGTATTATGTTGAAATTAATAATGAACAAAATTAAAATGACTTTAATTGTATTTATGAAAGGGCCCTAACTTTTGGTTCGCTTAGAGCCCCCAGACTGGTTGAAACGACCCTGTTTACTCTTCATTATCATACTATGTTTCTAAGTTTCTGTTGACATTACATTTATTCCATAAAACCATAAGCTCTCAGTCGCAAGGCACAAATAGATTCGTGGGATTGTTTGTACTAATCGTACTTCCGTTTCTGATTTAGAATAGCTTAAATAAAAGTTTATATGTTTTTTTAGAATCGTTATTGGCTACATGTTTTTAAGATTGCTTAAAGAGATTGTCAAAAAAACAAACAAACAAACAAACAAAATTTTTGGATATCCAAATCCATATATATATATATATATATATATATATATATATATATATATATATATATATATAGGCTTAGGTAATGTCACATCCCCAAACCGGAATGGCGGAAACGTTCAAGGGTGGTTGACGTCATGCATAGTATCACAACAGTTGTATCATAGCAAGCATAGTAAACACAACCAAACATTGAATACATATATGAATAAGGTTTACATTGTCTTAGTACATAGTTTTATTCATGACAAAAGTAAAATCGAAAGACGTGACTCTAACGCGCCCACTTCTCCAAAAGTCCTGGAAGTACCTATCTACTAAATCCTTGAGAATACAAGCAGTTTTGAAAGAATATCAGCATAAAACTGGTGAGTTCATACGCATTTGGTTTTGATGGAAAATGTTTCCTTGAATCCTTTTGAAAAGTGTTCCTCAAGAAAATCCTATATTTTCTTATGAAAAGCATGTTTGAAAAACCATTCCTTCCATGACATCCAGATTCATACAAGGTATGTACAATCCAAGGAGTCGTGGAATGAATATGAATATCCGTTAGTTATATGTAAAAACAATCCGTTTATGAATAGCCGAGTTATTCCGGGAAAATCCTATATTTTCCCTAAAAGTTGATGGTTGGTTATCCGTTCTAAACTGAGGTGTACAAGTATCTACCATACTTATATCGGTAAACGTAGTTTTCTTTTAAAAACCTTGTTATCCCAGTGAGGTATATTAGTCCTATTTTATAAATAAAAATAATAAAAGAAAACGTTTTGAACTAAATCCTGAAGGTACTATTAATACCCTCTAGTAATCAAATCGCTTATTACTTTGAGGTTAGTTCACTTGATTCATTATTACAAAAGTAAATATCTGTTATCTAGGTTGTGAGTTTTATAACCATAACTGACTGGATATGGCCCGCAACGGCCGGTCTCCTTAATGACTTTGTCACCCGTAGACCTTCCGGTCCGACTGTAGCTAGCAGCAAGGTGCGGGGTTGTCAGTTCCGTTTAGATCTATACACAACAGTCACGCTCTCCCTACAAAAGATTTTGGTTACAAGTGCTAGTCCTACACTCTGTTTCTTGTGGTGAGTGTTACCAAGGACGTATCTCCAACTTAGACTAACAAATTTACAAGTAATAATATAGAAAATCCTTTTGTGATTAACATGAATCCTTTATAAAACAATACATTTTGCTACATGATTCATAAGTTCATTGCTCTAGTTTAGAAAACTGTTTCTACGAGTTGATTTGTTAACCGTTTGGTAAAACTGTTTTACGTGTTAAAAGCATACTGAAAATATAATTATCTTAAACAAAATAATATACTTTGAGCACAAGTTTCCTTGTACTTTTGCTTGTATTCCCCCCCCCCCCCCTAAAAACATGAAAAACTCAGATATGCGTAGGGGTATGAACTCACCGTTTGACGTGTGATTCGAATGTGGGATCGTTAGGGATGTTGAGTGTCAAGTGCAACCTCTAGCAAAACGGACCGTTTTTGAGGCCTTGGGAGGGTTTGCACTTGAAGACTCTTGAGAGAAAAGGAGTAGTGTGTGGCCAAGGAGTGAAAGGAATAAATGGAAGGGGTCTACCCTTTATATAGGATGTGTGTGTGGTCCTGGGGGGTGTATATGGTTGAGGAGAGGGGAAATGAAGTGAAAATGAGCCTCATCTATATATAGATAATGGGTGTGCGGCCACACGCTCGGGTGTGTGGGCACACACTCATGTGTGTGGCCACACACTCCTCTAGAGGGAGTGTTTGGCCTTTTTGCAACCCTAGATCTTAAACCAACCCATCCCTAAGCCAAACTTTGGTTGTACAAGGCTTTAGATTATCCAAACAGGCTCAAAACAATGCTAAAAGATAGTTGAAACGAGTTTGATATTGATAGAATTGGCTAAGTGTATAGGATAAAAGTTTCAGGTTGTCACATGTTATTCTATTCAAAGTAATTATTGTGTTATTGTATGTATAAATGTGGGCTAATCAATTTTACGTATTTTAAGAAAGTGATTAATACATATTATTGAATTAAATATAATTAAAAAATACCATCTAATTTAATTACAAGGGTATTTTAGTCAATTAATATACATTTAATAAAGGAAAATTGCATATTTTAAGAGATCATAGATTCTATTAATTTTAAAAATCCGATTTTACGAATTAAAACTCTTTTAATTCGAACATTCTGACAGAATATGTTTATGAGTATATTCAAAAATAAAAATATTCTTGAAGCATAAATAATAAAAATATTTTTGAACCTATTTCTTGATCATGGCTTTAAAAACTTTTTATAGAATAACAAATTCTTGAACAATCAATTGAAGAATAAAAACAAAAAATACATTATTTTTTATAGAATACAAGTAACAATTGTTAAGAATTATATTTATTGTTAAAGAATAAAACTAAAAAAACTTTCAAAACGGGAAAGTAAACATCAAAATCTAACAACGACACTAATACATTCTAAAAGAATAATGTTGTTTAGAATCACTTTCAATTTTGTGGTCCGTTCTTCAAGCATCAATTTCTATGAAAACAAAACCAAATTGTAGTTTAGATTCCAATAATACATTAGCAAATGAAAAATAAAAAACTAAATTCCTTTGGAAAAATAAGTGGACTTGTGAATTGCATCAAAACCAATAACCAAGAATTGTAGAACATGCATAAATCAGTGAGAAAATATCCACTCTATTCCAACATAATTAGAATTTATGATTCCATTCCAACAGAATTGGAATTCGTGATTCCATTCCAAAAGAATTGGAATTGCACCAATATCATCCATTGAATCATCTACAGAAACAAATTGATTTTTATCATATAAGAAGAAGTAAATTTGATATGAAAATAGTGACAAACTACCTTCACTTTGTACTTTACATATAAGAAGAAGATCATTGACACAACCTCTTTTACACTACAACTGTAGTTACTGTTTAATAAGTAAAATAAGTAAAACCTAGGTAGCTGAAGTCAGTCTTTTTCTCTACTATGTTTAAGTAATCAAACCTCACATATATAATTCAATAGAAAAACAATAGCCAATGCAAATCCAAATAGATTGAATCTGATCGGGATATGTTCTACAATCACAATTCAGTTTTTTCAGTCTTGTATGATTAAATTAAAAACTCCTCTCAAAGCAGCATAAATAGTTCATAAAAATTCAAAATTCACTCTATAAACATCTAATGAGGCTGAAAATAGACAAAATTAAAACATACCGGATATGAAAAGCAGATGGTAAATTAGTTTGCTGAAAGAAAATCGAGTCCAGGCGTGGCGACTTGAAAACAAAAACCTCAATTTTTGACAGAAAAAAGAAGGTTGAAGCCGTGGAGACGAATGTTCATTTTGCTGGTGATTTTAGATAAAAGGGGGAGGAAGAAATGGCGGATACGATGAAGAAGTGGAGGTGGACACGAGCAGGAAGGCAGTCAAGGTTTCGACTGATCAATTAAAGAAAAAAAAACAAAAAGGAAAAAAAGCTTACCAATTAATTTGAGATGGATATTCATCACCTGGTCATGGGTTTTGAATGTTGACAATAGAAGAAGAAGAATCAGTAGATTAGAGACGATGTTGACTTTGATTTACATCTTGATAATCGACTAAATGTTCAATTTAGGATTAGACGATGGATCAGGAACGATACTGGCTTCAATTTAGGGTTTTGAATCTTGATGCCGATTGAATGTTATAAATATATCTGTGCTTCTTGCGATTTATTAGGAATACATTTAATATCCAGTTATATATCTATTTTACCATAGTTAACTAATAATGAGATTACTATAATACCCTTATATTATTTATTAAATGATTTAATTTATCTAAAATCTGATTGGTGCATACAATAACACAATAATTACTTTAAATACCTGAACCTAGCTCTCTCTCTCTCTCTCTCTCTCTCTCTATATATATATATATATATATAAGTATTGATCTTTATTTAAAGACAAACTGATTAATTTTAATGTATCATCATAATTAGAAAATGTAGTTAATTAGTAAGTAATTTTTATTAACATTTTTTAGTCGTGACCAATTAGTTTTAGTAACTAGAGAAAGTAGTCCTAATAGTAATCACTTGTTCAAGAAGGTTAAGTTGGCTATTTGTGTTGGATGATCATTTGTTTCTTTTATCGCTCACTATCTAAAGAATCAAAACCCCAAAACTAAAAATATCGGACTTTGTTGAGAAATATCCGTTCATCATATATTCAGGTGACATATAATGTGACATCCCAAATTTCACGGCCAGAAAAGACCGATTTCGTTTATGGTTTTTAAAATAAAATCAGAGTAATCATTTCATTAAAAGTGTTGTCGAATTTGTTCCCAAAGCCAAACATGATAAAAATTTATCAAAACCTTGCTTTAAGAAATATATATTTTTATTTCATAACAAAACCTCGGGATGTCATGTTCCGATACATATCAAAAGCATAAACAAGACATTATAAGCCTTAGAACAATTATTTATAACTAATGGCCTATAATCCAAAATCACTCATCATCATCATCCGACTATGCTCGGGTTCCACTACCTGTAATCATAAAAAGCTTAGTGGGTCAGGCTTGGAAGCCTGGTGAGCATATAGGGTTTTCAACCCACAATACATAAATTTATTATGTTTATACATCAATCAGTCAACCAAATTACCCCAATTACCCATTCTCGTTATCCTCACCTTACGTCCCTAAAACAACTATCACAAGGGACCTAGCCTAAGGATTTTCATTAGGGGTGACAACATTGTTTTCCTACAACAATTTATGTCAAATAGGCACGAAGTCACATCGTCGCCAAGATTTAGCTAATAGGCACTACGTCTCATAGTCGCCAGGGTTTACCTAATAGGCACTACGTCTCATAGTCACCAGGGTTTACCTAATAGGCACGAAGTCACATCATCACCAAGGTTTACTTAACAGGAACTAACAACATTGATCCCCACATACTAACCTTATACAATGATCTTACTAGATCTAGCCTAAAGGATCGATATGAACAACTAACTACGAAACTGCTTCAGAAATCCTTTAGCAACAAACAAGGATCGATAAAGATATTGAATGAATGGACTAATTTTAACTACGAACCTTTGTTCGTAAAAAAAAGAACCACAAGACAATTAAGTCAGGGGTAGTTATCAATGCCTAGGCTGTGGTCTGAATATCGTGAGGTATATAACCCCCAGACGCACCCTATCCAGCATCGAACTTTGCCTAGGCTGTGGTCTGAATATCGTGAGGTATATAACCCCCGGACGCACCCTATCCGGTAATGGAAACACTAACTAATGCCTAGGTTGTGGTCTGAATATCGTGAGGTATATAACCCCCAGACTCACCCCTATCTGGCATCGGAAAGGAAAACACTGACTAATGCCTAGGCTGTGGTCTGAACCCCCAGACTCACCCCTATCCGGCATCGGAAAGGAAAACACTGACTCATGAAACTCTTCCGATCACTTCACAAAAGAAAATAAGACTCCAAATCTCTTCAAAATAAAAGCATAGGGAAAATACTAATAAAGTACTCCCGTATGCTCTCGTACCCCGACACGTAATAGTGTCAAAAAGAAGAATTAACGGATGAACACATAGTTCAAAAATACCTAAGGAACATATAGTTCAAGAACACTTTATGAACATATAGTTCAAACATACGTACCGATTACGAGTCTACTAACATTCCACTGGACTATCTAAAATAGTCTGTGGCCGTTTTCTATACTCTGTTAAATGACTAGATCATCTTAAACATCGATACCTCTCATCACTTTATTTTATCGCACACCAACTATCTACCCATGTTCTACCCAACATATTTGTAGTAAAAAATATATATACAGTTTTAAAACTTGTATAGAATATCAACACAACAGTCACCTCAAATAAGCAATTAATATATTTACACGTAACACGTATTTTAAGGTAAATACTTCATATCTATGTGTAAATTGAAAGTAAATATACACTCACTTGATTTGATGATAATCGGGCAGCAATTCGTTTCCTAAAACGATCGTTTCTAATAAAACCGGGAGTTTTAATGAGAAACGGGCTTTGTAAAAGTCGGGCTTCGAAACCGAAAAGATAAATTTTCCGGGCTTCACAGGCACTTCGTGGAGCATTCCGGGGCTTATAATTGATACCGGGGCTTCGGGGGATGATAATATGAAAGAAATATGGAGAAAGGGGCTAAAAATGACAAGTTTTCAAAATACCCCCGGGAGGTCTCGCACCCTTCTATTTATAGGGGAGGAGGACCGAAGGCTCGGATCTGAACCGAGGAGGGGATGGCACGTGTCTGCGAGGCTCGGACCAGGTGGCTGCTTCGGCGAGGCTCGGACTGGTCAGCTGCGAGCTTCGGATTGGTCAGCAACCTCGGTCCAATGAGAAGAGTCCACGTATGCGAAAGGGGTGTCCGAGGAGCATCCGCAGGGTGTCTCTTGTGAGCCTGTCCGAATGCGAGAGGACCGCGGACTTGGTCCAATCAAAAGACAGCAAGCGAAGCTCGGTCCTATCAGGAGGTGCCACGTGGAGGCCTCGCATGCGAGGGATGACGTGTCCAAGGTGACTCAGCGAAATTTCTCGTTTTTGGGGATTTTTTCTCGTTTTTCGCGCAAAAACTTCTAAAATCCATAACTTTCGCATATGAGCTCCGTTTTTGACATTCTTTATATGCACGCATAGGTAAAATTACGCTCTACAACTATCATTTAGACTACGTTGGCTAATTTTGATTTTAATTTTTTTTATTATTTTTAACAGATCGGGACAGGAAATCCGTTAAAAATTCATAACTTCTTCATCCGACGTCCGTTTTCGTCAGACTTTTTCCGTTGTGCTACTAATGACGAGACCTTCAATTCTCGTTTAGGTTGTGTCGGCTAAAAATCGCTCGATCTAAAATTCAAGTTTTTAGCTGTCTACTGCAAAGCTGAAACATCGAAAAATCATAACTTCCTCATACGAAGTCAGATTTGGGCGTTCTTTTTATCGAACTTCTCAGTTTAACGAATACTACAAATTTTGTTTAGATTACTAAGGATAAAAATTAGTTTATCAAAAACTCACTTTTCACGACATTCGGCACCGTGCCGGTTTTGTCGCGAAACTTCGACAGGTCATAACTTCTTCGTTATAACTCGGATTTCGACATTCTTTATATCCCCGAAATCCTTGTTTCGATCAATACAACTTTATGTAAAGATATCGGGCTTATCTCACACTTTAATTTTGACGCTTATTTTTATTCTTAATTAATTAAATCATAATAATTAAGCATAAAATACATAATTCACATAAAATTCACATAATTCCTTTTCATTTCTTCTAAATGAGTTACAAAGGTTAACCTAGACCATTATATCAATATTAATGCCTAGCCTAGAAACACGAGTGTTACATATAACCACTACAAAAATTTAACAAAAATAATAGGAGAGTAAATTTGTCTAAAAAAATTGTTATTATATATATATATATACATATATATATATATATATATATATATATATATATATATATGTATAGGGAAAAGATCAAATGAGAACCCCTAAAAGGTTGAGAACGCGAGAACATGTATATTCATTTGTGATTCCATGTATTCATTTGTGGAGAAATGATAAATTTTTACGCACAATCAACATGAATATTCTTTTTCTCTTCGATTGAAATTAAAGGTGTAAAAATTTATCATTTCTCCACAAATGAATACATGGAATCGCAAATGAATATACTTTGTTCTCGCGTTCTCAATCTTTTTGGTGTTTTCATTTGATCCTACTCCTATATATATATATATACTCAACAAAACATATTATGTTCCAACCACTATATTTGTTGCCGCTTCTATCTGATCATTTCCAAAAATCCTTACGATACCGAAGTCTGATATCTTCGGGGTCATTTCCTTATAAAAAAAATATTACTCGCTTTCATATCTCGATGGAAGATTGTAAATCTTGAATCTTGATGAAGATAAAGAAGCCCGCATACAATCTCACGTATAACATCAACTTGTTTTTTCTAGTTGAGTTCTAGGCTTTTATCTTTTTCTATAATGATTTAAAAAAAAACATTTACATTTTGACGAAAAAACTATTAAAATCAAAAGAAAAAAACCAACGCTTGTGAAAATCTTACCAAAAAGTAACATATCAAGACTTCTGTTTTCCATAAACTCATAAATCAACAATTTCTCTTCGAGCTCAATGCAATAACCTAATACTCGAACAAGGTTTCGATGTTGGAGTTTCGCAATCAATCTAACCTCATTTTTTAGTTCCTCTATCCTTTGTTCGCAAATTCTTGAGAGCCTTTTTACTGCCACAACTTCACCGTTCGCTAATGTACCCTATTTAACCAACAATATCATTACTTATTCTGACATTATATTTTCTACGCTTAAAATAAATACATAAGTTCTAATGAGTAACAAATTATAGTTTTTTCTTTAGAAAATAATCATTTTTAGAAAATAATAATTATTTGATCACATGGTTCATATTAAACCCGCTTAATCAAGTTAATTAATTAGGGAGGGGCAGTTTAGTCTTTCTTCTAATATCAAATACACTTTTGATTTGATCTTCCAAAATCAGGTATGCTTCTTGATTTACTCCTATGACTCACTCGATTTCTTCAACGTTGGTAGCTATTTGACTTTAAATGTTGATTTTCTTATAAAGAACTTCGATTATCTTTTGATTATTTTCTCAATCACGAGAAGTTGTCCCCTTGATCTGATGATACTTTGAATCGTAAAGAACAAATCATACATTAAAATTCCTCCTCTTTACCTGATGAAATCACAACTAGACGTATGATATTCAACAATTTCAAACATTAGGTTTTACAATCATATCAACGATTTTCAGCAATTCCTCAAGATCAGCAATCAATCATCAACTGAGATCAATTTTCAACTGTTTGAAGCTTCGATTTTTTCTATCAGATCATCGATTTTGCAAATCATCATTACCTCATATCTATTATGAGTTAGAAGATTTGATTTCAGTAATCGATCATCAGTTTCAAGGTTTGATTTTGTTTTTCTACACATTCTAGCACATAATACGTAAAGAAAAGAAACTACAACAATGAATCTTGGAGACTTTATGTGCTCTTTTTATAAAATTAACGAGGTACCTACAAAAATTTATTGTTTTTAAGCAAATTCTATTAAACTATACATGCATCCTACCTGTTTGATGAAGGTCGTAAATGAGGAGTCTGTTGATATAAGAGTTTTCCATGTATTTAAGTCAGGGTTCATGTTAAGGATAAAATAAGATTATGAGATAAGAGTCCTTTCAGGTACCTAAGTTAGATTTTATGTTTATATAATATAATTATGATGTTCTAAATTAGGGGTTGCTTCAATGTACTCAGTCAATTATCCTAAATAAATTGTTGTTAGTAATAATATATTGCATTTGACTGATGTTTGATATTCCAATATTTTTGGTTTTTACATAATCTAGTATCAGATGTAACCTTTAATTAATATTAGAATGTTATGTGTGGTTAATGATTTTAGTTACTTAGTTGATTACATTTTTTTATAATAGTAATAAAATATTATGTTGGACTGAAGTGTGTTTTTCTAAATGTTAGTATGTTAAGTGTTCTAGTTATTATGTTATGAAAAATTTATTCCATCCAAAAAAGAATGTTAACGTGAGAATGTTATATAAGAATTTTTATGTGTATTATCCTATAATAACTAAATTTCACTTTTTTGAAATCGTGATTCTTCTCAAATCAACAAATTTTTTTGTAGGTTTTTAATAATCATTCAGAGTGGAATACGAAAACCGGATGGCAACAACAAATCTCAATATCAAAATTTGAATGTATTTTCTTTGATAAGTATCTAGTGTCCATATCCATATTTTTTATCTTTCATATGGTTAGACTACCGCAATTTTAACGACATCTTGAAACCATTCATTGATGGGTTTGACATTCATTTTTGTAAATTTTTTTTGTTAGATAATTATTTTTAGAGGTTATTTTTTAAGTCTCAAGTTACTACAAAAACTAAGTTCACTATAAAAAGTTAGGATTTTGTGTGTGGCTAACCAATGATGAGTTTTTGAAATGCTTATCTTGATCATAGTTGTTCATTAGTTGAATCCAATGGTCCAAATAACTCCGAATCTAAGATATTAATCAGACTATAATGTGTTTTTAGTTCGTAATAATTATAATTTATGAGCATATAAGCTTCTAACATTGTGTTTTTACTGATACATTTCAAAAATGCAAATTATTGTGATCTTCATCATGTTGTTATTACTTTACAGTTACACAATACATTATTTTATCAAAATAATTAAAAACCATTACTTCTGCGTAATTCTATATTTCTCATATATTTATAATATAATTTGTGAATCATTATATAATGATAAATATAAATTGGATATTCTTTTTGTAGATCAACTTAATGATGCTCAACAAGAATTTCATTCAAGCATTGAATATATTTCAATTAGCGGTTTTTTTAGTTTGGATTCTAGATATACTACATGAAGAGATATATAATGTTATATTCTTTTATTTTTTTGAAATAATCAAGTAGTTTAATTTCATATATTTTATATATTATGTTATTACATGTCTAATATTCCTGATTTTTTTTGAAACAACAAACTAACTAATCTATTTCTAGATAAAATATATGTCTCCTAAGAGACTTGAACCCATGACCTCTCATTTGAAAGATTCACACCTTACCGACATGCCAAAGACCCTTTGGTCTAATATTCTTGTTAATGTTTAATATTCTGAAATCATGTATAATATACCAATATGATTATGTAATATATTAAAATTATGCATTAAGGGTTAATAATATTCTGCTATTGCTGTTGAATAACAATCGTCAATGTATAATGTACCTATATCGTTATGTATTAAACTATTTTATTATTATAAAAAGATCGATATGTTTAAAAGAAAACAAATACTTAATGTCTGATGTTAAGTATTCTATATATTCTAGTTTTATCAACCATTATGCATTATTCTTATTGTTTAATAATTTAATATTGTATGTGGAATATAATTTGTAAATCAATATACAATGATAAATATTAATTGAATATTTCTTTTCATAGCTCAAATTAATGATGTTGAATAAGAATATTCAGTTTGAGGATTCTAGATATTCAACCTGCAAAGATATATAGTGTTATATTATGGTTTGGTTTTTTGTTGAAAGAATCAAGTAGTTTAATTCCATATATGTTATACATTATGTTGTACATGTCTAATATATTGATATACCATGTCTAGTATTCTTTTTAATGTGTAATATTCTGATATAACTGTGTAATATATTGAAATTATGCATTAAGGGTTAATATTATGCTATTGAATAACAACCGTTAATGAGTAATATTATTACATCAAACATTGTGTATTATTCTTATAGAATATTCAATATACATACAGTTACATTAACTATGATAATAAGTATGTATGATATAGTTACATCAATTATGATGATAGGTTTGTATGACTCATGAATTTATCACAATGGAAAAATAATTCATAAATCCAAGGTAATGTTATCTATTTACATACGTTAATCTGATTAAATTAATTGGATATCATGACTCATATGTAATTACATGGTGTTATTGTCTATCAAAATATTACACATTGATTAATTGAATACCATCACTGAAAAATTATGAATATAATTTTGTAGATCATAATCAATGTTAAGTTAAAATCACTTATAAAAACGTTGTAATTATTTTAATGCATTCTTGATTCTACACATTTTTTTGTGGAGAATTTTAGCTGATGAATCCTAACTTGAAAGCAACTTGAATGTTTCAAACCAGGAGCTTTTGACAAGAGGTGTTGAGATTAATGAATATGTAATAGATTTTATATGTTAAGACATATTTATGACTTCTGGTGCAATGTTATCTGACTATGACTTTATAAGACCCATTTGAAATCTATCATTTCTCCTTTTATCAAACACTGTAATACTATGATATATTTTTTTATGATACAAACATTAAATATGATTTTCAAAGCATCGGGTTTTTAGAATACCTTTCAACTTTTAGAGACCAAGTTGATAGTTCTCCTAAAAACATTCATTTCACTCTATCAACTTATGTGATTTTCATTGGTTTGAAAATTTTGTAACTCTGGGTTTCTTACACAGTTGAAGGAAGGGTGACCCATATTAGAATATTACACCATATAACATAACTTCAAATACTATAGATTAATATAATAATATTATGCCTAAATTCAGAATATTACACATTAATATCATAATATTATACATAAATTCAGAATATTACACATTAATAATAGACAATTTTGTTTTCTATAAATTATTTTGGTTTTATATAAATTATTCTTGACATTCGTATAACATTATAAGGTGATAATCCATAATATTACATATAATATTAGAATCTTACACAATATAAGTTCATATTATATGTTATAACATAATTTTAGAATATTACTCTTTAATGTCAAAATATTCCACACAATTTCATAACAATTACATATTAATGACATACTATTAAATATTAAGCATTTAGAATAACTAGAATAATATCATATCATGAGTATAAAAGAAAAGCCTAAATTTTATTCATAATTATTCTATTAGAATATTTTACATGTAACTTAGAATATCCTAGAAGGCTAGAACATTATTCTATCATAGTATAAATTATTTTGGTTTGATACAAATTATTCTTGACATTTTTATAACATTATAAGGTGATAATCCATAATATTACATATAATATTAGAATCTTACATAATATAAGTTCATATTATATGTTATAATATAATTTTAGAATATTACACTTTAATATCAAAATATTCCACACAATTTCATAACAGTTACATACTAATGACATGTTATTAAATATTGAACATTTAGAATAACTAGAATAATAACATATCATGAGTATAAAAGAAAAGCCTAAATTTAATTCATAATTATTCTATTAGAATATTGTACATATAACTTAGAATATCCTAGAACATTATTCTACTAGAGTATAAAAAAGCTTAAGTTTAATTAAGAATTATTCTATTCAAATATTCTACATGAAACTTAGAATATCCTAGAACATTGTTCTGTTAGAATATTCTACATGTAACTTTTGAAAATAGACAATATACATTATTATTCTATTAGAATATTCTATATATACATAATTAAATATCAACATTATACATCATATATTCTAAAATGACAACAATAATGTCATATGTACTTGTTTATGTTCTGTTGGCTTGTCAATTAGATGACAAGCTATCAGACAAGGTATCATGAATTATAATTTTTTTTGCCTTTATCTATTTTTTATGATAGAAATTGTTAAACATTCTTTGTTTTAAAATCAAAAACTCATTTTTCACTTGATTTGGTAATTTCTTCATTTCATCTGCATCAAAATATAAACCATACTTTTATTAAAACAATTAAATTAGGATATAGACAAACAGTTTGTTAAAAAGAGCATTACTAAAAAATATTATGTTCCGAACTTAATATAGAACAAAATAATAGAATATTTTTAACATTCTGAGAATAATTAACAACATTAAAATTATTTAATAAATAATTTATAATTATAGAATTGTATTTTTTTTCACAATTAGTTTTACATAAATTTAATATGTACAAGGAATTATTTAGATTACACATAATAGTAACTTTAAGACAAAATAACAAAAGAACATAACCATCAACATGGTACATACTCTAAATAAAGTTTATATTCGTTTAATTTCAATTAGTACATCTAGTATATTTCAGATATGAAATTTAGTATTATATAAAATACAAAATAGCAAATAACCTAATTAGACCTTTAGGTTAACAACAACCACCCACAAAAACAAACAATTTTATTAGTTTTAAATGTGCATCAGACATTAATCCTAGCTACAGGAAACCATTTCAAAAAACATTTAAGTCAAACTACAGTAAACAAGTTCATTGATATCCCAAGCTATAAAGAATTTAGTTTAAAAAAACTAACCATAACTACAATAAACATTTAAAAAAAATAATTCATAAATTAGAATAAATAGAATAATAACTTTCCAAAGCCTATTACAAGTGATGATCTAGAATCTACATTATCTACAATCTAAATCCAAATTTGATATTGACGAACTATAAATACAAAGAGATGAATTCGATTATCTTAAAATAGAATAAAAAAAAAATTCTCAAAACATATTATAGTTATTTGAAACGAGACTAGGATTACAAGATCTTAGAGGACTAAATATTTAAGGGTAAGAATAGATATACACAAAGCATTATTTGAAAGTACGGTTCTTTTGACCTGAAAGAAAAAAAACCCTCTTACCCTTATGCATTCTTCACTTGATCCTAAAATATTAATAGTTTATACACTTTAAATATAAACTCTCTCACTACAAGAAAACAGCCCTTTAATGACGCGCAAACAATGACACTCGCTGATAGACGACACGCATTTGTAAGTGCCCTAAAAGATAATGTCAATTTTGCAAAATTTGAAGGATAGAGGGCACGCATTTGTGCGCGCCCTAAAATTAGTGTCAGAAAAGAAAAAAAAGAAATGCGGAGGGCGCCTTTCATAAAATGTGCGTCATGTAAATGTGTCGCTTTATAATTTTTAAGTGAAATACGCGTTTTAGGCGGGAAATGAAATCGACGAAAATTATCCCCGCCTATTGAATCCCAAAAATTAATCCCCCCGCCTCTTCTACTTAGCAAGAAAAAGCCTTAGGTCCCTCATCTTCATCTTCAGTATCATCAATCTCTACTCGATCTCCTTCTTATCAGTATCATCAAACATCCCGTTCATCCTCTGCATTATTTCCATCGTTCTTCCCTCTGCTCACTGATCAATACCCAAAAAACCCTAATATCATAACGACTCCTCTTTTCTCGCACAACAAAATCCCAAAACATCACCAAATACTAAATTCCACAAAATCGTTGTGACCATTTTAACTAGGGCTTTTTTCATGAACGAAGACACTCTCGCATCTCTCTTAGCTCTGAAACAATGGACGATTCACCTTGCTTCGCCTTTGGTCACTTCTCCTCCGGCGACGTGAGGCCTTCCTCATTACAAATCGATAAACGATAAGCTAATACTTATAACAGGATCGTTTCACTCTCAATTAGGTGTGCGACTCCTCCATCGCACTGATGACTACGAATGTGACTCTTCCACCACACCTGTGATTGCGTCCCGTCTCACCTCCCTGGCTGCTACCTTAATAGGTTTATCTATTCAATTAGATTTTTCTTTTCAGTTAGAAATTGATTTCGTCCCTTCCCCGGCTCTTCATCTCTTCACTAAAATCGTTGTTCATTTATCCACTAAAATCTTCAAGGTTTCTTTAATTTCACTCCAAGGGTTATTTGATAGCTCTTGTATGGTTTATTCCATATACTGAATTGAGAGTCAAGGTTGTTGGTATGAATTCTCAATTCCCCTTCAATCCTTCATCACACATTTAACCCTAGATCTTCGGATTCTATAACTATTAGGGTTCAATTGATCGAGAAGCGTCATTTAACTCTTCATTTTTCCTGATTTTGGGTTGATTTACGTTTGAAATTTTGTTAATTTTGGAATTAGGTGCAACTTTCCTATTGCCGAGACTTCTGCGTCCCTCCCTTCAACGTCGTCGCCACCCTCAAATTTGCACCACCTCCGACGTCGGCTTCCCCTCTACCTCCGATAACTTCTCCATTCATGCTTCCGCGTCCTCCAGCTTCTGCAGGTAAGGTTTCCATTTCCTTTTCATCTGAAAATCGCGTTCTAGATGCGTAAATGTGGTTCTTCTAGAACTGTTTGAGGCTGAAATCGAGTTCCAGATGTGTATATTTAGTTTTTTATGTCTTTTCTTTTTCCTCTGAAAATCGAGTCCCTGGTCTATGGTAATTCATTAGTCTAAGTAAAATATTTCTTTAAGTTTGACTAAATAACATTCAAAATCCATATCAGATCACAAAGTTATTTATTCCATTCATCATGCTTTTGTTTATTTTCTTTGAAGTCAAGATTCAAGATCTGGGGGTTATCAACCATCAGTGTTAGCTCTAGCTACAATGCTTCATATCATAGATAAAGTTGACTCTTTAAACTATGTGTGACTATTCGGATTAGCTTCTTGATGTACTCAAAACCACCGGATATTAGGAAAGTTAGAAACAAGGCTTTCTTTAAGGGCAAAAAGGGAATTTGTGATGTTGTGTTTGATCACGTAAGGATGCAGTAGCTTTTAATTAGATTAGTAGTAGGTGTAGTAAATATAAAATTGAGTGAAATTCTTGGTTAATTAGCTCTTCTGTGTAGAGCTCTAACTCCTTTGTACGTAGTTTTGTGCCCAGCCAACTTCTGTGAGGAGCTTCAATGTTGTAAAGATTACTGAATTCCTCATTTGGTTGTAATGGATTCTGCACATCTAATTTGGGTTTTTAATTTTTATTTAATCGATCCTTGATTTTAGTCTAAACCATGTTTGAGTTTTGTTACCTAAGATTTGGTAGATCTCAGTATCAACTCTGATGATCGAGAAATTGATTAATCTTTGTTTTTGTTGCACGTGCAACTTGGTACAGATTCCTTCACTTTCGATCATGTCTATGGAAGATCTGGTTCCCCATCATCCTCCATGTTTGAAGATTGTGTTTCTCCTCTTGTTGAGGGTCTACAAAAGCAAGGCAGACAATGTCACCTGGTCATCTGGGTTCAACCTCAAATGCAAGTCAAGGTCAAGGTCAAGGTCAAGGTCAAGGTCAGCAATTCCCCATTCATGGGAGGGAGAACATGAACCAGTTGCCACCTAGGCAACCCACCAATAATGGTATTGGTAGTGGAGTGTCTTCTATGCCTCCCCTACAGTCACCTGCTAACATGAGCCTGGGTCCAGATCATCTGTTGCAGTTACAGCATGCTAGACAGCAGATGAATAGGTCTTCTCCACAGCCTCCTGCAGCTTCAGCTAATGGTGTTGGATTGGAAAACCCTTTAACATCTCAGAAACAACAAACACCACAAGGCCAACCACACCCAGGCTTTACAAAGCAGCAACTACATGTTCTCAAAGCCCAGATTCTGGCTTTCAGGCGTATAAAGGTTTGCAGAACTTGTTTTTTTTTTAAATATATTTTTCATTTATCATCTCAGGGGTTATTTCTTTCCGACTTAATGATCTTAATGGGCTAAGCACGTAATATGGACAACTATTTATATCACTGTTGTTTTTTGACTTAATTCGGACAGAATACCTTACTGGTTTAAGCAAAAAACTTGGCTTAATGTATTTGGACACTACTTGTTTACCTATTTACCCCCCCCCCCCTTTTTTTTCCCTCCAGACAACTCTTCTCATGTTCTCCCTTCATGATGACCTAACAAGGTTTTACATTAGTTTTGATCTGAAAAAGCTTTGCTTAATGGTTTTTTGAATTTGAATTTTCAGACCATTTTCATTTACGTTTTCGAACATTTCAAACACTTACAACCTCCAAAATCATTTTACTTTGTATTAAAATATTATTTTAACGAGTTTTTTCTTATAATCATCTTTGAAAACTGAAGTCTAATAGCTTCTTAAGATCAAAACTAGTGTAAAACCTTCTTAGGTCAACATATTTGTTCGAGTTGAAGTTTATTCACAATCAAAACAATTCTTAACTACTATGTCCGGTTAAAACTACTATTAATAGTATTTATGATTAAATTTCATGATCAATCTAATTTGCTAATCTTATTGTAATTAAATATATTATCATCTGTATTGTTATTTATAGAAAGTAAACTCTGATTTAGAAATGTTCTTAAATAAAATCATCTGTTATTTACCCTCCTTTCTATACAAAAGGGTAAAATGTTCATTTACTCATTTTCCGACGGTTCATTCAGTACAACACTTTATTCAGATATACATCATTACCCATTCAACCACTTTATCCGTATGGGCTTAATGATAAAAAAAGAAAAGAAATAACCCCTCAGGCTACTTTTTTTTGGTACAATTTTCTTTTTTTTGGTGGACTTATGGATTTGACTTGATGGCAGAAAGGAGATAGAACTCTGCCTCGTGAACTAGTAGAAGCTATTGCCCCACCTCCTCTTGAGGTACAGTTGCAACAGGTGGCTTCCCCTGCTGTAGTAGCTAACCATGATAGAGCTTCAGTTAGAAGCCCTGTGGAGTCCAATAACAAGGATCTTCAAGATATGACTATGTCTGCTGGAATGAAGACCTTGAAAAGAGAAGCGTATGAGGATAAAGCAACAGCTAATGCACAAGCCACACCTATAATAAAGGAAACTCCATTGGCTCCTCCCCCTGCAAAATAAGAACAGAGAATTACTGCATTTCCTCCTAACGATAACAAAAACTAAAATCAAGTAAAAATGTTTGCTAAAATGCTTGTAATTTTATTATATATTTGGCTTATATAGGGATGCCATGGGATACAACAGGGGACATTTTGTTTTAATTGCAAAAATAATCATTTCTGCACTAGGCTACTTGATGCTGGGAACTTTTATTTATGTGCTTATCGTTGATGGATCTACATTCAATGCCAATGTATTATCAAGGTACCATTTAAAATTTCCCTTTTATTTAATTTATGTAAAAAAGTGTAATAGTAAATGCTCATACATAGTTGTAAATGCTCACAGGTGCATGATAACAACAACAACCGATTTCTATTTTTGTATTGTCATTGTAGCAGTAAGTCTTTGTTTATTATATACTTTCCAACTATAGTGAAAAGGAGATTTTTCGACTTTTGTTATAACAATAATGTTTGATTGCTTCTTTTGATCAGGTGTGGATTGCATATAAGGAATCAAGGTGGATAAGTGCTTTCTTTTGGATACTTTCACTTCTATCTTTTTGGAGGGTAAACATATATAGAAACTAGCTCACTTTCCTTTTTTCACTCTCTTAAGTATATAACTATATATGGGATGCTGTTTGGATTTACAACTGAAGGAATCATGGTATATTTCCAGGACCCTGAAATCATTTACATTGTCTTATTTTCTCAAAATATTAATTGTTTATGTTGCTTCCAAATACAAGGTATGAAAAGCTGCAACGGTGGGATGATGCCCTTAAAGCATACACTGCAAAATCTGCTCAAGCAACAAGTCAACGTCTTATCTTGGATGCTACACTAGGTATTATTCAAATATACCATGCCATGGTGTTATAGTATTTATATTATTATCATTTCAAGGTAATTAATTAAAATATTTGTTCATTCTTATGACGAATGAGGAGTCAGTGAAAGATGGGTATATATTATATAATCAAAACACTATAATTATAAATATTTATTTTTTTACTATAAATAAATTATTTGAGTTAAAATGGCATGAATGATTTCAGGTAAATGGGGATGGTAATTCTGAAAATGGCTCCCATATATGTGAACAATATCCATTTTCAGTAAATGAGAAGGTTGTTATTTTTATTTATTTCACTTTTGTTTTCTATGTGAAGATATACTGACAAAAAATACATTACATGACATGATATGTTGGTTGAGTAGCTTTACGTGTTCTAATGGGTGGTGTTAGATGGAATTGTGATGATATACTCTCTAGTTTATATGATCAAAGATTGTCATTGTGATTATCATTGTTGATAGCTTTACAGATAATATTTACCATTTGTATGCGGGTATTCTTGTCATTGTGTTTGTCATTGTTGATATTAGGTAATTCATATTGTAGTGTATTTATTCCAAATCCCAAATTCTTTGGATGGAGAAAAGGGTAATTTCGTCTTTTACAACTAACATTCCAAGTTTGATTCTTCTAATAATTGTATTAACATATTAATTTTTTGACTTTTATTTGATCAGGTCACAAGAATTATCGGAGCAGGGGTTCAATATTAGTCTTAAAGAAGTATGAAAGGCAAGATTCAACTCTACTTAGTTGGAATTTGATGTTTATCATCTTTGTGTATATCTTTTTAGTTTGAATAGCATTACATTGCATAAGGTGTCCCTTAATAACAATTTAGTATTATGTTATATAGTTAGGGAAAACCTCTTAATAACAATGTACAATTAGATCCCCTTAATATAAAAGTATTACAATTTTTTGACATGATGTTTTTGGTATATATTTGTTTACATATGGAACGATTATTTGTATGACATTAAATTTATGCAATGGATTCTATATTTGTATATGATATTTTATTATCTATTATTAAACATTAAATACAAATTTATTTTGAAAATAAGCAAATCTATAAATAATATTTTTTTAAACATTTAAAATTATGATACGCAAAAATGTGTGTCATCTTCATTTATGACATGGCCTTTCTTGACAGGGGCTTCCTTGATACGCATTGCGTGTCATAAACACACGCGTTGTAAGGTTACGACACGCAAATGCGTGTCGTCTTCCTTTATGACAGGGCCTTCCTTGATACGCATTGCGTGTCATAACCGCGCGTCGTAAATGCGCGTCGTAAATGCGCGTCGTCTCTCTTTATGACAGGGCATTCCTTGACACGCATTTGCGTGTCGTCTGAGCGTTTTACGACGCGCAATGAGCGTCGTAAAATGCCTTTTTTCTAGTAGTGTCTTTTATTACAAACTTAAAACCCAAAATGTTACTTATTAGAAACAAAATCTTACATTTTTTTAAATTTATGTTATCAAACAAATTCATTATATTTCTAACTGAATATAATGTAAAAATCTCAAACAATTCAAATATTTTATGTATAGTGAGAAGCATAAAAACATAATATCATCCAGTACTGTATTATACTCTAAAACTAGTAGATTCTATCACACATTATCTTAAAAAATACCATAATTTCATCAAAACAAAATATTAATCTATCAAACTGTATTTTGCTAATGAACTGTTAGATTATGTTATTAATCAACAAATTAACATCAGAATTCAAACAAATTATTAAGATATTTAGAGAAGATAAAATCGAATTTATCAAAATATAAAACCTAGAAAACCTATAACAAAAGTACTTCCCTCATCTCGAGAGGTTTGTAAGATTTTAAGAATAATTACCAATAATGAAACATGTGATAAAATTAAACATGAGTTATAAATAAATACCTAAATAAAGCATAAACTATAATTTATTAAAACAAAACACCTAGAATAATAGGCTATCAAAAACTAGTTTTTACAAACTTACTACTTGATCATGTCATCAAAACCACATGTTAGAATTTGAAATTAAAGTTATAGTTCATGATTATGTTATTAATAAACAAATTAGCATATTTTTATAACATTTTATGTATAATTACAAACATAAAAACTAGAATATGATCAAGTGATATTCTATGTTGCATATTACCAATGGATTCTATTAGGCTGGTGGATGTGGTGTCATATTTGCCACGATCCACATCTGCGCCATATAGGATTTGCTACACTTTCTCTAATTTTTGTCATTTACATGGCGTGGGTTGCTACACTTGTCATGCCATTTTTTAAATAATTAATATAAAAAATAAACATTTCAAACATACTTTTTTTAAAACTAAAATTTTATTTAACTAGAATAATAACTAAGATTTTTTTTTTTTAATCTAAAATTTCATTTAACTAGAATAATAATAAAGATATATAAGTTAAAGGTTAGCTTAATAATTTCATAAACTATTTTTATAAAGAGAGTTAAGGAGGGTAAGTTTTGTTAGTAGACCCAACCATAGGGACCTTTTATGTCAAATCTTGAAAATTTTGTTATCTTCTCCATGAATTTGGACGCATACGAGCTTCTTCCATTTTTTTTGACCACAACCCCTGTAATAAAAAACTAATTCTTCTTTCTCTCTATCTTTCCCCAACCATAAAGACTCTCTCTCATTGGCACATTCTACCGAGTTGTCGAGCCGAGGTTGACATGCCGAGGGCTCGGCCTGGTGTTCGCCGAGATAGCCGAGATGCTTGCCGAGACCATACCCACTAGCCTTAGAGACTATCTTAAACAAGTTCTGAACAACAAATATAAGTTATTACGAACATTATCAACTAACTTAATCTATTATAGAGTATTATATTCTTTTTTCAAACAAATGTCTTCCACCGTAGAGTATGGCTCTGCTCTTAATAATAAAGTTCAAAGAATTTCAACATTATAAAACATTTACAAGTAATATATTCACTTAGAAAATACCTTAAATTAACCGCAACCATCGATCATTTAGAATTGCAGCCCAATAATGAATCTAAACTTAGTTGTTGTTAACAAGTTTTATAATAAAAAAACATAGCTACAATAAAACAAGTTCATTCCAAACTATGTCTATAGCAAACATGTAAATTGCAACAATACACAAATTTACAAAATGTTTCATTAATCATAATCATAGAATAATTAGAATCAAAATCAAGAATATTCAAGAGCATTTAGTATAAAACTTCTTAAATTGGTGCAGATTTATAAAACAAAATAACTATATGAGTTCGAAATTACCGGATTTTGATGAACAATTTTTTTGACGATCATAATCTGAATCATTAGCTGCAAAATCAGAATCTAAAACAATATACATATACAAATCAAGATAGTTAATAAGTGCCATTCTATTAAAATAAGCAAATTAATCAGTAAACTCTAAAACCTAGCAACTACAAACATAAAACCAAAATATTTAACAAACATAATTTCAACCAACAAATCAGAATACCTATAATTAAACTATACCATGTAATAAAATCAACACATAATCAACGTCTATAAATTAAATCAACCTAGACTCTACATAATGCAATAAAAAACAAACTAAATGAGATATTGGTTAGATCTTACCAAATTTTGATGAATTATTCATTTTTTATGATAACTGGAATCAATAGCTCCAACATCGGAATCCAAAATAGTTATATGGGTTTTTATGATAAATACAATGGAGTATGGATAAAAATAAGAATTGGAAGCCGAATTCGAAAGATATGTATTCTATTTAAGTTAGTTTAAGAATCAATTTCTTATGTTTTCCTCGAGAGATTTTAGAATAAAATTTTAATCAGAATCAAAGTGGAATAAGTTTGAATAAGAAAACACATGAAATCAATGAATTATGATAGATATATTGGAAATAAGAGTCGGAATATGTTTTTATGGTTTTATCACGAGATTAGCGAACGAACTATAATCGAAGATGTATTCGATTTTGGAATCTGAATGAAATCTGAACGAACTATTACAAGAATGTATAGATTAATCACTGGTTGATTATTTCAACAAAAAAAAATCAAACTTGAATATAAATACTAACTTTTTACAAGTGATTCAAACTTAATCCATGAATTCATATAAATTAATTGTATGAAAACAAACTAAAAGACATATTAGTTTCATCTTACCAGATTGGGTTGAACTACCAATTTTTGATGATCAGAATCAAAAATCGCTAACTTCATAATTAGAATCCAAATAGGTTTTCTAGGCTTTTACATGAAAGATTAAACATTATGGAGAACAAATAAAATTCTGAATCTAAATCCAAATCTGAAGGGGATATATTCGATTTTTGGATCGGATGAAGATTCAAAATCAGTTTCTTAGGGTTTTTTTTTGAGAAATTTAAGAAAATGCCTTTAATCAGAAACTAATGTATTCTAGAACGAGCTTGGTTAAAAAAAGATGAAACCTTGATATAATTTGGAGGAAATCTTCATAAATCAGATTTAGTGTTTTATCGTGAAGAGAGGTCTGGGGAGGAAGAAAGACGTAACTCATAGAATGAAATGACAATGACGTTGGAGTGACTGAGCGAATAGAAAGAAAATTGACGTTTCTACCCCTCAATGTCATTTCATTAATCCCAAAGTTTCATATAGTTACAAAAAAAGCCACCGCCAACATCTATTCCTTAGGGATTTAATGTAATTTAATTTTAACCATTGATCAAGTTAGATGAATGATTTGGATTTGATCCTCTTTTCTCTCTCTCTCTCTCTCTCTCTATATATATATATATATATATATATATATATATATATATATATATATATATATATATAGAGAGAGAGAGAGAGAGAGAGAGAGAGAGAGAGAGAGATTATAAAAAAAAGGTTAAGAAGTCAAAACTTTAAACACAAGTTAAAAAACACAAGAATGATTGGCAGATATTCATTTTATGTTGGTATTTTTTAGTAATTTTTAAAAAAGGTTAAGATGTCAAAACTTTAAACGGTCAAATTAGTGGAAACACCAAACGGTTAAAATTATAAAAAAAAATCAACAAAATATGAAAAAAGTCAAATTTAAAGATTGAAAATATACAAATGTAAATTGAATGCCCTAACTTCAGATTCATTTCATATATTTTAGTCTTTCATCACGCCGACGCTTACTTTCTCTATCTCCGGTCACGCCGACACCAACTTTTACACCAATGTCGGTTTCTATGTATTTGAGAATAAAATAAATCTACGTTACTATTTGTTTAGATGTTTACCTACGTACTTATATAATCTTAATAAAATGACTTTTCAAAAATAGCCAAAAATTAGGAGTTTTTACAAAAATTAGCTTCTGATTCAAAATAATTGATAGGTAATACATTCATTGAATTGTCGATAAGAGCTATGGTAGTCATCAACTTGTTATCCTCGGCGTACCTTTGATCTTTCAAAAAAATTCACCACATGACCATTGTACCATAGCTAATTTGCAAGCTAAAAATTGCAATAATGATAACAAATAATAAATAATAAAAGATAATAATGTGTATATATATATGCACATTTGAATATGAATACACATTTGAATATGCATATATACATATTCAAACATGCATATATTTGAATGGTACAATTCATTATCTAACCTGGTCGTACAGTTATATGATTCGGGGACTATGAAAGAAAGCGCACAATTGCTTCTTGCTTTAGGACTTATACGTGGGATTGGATTTGTATCACTTGTTAAGATTCAATTGGTGTGAGAATGTGTGGATTTGGTTAATACACTTCAAGACGATAATTTAGATTATATATGTGATACTTGGAGTTAGATATTATATGCATATGCTTGTTTGTTGTTTCATCTTTTAGATATTATCTTGATAGTTCATTGGTTTCTGAAAGTGTCAAAGTAAACATTTTTGGGTGTAGAGTTGGTTTAGACGAGTTCTCAAGACATGCAAATTTAGATCAAATGAACGTTTGGACTTAGTCGTATCGTACACATGCCCGTTGTGAGTTGCAAAAAAGTTATGTAATAAAGTGGATTTCGTCCGGTAATGCGTATCAAGTTCCTATGAATCAGCAATATTTTTTTGACATGATGCAATCTGCTTAGTTGAAGGTTAAAATAAAAAATAATGGTTGGATGTTGTCATTCTTACTATCCTTTGAATCGATGGATGATTTGGTATTCTCATACTATAACATAATCTTTAAGGAGAACCGGATAAAGAATGAGTCGTTATTCGAAATTATGCTCTCTTTTTTTTTTGTTATTGAAGAGTTTGAAGAGAAGAAAGAAGTTGAAGATAGAGATATAATTGGATATAAAAAAGATGACAACGATAATCTTGAAAAAAATAATAATAATAACTATTAGCATAAACACCAGTTTCAGATTTGAACAAATTCTACATTTGACATACTTGAGTTTTAATGATTGACATATAAACTTTTTGGTTATAATAATCTATCTGTCAAGTGTTTGTAAACTTCAGATTAAAAGAGAAATTCACAAGTGTTTGTAAACTTCAGATTAAAAGAGAAATTCACAAGAAGACATGAAGATAATGAAAACATTCTAATAAGATGATACATGATGAAATTTTTGATCCTAAAATAAATCAAGGATCGAAGATAAAGGGAAAATATGATACTACATGGCAACTATCTTATTTTCGCTATCTACCATCTAGTATCGATATTGTGATTCCATTTATGGTCTTGGAATCGTCATCTTTGCTCGAATACTCAATTTCTTTGTTATTTTTTCTAATAAAGAATCCAGGATGTTTTGGCTGTGGCATTCGTACATTTTCACTACTCAATAACAACACCACATTTGCCATATCAGGCCTATCTTCCGATTGTTCTTGAACACATAATAATCCAATTTGTATGCACCTCAATACTTCATTTTCTGAAAAATTAGCTCTAATAGATTCGTCTAGTAGTTCTAAAGCGTTGTCTTCATTCCATATCTTCCATGCCTAAAAGAACGTATTGTTTTTGTTACAAATACAGTACTTTAACAAGACATGTACCCATTAAAATTCACCTTCTAAGTTGTCAATCCGTCACTAATAGTACTTACTTGTCCAAGAAGGTTAAGTTGGCTACTTGTGTTGGATGAACCTCTATTTCTTTTACCACTCACTATCTCCAGAATCAAAACCCCGAAACTAAAAACATCAGATTTCGTTGAGAAATGACCATCCATCGCATATTCAGGTGACATATAACCACTACAAGAAATTGTAGTGATGATGATGATGATAATAATAATAATAATTGAAACGATCTAAAAACCATATTATATCATTTGTCTTATAAATATTTATATTTTGCACATGGTACAATGATACTTACTATGTTCCAACCACTATTTTTGTTTCTGCTTCTGTTTGATCTCTCCCAAAAATTCTTGCAATACCAAAATCTGATATCTTCGGGTTCATGTCCTTATCAAGCAAAATATTACTCGCTTTCATATCTCGATGAATGATTTTAAATCTTGAATCTTGATGAAGATAAAGGAGCCCTCGTGCAATCCCATGTATAATATCGATTCGTATTTTCCAATTGAGTTTCATATTTTTCTCTTTGTCTATGATGATTACCAAAGAACGCATTTAGATTTCGTCAAGTAAAAACATGGGTGTAAAAAGGAAAAAAAAAACGCAATACCCTTAGAAACTTACTAAAAAGAAACATATCAAGACTTTTGTTTTCCATGAACTCATAAATCAACAACTTCTCTTCAACCTCAATGCAACAACCTAATACGCGAACAAGGTTTCGATGTTGGAGTTTTGCGATTAATCGGACCTCGTTTTTAAGTTCCTCTATACCTTGCTCACAAATTCTTGAGAGCCTTTTTACTGCTACAACTTCGCCTTCTGTTAATATACCCTATATCACAAACATTTTTTTCACTTTTTCTTTATGTTTGTATGTTGTATTATCTAGTATTGATATTATAACTAGGAGTGTTCAAACATGCTATTAAAAATTCCAAAGATCCATATTTCATTTATAAATATCCAAAATTTCAGATACAAATTTAATTATTCAATTTAGATATCTAAAAATTTAAATAAAAATATTGGATAGTGGAAATTTTAACCTAGAAATGTACACTACTTTATATTTAACACAACATAATCACATATTAGTTCTATACTTCCATCCACACAGTATTTGGACAACATTATATCTTTTTTGCATAATCTAGCCAACGATTTGAACCTTTATCCATTGTAAGCGTATAAAGAAAATTAACCATTAAAAACATGTCTTCAATTGTTTGGTCTCGATACTCAAATAATTACAAAATAAAAGATGCTAATATTATAACATAAACAAATTGGAATTAAAATATTTATATTTTCAGATATTTTAGATAGTCAGTGTATAAAAAATTTCGGAAAATTATCATTTGATTTTTCGGATGATTTAAAATGTTTAGATTTTTTGATCAGATTTTGGAATCAGATACTTTTAAACAACTAATTTTAAATGTTCATATATAAAAGTAATTTACCTTGTAAACACATCCGAACCCACCTTGTCCAAGTTTATTTGTATCCGAGAAGTTGTTTGTTGCCATAGCCAGTGTCCTAAAATCGAACAATGGTAATTCAAGTTCATCCATGGTAGTTTCATTGTAATAATCTTTTCTACTTGGTACAATTGCCCCTTTATTTACAACGAAATCTTCGGTTCTTTCTTGCGGACCTAATTTGGATCATAACAATTATATCAAGAACATATGAATTACCAAAGAAACTATTTTGATTTTAAAAATTCAAACTCTTTTCATTTAAAAACAAAACATATATCCAAATGTTTTTAGTCTTGTAGCTGAAATTTTCTCTAATATTAGAAATTAGTTGTGAGACCCATGTATTACATGAGTTAATTAAAAAAAGTTAAATATAAATGTTAAAATATTTGAGAATTTTGAATTTATGAGAAATAAAAATAATAATAAATTTTATAATGGAAATGTCTTTTATTTTTAAATTTAAACAGATAATTTAAATAAATAGAAGAAAGTAATGATAAATAAAAGAAAATAATGAGCTTTCATTTTAGAAATTTAGAAATTAAAATATAAGTTTATTAATGAAATTGATATCAATTTATTATTATATTTATTGCAATTATTACATTAAAATGTAATTTAATAAAATAGAAAAACTCATAAAATAACATATAGAAAAAAAAAATCAAAATAACTATAAAATGATATTTGACAAATTGAATGAAAATGTGACAAGTGACAAAAAAAACCTTTATTTATTAAAAAAGATTGTTTATGGGTTAATGTGGTTATCAATTACTTCTTTGGTTAATCACTTATTAAACCAAAATGGACGAATCTTATATCATAAATATACCATATTTTAATAAAAATTATAAAATAACTATTTGTTATATCATTTCCAACTAACTTTCATTTTTACCTAAAAATAAGATAAAGAATGTTTCATTTTCAATCCTATTCAATCCTATTCATTTTTACCTTATTTTTTACCATCAAAAATGTATTCTATTCATTTTTTTTTACCACAAAAGTGTATTTCATTTTTATAATGTACCTAAATTGTCAAACACACTCTTTTATTAATTAACTTTTAATAAATATATTCTATCTCTTTTTCATTACAATAATTTTATAAATTATGTTATCATAAAGTTATAATAAAATAAATTGTTCGTATATAATGAATTTGAATTATTTATGAATTTATTATATATATATATATATATATATATATATATATATATATATATATATAATACACTTTTAAATAAATATTACATATATTTATTAAAATATTACACATATTTGGAAGAACTAATACATGTTACACACATTTATAAAATATATTACAATGTTTTAAATTTCTAATATGTATTTAATATTTTTATTAATTTAATACATAAATATTAAAGTTTTTAATAATTATTAATTAATGTAAATTAATATATAACATGATACTTTAAATATTAATATTACATTTAAATTATAACTAATAGATAAAAATAAATTAGAAATATATAAAAATGGACTAAAAATGACTAATAAAACTTCAAATCTATTTTTTTTAAAATGAATAGTGTTAGTCCATATTTGGAGGAATAATATTTGTTTAACTAAGCACGAGTTCGACTCGATTATAGCCTAACTTTCAAAGCTTGACATCGGCTTATGGATGATTTAACATGTTCTAGTTTAGCCACAACTCGTTTGTTAGGCTTGCGTAGATGAGCCTAAGTTCGGCTTAGGTACGACTCATTAAGAAGGCTGTTCAATATTTAGCAATAACTTGATATATAAATTATTTGGTATTTAATATTTATCAATAGTTTAATATAAAAAATTTTAAAAAAAAGTTATATTATATAAAAATACATAAGGCTCATGAGTTTCTCGACGAGTTGGTCCCGATTACCTGTTCTATCCAATGATTTTTTCAAGGTTCTTGTTTTCTTCCTCTTCGAGTAGACGAGAATAAGTAGAAATATGAGCACCACACAAGTACTAATGGTGATGCCGAAAATCTTACCAACGTGGTTGCCATTGCCGGAACCATTTTTTGAACTTCCGGCTCCTACTGATTGATCTGCAATGAAGAACTCATAGTTACTAATGTCTATAATTGCAAAATAAAGCATAACTACTACTTTAATACATTATATAAGTTCCTAAAGTGTAATTTAATGGAAGGAAGTGAGAGGATAAACCAAAGATGATGGGGAACCTAGGTGGAAAATGGGTTGGGAAGGATGAGGGAGATGCACTCCCTCCATCCTAAGGGTGGTCGGAATGCCTTGGGAAGAAGCCACCGGATGGTGGTACCTGTGGCACCTCAACGGAGATTGCATCGAGCAAAAATTGGTTCAACTACAAGAAAGGATATCGGGTCATATAAACCGTTAATATCTCCATCTCTCTACTTTCTCTCTATATTCTCATGTTTTTGTTGCATGTTTTTTATTCACAAATGTTTGTACCTTATTTGTTTATATAATTTTAATTGAACATGTTGAGTAGGTGGAGAAAGATGTTTTCATCTCTTGTGAGTTGGGAAAGATGGAAGACATATGAGAGAGAAATGTTGATGTGGTAGTAGGTTAAGTTGGTTCCACTCCTACCAACCTAAGGGCTAGTAATTTAGTAGAAAAGGTTTCTAGGTATGTCTTTGCGTATGTGTATAAGAGAGATAAAGACTAAGAGAGAGACATATATATATATATAAAGAGAGAGAGAGATAGATACAGAAAGAGAAGGGAAAGGGAGTTGGCACTAAGTGTGGATGGAGTCGAGTGACATGAAGAGATAGATGGGGGAAGTACCATTTGTACCTTTATGAGAACCAATCCTTGGCTAGTGGTGCCACATGAATATATGCTTTCAGCGGATTACTGAACCCATTCCCTCCTTTAAAGCCTAGGCATTTGTTAGTTGTAACTTATGGTTGTATATGTATAATTGTATACCAAAGTGTATGGGTTGAGAGGGATGTATTTCCAAGAGTTTAAAGATGAGATGGTTATATATAAATGAAGAGAAATCATGATGTGATGTCCCGTTGCATGTAGGTTGGGATGGCTAAAATGGATTAACTTACTCCACCATAAAGGTCGGGTGTTACACTAAGTTGGCAAGGGATAGGGGTTTGACGTTAAGGGTCACTCCTAGCAGGAACACCGTGTCACCTATGAGGGTGACCACAAAAACGAACCCCAACGTGGTTGGACCATCTATCTATCTCTCTCTCTCTCTCTCTCTCATGCGCGAGATAGTGTGAGAGAACAAACCCAATGTTTAGAGATATTAATGGTGTGTATGGTGCAAGCAATGACCTATACCCAACCACGTTGGGGAGATTTTTCTCTTACTTTATTTCTCATTTCCAAACAATTTAATTAAATTTCAGACGTGTTCAGCACGCAGTTTTTCGGAGCTTCTTAGTAAAAAAAGAAAAAGTCTCTTTCGACAAGGGGAGTGTTTAACTTTTAGTCTAAACAAAAAACTTCAAAATCAAAAGCTACATTAAGTAGCTTTCAACGAAACGCTCCAAAATCAAAAACTACCGGCTACTCGCTATCAACTACTTTTTGCCAAACACGTTTTTTTTCCTATTAGTTTAATTTTTTCGAGATATATTTTTGTTTCCCTTGTAAATTTTGACAATAAGAATATATATATATATATATATATATATATATATATATATATATATATATATATATATATATATATATAAATAAATAAGAGATACAATTTAAATCAATAAGAATTATAAAATCTTAATTACACTGAAGATCTATTAATTTAAATCCAAAAATTATCTTTATGTCAACTATAAACATCACTCGTTTTTTTTTTTTTTTTTAATTTTTTATATTTCAAATATAGTTTTATTATTCTTTTGATTTTGTTTTTATTATATTATAAACAATTATATCTTATATTTAAAAAAATATTTGGTATAAATAACTACAAATTTTTTTATAGCCAACAAATTTTAAAAAGTTATTTAATATAAAATAAATGATCATTTCAATCAAATTTATGTTCATTTTATATTTCTTATGTTTTAATTATATAATTTATTAAACATTATATATATATATATATATATATATATATATATATATATATATATATAGTTTTTTTTAGTTTTCTAACACATTATAGGTTGTTATAAGGTAGTCAAGAACGAGATATTATATATGTTTATTTTTTGTTCTGTAAGATCAAGATCGTAAGATCTAATCGAATCATAAGGCCTTATCAAAAATATTTTAAAACATAAAAAATACATTTTCATCACTTTGTTAACAATAAATAGTTTGATATATAAAAATACATGTATAATACATCATTTAGCAATAAAAAAATTAAAAATGTATTCTATGTAGTTATTCCAATATATATATATATATATATATATATATATATATATATATATATATATATATATATATATTAGATTTTCTTTAAAAAAAATTAATAACAATCCTATGATCTTATGTTCGATTTAAAGATTTTATAATCCGATTCAACCATAATTAAAAAACTTTGGGTTGTTATTATCGAGAGTTTAATTATGGATATAATCATATTAATAAACATGTTATTTTTGTTGTAAAGTATATATATAAATCGTGAAAATGATAATATCTATATAATTTGTACACTTATAAGAAAAAATGGTGTTTAATTTATATGTAAACTAGTTGTGACATCCATATATTATACCGGTTGATTAAAACAAAATATTACGAGAAATTTATTTGAATATGAAATTTGAAATAAGTAAAAATTATGAAAAAAAAACATGCAAAAAAAATTAAAATTATGTGTTTAGTTATCAGACACATGTATTAAACGTATTAATGATAACAAAATATTAAATACAAAGGTTTAAACTATAAATTTATTTAAAATTGAAATTGATGTTTGAAATTTGAAATTAATATAATCATTATGGTATGTTTAATTTATGGAAACTAAATTAATGATATATTGAAAAATAAAAAATAAAGTAAATGACAAGTCGGAAATAAATATCCTAAAATTATGATAAAATGACATGTGTCATAATGAATAAGAGAATGACATGTGGCAAAAATTATTTTTATTTATTAGGGAGAATACCAAATATTTATATCAAATTAATTTTACTATCTTTTTTTTTATTATAATTTAATTAAGATATTTATTTTTAAATATTAAATAATATATAATATTTATTATATTTATTTTTTTACTTTTAATATAATAATAAATAAAAATAAAAAATATATTATTTTTAAATCAAATCAGCTTTTTATATGGTTGTATCAACTTAAATAGGAAAAACAATAAATAAATGTAAATAGTCTCTACCCTTAACAATCATTTTGATACAATATCTTGATATGTTAGGGATATATGCCCTTAACAATCATTTTGATACAATATCTTAATGTGTTAGGGATATATGAATAAACTGCGGCAAAAATGAGAAAGCGTGCATGAAAAATCAACATACGTTTATATCCTTTGAATTTGATATTTTTGGTTTTCTTGCGCCAGAAGTTATGGAGCTACTCAATAGAGTCCAACGAGTCATACATAGTAATGTTATGACTCCAAGATCTATAGATGTTTTTAAAAGAATTAGTTTTGTTATCCAAAAAGGAGTTGTGATACAACTTGTTTCTCGTTTACCCGCAACGTCTATGTAAATTCTTATGAAACTTAAATATTACATTTCTTTTCATGAGAGTTAAAAACTATTGGTATATGTAATAATTTATTTCCCTATGTCTATCTCCTACTAATATGGGTTAGCAATGCTGTTTTTATGTAACTAATCTTATACTTCGTGATGTTACCAAAAGACTAAAGGTTAAAAACACATGATTCAATTTCAAAATTATGATTCCCGGTGTATCCGGTTCCGACCCTATTACCTGGACCCAAGAGACCCGTACTTGAAATACCCCAAATTCGGATAAGGTTATTATTAAAACCCAAAACCCTCTCCGGTTTTAAATGTCCCGGCATCCAACAAAACAAAACTACGTTAGAAACATACCTAAATCAGACGCTGCAGCTCTAACGTAAAGATCTTGCCCTCGATTTTCAGAATCAGCATAGTGCCTAATATCCATAAGATCCCCTACCCAAATCACACAACCCGACCCGCCTTCAGTGATATTCATACTAGCATACGCAGCACAGGAACAATTCTTCTTGCAAATTGCACCACACTCGCTCAAATTAATCGTCTGATCTACAAACGCGTTTGAACTCTCCGGCAATTTCATGTTCTTCAATTGCAGAAACCCATCCGACCCACAGTCCATTACGGAGCTCCGAACACACCCGTCCTTTCCATCTCGTAGATGCCATGCGTGTTTGTTCTTAGGCCGGAATCCGGTCATACAATTGCAGAACGGTGCAGTCGATGTATCACAAACGCCGAACGGACCACATTCACCAAAATGATCGCAGAAATCACCGGGGAAATACCAGAAGGTGTTCCAGGTTTTTGTTGTTTCGGCCCAAACCAATCTTTGAGTAATACCAGAAGAATTTACAACGAATCGCGAATAAATAGAACTATCCAGCATTTCAAAAGAATAAGTAATCTCATCGGAATTATCCTGTAATTCAAACTTCATTATATTCAACCCCACCATCTGCGGTGTGCCGCTAAACCTTAACCCATTCCACGGCCCAGAGCGCCAAATTATGGTTTCGTCGTTCATCGTTACAAGCTCCGGGAACCCAGCGATATCCAGTTTAAAAGAATAATCACCGGTGGATGGAACGATATTCGTCTTCCACGACCGCAAAAACCGATGAATTCCAGACTTCCTGTCCCACCCGAGTTTCATCTCCGGTAATAGAGTATCAGTCGGATAATCAAAGCTTTGCCAGATATAATTCTCTGGATTCTCATCGTTTTCCGGACGAAGCACAAAGTTACCGTTGTCCAAAAGCTGCCCCACCGTCTTCACCACCTGTGTAGGTTGATTTGTCGACCAGACCACAGTTCCGGTTTGATTTACAAGCACCATGTTGCCGTTGCTGATGATGGTTAGGTTCCCGGAGGATGAAGTAATGGGGGTGTCTCTATTAGCTACCCAAACATATGTTTTCTGCTGAATTTGCTTGTACCAAATTCCTATATACAAATTATTGTTGCCTGGATTGAAGAACCCCAACTCGAAAACTTCACCATTAGAGACTAGAGTTTGGCTGATGGTGAGGGGTTGTGTGGGTGTTATGGTGTCAACAGCTAGAGAGAGAAAAGGGTAGAAGAAGAGAGAGAATACGAACATGAAGGTGCTGCAATGGCTATGGAGGGTTTTCATTCTAACTTTCAGTTACAATCACGAATCACTAACATAATTTTTTATTTTTATGCTTGTTAGTTTGGGTATTAGAAATTTTATGTTATTCTTATCTTTAAAGAATTCGTGGTTCTAATTAGTGGAAATGGTGGAACATGTCTTTCAAATATTAACAGGGTGTATACTTTTCAATTCTTCAAGTCATATTATTTGACGTTTAAAGAAAATGATAGATGCCTATTGACCTAGATGTCATGGAAATTCCATGGTAGATTCGTTATTAATGATGCCTATTGACCAAGACGTTAGACCAACCGGAAGAGAGTCGTGGTCTGCTGGCAACGAATATGATGGTTGTTTGATTCGGAAGACTAGCAGTTGACCAACTAGTTTTGGTTATTTTTTTTTTAAAATAAACTTTGACCTATAAATAACACTACATACCAATTTATTTTTCATACCATTATTCACTTCCTCTATTTACATATACATATTTGTCTTGTTTTAAAATTCGAAAACCATGGGTCCCAATCAAAATAATCCATCAAACTATGAAAATTGCAAGCCCGATAACGATTTTCCATTAGATACAACTCATTGTTAATACCTGAATATGAAATCACCTCAACCCTAATCTCACTCCTCCCTAAGATCCTTTGTCATTTGGGTGCATTTCTAGCTTGAAGAAGAAGAAGAAAGAAGCGCTCTAGTGGTGGCGTGGGTAAAGTATCATCATCATCACCATCTTTTCCTGCTTTTGGACCCTTGTAAGTATCAAATGCTTAAACTTTATTGCTTATCATGGATAGATCTTGAGTTTTGTCCATCTTATTGATGTTATTGCATGCTTGAGTGGAGTAAATCCATAAAGTTGGCAACTTTATGGATTCTAAAAGTCCCTAGAGCATAATATTGTTCAAATCTGGAAGTTGGTATGGATTTGAGGCATGCATGAAAGACTGAAGCTCATTTCTTCCTTTATTGACCTAGAAATTGGATGATCATGTTTGGTGTATGCATGGCCATAAAGGAAACATTTTTATGGATCTTATGGGTCTGCTTTAACTTCTAGATGAAGTGGACTCTAAGAATTAATGGAATAAGGACTTAAAATGTTGAACCTTAGCCTCAGACAGCGCTCACGACGTGAAGATGTAAAATCTCACGACGTGAGATTCAAAGCATCCTCGTCTTATGTTAGAACCCTTGGAGCTCACGACGTGAGATTGGGTGCTCACGTCGTGATTCCAGTTCAGGTGGTTTCTTTGACCGAGTTGACTAGTTTGGGTCGAGTCGAGTGGGAATTAGACCGGGTACACTATCACGACGTGACCAATGCCTGGCCAAGACGTTGTTGGATTAGGTGTCTAAGCCCATAAATATAATTGGTATATACTTGAATTCATAATAGTACAGTCCTTTTGGGTTGCCTTCAACTTGGCAATTGAATACGATGAATGTTAGAAAGAGAAGAATGATTTATTAATTTATTACTTGGTTAATAAATTAATTAGAAATCAAAATAAATGATTTATTTGTGTATTATGGAAATAATATATTAATTAGAAATCATATTATTCAATTAATATTTAATCATAAATTAATTTGGAATTAATTTTGGGATTAAATGAATTAATTAAAACTGTAGGGACTAAATGTGACAATGTTCAATAGTTGAGCATTGGGCAATTCTAGAACATCCCTAAAGTAGGGGGAATGAACTCTAGAGTGTCTCTAGGGTTTCTTGGGCTCTATGGGTGCCTTGGATGTGTTAAGGAGGAATTTAAGGGATTAGGTTTATCTTGGATACACCTGTCTTATCCAATACCTTCCTAACACCTATATAAACCCTCATTAGGGTTAAATTTCACCTATGACTCCTCTAAGAGCCTAATGGCTGGAATTTATCTTTTATTACTCTCTCTCTCTCTCTCTCTATAGTTTTCCTTGGTTGTTTGAGTTTGTTTGTGAATCATTAGAGGCGCAACACTTGTTGCGCTTGCTACCAAAGGTCTTTCAAGCAAGGATTCAAGATTGTTTACAATAACAATATTAAAGGTATGAATCATAGCCTTATTATATGAATTTTGATTACTATCTATAGATCTAGGGTTTATACTTTGTTGTTCATTATTATATGTTCAATTAGAGAAAACGTAGATCTTCAATTATGGTTGCATGCACACATAGGATTGTATGTTTTTCCTAAAGCCCATCAGACGTAAGATGAGTTGACTTTGACTTTGACCAAGTTTGAGCTAACGGTTTTTTGGTATCCTAGTATATATGATGATGCTATGCTTAGTGATTTGTAGATCTGATTGACTGTTTGTAGACTGTTTATATTTTTATCTGTTATATGTGCACATATTTGGTTGGTGGTTGAGGCTTTACTGCTTGGTGCGTAAGCCAACAGTTCGGGGCATACCAACCTAATGATTGATTGGGCCTGAGGTTATTCCATCCCGAGGATGATAGGACCCGTTGTATATTGGCATTCCAACCCAATGGTTGATTGGGCTGGGGTATTCCAACCCGATGGTTGACTTGTAAATCCCATAAAATTCAAGCCAATTTAAAACTTTTTCAAGCATTCAAAAAACCATTATTTATTACAAAATGTTTTCAAAATAGTTTCATATCAGAGTATCCCAGAAATCAAAATCATAAAATATGAGGAGGTGCACGATCACGCATTCACCATCCTGCGATCATCTGAAGTACCTGAAACAAAATCCAAAACTGTAAGCCCAAAGCTTAGTGAGGTCCCCCAAAATACCCACACAACAAGTAACACACATATAATAACAACATATTATGGGCACAATCAACCATCGGGTTGGAATGCCCAGGACCTCAACCATCGGGTTGGAATGCCAACATACTATGGGTCCCATCATCCTCGGGATGGTATACCCTCGACCCACAACCATCGTGTTGGAATGCCCACATACTACGAGTCCAATCATCCTCGGGATAGAATATTGTTGGCCCACAACCATCATGTTGGAATGCCCTGGTCTATTGGCTCTCGCACAAAGCAGATAAGCCTCAACTATCAATCACTCATGTGCACATATATCAGATAATCACATACAATTCTATAGGCAGACAAACTGATCTACAAATCACTAAGAATAACAACATCCTATCTACCAGGATACCGATCTAATTGATCATAACCACATAGAACATCCTATCTACCTACCAGGATACCGATCTAACAGATCACACTAGCAATAAAGTAGGATAACAATCCAAACACCAACACCTTGGTGCCTCTAATAGGCTACATCATACGATATTATGGCTACTGCATAACTCGATCTTCGGATATGAAGTCCTGATCCTTGATTCCTCGCGTTATCATCTGCTTCGTCAAGGATCATCTGAAATGCTCTTGCCTTTGGTTTTGGAGGCATATTCGGCTTTGTAGCTTCTTCTTTCCTTGGGCAGTCTTGCTTGAAGTGTCCCTCTTCACCACACTTAAAGCAGACTTCTCTCTTGGTTATGCATTCACTAGCGTAATGACCAGTCTTCCCGCATTTAAAGCAGGTCATCTCTTTAGAGAATTTCCCAATGTGCTTCTTTCTGCACTTGTCACACCATTGCGTTCCTTCTTCGAACTTCTTTGAACCAGACTTCGAGAATTTTCTCTTCTTGTCGGACCTTGAGGATCCTTCAAACATTCTCTTCTCGCCAACCTCCATCTTGCTGGCGACTCTTCCCTTGATCATATCTTCAACAGACTTGGCAGCCCAGATAGCTGCCTCCAGAGTAGGTGCCTGACGTACTAGCACCGCATACTCCCATGGAAGTCCCTTTGCGTACTTGTCAATTTTTGTTAGCTCGTCCGGGACAAGGCGCAAAGCAAACTCCATCTTGTCCGTGAAGTTGTTGGTGTATTCATCGATGGCCATGCTTCCTTTCTTCAAGGTTAGGAATTGGTTCTCCAGCTCGAGCAGGTTTTTGGCTGAACAGTACTTACGTTTGAATTGCACCAAAAACTCTTCCCATGTCAGTTGCAGGGGATCATTGGGGCGTAAAGTCTTCCCCAGGGTGTTCCACCAACGAACAACACCTCCTCGGAACTGTCGTACTACAAACATGGTCTGTAATTTGCCTCTGCAACCACACGTCATGAAGGCCAACTCCATCTCCGAGATCCAATCCATAACTCCGATCGGATATTCCTTTCCAGTGAAAGTCGATGGCTTGCAAGTCAGAAAATCTTTTTACTTGCATCCATTCCTCTCGACTCTGTCATCTTGATTAATCCTTCTAATCACCGGTGCATCGGCTTGACCAGCGGTCCCACTGTAGTTCCCTTTCTCTGACTGCCCATCATTCAGTTCGGGCTGTTCGATAGGCATCGCCTTGTTTCCTCCATTTGACGATCCAACATCATTTGTATCAACGCTTGAACATCGTCCATTGTGATTGGCTCAGGAGTGGCTACTACAACAAGTATTTGCTCAATCACTGGGGGCTGATCTCGGTTCCCATTTGCATTCACGTTTCCGATACGGGTCCTTGCCGTCTTGATCTATACACCGAATAAGGTGAATCTAGATCTTTATTTAGGATTGACGTTTAAATCATCTTTATCACTCCGAAACATTTATATGCTAGTTCTATTGTTCTAATATCGCAGTTAAACGCTTAGAATCCTAAACACATAAGGTTTTCAGATCCGGTCGGCAATAAACCATAGATCCGAACAAATAACAGCATATCAGGCATAAGCATTTAACACATAAAAGCATTTTAGGCACAATTCCTAAAATAAGCTAGTGCTCACACCTCACAGTCATCGCTTAGCATTCTAAGTTTAAGTCTAGAAATAAATCCATATTCCTAGTTTGCTTAAACTAATGCTCTGATACCAACTGTGACATCCCCATTTTCACGGCCAGAAAAGACCGATTTTGTTTATACTTTATAAAAATCAGAGTACCTCTTTTAATAAAAAATGTTGCGGAATTTGTTCCCAGTAAAACATGATAAATACGTTATCAAAGCACTTCCAAAGAAAAGTATTTTTATTCATTTTTAAACATTTGGGATGTCATCGTCAATACAGAAACATAAGCATAAACAGAACTTACATTCATTATCACTAGTGATTTATATCTCCTTAATCTCTCAGTGTAATGTGACTTCATATCAGCACCTGTGATATAAATAAACTGAGTGGGTCAGGTTGGGAAACCTGGTGAGTACATAGGGATTTCAATCCCACAATGTTATACCATATATATATATATATATATATATATATATATATATATATATATATATATATATATATATATATATATAGTTTAAAACTCACAAAATATACAATTTCACCATATATATATATATATATATATATATATATATATATATATATATATATATATATATATATATAAACAACTCTTATCCCACCCTGTCGATCCTCACAACGAGACTATCCATACTCTCGGACCTAAGATTAGCCGTTTTACCTAATCCATACTCCCGGATCAGAAATAAACGACTTTACCTAATCCATACTCTCGGACTAGGGACGAATGACTAATCCATACTCTCGGATTAATGATGAATGATTATGCCTAATCCATACTCTCGGACTAGGGACAATGACTATGTCTAATCCATGCTCCCGGATCAATGACATATACTAAGGTTTTATTCTCTGAGTATAATTCACTCGTACTCGTAAGAAAACACTACCCAATATTCCTCATAATTAATTTAGGTTTACTCTTTATTCTAAATCAGCATATATAATCAGGTATGTTCTTTAACAAGTATCTCATGCAACATCAAATAATTCGCACATAAACATATATTTAATACTTCAATCGATACTTGTATTAAAATCATGTTCATGAAAGGGACTATGCACTCACACATCTCCAACAAATATTTAACTCTTTAACATGTATTTAATACTTTAATTAATACTTGTATTAAAATCATGCTCATGAAAGGGACTATGTACTCACACATCTTCAACAAATATTTAACTCTTTAACATATATTTAATGCTTTAATTAATACTTTTATTAAAATCATGTTTATGAAAGGGACTATGCACTCACACATCTTCAACAAATATTTAACTCTTTAACATATATTTAATACTTTAATTAATACTTGTATTAAAATCATGTTCATGAAAGGGACTATGCACTCACTTGAAAAGGTGGTGATTCCGAACTCAGACAGCGCTTCGCTTCTTAAAAATAATTTCCTTCGAAGAAACAACGGGTTTTATAGAAAACCGGGCTTTGCTTGGAGTAGCATTCCCGAGCCGAAATGCTCTTCCTCTCGGAGTCGTCGAGCACTCTGGGGCTTCCGCCTCGTGCTAGGGAGGTTCCCTAGGCTTTTCGGGGGGTTTCGGGGCTAGAGAGAGTGTAAAAAGAAGAAAGCAATGGCCAAGATTGTGCCACATGTCACCATCTAGTAGCAAGACTTGGGGAGAAAGCAATGACCAAGATTGTGCCACATCACCTATTTTCGCACAGCACACTTCCAACTTCTAAAATCCGTAAATTTCACATACAACCTCCGTTTTTGACATTCTTTATATCCACATGTAGGTAAAAATAAGATCTACAACTTTCATTTTGACTCCATCGGCTAATTCTCAACCAATCTTAAATTTAACAGTACGAGGAGATTATACTGTTAAATGTCCACGTAAAATTCATAACTTCTACATACAGACTCTGTTTTCGTCCGTATTTTTACCGTTGAGTTCCTATTAATGAGATATTCAATTCTCATTTAGGTCGCGTAGGCCAAAAACCGCTCGAACTAAAATTCGAGTTTCGGACACTGCACTATTATGCCAAATCTTAGAAAGTTCATAACTTCCTCATACGAAGTCAGATTTGGGCGTTTTTTTTTTGTATCTTCTCGGTTTAACATATACTACAACTTTTATTTGGAACGATAAGGCTAAAAAGTCCTTTATCAAAAATTCACTATTTACGTCTCCCAGTGTCGTGTCGGTTTTACCGTAAAACTTCGACGGGCCATAACCTCTTCGTTATAACTCGGATTTCGGCGTTCTTTATATGTAAGGAACCCTTGAGACATATTATAAAACTTGGTTACGATTATTTATTCTAAATAATCTTTTGTCGAAAAGTCATTTCCGACCCCTATTATCTCTAAATTGACTAGCCCGGATCTACGGGCGTTACATATCCCCTTCTGCAGATTAATGACCTCTTTGATCAGTTGCAAGGTGCATCTTGGTTCTCTAAGATAGATATGAGGTCTGGGTATCATCAGGAGAGAGTGAGAGTGGAGGACGTGGAGAAGACCGTGTTACAGACTTGTTATGGGCATTTATGAGTTCGTGGTGATGCTATTTGGGCTCACCAATGCACCTGCTTTATTCATGGATTTAATGAATTGGGTATGCAGGCCGATGTCATTGTATTTATTGATGATATTTTGGTGTATTCCAAGACCAGAGAGTTGCATGAGGAGCAACTTTGAGGGCTTTTGGGGGGTTTTGAGGCGGCAACGACTTTATGCCAAGTTCTCGAAGTGTGAGTTTTGGTTAAGAGAGGTCCAATTTCTTGGCGACCTCGTTAACCAGGATGGGATTTGGGTTGATCCGGCCAAGATCGAGGCTATAATGCAGTTGGAGGCTCCGAAATCTCCCTCAGAGATGAAGAGTTTCTTGGGTTTTGTAGGGTACTATCATAGATTTATTCAGGATTCTCCAAGATTACAGTACCCCTTACTCGTCTGACACGGAAGGGGGGTGGATTTCCAATAGGGCCCTGAGCAACATTCGACATTTGAGACTCTTCGGCAGAGGTTATGTGAGGCCCCGATATTGACCCTCTCAGAGGGAGTCAAGGATTTTGTGGCATTCATTGATACCTCTAACACTGGTTTGGGGGCAATCTTTATGCATAGAGGACATGTGATTGCTTATGCTTCGTGGCAGCTGAAGCCGCATGAGAGGCGTTATCCCACGCATAACCTGGAGTTGGGGGAAGTGGTTTTCACCCTCAACATTTGGAGACATTATCTATATGGGTCCGTTGTACTGTCTACACAGATTACAAGAGTTTGAGATATTTTATGGATCATACAAACCTGAACATAAGGCAGCACAGGTGGTTGGACGTGGTCAAGGATTATGACTACAAGATCCTATACCATTTGGGTAAAGCGAATTTGGTAGCAGATTCTTTGAGCCGCAAGTCGGCTGGGTCTTCGGTCGAGAAGATTTGTATGAGGATATCCGTTGATTCTTTTCTTTTGGGATTGATCAGAGAGGCTCAGGCGGAGGGAGTTCGGAAAGAGAAATGGAAACAGGAAATAATCACGGGTGAGACTGACAGATTTGTCATGGATAGTCGAGGGTTATTGACCCGGTGTGGTCGGGCTTGGGTTCCAGTTTCAAGCGGGATCAGGCAGATTGTGTTAGAGGAGGCTCATAAGTCTTGTTTTTCTATACACCTGGGATCCACCAAGATGTATAGGGATTTGACATTTAGGTACTTGTGTCTATCTATTAAGAGGGATATAGCTTGGTATGTCGAGAGGTGCTTAACCTGCAGGATGGTCAAGGTCAAGCATCAGAGGATGCATGGAAATCTGCAACCTCTGGAGGTTCTCGTGTGGAAATAGGAACATATCACTATGGATTTTATCACCAAATTGCCGAAGACGACCAACGGTTTTGATACTACATAGTTCATCATGGATTGATTGACCAAGATTGCCCACTTTTTGGCCATCCAGGAGAGCTCTTCCGTTGAAAAGTTGGTCGATGTGTATGTCTAGGAGATTATTGCTGGTCATGTGGTTCTGGTCTCTATTGTTTTCGAACGAGATGTTCGGTTCACTTCCCTTCTCTGGCATAAATTTCGCGAGGAGCTGGGCATGAGGTTGCATTTCAACACTGCATCTCATCCGCAGACTGACAGTAAGAGTGAGAGGACTATACAGACCCTCAAGGATATGTTGTGGTCTTGTGTTATTGATTTTGGTAGGAATTGGGATTCCTTCCTACCTCTAGCGGAGTTCTCCTACAACAACAGTTATCACTCCAGCATTGGTGCTCCGCTATTTGAGGTCTTATATGGACAAAGGTGTCGTACCCCAGTTTGTTGGGGAAAGGTTGGTCATAGGGTCATGGGAAGGACTGAAGTAGTACTTCAGACCAAGGAGCTTATCCAGTTGATCAAGCAGAGACTGCATACTGCTCAGAGTCGGTAGAAGAGCTATGTCGACCGAAAGTCACACCTTGGAAGGGTGTGATATGCTTCAGGAAGAGGGGGAAATTGGGTCCTCGGTTTATTGGACCTTTTCGGGTGATTTCCAGGGTTGGAAACGTAACTTACAGGTTGAATTTTCTAAGCGAGCTCAACCAGATCCACAACACTGTCCATGTCTCTCAGTTGCGGAAGTGTGTGTTGGACAGCGAGGTAGTGGCACCGTTGGATGATATTCAGGTCGATGAGCACCTGAACTACGTTGAGAGACTAGTAGCTATCCTGGAAAGGAAGATGAAAGTCTTGCGCAACAAGGAGATACCTTTGGTAAAGGTTTAGTGGTAACATCGGAGGGGTTCCAAATGGACCTGGGAGCCTAAGTTAGAGATGCGGAATCATTACCCGGAGTTGTTCGCATCAGTTGACTTTGAGGACGATGTCTGATTCAAGTGGGGGAGAATTGTAAAACTCGGATCAGGTGCACATTATCTTTAATATTGTGAAGTCAAAAGTTTCAATATTATCCCTTCTCACGACGTGAGGAATGCCTTCTCATGTTGTGAGGAGTGATTTGGACCTATGCATCATTTTAAGGTTCACGGTGTGAATAGTCTAGTGCTCACGCCGTGAGGGCGGCTGATGACCAAAACCCTAAGTTTTTGGTATTTAAAGGAATGAGAGGGCTAGGGTTGCTCACCCTCAGCCTTTCTAACTCTCTAAACCTCCAAAAACCCTAATCTCACTCCTCTATAAGATCCTTTGTCATTTGGGTGCATTTATAGCTTGAAGAAGAAGAAAAGAAGAAGGAAGTGCTCTAGTGGTGGTATGGGCAAAGTATCATCATAATCACCATCTTTTCCTGCTTTTGGACCCTTGTAAGTATCAAAGGCTCAAACTTTATTGCTTATCATGGATAGATATTGAGTTTTGTCCATCTTATTGATGTTATTACATGCTTGAGTGGAGTAAATCCATAAATTTGGCAACTTTATGGATTATAAGAGTCCTTAGAGCATAATATTATTCAGATCTGGAAGTTGGTTTGAAGCTTATTTCTTCCATTTTTGACCTAGAAAGTGGATGATCACGTTCGGTGCATGCATGGCCATAAAGTAAATATTTTTATGGACTTTAGGGGCCCCCTTTAACTTTTGGATGAAGTACACTTGAAGAAATTAATGGAATAAGGGCTTAAAATGTTGACCCTTAGCCTGAGATAGCGCTCATGATGTGAAGATGTAAGATCTCACGAAGTGAGATTTGTAGCATCCCCGTCTTCTGTTAGAACCCTTGGAGCTCAAGACGTAAGAAAGGGTGCTCACGTCGTGATTCCAGTTCAGGTGGTTTCTTTGACAAATTTGACTAGTTTGGGTCGTGTCGAGTGGGAATCAGACCGAGTACACTGTCACGACGTGAGTGTGAGTTAACTTTGACCAAGTTTGACCTAAGGGCATTTTGGGATTTTGATTATGATTAATCATTTGCTGGGATAGGTGACGGTTAGAGATTAGATTTTAAGTCGAGATCTCATCAGCTTTTGTCCGGTCTGTGAAGTGAGTTTTCCTCACTGTACTTGCGGATCGAATGAACTAAGCTCGGCCCTTTAGATTTGATATCCTACTATGTGATAGTATGTTATCGTACTTTAGTGATATGTTAGATCGGTATCCTGGCATATAGGATGATGCTATGCTTAATGATTTGTAGATCTGCCTGACTGTCTGTAGACTGTTTATATGTTTATCTGTTATATTTGCACACATTTGGTTGGTGGTTGAGGCTTTACTGCTTTGTGCATAACCCAACAGACCGAGGCATACCAACCCGATGGTTGATTGGGCCCGAGGGTATTCCATCCCCAAGATGACATGACCCGTTGTATATTAGCATTCCAACCCGGTGGTTGATTGGGCCTGGGGTATTCCAACCCAATTATTGACTATACCTATAGTATATTGGCAATCCAACCCGATGGTTGATTGGAACCAACATGCTGCAATTGTATAAGTTATCTGTTTATGTGTTGGTACTTTGGGGGAACTCACTAAGCGTTGGCTTACGGTTTTGGGTTATGTTTAAGGTACTTCAGATGACCACGGGAAGGCGAATGCGTGATAGTACACATCCTCTTGCTTATGAATTATGATTTTGGGAGACTCAGATGTTTGAAAATGTTTTGAAAACTATGATAGTAAACAATTTATGAATTTGGGTTGGTTTTAAAAGTTTAAAATTTCTTGTGATTTTTTATGGGTGTTACATTGTTGTTGTTGTAGATTTATGTTTTCTTAAAAATGTCGACGTGTCCGCCATGAGTCGGATGTTGAAGACTTTGCTAAAGCCGTCAGTGGTAAGATTTTCCACATGAAGCGTCGAGTACGAGTGTGTTTAGATAACTCATAGGTGATTGGAGATATCAGTAGCAACTATTTTTACAAGTGTAAAGGTAAGGAACATATCTCCTTCATAGGAAATCAAACTTGGTCTTCTTGGCTAAGTCGTATTAATAGTTGTTTCATTCTCTACATAATAAACTCTTCTACTCTTTCTAATGTTTGATAATTTGAACCAATTCCATGTTTCAGGAATCAACAATCTAATATTTATCTTTTAGGTTAAATATTGTTGGTGCTTAGGTCTTTTTTGTTAGATTATAGCAATTTATAGGATTCTGCTTACTATATCCTTAAGAAGATGCATGACTTGTATTTTTAGCCCAATTGAAAGCATATGTAGTCTAATGCATGTGTAAAAAACATATTGAGAGGCTAATCTAAGGTATAAACACATTCTTTTGTTATTACTCATTTACTGATTAAATTCACATTTGAATACTCTTCTCATCACTTTTTTTTTCATTGCAGCTGAGGGTGCTGGAAATGGTCTGCAATTCATCATTATTAGAAATTTCAATTGGACTGTCTCTAAGATGGATTTTATTCCAGGGATTGATGGTCCTGGTGAAGATGTTCTAGGGTTTTTATAGCATTAGTAATGCATGTTTTAAGTATATTATTAATATTAGCTAATTAATTAATTAAACAAATCGTTATCTGAACTTAATTAGTAGTTAATTTGGTGAATAGAATCTTCATAGGCATGAAAATTTCAAGGTGGTGGATGGTGATGAATCCCAGAGGACCTTTGGTTATATCAAGGATGCTATTGAAACTACTTTAATGATAATTGTATGTTACTTATTACAACAATCTTAATTCCCTTTTAACATATATTAATCAAGACTATTTTTTTTTCATAGGATAATCTTGGTACAATTAATGTTCCATACCATTCCATTTAGTGGTGATACACTGTACAATGGAAAAGGGAAACTTTAGTGATGTTAACAATGTTCAAAAGATCAATTTTGACACAACATTAGCAATTGGAAACAAAATAGCCATCAAGAGTTGTTGAGTCTTCCTCTTGCTGAGTTGGAAATATGATACATAATATCTCTTGGTGGTGGTGGTAGGGGGTATAAAAAGTATGGTAACACACTTGCTTTATCTTAAAGAAGCAGAAAAACAAATGGATTATGAGATCCACTATAATTTGAGGCAAAAAAGGGTTATTCCCTATATGTGTTGTTTTTACTTTATGGGGTTTACTTTTAGGTTTAAGATTGAACCTGTAGCTAATGGTATTTATATAAAATTTTGAAGGAAATTACAAAACCTGAAAATGCAGAAAAGGTTATAAGTCCTGTTTTGGTAATAAATGTTCTCCATGGTATATTTTGACCAAAATAATTAATCTTACATATAGGTAATCATAATAAGTAACCACAAATTGTTAATAAAGTAAAAAAAGATCTATATATTGGCATTATTGGACATATCAGATATTTAATTAAAAAACATGTTATATTAAAAAATCAGTCTTTAACTTTCATTTAATGCATATTTTAATACTAATTTATTTACATCAAAATAGGTTTATTTTTATCTCTATCGGCCAGTGACCTTAGTCATAGAAAAGTTCATAAAAAATTTCAAATATTTTTTTGAACTTGCACATGATACCAACAACATACACTACCACTAGAGGCCGCACTATTCATTTTTTAAGAAGAAATGTTCTATAATCAATTTATATACTTTTTATATTAGAACTCATAAAATTTATATCTTGTATCAGGTTAATTTTTAGAAAAAAATGATTTCACCATGAATTTCTTTTTATATGTAGATATGACTATTAGCTTGCATAACATGCAATGATCATGTTGCAGTTGTCCATACTAACAGGATAAAGATCCATAAATATTTTCACTTTTTTTCTTCCTTTATTTACCTTATTTTATATCACTAATTCAGCAGGTAATAGAAAAAATGATAGCTAATGCTCTTGGCGTGCACGTTTTTCGGTAGACAATCGCCGAAAATATTTTCATGGTAGCTACTGTGTGTTTTCTAATAGAGGTGGTCTAATAAGATATTTCAGTGATAGCATCCTACTTTCATTTTTTTTAAATTACTTAGTTAAATTACCAGTTATAACAATGAACTTACATTGTATTTGGATCAAAGTACTATAACTGGTCAGATTCTTCAAAATAAAATGATATATACAGAAATGAAAGTAGCCTGCCATAACAATGCCCTCCAATTTATTTACATATATAGCATCCTACTTTGATTTTTATTTAATTGGAAATTTAGAAAAAGAATAATAAAGATTTACATAAATCGAGTATGTGATTACTTTTAATATTTGGAATTTTATTGTCCATTACTTTATGTTGAGAGCTTGAAAAAATGGTGCTTAATGGATTTGCATTTTAATGGTGCTTAATGAAGTTCTATTTCGTCTTTTGTAGGTTTAAATAGGAACCGTAAGTTGATATTATCAAAAAGAGATAATGAGTGTATTTCTTATCAACACACCACTAACAAAAGCCTATTAACAATAATCACTTCTACTTCCAATACAACTTGCATGTTTGACTACCCAAAATGTACAATACTTAAGAACTCTATTTCACCATACAAACTCACAACCTCTAACGCCAAAAATCAACAAAGGCTAACTCTAATGGAACCCAAAGAGATGGAAGACCCAATCAAGAAATATATGGTTGCTTCATTTCAAAATCTATATGGTTGCTTCATTTCAAAATCTTATCAAACAACAGCAAACTATTAGGACCAACCTTAGAATCCAGTATGAAAACCTGCTCCAACAGCCGCATTTGAAGGAGCAACCCACCAACAACATAGCATGTTAAATGCCTTTCACCTTTCAGTCACTATCATCACATTCCTCTCTCAATCCTTCTCTCTAATTTCTAAGTGGTGATATGTGTGACATGAGAGGCCAGAGATAGAACTGTGCAATAATCAAAGCTAGGGAATCTTGCCCCGATGGATTTTCATTATATTTTCCATTTCCATCCATTCAGGATTAACTCAAGGTGTTACCGATCTTCCATTAAAGGATTCGCCTCTAACTATAAGTTATCATGTTTATTTATTTCTTGCATGTCATGTTATTATTTAGTTTTAACTTTAAAGGGTAAAATTAACAATTGATATCAACATGGTTTTACAGGAATTGGCAGTTTACACCCCAAACGTGGCATTGATTGTCACTTTGTTAAGATTCCACACAACAAGAAAGTGTCATCTATCTTCAATATTTGTTATATACCTCATTTTAAAAGGATTTATCCTTTTTATATTATTTTATAAATTTTATTATTTTGACAGGCAGTTTTGTGAAAGTTTATGGTATACACTGGGTGCATGCAATGATTATGTATCCCAATCAACACGAACCTTGATGTCACTCTTAAAAGAAAATTTACATCTCATCACTTTCATCATGTGTATTTTAGTCTTTTTTATGTTCATCTTCTAACTCCTCTCTTTGTTAGTATGTGTTGAAGGACATCTTTCTCAATATGCCTCTTTTCAATTCTAAATTGGAGCAAGTTACTAGAGAATAACTTTTTTAGCTTTCAAAAAATTGAAAAAATAATCTAGGAAAGGTACATGGTATCAAGTTGGTCTTGAAGGCATTAACAACGAGAATTGTACATATGTTATTGGGGAATACGGTTTCTTATTTTACTTTTTTTTTTTCAAAACCAAAAAGCAAAGTACATTGCTATTATGTGACTTTTTAATGTTTGTTATATTGTCAAATCTATAAAGAGGCATCATTATATATTGCAAATATTACAAAAAAAAACTACTTGTCTCTTTTATCTTACATCGTTGAATCAAAATAAACCTTGACCAGACCCATCCAAAGCAGTGCCGGACCTTCCTCTAGTTTGGTATAAAAAATGTAAATTCGTGGAGACAACCCTATATATATATATATATATATATATATATATATATGTCCCAGACGACTTGAACCCTTGATTTCAACTTGAAGGAGGGATAGAAGCTCTTTGGTGCTTATACATCTAAAAAGTTATTGTCTTGAAAACTTTCATTTTATTATTTGAACTATGCATTTTTTTGGGCTATAAGTTATAACCTTCTGGGTGTGCTATTAAACAAAATTTGGATAATATTTATAGTGTAAGTGAAGTTAGTAGTAAATTACAAATTAAGACCTATAAGATGATTAAAATTCAACTTCTCATCCATCTATTAATATGTGATGAGTTGTTACAAGTCGGTTCTCAAATAAATCAAAGTATGAGTGGTTGGCACAACTCAAAATTCACTAGTACAAAACTAGTCTTTGGCCACACAAAAAACATGTCACTATAGACATTTTATGACATTTTTTTTTCATTCAATGTGTAACGAATAGACATTTTATCACATCATTAAAGGTAAGTTATGGTAACGTTTAATTGTGGTGACTATGACCCATAAAAACCGTTAGTATAGGTAAAAACCTTCATCATAGGGTACCAATTTTTGTAGTTTTTCAATCATTTTTTGATAACCGTCAGCATAAGCTACTTTCCCTCACAAGTTATGTTTTCATGAATATTGCTGAATTTTAGTGACACATAATATATTAAATCATGACAATAAACTACTTTTATTCACACGATATTTTGTTTGTCATGACTATTGTTAAATTTTAGTGATACATAATATATTGAACAGTGACCATAAACTACTATCAGTCACATGTTTCTTTGTTTTTCATGACTATTGTTGACTTTTAGTGACACATAATTGCCGGGTTTTACATACTATAACACTCCTATGGTGCACATACAACCCTAATGTTTTGGATCTAAGTTTTCTCTAGTTATAGATGCAACAAAATTATCCAATTCATGAAGCCTAAAACTAGCATACAATTGATATATGAATCATAAAACTAGTTAACATATTACCTCTTGTTGTACCTTGTTGACTTTGGCCTTTCAAGAGTTTAGCACCTCAAGTGTGATGCCTCAAACGGTTCACAACACACCATGAACAAATGGAGGACTTGAGAGAGAGGTATGGATACACAAAAATCGGCTAGGTCTTTCCTTTGAACTCATAGATCCGATTTTAGGCTTAGGGGGAATACATATATGGTGTAGAATTCCAAGAGTCATATGCAAACCCTAATTCTTACACTTAGGCTTATGATCCAATAACTCTTATGGACTAACTCTTCATAGACTCTCACATAAACTTAGTCTACCATGGATCAATAGCCCAAACCATATGTATTACTGATTTACATAATCAGTCCTCATTAATTTAATTAATCTCTTTAGATCACTAAATTAATTCCAAATTAATTATTGATCAATACTAATTAAATAATATGATTTCTCAATTAATATATTATATTTATAATATATTAATAAATCACAAATAACCTCTTTTTCAAATATCTATCCTATCAAATTGCCCTGGTGAATTCAACCCAAAATGAACTATGCTACTCTCGGGTCAAATACATACCAGTAATATATTAAATCGTAACCATAAACTACTTTTAGTCACACAGTTTTTTGTTTTACATGACTATTTTGACTTTTAGTGACACATAATAGACTAAATGCAACTATTGTTGACATTTAATAATAGTTTTTTTTTTCGTGCTTCATGACTATTTTTGAACAACTTAAAATCATATATATGTCAAATATTGACCAATTAACATCATGTATGTTACTCTGCTAAACATCCTAGAAGCATTTAAGAGAGTTGATTGAACATTAATAAATTTGATTCCTAATGACTAGTAAAAAATAAGATACATCTCATGAGAATTAAAATGGAAGTATGGATCATTTGCTTCAAAGGTCATTGTTGTTAGTTCTTGTATAGAATTAGCTTAACATACCACTCCACAAGCTGCTAAAATGTAAGAGTCATATATGTAATCCACATTTTCAAATAAAACAAACAGGTATCAAGTTTTTTTTTTTTTTTTTTTTTTTTTTTTTTTTTTTTTTTTTTTTTTTTAGTTTAAACAGTAAGTAAATCCAACCTATTATAAAGATTCATCAAGTAGGGCTACAAATGAAAGACTATGTTTACCACCATCAACGGAAATTCCAAGCTCAATCATGGTTGCATCTAAATTAGGGCTTAGAGATGAAAAAGAAGAAGAGATTACCTGGAGTGGAATCGTGTTCAATGCAATATCTGATCTTAAAAATGAACGAGGGCAAGGAAATGTTTGGGAACTATGAGCGACGATTAAAATGTTGAAATGTGGTTTGGGAGATGAAGGCTAAAAGAGTTTAAACATGAAGAGGCTGTGACGAATGTGGTGTCATTTGCAGGACACCACGTTTGACTAAACATTTGCAGATAGACCGTCAGAGGTGAAATCAGAAGGAGATGAAGAAATGAAATTACGAAATCCAGAGTTGAAATCAAAAGCCCTAAACATTAAAATTGCATAAATAGATTGCAAGGCACATTACAAAATTATTGAAGAAGAAGAAGTGAAATTGGAAGGCGATGAGAGATTTATATCTGGAACTTGATTCTTATTGGCTGCTGGAGAGAATGTAGAAGCTAGGTAGAGACACAGGGCAAGCGTAGCGAATTTAACACATTGGAGGTGGAGCGGAGGCGATGCCGATGAAGCGCTAGAGTGAGACGACGGAGCAGGGTAAAGGAGTTTGCAAGCGACTGAAGAATAAATCATAAAAGAGAGGGGAGGAGACGAACAATTAGAGGCACAATTGTATTGGGTCAAATGAAGCAAAAATAATTTAATTGTATAAAAGTTTTCATTAATCTTTGAGGGGAGAGGAAAACTAAAATCTTGAATTTTTGGTAAGGAGGGAAACAAATGTTAGAAATTTTTGGTAGAGATGAAAAATGTTGAAATTTTAATTACAAAGAAAAAAAATTAACTCCTCCAAATCTTTCATGTTTTCACTTTTAAACAACAGTGTCTATAAAACACTTATAGTGACATGTTTTTTTTTTTTTTTCTTTTATTTTTACAATTTTTTTTTCTTTTATTGTTACACTTTTTTTTAACTATTGGAGGCATATAAATATTAAAACGTGACTATAAAATACTTTTAGTTATATGTTCTTTTTTTTAATATCATAGTAATATACTTATAGTCACATGTTATTCTTCTTTTATATTCAAAATCATTAATTTAGGAATACACATGAAATTAAATTGTTATCATAAAACAATTATAGTCACATATTTTTTTAAATATCATAATAAAATATATACAATCACAATGATCTACCATAACTAATTGCTAGTATTTGTCACATTTTTTTTATGTAAAACAATGACAAAATATGTGAAGATAGTTTGCAATGGTGATAGTTTTTAACTAATATAACTTAAACATTACTAAAATTTGATTAATGACTTTTAATGACGCAAATAATCAAATCCGTGACAGCCGTTTTTAAAAAAAATATTGTTATAGGTCCTTTTTGTACCGTTGACTTTTGAAATTAAGTTTTTGTAAGATAATAGGGATAAAATAGCCTTGGAAATTCTGAGAATTGTGATTTCACTATCAAATCAAAGTATTGGATGGTACTCCCTAATCTTTGATTGGATAAGACTCAGAAGAGAAAAGAACAGAGAATGAGTATATGAATTTTTGTAAGTACCAGAAAAAACTGACCAAAATCGGTTAAATACCTTCTTTGTCTGAAAACTGTCAAAACTGTCATAAAACAGTTTGGCAACAGTCAACAAACTGTCATAAATCCGGGTTTTCTATAAGAATTAATATCATGTCAACAAACTGTCATAAATCCTAGCTAGGGGTTGCCGCCCCGTGGACCCCGCTCCCAGGGGCGCTGCCCCCGGACCCCCGTTCATTCAGGGGCTTCGCCCCTAAATGACAGTCTACTTTTAATCTTGAATAAACTTAAACAAGTGTCACTCCACAACTTCTTTACTTGTTTAATATTTATCAAGATTACTTTTTGTCAACAAATGTAATCCCATTACACTTAAGTCACGTTACTGAAACAAATCACCAATAGTTTTTTTTGTTCTTGAAGAGTTTGAAGAAAAGAAAGAAATTGAAGATGTATATACGTGTGATATAAAAATGATGACAACAATAATCTTGAAATAAAAAATTATAACTATATATTAGCTTAAATAGCAGTTTCAAATTTGACGAAATTCAACCTTTAACATCCTAGAGTTTTAATAAAATTCTACCTTTAACATCCTCGAGTTTTAATGATTGACAAATAAAACTTTTTTTTGTTATAATGAATCTCTCAAGTTTTTGTAAAATTCAGATTATCCGTTAAGTAAGAAGTTCACAACAAGCCATGAGGCTAATGAAAACATTCTAATAATATGATACACGATGAAATTTCTGATCGTAAAATAAATTAAGGACCAAAGAAGAAAGGAAAATATGATAGATAATTGATGCTAGATGGTAACTATCGTAGTTTCTCTATCTACCATCTAGTATTGATATTGTGATCCCATTTATGGACACTGAATCATCATCTTTTCTCGAAGACTCGCTTTCGTTGTTTAATTTTCTAATAAAGAATCCGGGATGTTTTGGTCGAGGCATTCGTACTGTTTCACTGCTCAATAACAACACCACCTTTGCCATATCAGGCCTATCTTCTGATTGTTCTTGAACACATAATAGTCCAATTTGTATGCACCTTAATACTTCATTTTCTGAAAATTTGACCTTGATAGATTCGTCTAGTAGTTCTAAAGAGTTGTCTTCGTTCCATAACTTCCATGCCTAAGAACATAATGCTTTGTTACAAATACAATGAAGGACCTTAACAAAAATTAGTGCAAGTATATTATGTTTCTAGAATATATATATATATATATATATATATATATATATATATATATATATATATATATATATATATATATATATTCCCAATTACCAATATCACTTACTTGTCCAAGCAGGTTAAGTTGGTTATTTGTGTTGGACGAGCCTCTGTTTCTTTTACCGCTCACTATCTCCAAGATCAGGACCCCGAAACTAAAAACATCAGATTTTGTGGAGAAGTGACCCTCCATCGCATATTCAGGTGACATATAACCACTATAAGAAATTTGTTAATGGTAATAATAATAAGTGAAATTGTCTAAAAGTTACATAATATCATTTGTGTCATAAATATTTATATTTATATGCATGCCACATAGTACATTGATACTTACTACGTTCCAACCACTATCTTTGTTTCTGCTTCGGTTTGATCACTCCCAAAAATCCTTGCGATACCAAAATCTGATATCTTTGGGTTCATGTCCTTATCAAGCAAAATATTACTTGCTTTCATATCTCGATGAATGATTTTAAATCTTGAATCTTGATGAAGATAAAGAAGCCCACGAGCAATCCCACGTATAATATCGAGTCGGATTTTCCAATTGAGTATCATATTTTTCTCTTTGTCTACGGCGATTATCAAATTACACGTTTAGATCTCAACATATAACTTAGGTATAAAAAGAAGAAAGAGTGCAATAGCACTGAAAATTTACCAAAAAGAAACATATCAAGACTTTTGTTGTCCATGTACTCATAAATCAACAACTTCTCTTCAACCTCAATACAACAACCTAATACCCGAACTAGGTTTCGATGTTGGAGTTTTGCAATTAATCGGACCTCATTTTTAAGTTCCTCTATCCCTTGCTCACAAATTCTTGAGAGCCTTTTTACAGCTACAACTTCACCTTCTGTTAATGTACCCTACGGCACCAACAAATTAAATTTCACCATTCTTTATGGTTGTATGGTGCGTTATCTCGTATGATATTATAACTAAAAGTGTTTAAAACTTGATATTAAGAATTCTGGAGATCTGTATTCCAGATGGTAGATATTGATATCCAAATTTTGGGTACGAATTTCGGTATGAAATTTAGATATCAGAAAATTTAAATAAAAAAATTGGATACAAAAATTTTTAACCTGGAAATCTACACTACATATTTTACGCACCATAGTCACATATTATTTCTAGACTTCCATTCGCTCAATATATGGACACCATTGCATCTTTATTGCATAATTGAGCCAACGATTTAGGCTACTATATCCATTTTGAGCGTATAAAGAAATTTAATCATTAAAAACAGGTCGCACTTGTTTCGTCTCCATACCAGAATAATTACAAAACAAAAGATTGCTAATATCATAACAAAGACGACTTGGAATTAAAATACGTATATTTTAGATTTTCAGATAGTCAGAGTATCAAAAATTTCAGAAAATTATCATTTCATATTTCGAATGATTTAAAATGTTTAGATTTTTGATCGGATTTTTGGAATAAGATACTTTTAAGCACGTAATTTTAAATGTTCATATATTCAAGTACTTTACCTTGTAAACACACCCGAACCCTCCTTGCCCAAGTTTATTTTTATCCGAGAAGTTGTTTGTTGCCTTAGCGAGTGTCGTAAAATCAAACAAGGGTAATTCAAGTTCATCCATTGACGTTTCACTATAATAATCTCTTCTACTTGGTACAATTGTCCCATCATTTACCAAGAATTCTTCGGTTCTTTCTTGAGGACCTAATTTGGATCAACACAATTACACAAAATATATCAAGAACATATGAATTACAACCACAAACTATTTTGACTTTCAAAATTCAAACTCTTTTTATTTAAATACAAAACTTTAGTCTTGTAGCTAAAATTTTCGCCAATATTAGAAAATGTTTATGGTTAATGTGGTTTATGAATTAATTTCTAGGGTTATTCACTTATTAACACCAAAATGGATAGGTCTTATATCATAAATTGACAATCTTTTTACAATATCATATAGCCATTCCTAAGATGTAAGTTGGCATTTAACCGTGTTTCGAGTTTAGGCTCAACTCATTTGTAAGGCTAGTTTAGATGAGCCTAGGCTCGAGATCAGATTCATTAACAAGCCCGTTTAATTTTATCAATAACTTAATATATAAATTATTTGATAGTTAATATTTATCAATAGTTTAATATATAAAATAAATGAATAATTATATTATATAAAAACATATATTCTTGTTTAGGTCCACGAGCGCAGTCTAGCTTGGACTAAAACTTGGCTCGATCTTGTTGAAAATATCATTAAACTCGTAGTCAAATTTTTAATGAGTAGTCCCGATTAGTCAATGAGTAGCTCAAGGAGTTGATCCTGATTACCTGTTCTATTAATTGACTTTTTCAAATTTCTTGTTTTCTTCTTCTTCAAGTAGACGAGAATAAGTAGAAATGTGAGCACCACACAAGTACTGGCAGTGATGCCGACAATTTTGCCAACGTGGTTGCCATTGCCGGAGCCATTTTTGGAACTTCCGACGCCCATTGATTGAACTGCAATGAAGAAGAAGTCATAGTTATTAGTGTTTATAATTGTAAAATAAAGCACAACTACTACTTTTAATACACATGATATAAGTTCCTAAAGTGTAATTTGGTGTGTCTCCCAAGATAACCAAGTGTAGCGTGGTATATCTAATATTTTTGCTTGATGAATTTAAAGTATTTTTTTCGTCTAAAAACATGAATATGTCGGTGCAACAATACACAAGGTTAATTCAGAAACCCAAATTCTAAATTGCCCCCAATACCCACAAAATCAAACTCCATATTCCATCCCCGAAACCCCTATTTCATATTATTTTCCTCGCACATCGCATTTCCAAGAGCCCGGAAATGATGAATTATCTGACGAAACACAACCCATCTCTTCAAACCAGAATAACGAATTGACTGTCAAAACCCAACCCACCCCTCAAACCAAAACCAAACCCACAATAAATTTTACCTAATGGGTAATATGACGAGATGTTCCGAAAGAAAAAAAAAATAAGTGACGTTGTTGAAGATGTTTAATTGTGTTTCGGAAAACGAAGAACGTCGAAATCATCAACATGTAGCCTCATTTTGGCAGCAAGCTCTGGAGCTCTTCAGTTCGCAACCTCGTGATACTTATCGTACTAGGCTTCAGTTGAACTCCAAATTAAAGGATTTGTAGGCGAAAGTTAACAAGCTCAGTTGCATCTACAACAAGTGCAACATCCGTGCTAGCGGTAGATCAGATGTTGATGTTTTAAAGTCTACAGATAGAATGCTCTTTTATATTCATGGACATGGGATATTCTAAAACACCACAAAAAATGACTAACCATTGGTGTAATCGATGACAATCCCCTTATTTTTCATCGAAAATGACCAAAGCATCTAACTCCAACATGTACACAACCTCTTTGGACTCCTATTATTCATTTCACTTAAACGAGGTAGTGACATGTTTAATGTTTTAGAATTTTCTATTGTAGAACATCAACCGCGACAATAACAACGAAAAGGAAAGAAAGCAATATCCACATCCTCATCGCACGATAATATCAAAACCTTTGCGAATCAAATTAGACATCTTGCTCAAACGAATAACCATGAGGTGGAGAGAAGAGAGTGATACCGAATTAATAAATTGCATATGTTAGAGGAGTCACGACAGAAAAAAAAAACTAATCATGGAGGAGTTACGCGTTTTTAAAAAAAGATGATTCGAAAAAGATTTGTAATTTTTTCTTCAACTACATAATCGATTAACTATAGGGATGTTGAATGCAGTACTCGTTCCCAAGAAGGAACTAACACATATTAATTGGAAAACTAAATTTTCATAAAATTAATGATGTTGATGTTTGTGAACTAGATATTTTATTACATAAAAGATTATTTATAGATAAGGTTAATGTCATAAAAAATTCGTAGTATTCGTTTTGCTTTTTTGGATAATTTATTTTAATTGTATTAATCAGATGAATAAACCATTGGGTTCTCATCATTATACAATTAGAATGGATTTCAATCATGTAAAATGAATTGTAATGAAATGTAGGTTTATGTAATAATTTATTTACCTATATATGTCTATCTAGGACTAACATGATTTCTCCTGGATTCGAAACATACCTAAATCAGAAGCTGCAACTCTAACGTAAAGATCTTGCCCTCCATTTTCAGAATCAGCATACTGCCTCATATCCATAAGATCCCCTACCCAAATCACACAACCCGACCCGCCTTCAGTGACATTCATACTAGCATAAGCAGCACAGGAACAATTCTTCTTGCATATCGCACCACACTCGCTCAAATTCAGCGTCTTATCTTCAAACACGTTCGAACTCTCCGGCAATTTCATGTTCTTCAATGGCAGAAATCCATCCGACCTGCAATCCAAGTCTGAGCTCCGAACACACCCATCCAACCCATCTCGTAGATCCCATGCTTGCTGGTTTTTCGGCCGGAATCCAGTCGTACAATTGCAGATCGGTGCAGTGGTTGCATCACAAATGCCGAACGAACCACATTCACCAAACTGATCGCATAAATCATCGGGGAAAGACCAGAACACACTCCAGGTATTTGTTGTTTTAGCCCAGACGAATCTTTGATTAATACCAGAAGAATTTATAACCAATCGTGAATAAATAGAACTATCCAGCATTTCAAATGAATAACTAATCTCGTCCGAATTCTCCTCAAGTTCAAACTGCATCATACTCACCCCTTTCATCGCTGGTACACCACTAAATCTCATCCCGTTCCATGGCCCAGTTCGCCAAATTATTGTTTCATTCTTCACTGTTAAAAGCTCCGGGAACCCAATGATATTCATTTTAAAAGTATAATCACCGGTCGTCGGATCGTTGTTTGTCTTCCACGACTGCAAAACCCGATTAATTCCAGATTTCCTATCCCACCCCAGTTTCATCTCCGGCAATAGAGTATCAGTCGGATAATCAAAGCTTTGCCAAATGTAATTCTCCGGATTCTCATCGTTTTCTGGACGAAGCACAAAGTTACCGTTGTCTAAAAGCTGCGCCACCGTGTTCACCACCTGCGTAGATTGATTTGAGGACCAGACGACAGCTCCCGTTTGATTTACAAGCACCAGGTTGCTGTTGTTGACGATGGTTAGGCTCCCGGACGATGAAGTAATGGGGGTGTCTCTATTAGCTACCCATACAATTGTTCTCGGCTCAATTTGCTTGTACCAAATGCCTATATACAGATAATTGCTTGTATTGAAGAAACCCAACTCGAAAACTTCACCATTAGAGACTAGAGTTTGATTGGTGATGAGAGGTTGTGTGGGTGTGATGGTGTCAATAGCTAGAGAGAGAAAAGGGTAGAACAGAAAGAATATGACATGGCTATGGAGGGATTTCATTCTCTGAAAGTTACAATCACCAACAGAATCGAGCTTTGTGTTTATTGGACCGGGGTATTGGAGATTATATGTTGGTTCTTATCTTTTAAGGAATTCGTGGAAATGGTGGAACAAGTCTTCAAATGTATATTTTTAATTCTGAAATTCTTTGATTATTTGACCATTTTTAAATAAAATGATAGACGTATATTGACCAATAATTATGGAAATTGTATAGTGAATTACTCGTCCTAATGATGATCTTCAAAAACTATTATTAAGATAAGCATGTGATGTATATCAAAATTAATCGATCAAGAGCAATGATAACTGGACTAGTGAACAAATTAGACCGGATAAACATGTTGTTGTATGTGTTGTGGGAGGTTGAAAAAGCTTAATCCTGACATATCAGTTTGGTTCATGTTTCTTCTCGTGTAAACTCGTTTAGTTAATTGGGATGTAATCTTTTACTCATTTGTTTATTTTGTGTGAGATTAGTTCGTTTTAGGCTTTAAACCTTGTAAATGAATTGAAACACCAAAGGTTGAAAGCACTTAACCCTAGCCCTATGTGTTTATTTTTTTGTGTCGTATCGTTTTGTTTAAACATAACATTTAAACCAGTTGAAATCTTTTATTTAACATAACATTTAAACCAGTTGAAATCTTTTATTTAATTTAAATCCGTTTATTATGTGTGGAGTTAACATATCATGTTAGGTTTACCAGACCTATCATACCAGACAAAAAAAAAAAAAAAAAAAAAAAAAAAAAAAAAAAAAAAAAAAAAAAACTGAAAATACATATGAATTAATCTGATCGAATTAGGAACTCTTGTTTGTTGAAAAGGATAGTATAAATAGCAAATCATCCCTAATAAACAAGCATTCAAACACAGGTTGTATGTCGAAGAGAGTGAGGAACCAGGGAAGGTTTGTTTTGTTATTCTGTTATAAGTATAAATTATAATGTTATTTATTTACTGCAAATTGCAAATGTCAACTCTGGTATCACATCAATGTGAAATCATCATCTTTAACTAATCTATCAAAAAATTATTATAATCGGGAGGAAGTTTTGTGACACTACTAGAAAACTGGTGCAATAGCTATAGCACAATCCGTAGCTATAAGCGGATAGTTATGAAATTACTACGGAAAAATGTCTATACATAAAGGCCCGTGGCTAATTTATAGCCATGGATTAGCTAAGGAATCGCTACAGAATTTTCCATCGCTACGGAATTTTCCGTAGCTACAGAACTAAATAATTACAGATTTCTTACAGAATAGCTACGCAAATGGATAGTTTCAGAATAGCTACCGAATAGTTACGGATCCAAATAGCTACAGATCCAAATAGCTACGGAAATCCGTAGCTATTCCGTAGCTAACTTCGTTTTATTAAAAAAAAAATTAAAAATTTCCAATTTTTTGTCAAATAACACATTCAATTCACATTTGTTCCAAATAACATATAAAATACACCAAAAAGCGTCCCTAATACCAAATTTGACACATTCCATTCCATTGTCTAAAATACCATACAAAATTAACCACTAACAAAACACACGAACAATACCAAGTGTTTACAAATTCAATTCTTCCAAATACCATACAAAGTAAGCACTAACAACACAAACAAACAATATTAATTACAAATTCAATTGTTCCAAAATAAATATCAGTTGTCCACTACAAGAAGATTGGGCAACAGCGGCGACACACGTCGCCGCTAAAGGTTAGGCTTGTCGCCGCTAATACCTTTAGCGGCGACATGTCGCTGCAAATACGTTGCCGGTATTGATTCGTCGCTAATACGCTCAATGTCGCCGCAAATACTTGATGTCGCCGCTAATACTCCCGTCGTCGCTAATGCTGCCCGTCGCCACTAATATGTTGTCGCCGCTAATAGGACGCCGTCGCCACTATTCCCGTCGCTGCTAATGCTCTTTTGATTTTTTTTTTTGTTTATTTATTTCACATTAAATTTATAATCAATCCAAATATTAATCCATATAGCATTTGAAAAATCTGATAATTTTATATAGAAATATTAATACATAAAATCAATCCAAAATATTAATACATAAAATCAATCCAAAATATGAATCCATATATATACAACATTTAGTATTGTTTCGAATTACAAAACGTTTCATAAAATCCTAAAATAACTACTCGTCCTCATCATCATCTCCATTATTTGGTGGCGGCAATGAGCGAAACCACTCTTCCAATGCTGCAGGAGAAGCCGGGTCCTGTAGTATTGTTTGGAGCATTTGCAACTATAAAAAAAACAAAATATATTAACAATATATCAGAATAACATTATAATTAATTATACCATTCCATTATAGCATTTACTAACAATTACCTGTGATTGTGGTTGTTCTTGTGTCATTGGTTGTTGCTGATCGTACATAGACACAACGGTAGGGGGTTTACGCCCAATGCCTCTGATATGTCCGCGTCGAACACCCAATATTCTTTCAAAACAATCTTTTATATCAGTTGGTGCTAGACCGCTTGCCTCAAAAGTAGCTTGGGTTCGTTGGTTTATCTCTTCGAGTAAAGCATTCTGTATTTTTTAAAAACAATAAAAATCATAAAAATTAGATTACTAAATATCTTTGACGATATAAACACTTATATGAAAAATACAAATTAACCACTTACGTAATGTTGCTCGACTGCAGGACTATAAAATACCCCTTGGCGATTGGAATTAGCTTTACGAAAAGCTTCGATTCGACTGATATCCTATTTAACATTAAAATTTAGATTAGTTATACTTTAAATAAATATTTAAATATATCATAACTTACCTCTTTAAAACATGCATTGCTGTATGAGTTCGACCCCCCTCTGTTTACAACTACTTGTTTTGCACGACATTCCTTGTTTGACGCCGAACGCCTTAAAAATTCTGGCGTTTGAAAATGTTCGACTGCCTTCGCCCAATTTTCATGTGACATTCTGTTAGGGGGGTTGTTTAATGCAGCTTGGATATCTGCAGGCCCCCCGATTTCCTTAAAATAAGCATGAGCTTTACTTTTTCGACCTCTGTAAACTTTTGCAAGACTTGAATCAATGCTCCTCAACAATTGAGCACGCTCCGGATCCATGTTAACCTTATCCAAATCAAATTTATTCTGCAAAACACAAAAAGTTTAGTTAATTAAATAACAATCACAACTAAAATTAAAATTGTATCCAAGTTACCTTTAGATGAACAACTGCTGCGTTCCTTAAAGCAGGGGAAACATTGTCCCAACCAGATACGTTGAAAGGGACATTGTTCCACAAATACCTCCCAATTTCATGGGTGAACCAATTACCACGCTTCCCGACAGGGAAATATGTGATCTCCCTGTCGAAATCCAAATCTATGGGCTTTCCCTTATTTGCCCTTATCAACTTTCCCAACTCAATATTTTTTGACATGCCTCTCCTTTTTTTAGGAAGCTCGGCTGCAAAAATACAAATAAACCTATTAGTCATGATAACTTATTATAAAATAATAAAAATAGTTAATAAATATATCAGAATAAAACTCACCATCTTGTTCGTGCTGACCACGACCAAAGCCTCCTGGAGGTGGTGGATCCCCGGCTCCATCACCTCCGTGTCCAAGCCCCATAACATCGGCCATCATGGCCAAGAGTATTGCCCAAGTAAACCTCATCTGCAATATGAATAAAAGTTAGTTACCCTTCGAAATTGTAAGATATACAATATAGACAAACAACATAAATAAAACATAAACAAACAATATGAATTAAAGTTACATTTCAAATAAAGTTTCTATTACCAAAAAAAATTGATTTTTTAATCAGAATCTTGATCATATAATTCAATGTCTTCTTCATCCGTATCATAATCAGAATCGCCATCATCATAATCAGTCTCTTCATCGGAAACATTATCGATTCTACCCGTTGGCGGAGGTACTTCAGTCTCGTCTTCATCATCATAATCAGCATTGTTTTGAGCTACATCAACATTGTTTTGAAAGTATTGTGAGAAGTCAATAAAAAGTCTAGCTCCAAATGAAGAGTTGTTTTGAACTATGTCAACATTTTCGGCCTCCACATTGTCGACATCTTGGACAGAGTCACTGTAAGCATTTTGGACACGAGGATTGTCGGATGGTAGATCCCAAATATTTCGATGATTAACATGCTCGACGATACAACGAGGGTTGTTGTTTTGGTTTCTTCGATGATTAACAGGCTGGCGGATGTAGAACACTTGTTTGGCTTGCGAAGCATATATGAGTTGATCATCTTGGTACGCTTCTTTTTCTGTGTCGATACTTATGAAATTATCATCAGGAATATCTCCCGTATCAAACCACTTGCACCGAAATATTACAGTCGAATAATCATATGGATATTGCACCTCCATAATCTCTTCTAACTGGCCATAATATTTCTCTCCATTCTCACCAACCGCTAGAACCCCAGAGTTTTGCGTTTTGTGTTGTGCATCACGACTAAGTACCATAAACCTAACACCGTTGACTATGCACGCAGTGTAAGTATAAACATCCATTTGTGAACCCATTGAAAGGGCTGGCAACTCTTTGTGGAATTCAGGAGAGTTTTCTTTTTCCAGCTGATAAACTTATTAAACATATGTTGATGTGTTATGTATTCTTGATTCAGTAAATTTATGAAAGATATTTGTTTGTTAATTATGATTACCTTTTCAAGCTGATAAACTCTTTGTGGAATTCAGGAGAGTTTTCTTTTTCCAGCTGATAAACTTATTAAACATATGTTGATGTGTTATGTATTCTTGATTCATTAAATTTATGAAAGATATTTGTTTGTTAATTATGATTACCTTTTCAAGAAACCAGCTGGGAAATTCGGTCTTTTCGTCACTTTCAGGATGTTCAGATTTGAATTTTCTATATTGATGAAATATATATATATATATATATATATATATATATATATATATTAAATTAATGAATGGAAAAAAGTAACAATAAATAATTAAAGATAATTAAAAGTAAGAACACTTACTCGATGTATTGTCTGACTTCTTGACAACTATTCAATATAAACCATTCAATATTACGTTTCTCTGTTATATCAAGATGTTTGATTTGCGTTGCACTCGTCGGTCGACACTTGGACTCAAACATCCAAAACTTTGTTTTTTCAATGACAACGTCTTCGTTTCTTTCAAGGCGATTGACATCTCGAAGGTACATCGAACAAAATGTCAAAGCTTCTTCAGCAATATAACCTTCAGCTATACAACCTTCCGGCCTCGCCTTATTTCTGACATAGTTTTTTAGTTTTTTCATATACCTTTCAAACGGATACATCCATCTCATACATACCGGGCCTCCAGCAATCGCTTCATCTGGTAAATGCAAAACTAAATGAATCATAATGTCGAAAAACGCTGGCGGATAAATCAACTCTAACTTGCACAAGATTCTAATGACGTCTTCTTTTGCTTTCCTCATATCCTCCACCTTTAGTGTTCTGGAGCAAATTTGCTTGAAAAACATACAAAGATCTACAATTGGTGTAGAAGTTTCTTTATCCAATAATGCTCTAACTCCAATCGGTATCAAACGTTGCATAAGAATGTGATAGTCATGATATTTCAACCCAATAATGTTAGTATCATTATCTACCACTTTCTTACTAATGTTAGATCCAAACCCATCAGGAAATTTAACATCTCTTATAAATTGACAAAAGATTTTGCGGTCAGCTTTCTTGAATGAGTAGCTTGCATGTGGTCTAGTGAACTTGTTACCCTTTTTTTGCAACCATTGATTACACCGGATATTCATATTTTTCAAGTCCTCACATGTATTTGATGTGTCTTTACTCTTATCATTCATCATAGAAGTACCCAAAAGACTCTCACCCACATTTTTCTCGACATGCATCAAATCTATGTTGTGTTTCAGCTGTAGAGAAGACCAATATTCGAGCTCGAAAAATATGCTACGTTTCGACTAGTTCAACTCGAATCCTTGTCGATCCATGTTTTCTTTGAGAGTGTTAGGATGTTTACCCGGTTTACGAAGTATTAGACGACCTAGTTGATCTTGTCTTGTCTCTGGTTGCCCATTAAATTTCAAATTCATCCTTAATGGATCATCAGCATCTAAGAACCGACGATGACCGATATAAACGACTTTATTTATTGCACGGTACGAAGGAGTGTCTTCATTGCAAGTCGGGCATGCTCTATACCCTTGTCCGCTCCAGCCCGATAAACTACTACGAGCTGGAAAGTCGTTTATTGTCCATAACAACATAACTTTCATCGTGAAGAATGTGTTTGTCGCTGCGTCTTTAATGCGTATGCCTGATTGCCATAAAAACTTAAGCTCTTCCACTAACGGCCTAAGGAAAACATCTATGTCCTTTCCAGGCGCTTTAGGGCCGGGAATCAACAAGGCCAACATGAATGATGACTCTTTCATACAAAGCCATGGTGGCAGATTGTAAGTGGTGAGTACAACCAGCCACGTACTATGCGGATTACACATGTTACCAAATGGATTAAAGTCATCAGCTGCCAGCCCTAATCGTACGTTGCGAGGTTCACTCGAGAAGTCAGGGAAATCTACATCAAATTTTTGCCAAAACTCTCCATCAACGGGATGACGCATCACATAATCTTCTGATCTCCCAGTACTATGCCATATCATATTTTTGGAAGTGTATCGTGAACAATACAAACGGCGTAGTCTAGGGGCCACTAGAAAGTACCGTAACACCTTATGAGCCACTTTCTTGCCCTTGGTGTTTTTATCAATCCACCGACTCTCTTTACAAACGGGACAAACTTGCAATGACTTGTGTTCCTTCCAGAAGAGAAAACAATCGTTTTTGCACACATGAATTGACTCGTACCCTAAACCCAACTTCTTCAGTTTCTTTTTTGCTAAATAATATGAACGGGGAACCTTGTTGCCCGGTGGAAATGCCGAATGCAACAACTCAAGGAGTTGATCAAATGAACTATCAGTCCATTTGTTGTTGACCTTCATATGCATCAGCTTTGCTAAAAAATCAAGGAATGAAAACGAACAACCAGGATATAACTTGGTTTCGACTGCCTCTAACAACTCTTCAAAATCATCATCGACACCACTACCCCCTGTATTCTAGGTTCCTTCATCGAGGTTTATATCATTTTCTCTCGACTCCCACATAACATTGTCAATAACATCAGCCATCTCGTTGCTTGGCGATACGACATCTACAACTGGAGGGATTAAAGGTTCACCGTGATATATCCATGTTTTGTATGATTGACTGAAACCATATATACGAACATGACGTCTCATTGCTTTCGGATTCATGAAGTAACGATTATCACATTTCTCACACGGACATCTGGTTTCACCTTTACAATCTAGGTGTAACATGGATCTCTCGACAAAAGTGTCGAGCCCTAGCTGGAACTCGGGAGATTGACGATGTGGATTAGTAGTCCAGCTTTTATCAATAGACATGATGCAACTGAAACATAATTTAGTGTTTAAGGTTTACTTTATGGGAAACAAAAATCAAGTAGAGTATTCATAAAGTTGACGATTCAAAAAGTATTCTAACACGGGATAACCTAATTAAAGCTAAATTTAAAGTTTTAATGACCAACATTAAGTCACTAAAAGTATGTTGCTATTAAGTTGGTTTTATAAGTGATTTAATTTGATTTTATAAAGGTAACTTAATTTGATTCTAAAAGTAAATTAATTAGATTTTATAATTAATTTAATATTTTCTTTTTTGTTATTAGTTTAATTTATTTATTAAACTAATTTTATTTTATTTTAATATTAACATTAACTTGATTTTAAAACTACTTTAAGTTGATTTTACAATTAATTTATTATTTTTTAATGTTTTTTTAAATTAATTTAATTTTATTCTATTTAAATTAAAATTACAAGAAATACGTTGCTATTAAGTTAGTTTTATAATTAATATAATTTGATTTTACAAAGGTAACTTAATTTGATTCTAAAAGTAAATTAATTAGATTTTATAATTAATTTAATATTTTCTTTTTTGTTATTAGTTTAATTTATTTATTAAACTAATTTTATTTTATTTTAATATTAACATTAACTTGATTTTAAAACTACTTTAAGTTGATTTTACAATTAATTTATTATTTTTTAATGTTTTTTTTAAATTAATTTAATTTTATTCTATTTAAATTAAAATTACAAGAAGTCACTAAAAGTATGTTGCTATTAAGTTGGTTTTATAAGTGATTTAATTTGATTTTATAAAGGTAACTTAATTTGATTCTAAACGTAAATTAATTAGATTTCATAATTAATTTAATATTTTCTATTAAGTTAGTTTTATAATTAATATAATTTGATTTTATAAATATAACTTAATTTGATTCTAAACGTAAATTAATTAGATTTTATAATTAATTTAATATTTTCTTTTTTTTTATTAGTTTAATTTATTAAACTAACTTTATTTTAATTTTAATTTATTAAACTAACTTTATTTTATTTTAATTTTAACATTAACTTGATTTACAACTAATTTATTATTTTTTTAATGTTTTTTTTAAGTCACTAAAAGTATGTTGCTATTAAGTTGGCCAAACATTAAGTCACTAACAAAATTAAGCACTTTCAAACCATATACAATACATTACTAGAAGTAAGTTGCTATTAATAGCCTAATTAAGCTAAATGTATACATCCAATTTCATATTTCAATAACCTAATTAAGCTAAATGCATATTTCAATTTCATCCAATTTCATACAATTAAGCCAAATGTATATATTCAATTTCATACAATTTGCATATTTCAATTTAATCCAATTTGCATATTCCAATTTCATACAAATATATACATCTAAGTTTCATGTTAAGGCAATGTGGTATAACTTCAATGTAATCTAAACATAAATTTCAACAAAATACATACAATCCAACAAAATTCCCACAAATGTGAACAAAACACACATAATAATTCAACAATCCAACAAAATGCATAACCAACAAAATACATACAATCCAACAAAATGCATAACCAATTCATATATCAAAATACAAACATAATCACTCAACAAACTTGAAAAATACTCACTATTTATCATCTAAAACAGAAAAATCATAAAGAAGATGAGAAATTTGACCTTGGTTGGGGGCAATTTCGGAATTTTGGCTAAATGTCGACCTTGGTTGGGGTTGTGGCGGTATTGTGGCTGCCTTGAGGGAAGGAGAAGCTAGCTAGCACCGGTCCAAGAAGCAATGCGTCCACCAAGTTGAAAAATTGCGAGATATTGAAGAAAAAACGAGAGAGAAAGAGTTATGGGTATCAGCTGTGAATGGCAGAAAGGTAAACTGTGAAGGGTATATGCGTTTAGCATTAGCGGCGACGGCTATTAGCGGCGACGTAGGGCAATAGCGGCGACATTAGGGCATTAGCGGCGACACACGGAGGGAAAACTCAGCGCGCCTTTCCGCTTTCCTTAACAACCGTTAGATTGAAAACAAATCGGACGGCTGGGGTGAAAATGACGCGGATCGCTAAATGAAAGCATTAGCGGCGACGCCTTTAGCGGCGACAGCCAGCAATAGCGGCGACAAGTAGCGCGTCTTTTACGTGTCGCCGCTATTGCTGGCTGTCGCCGCTAAAGGCGTCGCCGCTAATGCTTTCTTTTCTTGTAGTGGTCCTCGGGTTGATTATAGGGGGACCACAAATTCGATGATGATGATGATGATGACGATGACGACGACGATGTATACGTGTTTGTAAGATGTATGTGAACGTATTCATAAGTAATTTAGAGTTAAACCACTAAACGAGTAATGGATTCAGTATGTACACACGACTTTATGAATGATATTAATAGCTATAAGTTGGTGAAAATATAGATAATCATGTATAATAGAGGTGTGAAAAAAGCATAGCGAAAAAACGACGTTTGGTGCTCGAAAAATCGAAATAAGAATAATCCGTAACGGATTAGCTACAGATTTTTTCATATTTTCGATTTTTCGAGCACCAAACGTCCTTTTTTTCGCTCCGTTTTTTCACATCTCTATTATACATGATTATCTATATTTTCACCAACTTATACCTATTAAGATCATTCATAAAGTCGTGTGCACATACGTGATCCATTACTCGTTTAGTGGTTTAACACTATAATGCTTATGAATATGTTCACATACATCTCACGAACACATATATATATATATATACACATATACACGTACACATCTACCACAACTCATTCATGTATATAAATATACATATACAAACATAAATCCATCATAAGTTGGTAAAAAGTATAGACATTACAATGTTAAACTGTGGAAATAGTACTTGATCCTGAAGGGCACACAACTTCATGAACGATATTAATAGCTATAAGTTGGTGAAAATATATATAATCATTTATAGTAGAGGTGTAAAGAAAACGAAGCAAAAAAAACGACGTTTGGTGCCCGAAAAATCGAAAATAAGAAAAATATGTAGCTAATTAGCTACAAAATTCTAACGGAAATCATATTCCGTAGCTAATTTGTAGGTAATTAGAATCCGTAGGTATTTTGTAGCCATTATGTAGCTAAATAGCTACAGAATAGCAACAGATGCGGAATAGCTACAGATTAGCATCCGTAGCTATTCCATAGCTAGTTAGCTACAGACTCGTATCCGTAGCTATTCCGTTACTAAACTAGGGCGTCACATTCTGTAGTTGATCTGTAGTGATTCCGTAGCTAATTAGCTACAAAAATTTTCCATCGGAAAACCACAAGTTTTTTAGTGTGAGGAGCATGAAAATTCTTTAATTTAATAAATTTTATTAATTTTATGATTATTTATTGGTTTATGCTTAAATTTTGTTAAGTTTTTTATTTTTTATTTTTCTATATATATATATATATATATATATATATATATATATATATATATATATATATATATATATATAGGCTTAGGTTATTCTATTCAAAGTAATTATTGTATTATTGTATGTATAAATGTGAGCCAATCATTTTACTTATTTTAATAAAGTGATTAATACATATTATTTAATTAAATATAATTGAAAAATATCATCTAATTTAACTAGAAAGGTATTTTAGTAAGTTAACATAGATTTAATAAAGAAAATTTGCATATTTTAAAGGATCAAAGATTCTATTAATTTTAAAAATCCGATCTTACAAATTATAAGGTTTTTAGTTCGGACATCCTGACAGAATATGTTTGAGTATGTTTAAAAATAACAAAATTTCTTGTAGAATAACAAAATTCTCGAACCATCAATTGAATAATTAAAACAAAAATTACATTAATTCTTATAGAATATATGTAATAATTGCTAAGAATTACATTTATTGTTAAAGAATAAAACCAAAAAAAATTCAAATCTGGAAGAAAAAACATCAAAATCTAACAAAAACACTAATACGTTCTAAAAGAATAATATTACTAAGAGGCGTCGTTCAAATTTCGTGGTCCGTTCTTCAAGCATCAGCTTCTGTAGAAAATACAATGAATAACTTAGTGAGAAAATATCCATACTCCATTCCAACATAATTGGAATTCGTGATTCCATTCTGATAGAATTGGAATTCATTTACCAATAATTATATTTATTTGGGGGATTCTAACGGAATATGCTCATGATTACTATGAAAAACATTCTTTTCTGATAGAATGCTATAAATGAAGAAATACCATTCAGTTGATGCATTTTAGCGAGCACTTAGTGTGCATGAAAACAACTTTCAATTCAATTGAAGCATTCAAATGTCAAATAAGCAACCAAAACAACCATGATTTGTGTTCAACGAATCAAACCCAAAAACTCATCTAAACTTATCGATTCAACTTCATTGATTTTCAGTAAATCAATCACATTAGACAATCAATTCACATTAGGTATTCTGATACAATATTTAACATGAATCACAAAGTAGTCTTGAAAAATATATAGTTCTTACAATAGAGAGAACGATAAAAACACCTAATTTAACTATACTAACAATCGGTTTGGGTTGAAGTATAGCCCTAATTAATCAGAATGTGATAAAATTTAAAGCAACTAAGAACGATACCTTTGTGAAGACTTCTGGTGGGTTCTTCATCAGTCAAAAAAGAGGCATCGTCAATATTTATGGGACAGCGTCGTTTGTGACATCAATCCACTAGAAGAGCGAAGGAGACGAGATAAAGAGATATCAGATGCTCTTACTCAAGGATTTTTGATTGCTTATGACCACGCAACTGCGAACCAGGTCTATTCGTTAGCCCCGACGGTCGTCCCGATTGCTCCCAGCATCACCGAGGAAGGAAGAAGCGGCGGTGAACGCAAACTCATCGATCCTTGTGTTTGATAGTGAAAATACCCGTTAGGGTTTCTGTGTGTATTCCATATATATAAATAGTACAAGAAAGAATGCAAAAAATACAATAAGGACCCTATACTATACAATGTATAACAATATAAACTATCACCCCCCTCATTTTGAGCATGGGGTTCACCAATGCTTAAACTATTACGAAAGTCTAGAAACAACTGTGTAGGAAGTCCTTTTGTAAAAATATCAGTAAACTGATGAGAAGATGGAACATGTAACACACGCACTTGACCAATGGCAACGCGTTCCCTAACAAAATGTAAATCTATTTCCACATGTTTAGTTCTTTGGTGCTGAACAGGATTAGAAGCCAAGTACATAGCACTGACATTGTCATAAAAGACAACAGTAGAATGAGTCAACGGACATGACAACTCAAGTAGAAGATTTTGAAGCCATGCAGCTTCAGCAACTACATTGGTTACCCCCCTGTACTTGGCTTCGGCGTTGGATTGAGATACAACATGTTGACGTTTAGAGGACCATGAAATGAGATTATCCCCAATATAGACACAAAATCCAGACATAGAAATACGAGTTTGAGGGCACCCAGCCCAATCAGCATCGGAATAAGCAACCAGACGATCAACGTGAGACAGGAGAATATGAAGACCATGAGACATAGTTCCTGAAGGTATCGAAGTATATGCTTGAGAGCAAGAAGATGGGGTTCACGAGGGTCATGCATATAAAGACATATTTGTTGAACCGTGTAAGCAATATTTGGATGAGTGAAGGTCAGATATTGTAGAGTACCAGCGAGACTTCGATACAGAGTGGGGTCAGAAACCGGCTTACCAGAACCAGAAAGCTTAGGTTTGGTGTCCGTAGGAGTGCTACAGGGGTTGCAGGAAGACATCCGCACGAGCACGAATTTCTTTAACAAACGCAGTTTGGGAGAGAAAAAGACCTTGCGGAGACCTAGTAGTAGCAATGTCGAGGAAGAAGGATAGAGGCCCAAGATCTATCATGGCAAATTCAGAGGACAAATGGGATATAACACGATTGATAAGGGAGGAATCTGATGCGGTGAGAATAATATCACCGACATACAAAAGAAGGTATATGACCTCAGAGTTACGGTGAAATGTAAAAAGAGAAGTGTCAGAACGACTGCTGTGAAATCTAATGGATGAAAGATAGACTGCAAATCGTTGGTACCATGCACGGGGGGCTTGTTTAAGCCTGTACAAGGCTTTTCGCAATCGACAAACGTGTGTGGGGTATCGAGGATCAACAAATCCTGGAGGTTGTTTCATATACACTTCCTCTGCAAGGTCACCATGAAGAAAGGCATTCTTAACATCAAGTTGATGAATAGGCCACTGACGAGAGATAGCAATGCTTAATACCGTACGAATGGTGGCAGGTTTAACAACAGGGTTGAACGTGTCGTCAAAGTCTAATCCAGGTTGTTGAGAAAAACCTTGGGCAACGAGGCGAGCCTTATAGCGATCAAGCTTGCCATGACTATCGAATTTGTGACGATACAACCAATGACAACCAACAATATTGGTATAGGATGGAGGAGTGACAAGATCCCAAGTGTGATTAGAACAAAGTGCATCCACCTCGACATCCATGGCAGATTTCCAGTTTGGATCACACATAGCTTGAGGAGTAGAACGCGGGATAGGAGAAATGGCAGTAGTAGCAGAAAGATTGAAGATATGCTGAGGCTTTAAGGATCCAGTTTAAGAACGGGTAGTCATGGAATGACGCGGAATAGGAGGAGATGTAGAGGGAGGAGAGTAAGAAGAAAAATGAGTGGATGTATCCACTGAAGAGGAAGATGTAGCCAGAGGAGTACTACTATCAGAGGGACCAGAAGTGTGAATGGTAGGGGGAACATCTTCGGAAATCAGATGATCATAGTCAGAATTAAGTGGAGAAGAATGAAAGTCTTTATATGGAAAGTGATCCTCATCAAAGATGACGTGATGAGAGATGATGAGACGTTGAGATGTGAGGTCAAGGCACCGGTAACCTTTATGATCTGGAGAAGGGCCAAGATAGACGCAAGTCGTGGAGCGTGGTGAGAGTTTGTGAGGAGAAGTAGATGCGAGATTGGGATAGCAGAGACACCTAAACACACGGAGATGGTCGTATGAAGGAAAGATTCCAAATAGAACCTCTAATGGCATTCGGAAGGATAGGGTGGCCGTAGGAAGAATGTTAAGGGTGTGAACGGCTGTGACAAGGGCTTCGGCCCAAAATTTAGTGGGAAATGAAGCTTGGAATAGATATGTGCGAAGAATGTTGTTGATGGTACGTATGGCACGTTCTGCCCTTCCATTTTGTTGAGATGTATAAGGGCAAGAGAAACGAACACGTATGCCACGAGATTGAAAGTGATTCAAAAGATGTTGATTATTGTATTCACGACCATTATCACACTGAAAACATTGAATTTCAGAATTAAATTGAGTTTTAACCTAAGCTTGAAAATTGCAAAACACATAAATAAACATCAGATTTAGCACGTAAGGGAAAACCCCACAAAAAATGAGAGTAATCATCTAAAAATAAAATGTAATATTTGAAACCGCTAATACTCAAAACAGGAGAAGTCCATAAATCAGAATGTATTAACTCAAAAAACTTAGAAGTCTTTGTTGAAGAAGACTGAAACGGAAGACGACAATGTTTTTCCAAGTTAACATGCATGACAGACGGAAAACTTATTAGGAGAATCTGTTATAAACTTGCAAGATTGTGAAAACTTTAAAATAGTGGGTCCGAGATGCCCTAAGCGACGATGCCATACTGGGAGAGACACGACAGCAAGGTTAGTAGCAGAGTCTTGCGAAGAGGATGGAATGATGGGATAGAGATCTCCAGTACTGTCACAGCGCTGGAGCAAAGTACCTGAATCAAGATCCTTAACAGAAATACCAAAAGGGTCAAAAGTAATAGAAACAGAGTTGTCAGTGGTAAATTTACGCACATACACAAGATTTTTAACAATTTTATCAGATAAAAGAATATCTTTGAGTATAAATTTTTTATGAGAAAAAGGGGGAAAAGAGTGGCCTGTGTGACTAACCGGAAGAAGAGCACCATTACCAACCATGATAGACTTAGAATTACATGGGATAAGGGAAAGCATATTACCTTGATTAAATGACATATGTGAGCTCGCGCCAGTATCCATGTAGTAATTGTTATCCGGTGGTGATTGTATTGACATCGCTTGGAAGATGGAGCTAAGGTCAGTCATTTGCTGAGTTAGAGCCGGACCTTGACCGCCAAAGAAATTTGTTGAATGTTGTGGGGTGTAGCTGAAGGTAGCATGCCTATTTTGCACAAAGTGTGACTGGCCATAGGGCTATTGCTGGACGGGGTGAGCAAACTCAAACCAAGAAATCGAGAAACCGACTAAAACCGATGAAACCGAAACCGAAAAAACCGAAACCGAAGCAAAACCGACGGTTCGGGTTTAAATTTTTTAAAAACCGAAAAATCGGGTTCGGTTTCGGTTTTTACTCAGAAACCGACCCATTCAACTCGAGAAACCGACCCATACTTAAAACCGACAAACCGCCCCAAGAAACCGACCCATCCAACCTAAGAAACCGACCCATACTTGATTGTTTTTTGGTTGTAATAGACTATTTCGGGCTTTGGTTGTAACTTGTAATAGATTATTTGTTGTAAGACTCATGTTTTTTGAAGTATTTAACTTAAATTTGGTGTTTTTTGAAGTATTTAACTTGTTGCTTCATTTATGGAAAATGGGTTAAAACCCAAAATCCATGGGTTTAAACCGAGAACCCGCGAAGGTATGCGTTGAACCCAAGAAACCGAAAAACCGCCCAAATCGACCTTAGAACCCGAGAAACCGAACCGAACCGAACCGAAACCGATCCAATTAGGTTCTAAAAACCAGAAACCGACCACTTATGGGTTGGGTTGGGTTTGGGTCCAAAACTGACCCAAACCGACCCATGCACAGCCCTAGCTGGACCGAGAAAGAAAAGTGGATCGACTGCTGGAACTGGGCTGATGATGGCTGCTGAATAGGAGTAGTGTGCATCATCAGAGGGTGGGCCGAAGGTGCTCCAAAGGCTGCTGGAAGAGATAGATTTGGGCCAACAGAAGAGTATTGCTGAAACTGTTGCGGATTGATCCCTGTAGTCGGTTGAAGTGTTGGAGCAAAATTCTGATTTGTTGGTTGTGAACCAAGTATACCTGCAAAATGAGATTCTTGACCCGAACTACTTCCTGCAATTTGGTTAGCACTAACATACGAGATAGAATTACACCCCCTAGAAGCAACCCGATTGTTATTTCGATTTTTATTCCATTTATTTTTAAATTTTTCGGAATTTGTCGATGTCGAGTAAAGAACAACATTGGAGGTAGTTGAGCTATCTAGTGTGACATCAATAGTTTCTTCACAAGCTTCATGTAATAACAACATGTTTTTAGCCTCTAAAAAAGATGGGAATGGATTTGTGTTGGTAATAACATCAACAATGTTGTGATATGACGGCGGCCGTTGGCGTAGTATTTGCATGACAAGCTCGATATCTGTGATCTCGGAGTCGACATCCAATAATGCGTCAACCAAATTCTTCAACGTGTGGCAGAATTCAGTTATTAAGGAGGTACCCTTCTTTGTATTTCTGAATTGGGCTTGCAATTGAAGCATGCGAGACATTTTGTTATTAAGGAAGAATTTGTCAAGTTCATCCCAAAGATCTTTAGCTGTACAATTGTCTCGTGATATGATTTGAAGCAGATTTGCATCAACTATGGAGTAGAACCAGGACTTAACACGAGAATCAATGGATTCCCGGTCTTCATCCTCATTGCTTGTTGGTTTTGATTTTCCAGTAATATGTCCCATGACTTTGGCACTTTTGCAAATATTAGTAAAGATTCATCTCCAATGTTTGTATTTGGAACCATCTACAGTTAGTTTGAAACTGAACTGATTGTATATGTTAGTGGCCGAATAGACAAGAGTTTGAGCGGTTGGGACAGTAGATGAGGATGATCTAGGGGCAGACATAATTCCGAAAAATTTAAAAAAAGTGAAATAAAAAGAACGAAAGAACAGTAGCTTGCTTACTGAGAGAAGAAGAATTATAGCTGTATGAAGTGCTAATCCTGGAAGATGTGATTAAGTAGGATCTCGAAGATTCTGAATCAGGAGAAAGTGGCGACAGAAGGAGTCCGATAAAGTAAAAAAAATGGTGACTGTTTCGTTTTTGAATCAAGAGCCAAGTAGCAGCAGCAGCGGACTGTAATGGTACTGTTAACAGTTTTGAAAAGAACCAGGAGACTTGAAACACGAGTAGAGTAACAGAGTATAGATGGTCGGTGCTCAATGATGAAACAGTGAAAGTGGTGCCGAAGAAAATTCATACGTATGAGCTGGAGAGAATACGTATAGGGCTTGATACCATGTTTGATAGTACCCGTTAGGGTTTCTGTGTGTATTCCATCTGTATAAATAGTACAAGCAAGAATGTAGAAAATACAATAAGGACCCTATACTATACAATGTATAACAATATAAACTAACACATTGCAGTCACAGGCGACGACATTGTGCAAGATTCAGCTCCAGGCTTCCAGCTTCTTCGACAGTAGCCTCGCAAAAGAATGCTCGGCTATTCAGGGCATCATCGGCAGCAGCTGAGGCGGTCAATATCGGCTGGGCGGCGGCGGTTGAAGCGGTTACGGCTGGAGCATCCAATCTAGGGTTTGGATTAATGTATGCGACAAGGAGTGAGGGAAAGATGGTGACGGGTTTTGGAAGTTACTAAACAAATGACTAAATTAGCCTTATTTATGTATTTATTTAATTATTTAATTTTGATTGGCCCACAATTATGCATACTATATCACAATACTTACTTTAAACACCTGAACCTATCTCTCTCTCTCTCTCTCACTCACTATATATATATATATATATATATATATATATATATATATATATATACTAGGTTATAACCCGTATACTACACGGTTAACAAATTAAAATAACGTAGATAATAATAAAACATAGTCATTAATCGTATGCACATCGCTCTAGTAATATTTTTTTTGCATCCATGACTCTGTTTGAGATAATAACACATTATTTTTTTTAAATGCAACAATTGGACAACCAGAAAATGCATATGATATAAGGCATATGATATAATTTATGTAAGTATTGTACTTTGAAAGTACATTGGTATAACCTCAATGACTTTTCTTTATTTTACACACAAATAGCCACACATAGACAATGTCACACCCCCGAACTAGACGGCGGAAACGTCCGGGGGCTTGCGCGTGACTTCATCTTGTAATATCATCATAATTGTATATAATTGAAACAAGACTACACCATTATCATACATATCAAGATACAACCAGCAATGTTTACATCAAGTACAATATCATAAATTACATGTTCAAAATATTTAATGTATGATGATAACAAAATATAACAAATTCCACCATTTCCTGTTGACGTTTCTGCTTAACGATTCCCTGAGAATATAAGTTATTTTGAAAAATGTCAACATATATAATGTTGGTGAGTTCATAAACATATGGAAAAATGACACATACGCCCTATGAAGTTTCTAGGGTTCACCCTTTTAGTCACTTAAGTTTTTTGGTGGATTTATGAGGGAACCAACTTGTGGGCAACCTGTTCTTTTATTCCCCTTTACTTGTTTTAGCCGATTTAGAGGACATATAGACAAAACTTAGGGTCCACCTCTCTCTCTCTCTCTCTCACACACACACACCAGAAAAAACGCAGCAACAACCAAAGTTGTTACCTTCTTCAGCCCATCCTCTCGTCTTCCTTCTATTTTGATGGTAGACTAATCCAATCACCACCAAACCACAGCCATGGCCAGTTGAAGCAAGCCTCCGACCGCAAACAGGACCAACGACACTGTTCACTGGGGAAGAAAAATCGGCGAGAATCACCATTTTTCACTCCTATCTTCATCTCCTTTTGACCTTCAAGTAGCTTCCAATAATTTTTCCTTACTCCTCCATCAATCTTAGGTAACCCCTTTTCTTTTCTGTTCATAACTCATTCAAAAAGCTCCAAGAACAGTCAGCACCTGCCATGGTGGCCGGTGACATGAACAATTCTGACGGTATAGTCTCGGTGATGGGTTCGGTCCTAAACAGATATATGTAGTTCCTCATTGTCATTACTCTCTTCTGTTCGTCACCTGTTAGAGCCAAGAACAGCAGAAGTGATGAGTGTTAAATATCACCGGTGATGATGGGTACCATCCACCATAACAACGGCGACGAGTGGTGGTAGCATAACAGCTCCACTGCTTTCGCCTTCCCAATCCAGCGGTGATCGAATAGGAAAGAAGGTGCACATATCATGGTTGTTTGGGGTGGGGCTGCGGTGGTTCTATGGCGGACGATGATGGTTTCCAGTGAGGAAGAAGATGATGGCAATGGTGGAGCAAGGTTGAGAGAGAGAGATGTCGTGGGACCTTTGAGTTTTTTTAATTTATTAAAATATAAAAATAAATGAGGTGGCATAAAGGGGTAACCGGGTTACCCCTTCGTTTTCTCAAAAAGGACCTATTGGAACCAACAAAACCAAATTTGTTCCCTTAAAAAGTTAAGTAACCAAAAGAGTAAACCCTAGAAACTTCATAGGGCGTATTTGTCATTTTCCCTAAACATATTTGAATGAAAAGTTTTGAATCGTTTGTAAACACCTGAAAATCCGATATTTTCTGAAAATGGTTTGAATGTGATGTATCAAAATCAAGTATTAATGCATGTGTGTTTTCTGTATTTGGAATGTATAAAAATGTAATCTAGATAAAAACTCTATATTTTTTGTAGTACGTAAAAGATATTGTTTAATGGGTATTACCCCAGAAAATCCGATATTTTCTGTTTATAAAAGTGTTGTGGTCTTAACCCTGCTAAGACCGAATAACAGTATATGTATGTTTTTGTATCCACAAGATTTTATAGGTATTCTATAAAATTATGTTGGAGAGGATTTCTAAGTGAGCCATTTTAACAATACTTGATTTTTGACGAGTTTGCTTGTCGTGGCGTTCTTAGGCGCCATTTTGATTTACGGTATGGTTTGTCACCCTAGACTGGCATAGTCTAACTGTAGCAAACAACTCAGGTGTGGGGTGTCACCCCGTATAGATCTATACACAAACTCTCGCTCTCCCTCCAAGAGATTCTGGTTATAACTACAAGCTACGATCATACACTCTAGAGGTGTCAACCGACATCTCTCACTAGATCATTAACTGTTGTCACGCAACTATTGAATTACGCTATGCATAATGTTTTCGTATATATAGTTAAGATTTGAAAAGCCCAGAAAGAATATGTAAGTGAATGTATAAGGCCCAACAGACATGTAATAGAGCAGCTATGGCCCGTTAAGCATGTGATGTATGGATTGGGCCCAATAAACATGTTAATGGGTCACAAAGGTCCAAATTAACATATAATAAACACATTAGGCCCAACAAAATATAAATGGACCAAAAAGGACCAAATGGACATGTAACGGATATATTAGGCTTAATATCACAAAATTTACATTTATGGCCCAAATATATATAAAATATTATTTTTGGCCCATTTTTAGAGAAATTGACATTTTTGGCCCAAAATATATATAAAATATTATTTCCGGCTTATTGTTGTAAGGATTTACATTTTCAGCCCATTTTTAAATAAAATGACACTTTTCGACTCAAGTTTTATAAAAATGACATTTTCGGCCCATGATTATAAAAATTTTCATTTTTACCTCACTTTTCATAGAAATTACGTTTTTGGCCCAAGTTTTGGAAAAATTTCATTTTTAACCCATGAAACCAAAGGTTTACATTTTTGGACTCAAACATGAGTTAAATGACGATTTACTCCATAAAAATCGAGATTTTTACATTTTACGCCCAATAAAATCGAATAGCCCATTTTTATGGCCCAATATTCAATAATTTGCATTTTTGGCCATTTTACTCTAAGAATGTCATAAAAACTCATTTTTGTATGAAAGTGACTCTTTTAGTCCATGTAAAACTGAAAGTGTCATAAAAATCTCATCTTTTTGTTTATTTGTCAAAAATGGCCCTATTTCAAGATTTTGTTTCATTTTTCCAACAATCATCACATATGTACACTTTTACTCCCATGTTATGGTGTGTAAAGTGCTATAGTTTGTAAGTTTCAGAATCATTTGTTATGGATTTCGAGATCTATCATATTTCATCATGTAATCACAACATAAACCAAAAAAATCATACATAACATGGACTAATACATAGATCTACACATATGTACTTGTATTCTCCCCCCAAAACAAAGTAAAACCAAAAACAAGGGGGTATGAACTCACCTTGAGGTTTGGATTTGATTTTTAATGAAGATGTGGGAAGATCTCGGCCCTAGGAAGCTTTTTGAGAATGATTTTCGAACTTAGATGGTCCTAGGAAGCTAGAACACGAAATAAACCATGTAAGGGGTGTTCTTGGCTTAAAAATGGAAATCAATGACATATGTGTGATGACCCTTTACCAAGTAGACGATGGTTGATGAAAAACTCTTGGATTCTCACCCAAGATCATGAAAAATGCCAATGGAAATGAGAGAGTTTCTCTTTGAGCTTGAGAGGATTTGAGATGGAGTTTGAGGAAATTTTGAAGTGAGATGTGGAGAGTGGGGGGGTCTCGACCGAATATCAAGAGAAGAGAGAAATATGTGAGGTGATGCTGCATGGAAATCCACCATGCAACAATGATGTGTCACTTGCAAATTAATTCCCCTTTTCTCTCTTTTTTTTTGTTTATATGCATAGTGGGTCGAGAATTGGGCTAAAGAGAGATGATGATGAAATGATTTGGGCCCATTATTGGCCTTGTTTAAATTTTTGGAAGCCTAATAATATTTTTTGGCCCATTGGGCCCTTATGAAGGTTCTCGGCCCAATAATATTTTGCGGCCCATTCACCCTTCCTTTTCCATCGTTTCATTTTTTCCCTAAACCCTAACCCTAGAGATCGTTTTAGTCGCCACCCTTATCACTCCACCTCTTCATCCGCCACCCCTTGTTGCTACCGAAGAAACACCGAAGCACCCATCATCACCGTTTTGCTGCCGACGAAAATGAAGAGTCACAAACCCGACATTAAGTCAGTCGAGGAGATCAAAGGTTCAAGGTTAATTGGCGGATGCTGCTGCTGTTCCATGTTGGTTCACGCTCATTCTCTTCCCCATTTCCTCTGTTGCTATGCCTCAGCTCACATCCGTCGTCGCCGTCCCACACGTTCGTCACTTTGTTGTTGCCTCCGACCATCATTTGCCATCGACAAGGTGGTTGTGGCCGTGCTTTTATTTCATGTGTGTGTGTGTTGTGGTTGCCACTTTGCGAGGAGTGTGTATGTATTTCATTTGGCCAGAAGTCGAGAAGGACCACCATAGCAGCCAACCATGGTGGTTCTGCCCTTAATGTTTTTCTACCACCATTAGCCACCATGTGTAGGTGGGTGTGTGTGTGTGTGTTATATTATGTGTGTGTATGTTATTTGGTGTGTATGTGTGTGCGTTTCCTTTAGATAATATGTTGTATGGATGTTCTTGGCCAGAGAAATGTGGTGGTTGCCACCTTCTGATGCCGTTCTGCCACCACTAGCCACCATTTCCCGTGGCTGTGTGCATTGGTGTGCGATTGGACTGATGTTTGGAGTGCTTTTGGTACTGTTTTGGCCTAAAATCGTAACCACCACCACCGTGAGGTGGTGGTTGCCACCGTGAACCGCCGTTGACCACCACCGCCCGAGGTGGTAGTGGGTGGTGCACGACTTATTAAATGCTAATTAACCTAAAAACCTAACTATTGGACCTAATTGGCATGCATTTGGGTTGGAAACCCTAATTAGGGTTTAGAAAACACTAATCCTGGAGACTTTTATTTGGGACTTGCCGAGACCCGCGTTTTGGGCCGTTGGATTGGAGTTATGGATTATGTCTGACCACATTGTATGATTGGCCTAGTGGAGTGATGTATTAATGGATTAAGTCTTTAATGGTTTAAGTGTTCTTACTTAACCCTAATTGTCATTTTATGTGAAACCCTAATCGTGTTTGGGCTTCAAGTTGGGCCTTTCTTTTGGGCTTTGGTGATTAGGTTATTGATAGGCCATTTAAGAACAAGTGTATGGACTAGGAAAAATTGGATGGGCCTTAGGGTAAGGCCCATATAAGGGGTTTGGGCATAATTTGGAAAATTAGGCTATAATTGGGCCTTGGTTGATTACTTGACTTTTGGGCCTTCAGAGTGTGAGTTTGGGCCTTGGTCTTGGACTAAGCTAGGTTAGGGGTAAAATGGTGTTTTTACCCCAAGTATGGATTTATGGTTATGCATTGAAACCCAATTGTTAATTGGGTGTTGTTGTGATGTTGACAGTTCGGGGGCCTGTCATCCAGCAGCCAGAGATTTATCCGCGAGACTTCAGCAATGCGAGGTGAGTCCCATAACTGTGTTTAGTGGGTCGAAGGCACCAAGGTCGGCCCTTTATTTATTGCAAAGTATGATGGTTGTCTGTGTGATAATTATCATTGTTCACACATTGCTTGATGATAATGTAATTTATGTATGTTATTGTGTGGTAGTGGTAGGGGTGAATGGACCCCATAACCGATTGAAATAGACCGGAGGGTAGGTCGGATACCCATTGGATTGATATCCGACTATACATTGATATACTGAGTATGGGATAGATCTGCATGCTTATATGCTAGTTGCTGATATGTTTAGAGTGGTAGATCTGCAAGACTACCTATGATTTTGTCTGCATGATCACCTATATGTTGCTTATGTTTGTTATCTATTATATGTCGATATATTGTTGTGGGTTGAAGTTGTATTGCTTTGTTCTGTAGCAATAAACCCGTGAGCATTCCATATATGAGCTTAGGGCCGGTTGGCATGCCAGACTCATACTAAGGGCTCGGGTGCATTCCAGATATGAGCTAAGGGCCGGTTGGCATGCCAAACTCGTTCCGAGGGCTTGAGGGTATTCCAGTCCGATGACCGGGTGGACCCATTGTGTATCGGCATTTCAACTTGGGGTATTCCATCCCGATGATGACTGGACCCGAAGGTTGATTGGGTCTGGGTATTCCAACCTGATTGTTGATTAGACCCGACATGTTGTTGTATATGCTATTTGTTTGTGGGTTGGTACTTTGGGGGAACTCAATAAGATTTGGCTTACGATTTATAGTTGTTGTTTCATGAACTTCGGATGATCGCGGAAAGACGAAGGGGTGATTTACACATCCTCTATTTATGACTTATGATTTTGGGATACTCTGATATGGTTAAACAATTTGGAATTAATGATTTTGTAAACATTTTATGACTATGATTTTTTTTTAAAGTTTTAATTTATTGTGATTCATGAGTCGTTATAGTCATTTTCCCGTTTTAATTTGTCACATAAATGTCGCGTATACGCAAAGTAAGCTGTAAAATAAGATAATCAGTCACAATGATAACATTTGAATATTTTTACAAGTTTGTTGGTCAATCGTATATAAAAAAGAGTAATTAGGTTCACATGGTCATGAGCTTTTATCATGGAGAGTGCATGTGTAGCTAGTTGTCAGATTATTTTCATATAAAATATTATTTGGAAAAGACATTTAATTTTGATTAAAATTAAGGTTTTACAACAAATTAGTTGAAAACTCTTGTATAGCACGAACAAACCTCTGCTTTATAATACAAATCATTCAATCCAAAATTCACACTTGCTAACATGACATAATCTACGTTTCTCTTAAGAAAATAATATTAAATATTAATAAACCAACGTTAATTAAAGAAAAAGAGAAAACATGATGTACAATTGATGCTATATGGCAATCAACATAGTTTCGCTATCTACCATCTAGTATCGACATTGTGATCCCGTTTGTGGTCATGGGATCGTCACTTATGTTTGGAGATTCTGTTTCGTTATTTATATTTCTAGTAATCAATCCAGGGTGCTTTGGTTGTGGCATTCGCACTGTTTCACTGCTCAATAGCAACAACACCTTTGACATACTAGGTCGATCTTCTGGTTGTCCTTGAACGCATAACAATCCAACTTGTATGCACCTCAAAACTTCATTCTTTGAATATTTGGTCCCAAGAGATTCGTCTAGTAGTTCTAAAGCGTTGCCTTCGTTCCATAACGTCCATGCCTAAAAATATTGTTTTCATCACAAATACAATTATTTAACAATACAAGGACCAAAATGAACTTGACCGTAAGGGTATGATTATTATTTTATTGAATATATAATATTAGAATTACTTTGAAAGTTTTAAAAATGTCACAAATTGTACTTACTTGTCCAAGAAGGTTCATTTTGTTACTCGTGTTGAATGATCCTCTATTCCTTTTACCGCTTACTATCTCGAGAATCAAAACTCCAAAACTAAAAACGTCTGACTTGGTTGAGAAATGGCCCTCCATCGCATATTCTGGTGACATATAACCACTACAAGAAATTTAACAAAAGTAATTAGAATAATTAAACCAATTAAAAATGCAAGTTACATCATTTAAGAGTCAAAGATATTCAAATTTATGAGGAAATAGAACGATACTTACTATGTTCCAACCACTATCTTTGTTTCCGCTTCTGTTTGATCGCTTCCAAAAATCCTTGCTATACCAAAATCTGAGATTCTTGGATTCATTTCTTTATCTAATAAAATATTACTTGCTTTCATATCTCGATGAATGATTTTAAATCTTGAATCATGATGAAGATAATGAAGACCTCGTGCGGTCCCCAAAATATTTTCTAGTCGGATTTTCCAATTGAGTTTCATGCTTTTCTCTTTATCTATAATGATTTTTGAAGAACACCGTTCAATTTCAACAAAATAAACTTAGGAATAAAATGAAATAGAAAATAAACGTATGTGATAAACTTACCGAAAAGAAACGTATCCAAACTTTTATTTTCCATGAATTCATAAACCAACAACTTCTCTTCAACCTCAATGCAACAACCTAGTACTCGAACAAGGTTTCGATGTTGGAGTTTTGCAATTAATCGAACCTCGTTTTTAAGTTCCTCAACCCCTTGCGCACAAACACTTGAGAGCCTTTTTACCGCTATAATTTCACCTCCTGGTAATGTACCCTATATCACCAACAATAATAATGCCACTTTATCTTGTAAGATGTGTTGAGTACGTGTGTTTAAAACCAATATATATATATATATATATATATATATATATATATATATATATATATATATATATATATATATATAGGTAAAGGTTCAAATGAGAACAAAAAAGGTTAAAAACCGTAAGAACCTCTAATTTTAGATGTTTATAAAGGGTTTAGGGTTTAGGAGTTAGGGTTAAGGGTTTAGGGTTTAGGTTGTTTATAAAGAGTTTACAGTGTTTATAAAGGGTTTAGGGGTTAGGGGTTAGGGTTTAGGGTTACCCTAAACCCTTTATAAACATCTAAAGTTAGAGGTTCTTACAGTTTTAACCTTTTTTGGTTCTCATTTGAACCACTCCCTATATATATATATATATATATATATATATATATATATAGAGAGAGAGAGAGAGAGAGAGAGAGAGAAAGAGAGAGAGAGAGAGAGAGTTAGGTTCAAATGTTTTCACTATCTATTGTGTGCCTGTATGATTGATTCTGGACCAATCATTTTAGTTATTTTAAGAAAGTAATTAATGTTTATTAAATGTTGAAGATGTAATTAATACCTATTATATCTTCAACATGTAATATGCATTAATTACTTTTTTAAAATAACTAAAATGACTGGTCCTGAATAAGTCATACATGCACACAATAGATAGTAAAAACAAAATAACTTAACCCTATATATATATATATATATATATATATATATATATATATATATATATATATATATATATATATATATATATATATATATATATTCAAAATTTTAGATACAGATCTTAGTAAATGCATTTTACATGATAATACTATATATTGAAGTTTTAACCAATGAATTTATAATATTTAATTTTTCACACAACCTAATTGCATGTTAGTTACACTTAAAAAAACAACATTGCACCTTTTATTGGTGATTACTCCATCCAATTTGAACCAACGGATTCATTTTAATCATATAGAGATTTTCCCCCAACTATTTCATCCAAAAACCAGAATAATTTTATTTCAAATAAAAATGTATATTTTGAATTTTCATGTAATCCAAGTATCCAAAATTTTCAAAAATCGCGATTTATATTTTCGGATTATTTAAGAGTGGATTTTCAGAATTTTGGATATGGTGTTTGAAATCACTCTCTTTAACAAGTACTTTACCTTGTACACACACCCGAAGCCACCTTGCCCAAGTTTATTTGTGTCTGCGAAGTTGTTTGTAGCCACCGCCAGTGTTGTAAAATCAAATAATGGTAATTCGAGTTCGTCCATGACTGTGTCACTACGATAATCTCTCCTACTTGGTAGAATAACCCCACTATTTAATATGATGTCTGCCGCTCTTTCTTGTGGACCTAATTTGGATCATAGCAAAATATATCAAAGACAAAGAAATTAATATGATAATCTATATATACAACAACAACAACAACAACAACAACAAAACCCGGGAATCCCATCATTAGAATGGAATTTCCTCGAAGTCTGAGTTGATGAGTATGCATGGTATATCATTAACACTCAAGTCTCCGTAGACTTAAGATCGACTCATCACTAAGATGACCTCCCACATTTACACAATGATAACCTTCATTGAGTCCAATTAATGTTGCTCTTTAGTCCATTGTGTTTGTTCATATATCTAGTGTACGTTTTCCTGCATGTATTTGACCAATGTATTCCTATTTTGTTTTTTCTGCAAACGATTGTTTCCATGATTTGAGCCTCTAACCTTCATTTCTACGGTAATCTATATATCATGACATTAAATATTCAAACTCTTTATTAGTTACAATGATATATACGTTAATAGGTGGATGTGATTATGAGTTACTATCAATGTTATTTTAATGGTACTTCCATATTTTAAAATTATAAAAACAAGGTGTTTGATTCTAAATAATAAAAATTACCTTCTCTATTCCAGGATTGTGTTTTCTTCCTCTTCAAGTAGAAGAGTATCAGTAGACATATGAGCACCACAAAAGCAGTACTGATGCTGATGCCCACAATTTTGCCAACTTTGCTGCCGTTATCTTTGGTAGTTGTTGGTTCCTCTATTAATTTGGTATCTGCAATATTTATTCATGAGATACAAATAATTTAAGTATTCTTTGTCCAAAAAAACCAACATGTGTGAAATAGATAGTTCAATAAAAACATTTGACTTTAATGGTGTACATGTGTAAGTTTCTTCCACCCCTATTTTTTAATAACTCATTCCATTGACTAATTCTTTTTTTAGTATACACTTACCTTTTGTATATTAATGATTTTATATGTTTTACCATATCCGATCTTTAAATTTTCTAAAGATATACATACAGTTGTTTAAATGCTTAATAAAGTATTATTGTGATAGGAAGTTTTACTCTTTTTTTAGTTTTTTTTTAAACGAACAAAACTAATTTACTTATTAACGCACGAATCATCACTTCATTGTAGATTTTTGGATTGAAATTAGAAACATACCCAAATCAGAAACTCTAACGTAAAGATCCTGTGCCTGTCCACCATCTTCAGACTCAGCATACTGCCTCATATCGATGAGATCCCCTTCCCAAATAACACAACCCGACCCGCCATCAGTGATATTCATATTAGCATAAGCAGCACAAGAACAATTCCTTTTGCAAATCTCCCCACACTCGCTCAAATTCATCTTCCTATCAACAAACGCTTTCGAGCTCTCAGGCAATTTCATGTTCTTCATTGGCAGAAACCCGTCCGACCCGCAATCCAATTTGGAGCTCCGAACACACCCAACAAAACCATGTATTACATCATCCCATGCTTCTTTGTTTTTTGGCTGGAATCCGGTCATACATTTGCATATAGGTATAGCGTTTGCATCACAAACACCAAAAGGACCACATGTACTATAATGATCGCAGACATTAACAGGGAAAGTCCAGTAGATCTTCCAGGCTTTTGTTGTTTCGACCCAAACGTATCTTTCATTTATCCCAGAAGAGTTTATAATTAATCGCGAATAAATAGAACTATTCAGCAATTTAAATGAATAGTTAATCTCATCGGAATTATCTGTAAATTCAAACTGCATAATACTCGCCCCTTTCATCGCCGGTGCACCACTAAACCTCTTCCCGTTCCAAGGCCCAGTCCGCCATGTTATTGTTTCGTTGTGCTTCAACAACACCTCCGGGAACCCGTTGAGATTCATTCTGAAAGAATAATCACCAGTCGCCGGATCATTGATCGTCTTCCACGGCCGTAAAAACCGATGAATACCAGATTTTCTGTCCCATCCCAGTTTCATCTCCGGCAATAGAGTATCAGTTGGATAATTAAAGCTTTGCCAAATATAATTCTCTGGGTTTTCATCGTTTTCCGGACGAAGCACAAAGTTACCATTGTCCAAAAGCTGCGCCACCGTCTTCACCATCTTTGTAGGCTGATTTGTCGACCAGACGGTGGTTCCCGTTTGATTTACAAGCACCATGTTGCCGTTGTTGGCGATAGTTAAGTTCCCGGACGATGAAGTAATGGGATTGTCTCTATTAGCAACCCAAACGTATGTTTTATGCTGAATTCGCTTGTACCAAATGCCTATATACAAATTATTGTTGCCTGGATTGAAGAACCCCAACTCAAAAAATTCACCCTTAGAGACTAGAGTTTGATTGATTGTGAGGGGTTGTGAGGGTGTGATGGTGTCAATAGCTAGAGAGCGAAAAGGGTACAAGAGTGACAAGATGAAGATGAAGATGGAGGTGCTGACATGGCTATGGAGGGTTTTCATTCTTTGAAAGTTACAGCTTAACACTAACAGAATTTTTGTGTTCATTGATTTGTGGGATTGAAGGTCATATGAAGGTTGTCAACTTCAAAGAATTCGTGGAGATGGTGGTGTTTATAATTTTTTTAATTCTTGAATCCAGTTTGATAGTTGACTTTTCGGATGAAACTTGATTAATAATTTACGGAAATTATATTGCATGTACCTCAAGAAGTCAAAGAGCAATGGCAAGTAAACTAATGTGGTTAACTAGGGACAGACTTAGAAACGGTCAAATTCCGAAAGAAGAAATGCTTAAAATAGTAAAAACTGTTGTGTATATATAATTCTCTGGTACCGAGGTCACAGATGAAAAATTTTAAAATAATTTTGATTAAATCATAACTCGTTTATTGAAAACTGAAAATAAAATCTTTACTAATTGATAAATGTATATGTTTTGTCAGTAATGTGATAATAACATAATTACTGGTTGAAATTAAGAAACCATAGTTTGAATATTTAAGTATAACTTTTATATTTTTTCTTCTTTCTTTGACGTGGTGGCATCCATATTCTTATTTGATATATAATCAAAAATAAAAAATAATAAAATAAAGTTAATAATTTGAAAGTAAAAGTTACATAGGATTGCTAGCTCATTTTGATTCAGGAATTGAATAATAATCAAATAGCAAATAAATGATAGTTGTAAATCATGTGAACAATCAATTATTTTAACAAAATTATTAGTTTACATTTTTATATTATTTGTCTTTAATTTTATAACTTATGATTATAACTAATATTTAAAATGCTTTGACTATTTAAGTATAAATTAATTAAAAATATTCAATGATATATAAGTTAAATTTACTTACAAAATTGTTGAAAATAATATATAAAATGATATTATTAAATTTTAAACGACACATCCAATTATATTTAAATAAAACATTTAAATTATTAATAATTTGAAATCGTAATGACTAATCAAATATTAAAAAAAACTATTAATTTACAAAGATAGAAGTTATGTTAGTAAGTTTATATTATTGTAATAAAATAAATATATAAACCAATGTGATAAATTAAACATGACCGTAATTTCATAAACATATATAAACTCAACACAATAAAATGTAAATTAAAATGCTATACGAAATGTGATTTACTAAAATTAAGTTTTTTATATGGAAAATTGAATCAATTGAAAAGAAAAAAAATCATTCATAAAAATGTCATTATTATATAACAAAGTATAAAATAAAGTAATATAAGAAACATATATACGAACAAAATAAAAATAAATTACAAATTAAAATAATGAATAACCTATGTTAAACTAAAAACAAATCAATAATGTTTAAACAATTGAAGTTAAAACTATAAAGGCTTAACAATTTAAATTGATGTATAGGAATTAGTTGAGTTTGTAGAAAATTAAATAGAAAAGTATTACTTCAAAAAAGAAAAAAAAAAGAATAAAACATAATAATATAAAATTTTCAAATAATAATATTCATTACGGTGTAATTATGTTATACTTAAAAACTTCACATTTTTACAATTCAAAATATTATGTATTTTGGTAGTTAGTAACCTATGATATTTATGTTGATTCTCAAAAGAATATGTGTTATTCACTTTACTAAATATAAACATGTTATATCTATATTTTAATAAAGAAAAGGTAATAATAAACTAAAAATTAACAATAAACATGTATATATTTTAAAACTACGAGGGGCAAAGTTGAAGTTTGGTTAAAGATCATTAAAGGTTTCTTTCAATTCAAAGCTACAGTTGTCACGACACATCGTCTCGTTAATTGTTTTCCTCAGGCGATTAGTTGTCTTTGTTGGGTATAAATGTTGTGTCTGTGTGTATAATAGAATAGTCTATTATGTTATCGGGCTTGGGCCTGTCCAACCGTTCATTTATTATTAGGGTTTGACTATTTAAAGTGCATGCATGCACCGTGTTTTGTAATCTTGAAGATAGCCTTGTAACCCTATACGTCTCTACAGTAGTAGTTCTTGATCGAGCTCTTCTAAGGCGTGACTTTAAATCATTAAGCATATTCTGAGTCTTTCTTGTGTTCTTATTTTCATTACATGTTTGAATCTTTCGATCATTAGAGATTTTATCTCAACAGGTGGTATCTGAGTAGGAGATTTTGTAATATATACGCATCTCTTCTATTGAAAGAAGCTTTTAGGGTTTCCTCAATTTTTGGATATTGCTTCAGCCGTCATTATTGTTCATTCAACTGTTGACGCTGATCTTGATCTTAATATTACCCTAATCGTGTTTACACATCTGATTCATACAGGCTCTCGATCTATAAAGATGTCTGACGAGTCTCATGTCAACTCCATAAACCTTTCCACTGGCATTAGTTTGACTACAATGATCCCCATTCTTTTTCCAAGTGACTACGAAGTGTGGGCGCTACATTTTGAAGACTATGTTCTCGACCTATAAGACAATGGCTATATGATCTGGGACGCCATCACCGTAGGGACGTTTATTCATCCTGGAACCAGGAGAGTGATTAAAACTCAGGATGACTATAACAAGCTTCTTCTTGATGTGAAGGATATTCCACAAGATGAGAAGGAAAAGTTGATTAGCAACATCAAAGCAATGAGGATTATTAGGCTTGCCTTACCACTAGACACCTATCGTTTAGTTAGTTTATATGATACAACAAAATGAATTTGGGATAGACTTAAGGAGCTGTACTCTGCTGATGTTGATTTCTAACATTCGACTCAAACAATATTGCTGTCAGAGTTTGGAGCCTTCTTGCAAAAGCCTAAAGAAAGTTTGGATCAGAACTTCAATCGCTATAATCATCTTCTCAGAAGGATGATGAAACATAAGATTAGATGAGAGTTTATTGAGCAAAAAGTCACATTCATGAATGGTCTAAGGTCTGAATGGAAGGCTGTTGTTTCTACGGTAAAAGCACACGAGCAATTTAAGAACTACACGTTGGCTAAGCTTGTTGGTATCCTAAGGTCACATGAGAAGGGAAAATTGTTTCTGAAGTTGGTTCGCTGGCACTTGTAGCTAAGGGTAAAAAAGCTATGAAAGATGATGATTTGGAGTTTGAGCTCTCCGATTGTGAACTTTCTAAATAAGATTTTGCAATGATGGTGTCTGTAACGACCCAATTTTCCAGTCCAAAATTTTCATTTTTAATTAATTGATTTATAAAAAACATTTATAAGAAAACACCAGCTAATATTAACTTTTCATAAATCCACAACTCATGTCTGAAAACCGTTCACAAAATAAAACAATGTCAGAGTACAATCGCAAGAAACTCTAATACGGAAAACCAACGTGTGTGTATGATATGCCGCTACCGCGCCAGCTCCTTCCCCTTCGCTGAAGAGGTACCTGAAACCAAAACTGTAAACTGTAAGCACGAAGCTTATTGAGTTCCCCCATCGTACCACATAACATACAATCACGTAACATACATACTGCCAGGAAATTCTGGGGTGCCTGACCTACCCGGTACGACCATTCTGGGATGCCAACCTACCCGTGCGACCATTCTGGGGTGCCGTCCTACCCATGTCAATCCATTCTGGGGTGCTAACCTACCCGTTTCAAGCCATTATGGGGTGCTGACCTACCCGTCGGTCCTAACAACCGACCCCTTGGGGACTATTCCACCCCTCCTGCTACTATCACATATATCATAACATAAACATACTATCAGACATATCTGGGTTGTCCGAACTACCCTTTGGTCCTAACAACCGAACTTGGGGACTATTCCCCTCCTACTACCGCTATCACATATAACATATCATGTCAGCATATAAACATATAATCATATACTGTCAGACATATCTGGGGTGTCCGAACTACCCTTCGGTCCTAACAACCGAACTCTACTACTATCACATATAACATATCATGCCAGCGTATAACATATCAGGTAGTAGCAAACCTAGATGATATCACAAAGACAATCATCTAACATACAAATCCTACTGGTGGGCCGAAATTGTGGCCGTAGACCCACCGCTACTGGAAGGTAACTCACCTCGATCAAGTAGCTGCTGTCAAACTGTGTGGGAAGTCTCTGCCTGCTGCCGCTTCGAAAATCCTCCGGCTACAATCCCCACAAAACACTCAGTCCGAACTGATATCTATTCTTAGGGCAAAATAACTATTTTACCCTCAACCAAGTCCAAGTCAAAGTCAATCTCAAGTTGACCGGACTCGCCGAGTCCCTAACCCTTTATCCGTCCTTAACCACAACTCGACTCGCCGAGTTTGGCAATGACTTGACGCGTTCCTCTGCTGTATGAACATCAAATGATCCTTCATCCGACTCGCCGAGTTGTATGAACAACTCATCGAGTTCATCATCACTCTTAAGGAGATTGCCTTGGACTCGCCGAGTTGGCTCATGCACTCATCGAGTACTATGAACTCCCGGACTATGGCTTAGCCCAATACGTTAGGTCACTCCCTTGGACCCTCTAAAACCTTTCCAACACTCCACTGGGTCTCTTCGACCCATAACATAAAAGGGGAGTCTAACCTCAGACTCGCCGAGTCCCAAGAACGACTCGCTGAGTCGATACTGTCCAAGTCTATTTCTTGATTTCTGATGTACAACCTTTGATCAAAAGATAGATCTAAGCCCCTAGACTCGATCTAGCGCGTAAAGTTACGAACTTTACGTGCATGCATGGAAGAATGATCCCAAATGACTCAAAAAGGAACTCCCAACATGCATGAGGCTTTCCATGGGTTCTAAAACAGTTGCTTTCTGCATTAGGGTCCCTCAAGGACTCTGGATCCGAAACCCTAGCCATCAACCATGCTTGCAATCATGGTTGGTTGCCAAAATGGCTCTTAGAAGCCCTAACTTCCTTCAAGAATATATCTATAATAATAATGAGCAAGTTGTAAACTTTATACCTCAAATGTACTACAAAAGATGTTCAAACTCGGATCCCTCTAGCCTCCTCTTGTTCCTTCAAGCTTTTCCTTCCTTCCTTGGATCACAAAGGCACCAAAATCACTCAAAAGGTCTTAGATCCTCACACACACGATTAGGATTTGCTATGGGGGTCTTCTGGGAGCAAATGGAACGAAGGGTGACTGAATGAGATTTTTAAATAGGGTGCAAACCCTCAGATTAGGGTTTTTGTCCAGACAGTGACTACTCGTCGAGTCCGGGACCTGACTCGTCGAGCCCATAGCTTAAATTCTGCGTCCCATCCCGCTTCTACTCGGCGAGTCGGTCCTTCAACTCGCCGAGTCCAAGGCCAAAATGCAAATATATATAAATAGCTAATATAAGAAATACGTACCATGAACCGGGTGCTACAAATCTCCCCCACTTACTTTAGACTGCGTCCTCGAAGTCTGCTGTTCGTTCCTGAAACAGCTCGGGGTAATGCTCCATCATCTCGTCCACCGGCTCCTATGTCCATTCTGATCCCTTCCGGTGCTGCCATTGCACCTTCACAAGCTCCACCCTCTTGTTCCTCAAATCCTTCGACTTCCGGTCGAGGATTGCCACAGGCCGCTCGATGTAATTCAGGCTGCCATCAACCTGAATGTCCTCCAAGGGCACCCCTGCCGAGTCGTCCACCAGGCACTTTCACAGCTGAGAAACATGGAAAGTTTTGTGTATCTGACTGAGTTCGGCTGGAAAATCCAGCCTATATGCCACCTTGCCCACCCGGGCTATAACCCTGAATGGTCCAATGTATTTGGGTCCCTACTTGCCCCATTTCCTTAATCAGATAATGCCTTTCCATGGAGACATCTTCAGGAGAACCATATCCCTGACCTGGAACTCCAGGTCTGATTGGCGCTTATCGGCATAGCTTTTCTACCAACTCTGAGCAGTTTGAAGCCTGCTCCAGACCTGCTGAATCTTCTCTGTCGTCTTGAGTACTACCTCAGTGCTCCCCATTACCCTCTGGCCAACCTCTCCCCAACATATCGAGGTCCTACACTTCCTCCCATATAGCATCTCGTAGGGAGGACGGTCAATGCTCGCACGATAACTATTGTTATAGGAGAACTCTGCCAATGGAAGGTAGGTATCCCAACTACCTCCGAAGTCTAATACGCATGCTTGTAGCATATCCTCCAGGGTCTAGATGGTCTGCTCGCTCTGACCATCCGTCTGCGGGTGAAAGGCGATGCTAAAATGCAGACGAGCACCCAGCTCGTCATGAAACTTCTTCCAAAACTTGGAAGTGAATCGCACATCTCTGTTTAAAATCACAGAAACTGGCACACCGTGCTGCGCCACCACCTCTCGGATATAGATGTCGGCCAACTTCTCGACCGAGATGCTCTCCTAAATCGGATAAAATGGATGCTCTTGGTCAATCGATCGACGATGACCCAGATCGAATCCACTCCCCGCGCGGTCCTGGGAAGCTTCATGATAAAGTTCATTGTAATGTCTTCCCATTTCCACAGCGGAATATCCAACGGTTGCATCTTGCCATGAGGTCTCTAATGCTCAACCTTGACCTTCGTGCAGGTCAAGCACCGCTCCACAAACCATGCCACATCCCGCTTCATGTAGGGCCACTAATAGTCGAGACGAAGATCCCTATACATCTTCGTCGCCCCGGGATAAATGGAGAACCGAGATTTGTGCGCCTCCTCCATCAGAACCTGGTGCACACCCGCGTGGTATGGCACCCACACTCTACGGTGTAGTGTCAGTAATCCTCGACTGTCATAGTTGAAGGAGAAAACCTGCCCCACGATCCGCTCACTCTTCCGATGTTCCTCCTTCATGGTCTCCTGTTGGGCCTCCCGAATCCGCTCCAACAGCGGAGTCACCACTGTCATCCTCAGACATATATCCTTGATCGGCGCTGCCTTGCGGCTAAGCGCGTCGGCCACCACATTGGCCTTCCCTGGATGATAAAGGATCTCGCAATCGTAATCCTTTACCACGTCCATCCACCGACGTTGCCTCATGTTTAGATTCGGCTGATCCATGAGGTACCTCAAACTCTTATGGTCCGTGTAGATGGTACAGCGAACCCCATAGAGGTAATGATGTCAAATCTTGAGGGCGAATACAACAACCCCCATCTCCAAATCATGCGTCGGGTAGTTCGCCTCGTGAGGCTTCAGCTGCCTCGACGCGTAGGCGATGACATGCTCTTTCTGCATCAATACTGCGCCCAAACCTGAGACGGACGCATCGCAGTACACAACTAAATCCTTCATGCCCTCTGGCAGGGCTAGGATTGGTGCCTCGCACAATCTCTGTCTCAGTGTCTCGAACGTGGCCTGCTGCTCAGGCCCCCAACGAAAGACCACGACCTTCCTTGTTAGCCTAGTTAGGGGTACGGCTATCTTGGATAAATCCTGGATGAATCTCCGATAGTAGCCAACCAATCCTAGGAAAATCCGAATCTCAGATGGAGACCTCGGAACCTCCCACCTCATCACGGCCTCCACTTTGGCCGGGTCCACCGAAATCCCGTTCTGGTTGACGAGATGCCTAAGGAACTGCACCTCGCGCAACCAGAACTCACACTTGGAGAACTTAGCATACAAGTTCTCCCTCCTCAAATCTCCAGAACTTCTCGTAGATGCTCCTCGTGCTCCTCCTGCATCTTGGAGTAAACCAAGATGTCATTAATAAACACTATCACAGAACGGTCTAACATCGGTCTACACATGCGGTTCATGAGGTCCATGAACACGGAAGGAGCATTGGTGAGCCCGAAGGGTATCACCACAAACTCGTAGTGGCCATAGTGTATCCGAAACGCAGTCTTCTGTACATCCTCCTCTCTGACCCTCATCTGATGATATCCTGAACGTAAATCAATCTTGGAGAACCAAGATGCTCCCTGTAGCTGGTCAAAGAGGTCATCAATCCTCGGGAGTGGGTAACGGTTCTTTATCGTTACCTTGTTCAGCTCCCGATAGTCTATAGATATCCGATGCGACCCATCCTTCTTCCTCACAAACAGAATCGGGGCTCCCCAGGGAGAGCTACTCGGTCTAACGAATCCCTTGTCTAACAGCTCTTGCAGCTGTGTAGACAACTTCTGCATCTCAGGAGTAGCCAACCGATACGGTGCCTTGGCTATCGGAGCTGCACCAGGGACTAGGTCGATCCTGAACTCCACCTGTCTCTCCGTAGGTATCCCTGACAACTCCTCGGGGAATACATCCGTAAACTCTCGCACCACGGGAACATTGCCCACTGTCGCCTTACCCGCTTCCCGGGTGTCAATGACATAAGCGACATATCATGCGCAACCCTGCTGAAGGTAACGCCTAGCTCTCGCTGTTGAGCATACCGTTGGTCCTCGCTGTGGCCTCTCGCCCTGAACTACCATTTCTCCCCCACTTGGGGTCCTGATCTGAACCAGCTGCTGTGTGCAATCTATCACTGCCCCATTGGGGCTCAACCAATCCATGCCTATAATCATCGTGTTCCCACTCAACGGAATAGGAACCAGGTCTACCAGATAACGCTCCTCGAATAATCTCAGCACACAGTCTCGGAATATCGCCGATGCTCGCACTGATCGGTCATCAGCAATCTCTACCTCTAAAGGGAAATCCAACATGCCCGAAGACTCAAGAAACTTCTTGCTAAGCGCAAGATAGACAAAGGATCGGGTAGCCCCTGAATCAAATAATACCTGAACTGGGATACCGTTCACGTGGAACGATCCTAAACAGAGCACATACATAACATATCAAAATCACAGCAGCGTATCATAAAATCAAAAAGATAAGAAATCATATCCGTCACCACATTGGGTGCAGCGCGTGCCTCCTCGGTAGTCAACTGGAATGCCCGGCTCCCCACCATTGGAGCCTCTGTCTTGCCCTGCCGGCCATCAGTGATCCGTAGGTTGCTGGAGCTGGCACCTTCACTGGCGCTGATGCTGCTGTCAACTGGGGGTAGTTGGCCTTCTTGTGGCCCCTCTAGTTGCAGTGGAAACATAGCAACTCTGACATATGAATATACGGTGCAGGTGTAGTACAATCCCTGCTGAAGTGCCCCGTCTTTCCGCACTTGTAGCAGCCCGACGATCCCAATCTACATGCCCCCTCATGTAGCCTGCCGCATTTCCTACAGCGGCCCGGCCCTTACTAGTCTTTCGGCCTACCATCTGATCCCTTGGGATTCTTCCCCAAAGCCCCAGTCGTCTGACCCTCCTCTATCTTCTGCTGGGTTTTAGCTATAAGAACATCCTATGTGCTCATACAAACCCTAATGTTCGGATCTAGGTTTCTCTATTGTACATACAATTCATCCAAGACTATAAACCCTAGATCTAGTATATGATAATCAATATAACATATGAATTAGGGTTTAGATCATACCTTGATTGTTATGTAGCAATAACAATCACAAATCCTTCTTGTATTGACTTAAGAAAGCTTAGAGTCATAAATGTCACTCCTCTAATGGTTCACAAACACCAAGAGCAAGAGGATGAAGAGGAGAAGAGAAGGAGGCTGCCCAAAATGTGTGGAAACCCTAGACAACAAGTTCCCCACGTTTTTGAGCCATAAGGGTCCTTTAAATAGAGAGGCTATTAGGGTTATCTAACAAGGAAACCCTAATTTGGATGCTTAAGCCCTAAGCAACCCATTGACTCTTTCCTTAACAAGCCTTGGAAGATTTCTAATGGGTTTCCCCATAGAATTCATCCAACCTTATAATATAAGGTAATACATGACCCAATTTCAATTATCTTATAATTACAATTCTAGTCCCTTAAGTTTAATTAATCTCTTTTAGTCACAAACTTAATTCTTATTAATTCTTGACTAATATTAATTAAACAATATGATTTCTCCTTTAATATATTATTCTCATAATATATTAATAAATCATATTTAATCCTTTCTCTCCATAATTCATCCTATCAAGTTGCTTTGGTGAAGGCAACCCAAAAGGACCATGCACCATCGGGTCAAGTACATACCAAAATAGTTATGGACTTAGACACTAATCCAACAGTCTCCCACTTGGATAAGTCTAATAACTATTATGCGTATGACTTCAGATCCTGATCTGCAATCGTAGTTTTCAAAAGTTGTTGTCAACTCTAATCCTATCAGATACGCGTGTCCTTTAGATAAGGGATCATATATTCCTCCATTCTAGATATCGTATAGATTGAGACATGGATCTAAATCATTCTCTCTGTCTATGTGTTGTTTCCCGAATTCAGATTTATGACGACTGACAACAGACTACAATTTGAACACATCAAATTAGTCTCGGCTTGGCCAAGCACTTAGGTGACATCACTAAATCATCGAGGGGCCCACAGATATCGCTTTTATCTTACTTTGGATAAAAGGAACGGATAAACTTTGACTCAATGCTCGCTTGCACTCACTCACCGAATCACATACACCAATATATTTTATAACACCAAGTTACTAGTGCGTTTACATATTATCAATGTGCAACCGACTCGCAAGATACAACTCACACATCTCGGTTTCAAGAATATAAGATATTATCGTCTCACCAATCACTCGTGATAAAATCCATGAAGTGATCCAAGTGAGCGAGGGTTTAATCCAATGCTCAAATCATATTCATAAGCACTTATGAACGTTGCAGCAAACATTTGCTTATGTCTAATACACTTTAGACAATCCACACACCAATTCATGACAGTCTTCATTCATATCTACTTCCAACATATGAACGACTATGGTCCGTTCGAATAATTCGATTATTTTAAAATAATTAATTATTCAGGAAGTCAAAACATGCAAATTGAAACACAAGAATAATACTAATCCCATATGGCCTCAAACCTTTGAGTATAAATAAAACACCTTTTATTTATCACCATATCGATTACTCATTATTTGTTGTTTCGGGTAATCAACTTCTTACTTGAATTATTACAACACTTGTCCCATGCTCTTAGCATGCACACAATGTTTACCTATGGTTCTTACTTTGTGAAATAGATCAAATGAACACATTTCCAATCATACTCATTTCACAACTCCTAATCCTTTTTCATAAGTGAAATAATATCAAATTCTTTCCACTTATGGAATATGTTAGATTCTAACATTTTATGCAATGATCCTTTCGTAATGTCACTGCACTAAAGTCACAATGACTATTGCCAATGAAATTACAAATTCCTCTATCGGAGATTGTTACAAGACAATTCCTTAGATATGATGTCTCTCACTCAAAGTACATTCCTTTGAACATCCTTTTGCATAAAAGTTTCTAATCGAGACATAGACTCTCAATATCCAACTCCCAATATGGAAACATTTCCATATTTTCCATATGACAACTCATTCTTAATAGAATCTTTTCTGTTCATAATAATGTCGATATGGTCCATCCAATACTATACTTCCAACTACTCACAAGCGACCAATCCTCAGCGAGCTTTTGATCGTCCTTTGATAATTGTTTAATTATCTTAGTCAAAACCGATTCTTGTCCTTTTTCCCTCTAAATGCGCTAGACATTTGGAAAATTTTAGAATGGTCAAATATTATAGCACTTGCAATCGATCCTTTACCCGAAGCATATGGGACACGATGCATAATGTCTTACATAAAGATACGATATTTTATCAACCTTTTGCCATAATATTTTATGTGTCACGTTCTCATAATTCGAACTATGAAGGGGGATGCCATAATCATAATGAAAATTTGAGAACGCACTTGGTATCCTTGACTAAATTTATTAACATTCCACAACCTAAGCCTTTAGATTTGAAATGAAGCATAATATTTTCTCCCTTAATTATAGAAAAACAACTTTACAACTCTTACAACTTTGCAAAGTATGACTCTTGTTTTCTATAATTAATATTGCTAACTTGCAATACTTGCCTAAATAATCATACAAGCATAACATTTATGCTCCCACTATCACGATGATTATTATAAACATAACACTTTTGCTCCCACTTGCTTTGACATGTATTCAGAAACAGCTTAACTTTCAGAAAAACAATACCTATTGAATTTCTTAAGTTCATGTTTCTAATACCTAATGCTTTGATAATCCTTTATCTAAGCTTATACACCTTTCCTTTAGATAGCTCATATGTGTGTCTAAACAATTAAGACTAATTGCCAAATCTCACAATTCGAATCATGGAAAGGGATACCGTAACCATAATCGAATTCGAGAATACAATTTCACAATCACTATCTTCTTAAAATCTCTATTAGTGAAAGCATTTCCTCACAGTCATTTTCATGAAAAAGGGAATCTTATGACACTTAGATTTTAATGGTGTATGTGTTCCTATCCATGTGAATTTGTCAAAACCAAAGTTTACGACAAATTCAAACTCTTATGGACCGAACTTTCTTAATCTTGATTTCTTTCCTTATGGTAACATAGTTGCCCTCCATGTCTTCCAAGTAGTTAAGCAGCTCACCCTTTCCTATCAATGTACTTTTCATTAATCAAGGTCCTTGCCTTTTATGCATTCAAATGAGAACTCATAGGACCCACATGCATAATTAACTCAATTGGAACGACATAGAAACAAGATAGTGTCAACACGATTGCAACCTCAACTCGTGTGCCAGTGATGATCGATAAGGTTTATTTTGATTTGTTCTTGAAACCTTTTCAAGACCATTGAGACTCCCACTGACTCCTTGACATATAAGATTCTCTTGTCAATAAACATTTCTCGACAAACAACTATTCAAGAGTTAGTGTAGCCTTTATCAAAACATTTCATAAATTGGTCCTAGTTGGTCTTTGTCTTATTCAAGTCATCACAACTTACTAATTTCAAATGTGCAAGAATAAGAAAACCTTTTTCCAAATTCTACATTTGATGAATGTTATAAACCTTCTTAAGACTTGTCACTCAATATCACAATCTTAACTCTAAGACTTGTTTTGGAATGAAGTATGATTGACTTCTTGATTTAACCATTTCTTTAATTCTTAATTCCTCTTCTTAGACATACAATTATACTAAGATTTACTTAGAGGATCAATTGAGATAAGGTTCTTAATCATTAAGACATATCATAAAGCATAAAAGGTACTCTCCCTTCTTCTTAGAATAGAGAAACTTTTATCTTTCTGCCTACTTGATTCTTCTTATTCGTTCTACTATTGATTTAAACTTTTTTCAATCAATTCAGAATTACACTTAATCTTATAAGTATAATTATATTTACTAAACCTTTAGTAAATCATGACGAATATCTTTGTTACTCTTGTGGTGGACTTGATCAACACGCAACTTTGTGTACTCGATCTCCTAGTCCTTCACTTGACACTTTGTCAACGAATTAGTCTAATTTCCAAATATGAAATTTCTCATTCATCGTGCAACCAAGTTGCATGATTCCAAGTTTCTGTCCAATTGAAACTTGGGTGATGAGAAACTTTCCTTATTTGGTAAATTCTTGACATTTCCACTATTAACATAATTAAGAATCACATCCATTCGTTGTAGAAATATGCAAACATCAATTTTTCATAACGATTTCATTGCAAGGAAATAAATAAATAAATAAATGTGTCAAATCAAAATTTATTTTATTCATAAAAGCAGCGGAAAACATTTGTCCTTACAATGCAAAATCAACTGAAAACTATGTAGAAAAATTCATAACAACTCTATCATAACTTTCTAAGCTCAAAATCTAATCTTCAAATGCATGCGATCGAGATCCATTTCTTTGTGATTAGATTTATCTTGCTTTTCCATCAAGATTCCTCTCTTTTTACTGATCCTGCAAAACATTCAAATGCAATCTTATCACATCATGTATTAAGAATCAACGAATAGGAACTTAATGGAGTTAGATAGTGGATTTTACCTGAAGCACAACCATACTCTTTGACTCTCCCATCTTCTAGACTCTTCAGGCTCTTAGGGCAGACTTGTATCCAACTCCCTTTCTCTTGGCAGCAAACGCAGGTCGGTTCTCCTAGAACGTCCTCGGAATCATGGTTGGTTGACTTTCCCAACAAATATGCTCCATTGCTTTGCCAAATCATTTCTGATTCAGCAGCAATGAGCATGTAAGTTAGGTCAATGAGGTTTTCGTCATGATCCATCATGTAATACTTTCTTTTGAACTCATTATATGATTTAGGGAGTGACTGCAAAACCCAGTTCATAGCCAACTTATCAGGGAATGACGCACCCAACATTATCAACTTATCGATGTGTGATTTCATTCCTAGAACGTGGGCACACACGGGTTTACCATCTTCATGTTTCATTTCCAATAGGGATTTAGTGACATTGAACCTTTCAATTCTTCGATCTTGTGGGTTAGGGAGAATAATTGGAGGAGGTGGAGGAAGTGAAGCATGATCTCTTGTTCCTCGATTGAATCATGGAATATCATCTTCATGTGGAATGCTTGTTCCACGGGATTTGGGAAGACCATAGTTGTCATACTTTGACATCTACAAACCGGGAGAAAACAAATTCAAGTTAGTTGATTGATTGAGTCCTTAATAAATCACCCAAATGAGATATTAAGGCTAGGACCCAACACAATATTCCACAACTCGGGAGAGGGATGTCGTAACCCAAATTGCAGAACATTTGAAGGTAAGTGAATGACGATTCACTAATTTTCCACCATGAAAAACGAAAACCGATTAAGTTTTAAATACTTTGAAAACTCCTAGATCCTTTGAGATTCATTGAACTTTTCAATGGCATGTTTAAATCTCGATATGCCCCTCTAGTTTGTGACTGGGATGCCGAGGATCACAAAGCGGGTGAGAATAACCGTGCAAACTTACATGGTGCCCTCACATGTTACAGTCACCTATTCGATGTGCCGGTAAACCACACACGCTCCACCGAACTATGAAAAACATTGAGTCACCCTTTGCCACCTTTGCTTATAACCATTTAGTGTGCCGGTTAACCACACACGCTCTACTAACGTCTTCGCAAGGGTACAAAGTGTAATTTCATGGAATTGCATCAATTCACTTTTGCCTAAAGTAACTAAGATTGGTAATTTGTAAAACATTTAGTTACTTTTGTACTTCATTATACTTATAATGAAAAGTTCTGTCCTATCCTACCCGTTCGGCTAACGACCCTCCACTAGTCAAGAGTGCGGTGTGTAAGAGTGGATACCCATTCAATCGCCATTTTATAGGCAATTTCCTTAAACACCCCTTATAGACCAGCTTCGTGAATGAGGCCTACTAACGGTAAGACTGACTTTTACTCATACATATATATAATGTTAGACTTTTAATGTTATATATAGTATAGGGTGTATTTTACACTTTTAAAATACTAGGTGGTCAAATTTAACAATTATACTTTTAATTCAATTAATTTGTAAACCAAAACTTTTATGGATTTATTAAACCTCTTTTAATTATACACCTTAATTAATTAATAAAGCCATGAGTGTGTGATATGAACTTTTCAAAACAATACTAGGGTTTTAGAATTTAACATTCCTAAATTAAAGTTTTAATCAACTTTTAAATTCCAAAACTTGAGGGCAAGTTTTGAAACATTTCAAAACATTAGGGTTTAGAATTTAAATATACATCAAAATTAAACTTTTAATCAAAATTTAAATTCCAAAACTTGAGGTCAAGTTTTGAAACCTTTTCAAAACATTAGGGTTTCAACTATTTAAATTTCAAGACAAAACTTTTGAGTTCAAATTTAAACTATAAAACCTGAAGGGGGGAAATTGAAACTTTTCATAACACAAGGATCAAATAACAAATAATATAAATTAAACAATTAATTTTATCATTATCTATATTTGACCTAATTTCAATTTCTTGCAAAATAAGTTACCCAATTAATACAAATAATCAACTATAATCATATAAGGAAGTTATTATCTAATCAATTGGTAATTATCTTTTGTTTAATCAAGGATATACTCATAAATATGTATAAAATCGGATTTTAATGATCTAAAACATATAAGGCAAGTATCCATGAGTAAAACAGCAAGAAATCCCGAAATCCCCTCTTTCTGACGCTCGAACTCGCCGAGTCCACAATGGGACTCGCCGAGTTCATCAGGCAGACTCACCAAAATCGATTTTTTTAAGCATGAACAAATTAACAAGGCATCAATACAATAGAAACCAACCAAGGCTCTGATACCACTGATGAGTTTTAGCTATAAGAACATCCTATGTGCTCATACAAACCCTAATGCTTGGATCTAGGTTTCTCTATTGTACATGCAATTCATCCAAGACTATAAACCCTAGATCTAGTATATGATAATCAATATAACATATGAATTAGGGTTTAGATCATACCTTGATTGTTATATAGCACTAACAATCACAAATCCTTCTTGTATTGACTTAAGAAAGCTTAGAGTCACAAATGTCACTCCTCTAATGGTTCACAAACACCAAGAGCAAGAGGATGAAGAGGAGAAGAGAAGGAGGCTGCCCAAAACGTGTGGAAACCCTAGACAACAAGTTCCCCACGTTTTTGAGCCATAAAGGTCCTTTAAATAGAGAGGCTATTAGGGTTATCTAACAAGGAAACCCTAATTTGGATGCTTAAGCCCTAAGCAACCCATGGACTCTTTCCTTAACAAGCCTTGGACGATTTCTAATGGGTTTCCCCATAGAATTCGTCCAACCTTATAATATAAGGTAATCCATGGCCCAATTTCAATTATCTTATAATTACAATTCCAGTCCCTTAAGTTTAATTAATCTCTTTTAGTCACAAACTTAATTCTTATTAATTCTTGACTAATATTAATTAAAGAATATGATTTCTCCTTTAATATATTATTCTCATAATACATTAATAAATCATATTTAATCCTTTTTCTCCATAATTCATCCTATCAAGTTGATTTGGTGAAGGCAACCCAAAAGGACCATGCACCATCGGGTCAAGTACATACCAAAATAGTTATGGACTTAGACACTAATCCAACATCTTCCTCTTTCGAACATGCTCCAGATCGATCTCCCTCTCCCTTGCCATGGCAATCATGGAATCCAAGGTAGGGCAAGCTGAAAAACTAACATGCTCCCGAATGTCGGCTCACAGCATGTCATGATAGCGGGTCCTTCTCATATCCCCATCCCCCGCATACTAGGGCACCAACAATGCCCTATCCCGGAACTTGGTGATGATCTCCGCCATAGTCTCCGTAGTCTGTCTCATGTCCAAAAACTCCCTGGCCAGCTGCTGAAGCTCTACAGCTGGCGCAAACTCTGCTTGGAACTGGGTCACAAAATCCGACCATGTCATAGCCTCAACAGTCGAGGCTCCCAGAGAGTCACCAACCGAATCCCACCAATCCCTATCCTAGTCCCTCAAACACCCTGCTGCAAACCGTACCTTCGACCCCTCGGGGCAGAAGCTGGTCAATTGCGCGGACTCAATGTCTGCAATCCATCGTCTGGCAGCAATGGGGTCCTTTGCCCCATGGAAATCTGGCACACCACTGCCCCTGAAGTCCTTAAAGGACAGCGTGCGGGATCCTGACTGGCCAGATGCCATGTCACTCCGGAACACCCTAAGGCGATCCTCCATCAGCTCCACAATCCCTTCCTTGATCGACCCAAAGATGACCGGGGTTGCATCAAGGATGCCTCTAGTGATCTCAGACGCGATGAACTCGCGTAGTCTCTCATCCACTTGTTCGGAGCCTGAACCCGAACCCGATCCCTCTCCTGAGCTGCCCACCACTAGCCTCTGTCGTAGTACCACCATTCTGCAAAACGTAATACCAACCGTTAGTGATACTGATACATCTAGAGGGATCACATCCACTACAAGTTCCCAGGTCTTGTCTCATCCTTTGTCAATTTAAGTGCGGGTCCTCTGCTTTCAGTAGTATGGGCCCATACTACCTTCCACATCTATCCGTACCTTCCTCAAGGACTGCCTTGACTCCACCAAGTCCCCTTTTATCACTGCTGATTCTCTGCTATTTCCATTCTAGGCTTACCCTAGGGAAAATCTCTGACTCCACCCAAACTGGTCCTTAGCTGCTAAAGGCCTCCTTGTAATGCCAATTAGCCATTACCTGACTACCATCAGATGTGATGAGGCTCAGATAATCCTTCGAGTAAAAGACTCGTCCCTACAACGGTTAGACTCAAACGAGAGCTGCGCAATAGGGCCAAATGCAGCACTCTGAGATTATTCAACCCTGATCACATGTTACGTGAAGTATTCACCTAATGGCTAACTCCCATCTCGCAGAGTCCCACAAAGCACAAAGCAACCAGCATTCGGACGCGGGAGAACTACTCAAGCAAATTTGTTCTCATAATGTTGAACTAGCATATAATGATGAGCTCATACTACCAGGCATAAGCTAAACATGCTATCCTATGACTGTCTACTCAATACTAGCATGCAATTCTCATAAGCTGAAGCACATAAAGCAGGCACATAAGGCATCATTCCTAGATCCTTAGTCTTATTCTAGCATGTTGTTCTACAGAATCTGATAAACATAAGATAACTTGTATGGGTACTATGGGGAATACTTACTTGAGCTCGGCCGGTTGCGCACATCACACACTTGTTCCTTCTCAAAACTCTTTTATCTTAGCTTTTAGAAAGTCATTTTCTTTGTAAAAATCTTTTAATCTCTTGGTTTGAGTCCAGACACCCCCGAAGGTATGTTCGAATCCCTCAAACCAGGGCTCTGATACCAACTTTTAACGACCCAATTTTCCAGTCCAAAATTTTCATTTTTAATTAATTGATTTATAAAAACATTTATAAGAAAACACCAACTAATAATAACTTTTCATAAATCCACAACTCATGTCTGAAAACCATTCACAAAATAAAACAATGTCAGAGTACAATCCCAAGAAACTCTAATGCGGAAAACCAACGTGTGTGTGTATGATGTGCCGCTACCGCGCCAGCTCCATCCCCTTCGCTGAAGAGGTACCTGAAACCAAAACTATAAACTGTAAGCACGAAGCTTAGTGATTTTCCCCATCGTACCACATACCATACAATCACGTAACATACATACTACCGGGAAATTCTGGGGTGCCCGACCTACCCGGTACGGCCATTCTGGGGTGCCGAACTACCTGTGTGGCCATTCTGGGGTGCCGTCCTACCCGTGTCAAGCCATTCTGGGGTGCTGACCTACCCGTGTCAAGCCATTATGGGGTGCTGACCTACTCGTCGGTCCTAACAACCGACCCTTGGGGACTGAATGAGATGTTTAAATAGGGTGCAAACCCTCAGATTAGGGTTTTTGTCCATACAATGACTACTCGTCGAGTCCGGGACCCGACTCGTCGAGTCCACAGCTTAAATTCCGCGTCCCATCTCACTTCTACTCAGCTAGTCGGTCCTTAAACTCGCCGAGTCCAAGGCCAAAATGAAAAAATATATAAATAGCTAATGAAAGAAATACCTACCAAGAACCAGGTGCTAAAGTGTCCAACCCAAAGAGGTTCGCAAAGAAGAACTTCAACAGAAACAAGAATTGAAACTGGCAGGGAAGCTACATCTCTATGAAGGTAAAAGAGGAAGGTGCAAACAGTTCTCCGAAAGAAGAGGCCAAGAAGGAGATGAAGCTCATGGGTGATTATGGCTATTATTGTAACTAGTGGCATGGCAAAAACCATCTATCCAAGGAGTGCATGCTGCGAAGGTTGAACGGGAAAAAGGATGGAGAAGACGATGAAGCATACTATCTCCGAAAGCTCGAAGAGATAAAGAAGAAAAAGAATGCTAACAACACCATGTTTGCTTTGATTGTGCAGGAGAATGATGTTTGGAATAAGTTTGGAGGAGTAGAAGTCAGGTCAACCAATTCTGAAGTTGAAGAGGTTTGCAGGCCTACACATGGTAGGAGTTTCGTTGCGAAGGAAGAGAGTTCACAGCCTGGAGGTAGATGCTTAATGGTGACGAATGATGTGTCACATATGTGAGGCTATGCCACTGACACTGGATGTGGGGATGATAGTTGCTTCGCTACGAAGCCAGTTCCTGAGCAAATCAGCGAATGCGAACAAATGATGAACAAGGTAAATTCTATTCTTGAATCACTTAATATACCTTTATCCAGATATGAAACTGAACTAAATGACTTAAGATACACTTTTTCAAGCTTTAGTAACAGTTTAAAAAGAACTCGTTTAACAAACTCTAACCTAACCGATCAAATCAGCAGGGTTTCATCAAAGAGTGAGGAAAGATGTGTTTGGATAGAGAAGATAGAGTCTGATTTATGTAAGTCTTGGGATCAGTTAATTTACTTGCAACGGGATAATCTAATGCTTTTGAAACAACGTAACATTTTCTGTTTGATTGCGAAAAGGCTTTATTTTAATATTACTCAGTTGCACCTTGATTGTGAGATTGGTAAGAAAATTCACAAAATGATCTTACCATTTCTTGAATTAAAGGGAGACGAAATTGACGCTGATTGTTGCAAGTGAGAATCCATCGTCTCGTCTGACGAAACTTCAGATGCTTACAGGGTAAGTCTGGACAAAATTGAATCATACATTAAGTCCAAAGACCATAAGAACATGTTAAAGCAGCTTTTGAATGGAAATGACAAAAGGCAGATTAAATCTGATACTATGCAGAAGTTTGACTCGTTGAGTGCCAAGCTGAGTTCAGATAATAAAATTAATGTTTAAAATACATCTGAGTTTGATGAGCACAGTGATATGAGTGAAATATATGTAGAGGATGAGGTTGACTGTTTGGAATTTGTTAAAAGCGAAATTGAACCTGCGAAAGTTTTAATTTCTGAAAATTCAGTTGAGTTCGCACATATTTCTGAAAACAAACCTGATGTTTTAAGAGCTGGTATATTTTCCTTTACAGTGGTTACAGGTCCAACGTTTAGAACCTCCACTATTCTTGTTGTTTCCTGGAACTTCTTCTTATGTAACTTCTTCATGGAGTGGTTTTCTTGGATCTTTCTCAACATTGTTTTTTGGGGTTGTTTGTTGAACCTCATCATCAACATGGATTGTTGTTTGATCTTGGATGTCACTAATGTGAGTGCCTTCTGTTTCACTGTCAGAATGAGTTGGCTGAGACTTTGAAATTTTTGTTCTTCCAATTGCCATTCTTCACAATGGGATACACAATTTATAGTGGAAAGTGGAAACTAGAAAATTAGAAATAACTGAAATCGAAATTGAAGACAGAAAGCTAAAATGGAAATTGAGTTTGAATGTCCGATACAAGATTACAAGGTCTATATATACTAATCTCAAAGATTTGCAAACTACAGTGTGAAATGAACATTAAGAAGACTAGGCATCGATCCATCGTATCTAGCTGATTCAAAGATTGGAGAAATCGAACAACCTCTGTGAAAAGCGGCTTATCTCCCGCCCAAATCGCCATTCAGTCGACGCATAAAACCCGATCGGAAGCAACAAAATCGACTTCAGGTATGCTCTATTTTGACTTCAGGGACGCTCGATTTTGACTCCAGGTACGATTGATTTAGACTCCATGAACGTTAATTGGTTCGATTGGGATCGCTATTAGGTTCGATTGGGATCACGATTGGGGTCGACTATATCCAATTCGAGGTACGTTCATATATCACGTACCGTACCGATTTCTAATCGATTGGGTACAGGGCGTTTCGATACGTGGTATGCCACTAGTTAGGCGTTTCTGGTAACTATGGATACGATTCATAATGTCTAACATAAGGACATGATACTTGATTAGCCTTTTACTATAATATTTCTATTTGCCATGTTCACATAAGTCTGATTATGAAGAGGGATGCCATAATCATAATCAAATTTTGAGAATGCAATTAAGATTTCCATATACATAATTTCCTTATGTTGAACCATTCTAACATAACATATATATATATATATATATATATATATATATATATATATGACTAAACGTGATTAAAATCTTAATCTAAGCTTTTAGAATTCAAATGAAGTATATTTTCCTCTCCCTTAATTATAGCAAAACAATTTTTCAAACTCTGCAACTTGCAAATTGAAACGTTTGTTTCTTATAACTAACATTCCTAACTTGCAACATTTACCATTATTGATTATGCTCCCACTAGCATAATAATTACATCCTTATCAGCATAACACTTATGCTCCCCATTAGCATTGACATGTACTCAGAAACTAGTTGGACTTCTAGAAATCAACACTTTGTTGACTTCTTAACCAAAGTTCAGATTTCTTATATGAGATGCTTTGATAAGACTTTATCTAGGCCTCTCAAACTCATACACATTTCCTTAGATAGCTCACATGTGTGTCTAAACAATTGAAGAATTTACAGCAATAAGTCTCTGATGTTTAGACCTTCTGCCATTTCTCACAATTCGAATTATGAAAAGGGATGTCGTAATCATAATTGAATTTTAGAATGAAAATATCACAACTGCTATCTCCTTAATATCTACTTAGTGAAAGCGTTTCCTAACAATCATTTTCATGAAGCGAAGAGAAACCTTATGACACTTAGATTTTATAGTGTATGTGTTCCTATCCATGTGAATTTGTCAAAACCATAATCACAAGACTAGGTTAGTGAAAAAAACAAACTCATATGGATTGAACTTGTTCAATCTTAATTTCCTGCCACCTGGTAGCACAAGGGCCTACCATTGCTTCCAAGTAGTTATGCAAACAATTGAGAACTCATAGAACTCACATGCATAGTCAACTTTAAATAGAATGGCACCAAAATAAGAATATGTCAACACGATAGGTTATAAACCTCAAGTCGTGTGCTAGTCATAGATGATAAGTTTATTCTTGATTAGTTCTTGAAACTTGTCAAGATCTTTAAGACTCCTACTGCCCTCTTGACATATAAAATTCTCTTGTCATAAATCATTCCTTGACAAATTGAATATTCAAGAGTTAGTGTGGATTCTTATCAAGACAAACACTTCACACAATTGGTCATAGTTGGTCTTTGTCTTATCCAAAACATCACGACTTGCCAATTTCAAATGTACAGGAGTAAGAAACATTTTACTCTCCACTTGACAAGTGTTATAAACCTTCTTAAGATATGTCACTCAAGTTACAATCTTGGAGTATGACTCTAAGATTCGATTTTGGAACGAAGTATGCTTCACCTTAATTGATTTAACCACTTCAACAATTCATGATTCCTCTTCTTAGCCATAACAATGCACTAAGATGTCCTTAGAGGATCAATTGTGATATGATTTCCCAGAATCATTAAGATGATCATAAAACACGATACCAAAGTACTCTCCCATCTTTTCAGATTGGAGAAACTTTTATCTTTCTGTCTAATTTGATTCTTCTCATTCGTTCTGCCATACATTGAAAATTTTCCAATGTTACAGAATTATGATTAAACTTGTAAGTATAACCATATTTACTAAACTTTAGTAAATCATGACGAATAGTCTTATCGATCTTTGTGGTGGACCTTAACCAGTGCACAAGAATGTATACTCAATCCCTTAGTCCTTCACTTGACTCACATATACATGTGAACAAGGAATTAGTCTTAATTTACCAAAGATGAAAATTTTCATTCATCATACAATACAACTTGCATGATTCCAAGTTTCTATCCAACTGGAACTTTGATGATGAGAATCTTTCCTTATTTGGTAAATTCTTGACAATACCACAACTGAAAGAATCAAATTGTAACATCCCGAAATTCATGTATATTTCCTTTACCCTTCTTCTTTGCCAAATTGTCGAGTTTAGCCTCTAAATGAAAAATGTTGCAAACGAGTACGTTGCGCGTACTCGCGCGCTTATTATGGACGCGGACTCAATTAGATATGTTGGGTGTACCAAAGTTACGTTGGGCGTAACTGGCTCAGTTGCAAAACCCTAAATGTGACTTGAAGGCTATAAAAGGAATGATATGGTCTTTACCCCAGCCACCATATTACAGAGAGTGAAACCCTAAGAGAGAAAAACCCCGTTATAAGCTTTTGTGTGTGTGTTCTTAAGCTTGAAAGTGCCATTTTGTGGTGGTAAAGAAGAAGAGGAGGCCATTGTGGAAGATAGAAGTTGGAGGGAAAACTTAGATCTGAGTTGTATAGAGGTTGAAGCTTCACTTGGAGGTAAAAATCTAAAAGCTTTCCTTGTCATCTTTGATTTGTGCTTTATGGACCCATTTTTAGGGTATTTGGTCCCAAGGTGGAGACTTTATGAGCAAAGGGTCTCCATAAGCTTAGATCTGCCCTATTTCAGTGTAATATGTGTTGTAGGTTCATAAAAATCCAATCTTGGACATTGAGATTAAGTCATGCATGAGATTAGGGCTTAATGGGAAAAGAGGATATATGTTTGAAGTGATTGGTGACCTTTACAGCCATGCAAGGGCTTAAAGGTTTCGACCTTATGACTTAAGGGGTAGTAGGGAGCTTAGATCTGAGTTATGAGCCTAGTTCTTAATCTATTCAGACCAAAAATGAAGGAAGTAGGAAACTAGGACTTATGTTGGGTGTAATCCCAGTACGCGCCGCGTAGGGGGTCGTGTTCCCCGATTCTGGATGACATGGAGTATTCCTCGCGTATAGATCTGGTACGCGCAATGTACCTCTCCACAGTTGACTTTCGTTGACTTTTAGGGTTTGGCCAACACTTGGACTTTTGGACCATTAGAGGGGTAAAATGGTCTTTTAGCCTTTTGAGAGAACATAGGAAGGGACGAGTCTAGCCTTGAGAGCCGTTATTGATTTGATATGATTACTTATGTGTTTAGGTGGGGCTAGTTCATTATTAGGAGATTCAAGGATATCGAGCATGTGAGTTACTAGACAACATACGAGGTGAGTCTTCTCACTATACCTTACCTTGTGTGGTAATTAGAGTTGTGTGACAGAGTACCTTATATGATGTTTGTATGATATATTACACCGCATTATTCTATATGATTTGTGCTATGTATGATTCAGAGTTTACAAAGTTAGGACAGGAAGGTCCATAGAGTTAGGACCAGAGGGTCTACAGAGTTATGGGACTGGAGGGTCCCACTGAGACACATTGACCAGAGGGTCATACAGAGTTATAGCCTCGAGTGGCTAATATGTGTTGTATGTGGTTATTTTGGGGAACTCACTAAGCATTTATGCTTACAGTGTTATGTGTTATGTGTTTCAAGTACTAGCGAGGATCGCGGGAAGGCGCTGACATGATCCGTACACACTGACAGAGGATTGTATTTTGTGATCTTGGGATATGTTTTATTATGATGATATTTGATGAACATGATATTTGAGAATATTATTTGAGTTTTATGTTGTTTGAAAAATGAAAATTTGTTTTAAATTTTCACATCGTTACACAAATCCATTTTATTGCTAAAATGATATATGAACACCAATTTTTACAATTGCCATTGCAAGGAAATATAAAATAAGATAAAAAACAAAATTTTATTTTATTTATAAAACACGGAAAAACTTTTCCTTGCAATGCAATTACAAAATGTTAACTATGTTATAAAATATTTCTAAGTAATCTATCATAACCCTTAAGCAGCAGCTGAAGAATCTGATCATCGAATCATGCGATCAGATTCAGCATACTCTTTATTTAGGCTTCCTCTCCTTTATTTGATTCTACAAAACATCAAGATGTGACCTAGTCACATAATGTATTAAGAATCTCCAAATAGGAACTTAATAAAGTTAGATAGTGGACTTACCTGAAGCAAAGTCATACACTCTGACTTTACCATCCTTATGACCTTTCAGGTAGACACGACATCTTCGCAACCAATGCCCTTTCTCTTGGAAAATAGACTCATTTGAGATGGCACACAGGACAATCTCAGACTTAGCCTTTCTCTTTACCATTTGGTCAACAAAGTTGACTATGGCTGATCCCTTCCATTGGGAAGAGAAGACCTTTCTAGACTACCAATGTCTCCATTGTCAATGTCCATGGAAGTTTGGGAAATCGATCTTCCAATCAGATTTGCTTTTCATGTGCGCCAAGTCATTTCTGATTCAGCAACCATTAGCAAATAGGCAAAATCGATAAGAGTAATGTCGTGATCTGTCGTATAGTAGTCTTTAGCAAACTGACTATACGACTCAAGAAGTGACTGAAGAACCAAGTTAACAGCCAACTTCCTTAACACTGCGACACCTAACATCCCTAGCATGTCAACGTGTGAGTTTATCTCCAAGACATATACACACAAAGACCTTCCATATTGGCGTTTTCTATCCAATAGGGTTTGAGTGACCTTGAACTTGTGGGTTAGGGAGAATTATTTGAGGAGGTGGAGGAAGTGAAGCATGATGTTGTGGGACATCATCTTCAAGAGGAAAGCTTGTTCCAAGAGATTTGGGAAGACCATAGTTGTCTGAACCATACATCTATATGGGAGAGATTCAAGTTTAGTGGATTCAAGTCCTTAATATAACACCCAACTTGAAATATTAAGGCTAGGACCCAACACAATATTTTACAATTTGGAAGAGGGATGCCGTAATCCAAACTGCAAAATATTTGAAGGTAAGTAAATGACAATTTACCAATTTCCACCACGAAAAACAAAAAAGAATTCTAGGCTTTAAGTGAATTGAAACTCCAGATCCTTTGAGATTCATTGAAAACTTTCAATAGAATGTTTAAATCTCGAATATGCCCTTCAAGTTTGTGACTGGGTTGCCGAGGATCACAAACAATGTGTGAATAACCATACAAATTAGCTTGGTACACCCGATGTTACAACCACCTAATCAATGTGCCGGTTAGCCACACACGCTCCGTTGATCTATGATTAACATCAAGCTACCCTTTTCCACGCACTGTTCGTCCAGATTAGTGTGCCGGTTAACCACACACACTCCACTAATGACTTAACAAGGTGCAAAGTGCAATTTCATGAGTTAGCACCATATTCACATTTTCCTAAAGTAACTAAGATTGGGAATTTCTAAGTGTATAGTTACTTTATATTTATCATTATAATTTTAATGAAGGGAGAATTAGAGTCCTATCCTACCGATTCGGCTAACGATCCTCCACCATTCAAGGAAGCGGTGGGTGAGAGTGGACACCCATTAAACTGCCTAACCTTATACACCCCTATAGACCGACTTCGTGAATGAGGCCTACTAACGGTAAGACTGACTTTACTCTTATACATACATATATATATATATATATATATATATATATATATATATATATATATAATTATAATAGTATAAGGGTTGAATTTTAAAACCTTAAAACTCTAGGGTTTGGAACTAAATGTTTCAAAGTAAGACTATGCATTTACAATTTCCAAAACTTGAGGGAAAGTTTTGTAAGTTTCTAAAATTTTGGAATCCACAACTTATGAGTTTAATAAAGATATAATGAAAAAGACTTTTGACATTCCATAACTTGAGGACAAGTGATGGAGTTCATAAAAATATTTATGTATGACCTTTCAAGTTCCATAACTTGAGGACAAGTTATGGAAGACATAAAACTTGAGGACAAGTTATGGAATTCATCAAAAAACATTTGGATCAAAATTGTAACTTACAAAAACAATCAATTTATCTATGATCTAAATTAAACTCATAAGAACAAGACAATTCATATCAAACAAATTTCATGTAATTAGCCTAACCATATAAAATAATATAAAACATGAAACTTTGACAATTATATTTTAAATTGGATTAGCATGATCATTACCACATCAAAAATAGGTTTATAAGTTCAAAAACAGCTTAGGATAATGATCCTAGTCCAATTCTAGCCAAAAACCTCGAAAATCTGCATTCTAGAGCACCAACTCGTCGAGTTTATGAAAAAACTCGGTTAGTTGTCCATTTTTGGCCTTGGACTCGGCGAGTCCACTGTCCAGAACAGCAGAAAATCGATTTTTAAGGCATATCATAGCAAGTAGCACCAAGTATAATTGAAAACAAACCTAGGCTCTAATACCACTGTTGGGTTTTGAGCATTCTAACACTCCTAAGGTGTACATGAAACCCTAAATACCTTGGATCTATGTTTTCTCTATTATACATGCAAACTTGAACTCTCCATGGTATTACCCTAACTAGCATACAAAACTTTGATACTTGGGTAATAAAACAAGTTAGATGACATACCTTTTGTTGTAGTTGGAAGCATTGGACCTTTAAGAACTTAGTGCCCCAAGTGTTGCACCTCAAATGGGATCACACAACACCACCAACAATTGGAATGACTTGAGAGAACATTATATTGCACCAAAATTGGCTAGCCCTCACTTGTGTATCTTAAGTTACGATTTTGCTAGTATGAGGCTTCTTTATATAGTGTGCATATTAGGGTTACACCATGTAACTCATGACTTTCCACATTCCTCATGATCCATGGGTTTTAACCTCCATGGAGTATCCATGGGTCACCACATGAGTTTAGCCCAACATGAAGAACTATCGATCATAAGCCCACTTTATAAGAATGAATGATTTACAAATGAATCTCCATTTATTTAGTTAGTCTCTTTTGATCACAAAATTAATTCCAAACTAATTCTTGATCAATACTAATTAAATAATATGATTTCATACTAATATATTAGAACTTATAATATATTAATAAATCATAAATATCCTCTTCTCATAGAAAGTATAACCAAATTGTTCTGATGCCATGCAACCCAAATGGACCATGCTACTCTCGGGTCAAGTACATACCAATAATAGTTATGTACTTAGACACCTAATCCAACAAAGTGTTATGCTAGTAAGGATGTAATTATTATGCTAGTGGGAGCATAATCAATTATTATAGGTGTTGCGAGTTAGCAATGTTAATTATAGAAAACAAAGGTTTCATTTCGCAAAGTTGCAGGTTATGGAAATATGTTTTTCTATAATTAAGGGAGAGGAAATTGTACTTCATTTCAAATCTAAAAGCTTAGATTGTGAGATCTTAATCAAATTTAGTCAAATATATATGAATGTTATGTTGGAATGATTCAACATAAGGAAATTCCATATATGGAAATGTTAATTGCGTTCTCAAAATTCGATTATGATTATGGCATCCATTCTTAAAGTCTGAGTTGTGAGAACATGGAAAATAATTATAATAGCAAAGGACTGATCAAGTATCATGTCTTTATGTTAGACATCTTGAATCATGTTCAATATGCTTCGGGTACTGGATCGATTACATGTGCTATAATATTCATCCGTTCTTAAATTTTCCAAATGCCTAGGGCATTAAGAGGGAAAAAGGGATAGAATCGGATATGACTAAATTGGTTAAACAATTGTTAAGGACAATCTAAGGTTCACCGAGGATTGGTCGCTTAAAGACTATTGGAAGTATAATTAATGGATGGACTATATCGACATTAGTATAAACAGAAAGGATTCTATTAATAATGAGTTGTCATATGGAAAATATGGAAATGTTTCCATAATGAGAGTTGGATATTAAGAATCTGTGTGTAGAAAATTTTATGCAAGAAAGATGTTCAAAGAAATATAGTTTGAATTTGAGACTTCGCTTCCATGGAATTTTCTTGAAACAATCTCCAAAGGAATACTTTGTAATATTGTTGGTCGAGTCTCTGTGACTTTTGGTACCTAGACATTACAAAGGAATCATTGCATGATAGTTTAGAATCTAACACATTCTGGCAGTGACAAGAATTCAGAATTCTTACACTGGTGATAAAGATTTGGAATTTTGAAATGAGGTTCATTGAATATGTGTTCAATTGATCAATTTCACAAAGTAAAGACCATAGACAAACATAGTGTGCATGCTTGGAGCATGGCATAACTATTGTTTAGACAAACATGGTGTGCATGCTAGGAGCATGGCATAACTATTGTTTTAATTGAAGGGTTAAGTTGATTATTCGAAACATTATACAATGAATAATGAGTAATCAATATGACTCAAACGTTTTGGGGCCATATAGGATTAGTATTATTCTTGTGTTCCACTTTGCATGTTTTGACTTCCCGGATAACTAGGTTATTCAAACCATCCATAGTCGTTCATACTTTGGAAGTAGGTATTGAGGCAAGACTGTCATGAATAGGTATGTAGTTCGTCTAAAGGCGTTTAGACATAGCACAAGATTGCTTGTTGTGTTCATGAGTACTTATGGAATAAGATTAGAGTATAGGATTCAACCCACGCTCATTTGAAACACTTCATGGATTCCATCACGAATGATCATAAGACGATAATATATTATATTCTTCAAACGGAGATAGATGAGTTGCAGTCTACAAGTCGGTTGCACATTGATGATATGTAAACACACTGGTAACTCGATGTTATTAAACATATCGTTTTGTGTGATTTGATGAGTAGATAGAGCAAGCATACGAGTCGAAGTTTAGCCATTCATTTTACCCTTGGAGGGATAAAAGCAATATCTATGGGCCCCCGATGATTTAGTGATGACACCCCTAAGTGCTTAGCCAAGCCTGGATTGATTTGATTTGTTCAATTAGTCGGTCGTCGTAAATCGGAAATCAGAAAACAACATATGGACAGAGAGAATGATTATAGTCCATGTCTCAGTCCATACAATATCTAAAATATAGGAATATATGATCCCTTATCTAATGGACGCGTCATTGACTAGGTCCGAGTTCGACAACGGCTTTTAAGAGCTACGATTGCTAGTCGGGTTGTGGAGTCGTACTTGCAATTATAGTTCTTAGACTTATCCAAGTGGGAGGACAAGTGATGGAGTTCATAAAAATATTTATGTATGACCTTTCAAGTTCCATAACTTGAGGACAAGTTATGGAAGACATAAAACTATTTTATGACGGCATTTAAAAAGAGACTTCTCACTTTCCATAACTTGAGGACAAGTTATGGAATTCATAAAAAAACATTTGGATCAAAATTGTAACTTACAAAACAATCAATTTATCTATGATCTAAATTAAACTCATAAGAACAAGACAATTCATATCAAACAAATTTCATGTAATTAGACTAACCATATAAACTAATATAAAACATGAAACTTTGACAATTATATTTTAAATTGGATTAGCATGATCATTACCACATCAAAAATAGATTCATAAGTTCAAAAACAGCTTAGGTTAATGATCCTAGTCAAATTCTAGCCAAAAACATCGAAAATCTGCATTCTAGAGCACCAACTCGTCGAGTTTATGAACAAACTCGGTTAGTTGGCCAGTTTTGGCTTTGGACTCAGTGAGTCCATCAGTGGAATCGACGAGTCCACTGTCAAGAATAGTAGAAAATCGATTTTTAAGGCATTTCCAAGCAAGTAGGACCAAGTATAATTGAAAACAAACCTAGGCTCTAATACCATTGTTGGGTTTTGAGCATTCTAACACTCCTTAGGTGTACATGCAACCCTAAATACCTTGGATCTATGTTTTCTCTATTATACATGCAAACTTGAACTTTCCATGGTATTACCCTAACTAGCATACAAAACTTTGATACTTGGGTAATAAAACAAGTTAGATGACATACCTTTTGTTGTAGTTGGAAGCCTTGGACCTTTAAGAACTTAGTGCCCCAAGTGTTGCACCTCAAATGGGATCACACAACACCACCAACAATTGGAACAACTTGAGAGAACATTATATGGCACCAAAATCGGCTAGCCCTCACTTATGTATCTTAAGTTATGATTTTGTTAGTATGAGGCTTCTTTATATAGTGTACATATTAGGGTTACACCATGTAACTCATGACTTTCCACATTCCTCATGATCCATGGGTTTTAACGTCCATGAGTATCCATGGATCACCACATGAGTTTAGCCCAACATGAAGAACTATGGATCATAAGCCCACATTATAAGAATGAGTGATTTACCAAATGAATCCCCATTTATTTAATTAGTCTCTTTTGATCACAAAATTAATTCCAAACTAATTCTTGATCAATGATAATTCAATAATATGATTTCATACTAATATATTAGAACTTATTGTTGGAATAGTGTCTAAGGATGTAACTATATTTGGCAAGTATTTGACCCGATTGAGCATGGTCCTTTTGGGTTGCCTTCACCATAGCAACTTGACAGGATTATTTATAATGAGAGAAGAAATATTATTAATATATTATGAGCATAATATAAGGAATAATAATATTGTTATTTGATTAATATAAGTCATAAATTAATTAGGAATTAATTTGGTGACTTAAAGATATTAATTAAATAAAGGGGCATAAACTTTTAAATGTGTGATAGTTGGATTTTGGGCTATAGATCCTTATGGAAGAGAGGGTGGACGATTTTAGGGTTTGGAAGAGCCTAGAAATCGTCCAAGGCCTAGTCTATAGGGATTATTGGATTGCTTAGGGCCTAAGTAATTCAATTAGGGTTTAAGGTGTAACCCTAGTAGCCAATAGTATATATAGACCCTTTGGGTGGAGGAAATTAGCACTCTTGCATCTCAAGAAACCCTAGAGCCGATTTTCTCATCCTCCTCTCTCTCTCTATTATCATCCTCTTGCTAGTTGGTGTTTGTAAGCCATTAGAGGAGTGACAATTGTGACTCTAAGCTCCAAAGACAAGAAGATTCAAGCAAGCAACTCAAGGTATTCCTTTAGATCTGATTTCATATGTTATGATTTGAATGTTTACACTTGATCTATCAATATAAGTCTTGGATACATTGCATGTTCAATTAGAGAAACCTAGATCCAAGCATTAGGTTTTGCATGTGCACATAGGAAAGTTCTTATGGCTTAAACCCATCAGTGGTATCAGAGACTTGATTGGTTTCTATTGAATTGATGCATTGGTTGATTGCTTGTTGATTGCAAAATTCGATTTTGTCCATCTGCCTGATGAACTTGGCGAGTTCCATAGTGGACTCAGCAAGTAGGCCTCAACTCGGCGAGTCCATTGTGGTACTTGGCGAGTTCGAGCGTCAGATGGAGCTAGTTTCGGGATTTCTTGCTGTTTTTCTTATGGAAACTTGCCTTAATCTTTATGGGTCAATAAAATTCGAATTTTAACATATATGTGAGTATATTCTTGACCTAACAAAAGATATTTACCAATTAGTTGAATAATAATTTCCTTATATTATATTAATTGATTATTTTAATTAAATTGGTGAATTGATTTTGCAAGAAAGATTTAAATAAATCAAATATGGATAATTATGAGATTAAATAATTAATTTAAATTATTTGTTATTTGATCCCTTATGTTTGAAAAGTTTAAAACTTGTCCTCAAGTTTTGAAATTTAAGTTTTGTGATTAAAAGTTTAATTATGACAATTTAAATTTCAAACCCTAGAATTTTACAAGTTTAAAATTCAACCCTATACTACTATATGATTACAAGCTTAATATATATATATATATATATATATATATATATATATATATATATGTATGTATAATTAAAATGCTAGTCTTACCGTTAGTAGGCCTCATTCACGAAGCCGGTCTATAGGGTGGGTATAAGGTTGCTGCCTATAAAATGGCGCTTAATAGGTGTACACTCACACCCACCGCTTGCTTGATCGGTGGAGGGTCGTTAGCCGAACGGGTAGGATAGGGCAACCCTATCTCCTCATTAAAAGTATAATATTAAAATGCAAAGTAACTACATGTTTTTCAAATTCCCAATCCTAGTTACTTTAGGAAAAGTGAATTGATGCAAACCCATGAAATTACACTTTGCACCCTTGCTAAGAAGTTAGTGGAGCGTGTGTGGTTTACCGGCACACTAATTGGTTCTAAGCTCGAACTGCATAGTGAGCGATGTATTTTCATCGGCTACTCGTAGAAATCCGTTGGATATCTCTTCTATAGACCGAATGACAATGTTGTCTTCGTTGAGAGGAAAGGGGTTTTCCGAGAGCGAGAACTCATAAGCCAAGGAGACAGTGGGAGGCAGATCGAACTTGAAGAGATTCAAGAATTAAGTGATGAAGGAACCTCTACCGCTGGCGCTCAACCCGAGGAGGAATCTCCGGTTGAACCAATTGACGAGTCCGTACCTCTTAGACGTTCCGAAAGAGTTAGAGTTCAACCCCAGTTTTATGGTTTTCATATTACTACCAAAGGGGACACGTATATTAGTGATGGTACACTAATAAATCTAGATGAACCTAATAGCTATAAGGAAGTCATGGCAGGCCCGGAGTCTGCAAAATGGAAAGAGGCAATGGACAGTGAGATTCAATCCATGTATGATAACCAAGTTTGGAATTTGGTTGATAATGTGCCCGGACGTAAGACCGTTGGGTGCAAATGGATCTTCAAGAAGAAGACCGACGTGGATGGAAATGTACACACATATAAGGCGCGATTGGTTGCGAAGGGCTTTACTCAAACTCCCGGAGTTGAATATGATGAGACCTTCTCACCAGTTGCGAAGATAAAGTTTATTAGGGTGATGCTAGCCATAGCTGCATTTCATGATTATGAGATATGGCAGATTGATGTCAAGACCGCTTTCTTAATGGGAAGTTGGCTGAGGATGTTTACATGGCTCAGCCAGAGGATTTTGTCAATACAAAGCATCCAAATAGAGTGTGCAAGCTTGAGAAGTCCATTTATGGGCTTAAGCAAGCGTCTCGCAGATGGAATCTTTGCTTCGATGAGAAAGTCAAAGAGTTTGGATTTGTACGAAGCGAAGATGAATCATGTGTATATGTTAAGGCCAGTGGGAGTATAGTCAGCTTCCTCGTTTTGTATGTCGATGACATACTACTCATAGGAAACGACGTCCCGACACTGCAGGAAGTTAAGTCCTGGCTCGGGAAGTGCTTCGCTATGAAGGACCTCGGAGAGGCTTCCTATATCTTGGGAATAAGGATAGTGAGAGAACAAAGTAAGAGACTAATAGGACTTAGTCAGAACACTTACTTAGATAAAGTACTGAAACGTTTTAGTATGGAGAATTCGAAGAAGGGAGAATTATCGATACAAAGTAATGCCAAATTGAGTAAGACTCAAAGTCCGAGTACCGAAGCCGAGATAGCAAAGATGAGCCGAGTACCTTACGCTTCCGTAGTTGGCTCAATCATGTATGCTATGGCTTGTACTCGCCCTGATGTAGCCTTTGCTTTGAGCATGGTTAGCAGATATCAAGGGAACCCTTACAGAGCCCATTGGATTGCGGTCAAGAATATCCTTAAGTACCTTCGGAGGACCAAGGAATTGTTTTTAGTCCTCGGAGGGAGTGATGACTTAAAGGTGCGAGGGTATAGTGATGCCAGCTTCCAGACCGACAAGGACAACTACCGTTCGCAGTCGGCCTGGGTTTTTACCCTTAATGGAGGAGTAGTAACTTGGAAAAGTTCCAAGCAGGAAACCATGGCTGATTCAACGTGCGAATCAAAGTACATTGCAGCGAGCGAAGCGTCGAAGGAGGCAATATGGTTGAAGAACTTCATTGGTGATCTTGGAGTTGTACCTGCCATAAAGGAGCCTACGGAAATTTTCTGTGATAATGAAGGAGCGGTTTCCTTGACCAAGGAACCGACGGATCATGGTAGATCTCGTCATATCGACAGAAAATATCACTTTATTTGACACGTAGAAGAAGGACATCTCGTGGTTAAGAGGATATCATCAGAAGATAACCCAGCAGATCCGCTTACGAAGGAACTAAGTAGGGTTAAGCACATGCAGCATGCTAGGAGTATTGGGCTGAAGGATGATATTAATTTAGATTAGATAGTTTTAGAAACTTATAATAGATAAATGTAACTGACATTTGATGATTAAATAAAGGAGTATTATTTATAAGTAAAGTTACTGTCTCATGTTACTTGTTTAACTATTGTTTCACTTTGCATGTTTTGACTTCCTGAATAATTAAGTTATTAAGAATAATCGAATTATTCGAATAGTCCACAATCGTTCATATGTTGGAAGTAGATATGAAAGAAGATTGTCATGAATTGGTATGTAGATTGTCTAAATGGTGTTAGACATATCAAAGGTTTGATGCAATGTTCATGAGTGCTTATGAAGTAGTTTTGAGCATTGGAACAAACCCGCGCTTGCTGGAATCACTTTAAGGTATATATATATTGTAAGTGATCGCAAGATGATAATATCATATGGTCTTAAAACCTAGATATATGGTTTGTTATTTGTTAATTGGTTATACATTGATGATGCGAAACCGCATCAGTAAATTGATGTTATAAAATGCATTGTTGTGTATGATTGATTGGCAAATAAGTAGATGCATATAAGTCGAAGTTTATCTGTTACCTTTATCCTAAGAGGGTAAAAGCGATATCTCGGCCGCTCGATGATTTGATTTGACTTATGTGCCGGGCCCGGTTAGAACTGAATTGATGTGTTCAATTAAGTTCTATGTCGAATAAATCTGAGATCGAGAAACTAAACGCTGGACTATGATTGTGTCCGCATGATATCTGAACAGAGGACTGTACGATCTCTTATCTAAAGGACATGACTGATAAGATCAAAGTTTGACAGCGTCTTTGAGAGCTACGATTGCTAATAAGATTGTGCTTGTGTATATAGTTACCGGACTTATCTAAGTGGGAGACTGTTGGAATAGTGTCTAAGGCTGTAACTATTTTGACAAGTATTTGACCCGGTTGAGCATGGTCCTTTTGGGTTGCCTTCACCATAGCAACTTGACAGGATTATTTATAATGAGAGAAGAAATATTATTAATATATTATGAGAATAATATAAGGAATAGTAATATTGGTATTTGATTAATATAAGTCATAAATTAATTAGGAATTAATTTGGTGACTTAAAGAGATTAATTAAATAAAGGGGCATAAACTGTCAAATGTGTGATAGTAGGATTTTGGGCTATAGATCCTTATGGAAGAGAGGGTGGACGATTTTAGGGTTTGGAAGAGCCTAGAAATCATCCAAGGCCTAGTCTATAGGGATTATTGGATTGCTTAGGGCCTAAGTAATTCAATTAGGGTTTAAGGTGTAACCCCAGTAGCCAATAGTATATATAGACCCTTTGGGTCGGTACTCTTGCATCTCAAGAAACCCTAGAGCTGATTTTCTCATCCTCCTCTCTCTCTATTATCATCCTCTTTCTAGTTGGTGTTTGTAAGCCATTAGAGGAGTGACAATTGTGACTCTAAGCTCCAAAGACAAGAAGATTCAAGCAAGCAACTCAAGGTATTCCTTTAGATCTGATTTCATATGTTATGATTTGAATGTTTACACTAGATCTATCAATATAAGTCTTGGATACATTGCATGTTCAATTAGAGAAACCTAGATCCAAGCATTAGGGTTTGCATGTTGTGACAACTGAAAATTTTGAGCTATGTAATCTATACATTCAAGTTAATATGAATCAAAAACTTCAATCAAACACAACATGCAAGTACCTCAAATAGTCATCAAACAATTGGAGACCCTAGAAGTCCTTGTTTAAGTCCATTTTGGGCTAGGACTCCCTTATTGGATCCAAAGGGACCAATAAGCTTCCAATTAGACTAACATGGGCTTAGAACCCTAATTGGGCTCTAATTGGACCCACACTTATTTATTTTAACATTTTGGGCCATATTGGGCCTAGAATTAAATGAATTAAAAGCCTTGATACATGAATAACCTAAACTAGTCCAATAAAAATATAAAAAAATCCTACTACATTCTTTTAGACTAAAAACATACCCAAGGCTAACTCAAATATTGGGCTTAGGAGCAAAAGGCCCAAATTTCTTTTTTTTCCTCCATGTTTCGGCCCAATACCCAAGCCCAAGAGGATTTGAAGATAGTTGACTTAAGTGTGCCACCTCACTATTACCCATAGGACTTCCATGCATTATTTCCCATTCTTCCATGCATATCACTTCAAGATCACATCTCTTCTTCTCTCCTCTCTCACTCTCGGCCATACTCACACACACAAACTCACAAAAAAATCTCTCAACTCCCTCAAGAACTCTCCTTCCTCCCCTCTCCAAAAAATCTCGAAAATTAGGGACTTTCAAGAGGATCTTGCAAGTAAATCATCATCTAAGGTAAGATTATGCATAGATCTATGGTTTAAATTCTTTTGTTATCAAAATCCTTTCCTAATCTATGCAAAAATCGTGATCTTGCACCTTAGAACCATCTCAAAACTCGAGATCTTCATCAAAGGGAGCCAAGGCCAAAAACACTTCATTTTTCCTTCCATTTTCTTGCAAAACCGAATCAACACCCCAAGGTGAGCTTCATACCCCCTATTTTCTGTTTTTATGAGTTTTGTGGGGGGGGGGGGGGAATACAAGTGAAAGTGTAGATCTATATGTGTTTGTATGCCTTGTATGATTTCCATGCTTATATGTATGCTTTTATGTGTTTTAATGTTGGATCTAGCCTTAAAACCCATCAAAACCGAGAAATATCTTGTGTTAAATGATTTTAGCTTCAAATATATTTCTAAACACAAAGTGTTTCAAGAAAAATGGCTAAGTGGTTTAGTAATAATTTTCTTTGGGTTAAAAACACAAATTTTGGGCCTAAAATGTGAAAAATACAAAAATAAGGGCCCAAATTGACATTTCACAGATTCTGATGGATGAAGTGTGCCAAAACAGTTTCCATAAAACTATTTCTGGAATTACACTTAATTAGAGGACTAAAAACATGAATTTCAAGCTTAATGGGCTAAAAATGAAAATTTCGGCCCAATAAGGCCCATTATGCGAATTTTTCTGTTTTGGAGGGCCAAAACTGTAACTTCCTGTAAAACAGTGGACTATAAGTGTTCCAATTCCTTTTCAAAGGTTTAAAATGCTTTTTAAATTTAAAAAGGACCAAAGTTGCAAAAAAATTTCCATTTGGGCCAAAATTGTCAAATTTGCGAAAAGAAGGGATTAAAACCAAGAAAACTGCATTTTCAGGGTCTTAAGCTGTTTTCTATGGAAAATATGCTGGAAAATGATTATTTCAATAATTTTTGGTGTTAAAATGTCAAGAAAATTGATTTAAATACCAAACCGGAAAATATTTTAAATAAAGGGTTGAAAAGGTAAATGTTACAAAAGAGGAGGGGCTGAAAACAGAAAATTTCCAAGACTAATCCTATACATGCAATATGATCAAATAATGGTACTACTACTATCGACAAAATACAATACACTACAATACCAAAAGTCGTTGTCAAACGAATTGGTTCGGTCTCGAACCAATAAAAATCCGAAACCACAAATACAACGATACTATGATACTACAATACTATGATTCATACAAATAACGATTCGGAATACATTATACATGTGCACAGACGTCTACGCACTATCTTTGGACCCCACAAGTGTAAAATCTTGTTCGTTGAGCCTAGCTAGCCCGACGACCTGATCTTAAGGCCCAAAGACTTCATCTTACGAAGTGTTGGGTTTTACCATCCCGACACAACGTAACCGGACTTTCAATGGCTGTAGACTACTGGTCCCCAAGGGTCCTTTAGTGTCGCTAGTAAAGTCTGCCCTTTTTGCGAGGCGGGTCTGGGACCCCTCGTACCTTTTATCCCCAACCGACTAATGGAGTCGTCGAGGCCTTCGTGTCCTCCTTCTCTTCGGATGTGGGACAACATGACGGTTGGATAGCGTGACTAGTACGGACGACGCCTTCGGGATCATTGGTATTGCTATAGACTAGTCGTTTGTGTAACGCGTGTCTGTGGCGGATAGTCATGCTCATCAATGATCCAATGTCGTCTGGAATAACAACTTCATGCGTTGCAATGGTTTCAAGTAATTTCATGGAATTCAAGGAACTAGGAAGACATCGGGTTTTCCTAGGGTTTTCAATACATACAAATTCAGAATACATACGATTTCAATAAACAATATTTCTCAAGTATAGAAAACAAACAGGCATACTTATGGATCTTCACACCTTTTTGACTATACTATTTTCAAAAAATATCGGATTTTCTGGTGGTTTTCAAACGATACAAAGCATTGTTTTCAAATACAACTTATGAACTCACCAACATTTCATATGTTGACGTTTTTCAAAATACTTGTATTCTCAGGGAACCAGTGAATCAAGAGAAATCATATCCAGTGACGGTTGCAGTTTATTTTTTTTATGAATTGAACAAATTAATTTTTGGGGGAATGTAATGTTTAAACAATGTATGATATGTAAACACTACTGGTTGTACTATGTTGATGAATGGTGACGAATGTTGTTATGATTCATATATATTCAATGTTATGGTATTCAATTGAGTCACGACAGCCCCCGGACGTTTCCGCCGTCTGGTTCGGGGGTGTGACAGGTTGGTATCAGAGCTTTGTTTATAGTGAACTAGCATGTCGAGCCATACATTGATATGCAACTATAAACCAAAAAGAGGGACTAACATAACTCTGAACAAAACAAGTAAATAAAACACACTTGCTTGCATTAGGAATAAGGATCTAACGCTGAATCAAACACAATAACACTGGTATCTCGGTTAATTCGGGACTGTTCTTAGTGATACCAAGGAGTGAATGTAGCCTGATCAACTACATTCTCTCCAAGGTAAAACTAACACACGTCTTGATGAGATCGGGATAGCCAGTGAACCTAAAACTATATCCTTTATCACCCAAAAAGAGAATGTTTGCTTAGTCTGTATAATAGTCATAGTACCCTAGGAATAATGTTAGTATATTCACGTACACGCGCAGACAACATGGCTGGTTTTCATCACCCTGGAGACCCCTACTTCCCTAATCAGGGAAACAACGGGTGGCTAGAGGAGGAGGAGGAGCCTGAGGAGGAGCAGCAGGGTATCCAGTTTCATCAGGCCTTAGTAGCTCACGGGATGCTTGTGGATGAGCCAGGAGAGAATCCAGGTGAAGCACACAATGTCGGACCCGACGAATACGTAGACACTGACTACGAATTTGGAGAGCTCGACGATGACGACGAAGACGGCCAGGTCGGGGACCAGGACCCCGTCCCGCCATACAAGGACGAGGCACGACTAGGTCACCCTGCTCCGCCAGCGAACCCCCCAAGAGAGAACCGTTCCCTCGAAGCTGAGATCGCCGCACTGCGACAACAACTGTATGCTAAGGAGGCTCGGGCAGTGCAAGCAGAGCATGAGAGGGATGAGGTTATAGGAGACATGGCAGAGATGGCGCAGCTACTGGCACAACATTTCGGCATATGACCTCGGCACCACCTCCTGACGCAGCTCATCGCGGTTAGGAATAGACTTATCATAGTAGGCTATTAGGAACTATGTTATGTACTCCGGCTCTATGTTTAAGTGACTACACTACTCATGGAGCCGTTATGCTGTCGGATTAGTGTTACTTATGTATGCTCCTACGAGCAAATTTTCTTGTACTAAATGCGGATAATATTAATAAACTTTTGTGTGTTTTGCTAAATTATTCTCAGTTGCTATGTGTTGAGACATTATGATTGCATGCTTGATGATAGTAATGTTTAGGTTCGCACCATACACCTAGTTAGTAGAGTCGCCACCTCACAGAAACCACGTACACTCAACATCTTTCCGTTTCATGACAGAAAGATGCCTCGCCCAGCTACTCGCGGAAATCCCGAACCAACCCCGCCGGAAGTTGACTCCACTGCTTTCCAGGCAGCCGTGTCTGCTGCAGTCACAGCGGCTATGGCACAACTTCACCGAGGGAACAACGGAGGAGGTAACGGGCAAGGATTCGGAAGTTCGAACAACGGGACGAACCAAGGACTCACTAAAACGTGCACCTACAAGGATTTTGCGAACGCTAAACCCCGAACTTTCAACGGTACCGGAGGAGTGATCGCCCTAAAGCGATGGATCGAGAAGGTAGAGTCGGTATTCGAGATATGCGAGTGCCCCGAGCAGATGAAAGTGAAGTTCGCGGCCTGCACTTTTGTGGACCAAGCACTCACTTGGTGGAATGGTCATGTGGAAGCTATGACACTCCCTGTCGCCAACTCTATTCCCTGGGCAGAAATGAAAGAGATGTTGACGGCTGAGTACTGCCCCCGAGGCGAAATACAGAAGATGGAGCAGGAACTATGGAATCTCACGGTGCAGAATGGGAACATCGATGCTTACATATCGAGATTCAGCGAACTATCTCTGTTGTGCCCGGGTATGATCACATCAGAGGGAAAGAAGATTGAACGATTCATTTGGGGACTGACATCCCCCATTCAAGGGAATGTGATCGCTGCGAACCCTGAAACTTTTGACAGTGCGAAGAGATTGGCAAAGAGGCTATATGATCATAACCACAAAAAGGGCGAGAAACCGGTAGAGACTGAGAAGAAGAAGGAGAGTGATGGTAAGAAAGGATGGAACAACAAGAGGAAGGGGCGTCAGGGTCCCGAGACCTCTAAAAAGCAGCAAACGGTGGCAGTTCACGCTGTCACTGCGCCGGTACCAGTCACATCACATGCTCCAGCCTCAGCTGCTTCAAATGCTTCAAGACCCTACTCCGGTACTCTTCCTAGTTGCAATAAGTGCGGCCTCCACCATCACGGCGAATGCAGGGAACTCCATTGCACCAGTTGCAACCGAAGGGGACACACTGCAAGGTTCTGCAAGACTTATCCTTCTCAGAACCAGAGTCAGGGAAACAACCAGAACAACAACAACAACCACCGCAATACCAACAACACCAATGCCGGCGGCAACAACGCAGGGCCTAGCCACACCTGTTTCGGGTGTGGAAGGACGGGACATTTCCGTCGAGACTGCCCTAATAACAACAACAACTCAGGAAACAGAGGAGCAGGAAGAATGCTGACCATGGGTCAGAGTGATGCAGTTCAGGACCCCGCAGTTGTGACCGGTACGTTCCTCCTAAACCACACTTATGCATGCATCTTATTTGATACTGGAGCAGAGCGAAGTTTCGTGAGCGAGAAGTTTAAACATTTACTAAAACAACAACCCCAGAAGCTAAATGAAACCTATACGGTGGAAATGGCCAATGGGAAAACCGAATCCACTAGGGAGATCTACATCGGATGTACCCTAACCCTCAACCAACACGTCTTACGAATAGATCTGATGCCAGTGTCAATTAGGAGTTTCGATGTGATTATCGGCATGGATTGGTTAAGCCCCCACCATGCTGAGATTATGTGCCATGAGAAGGCCGTTCGCCTTCGTCTCCCGAATCACGAAACCCTAGTAATTTATGGAGACAAACCTAGCACGAATCTTCGTCTTATCTCGTGCATCAAAGCACAAAAACATCTGCGAAAGAACAATTTGGCGTTCCTGGCTCACATAGTGGACAAGGCCAAAGAAGAAATTAACATCCAAGACATTCCGGTAGCGTGTGAATTCCCGGACGTGTTTCCTGAAGATCTTCCGGGAGTACCCCCAGAGAGACAGGTTGAGTTCCGAATCGACCTCGTCCCAGGAGCAACTCCTCTCGCTAAATCACCATATCGATTGGCACCTGCTGAAATGCAGGAATTGTCCAGCCAACTCAGTGAGCTTCTGGACAAGGGATTTATCCGACCTAGCTACTCGCCATGGGGAGCTCCGGTGCTCTTTGTCAAAAAGAAGGACGGATCCTTCAGAATGTGCATCGATTACAGAGAGTTGAATAAACTCACTGTTAAAAACCGCTACCCACTCCCACGAATCGATGATCTATTCGACCAGCTCCAAGGAGCTAGCTATTTTTCTAAAATAGATCTACGGTCTGGATACCATCAACTCAAGGTCCGAGAAGAAGATATTCCTAAAACCGCTTTCCGAACCCGCTATGGACATTATGAATTTGTCGTAATGCCCTTCGGTCTAACGAATGCACCCGCCGCATTTATGGACCTAATGAACCGAATCTGTCGACCGTTCTTGGACAACTTCGTCATTGTGTTTATCGATGACATCCTCGTCTATTCTCGAAGCAAAGAGGAGCATGGCCAACATCTCCGACAAGTCCTAGAAACGCTGCGATCGGAAAGGCTTTACGCCAAACTCTCTAAGTGTGAGTTTTGGCTACGGAGCGTGAATTTCCTAGGTCACGTAGTTAGCCAAGATGGAATTCATGTGGATCCCCCTAAGGTCAAAGCTGTGGAAGGATGGGCAACTCCAACTACGCCCACAGAAATTCGTCAGTTCTTAGGCCTAGCAGGCTACTATAGGAGATTCATCCAAAACTTCTCTAAAATCGCCAAGCCACTTACCTTGCTTACGCAAAAGAGTGTGCCATTCAAGTGGACAGATCGACAAGAGATTGCGTTTCGAGCCTTGAAGCAAGCTCTTTGTAGCGCTCCTGTACTATCTCTACCCGAAGGAACGGAAGATTTTGTAGTTTACTGTGACGCGTCAAATCAAGGCCTAGGTTGCGTTCTCATGCAACGTGGAAGAGTGATAGCATATGCGTCCCGTCAACTAAAGACGCACGAAGTAAATTACACAACCCATGACCTAGAACTGGGGGCCGTGGTCTTCGCCCTAAAAATTTGGAGGCACTACCTGTACGGTACAAAGTGCACCATCTTCACAGACCACAAGAGCCTCCAGCACATCTTGAATCAGAAGGAGCTGAACATGAGACAACGAAGATGGGTGGAGCTGTTAAACGACTACGAATGCGAGATCAAGTACCATCCAGGCAAGGCCAACATGGTAGCTGACGCATTAAGTCGGAAGGAGTACACAAATCGCCGTACGAAAACGCACTCGATAACCATTCAGTCTCATCTGACCGCTCAAATTGCATCAGTCCAGTCAGAGGCTATGAAAGCGGAAAATAGAACTAGCGAGGCATTACGCGGAATGGAGAAGAACCTGGAAGTCAAAGAGAATGGGGTATACTACTTCATGAACCGTATTTGGGTTCCAAAAATCGGAGGATTCAGGGAGACCGTTATGAAGGAAGCCCACAAGACACGATACTCCATTCATCCTGGTTCGGACAAGATGTATTTGGACATTAAGCAGCACTATTGGTGGCCTAACATGAAGGCGGAAATCGCAACTTATGTTAGTAAGTGCCTTACGTGTGCCAAAGTAAAAGTGGAATACCAGAAACCTTCCGGATTGTTACAGCAACCGACAATCCCTGAGTGGAAATGGGAGGGGATTTCTATGGACTTCGTGACCAAGCTGCCCAAGACGTCGGACGGATTGGACACCATATGGGTAATAATCGACCGACTGACGAAATCTGCCCATTTTCTGCCAATCAAAGAGTCCTACAAGATGGAGAGGCTGACGCGTTTGTACCTACGAGAGATTGTAAGACTTCATGGAGTGCCAAAATCTATCATCTCGGATAGGGACAGTAGGTTCACGTCACGCTTTTGGCAGTCGCTCCACAAGGCCATGGGAACTCATCTTGATATGAGCACCGCGTATCACCCACAAACGGACGATCAAAGCGAACGAACCATTCAGACGCTTGAAGACATGCTTCGTGCATGTGTGATAGACTTCGGAAAGTCTTGGGATACCCACCTACCGTTGATCGAGTTTTCATATAACAATAGTTATCATTCGAGCATTAAGGTGGCCCCTTTCGAAGCACTGTACGGGCGTAAATGTAGATCACCGTTATGTTGGGCTGAAGTAGGTGACACCCAGCTAGCAAGAACACATACGTCGGATAGGGCAATGACAGGACCGGAAATCATTCGCGAGACCACAGAAAAGATTGTCCAGATCAAAGCTCGATTACAGGCATCGCGTGACCGGCAAAAGAGCTACGCTGATAAACGGCGAAAGCCCTTAGAATTCCAGGTCGGTGATCGAGTACTGTTGAAGGTCTCACCCTGGAAAGGGGTTATACGTTTCGGAAAACGGGGAAAGCTGAACCCGCGATACATTGGACCTTTCGAAATCGTCGCCCGAATAGGTCCAGTGGCATACAGACTACAACTACCCGCGGAGCTAAACGGTGTACACCCCGTGTTTCATGTCTCTAACCTGAAAAAGTGCCTATCAGATGAAACCCTTGTCATTCCTCTTGACGAAATCGAAATCAATGAGAATCTCCTGTTCGTCGAAGAGCCAATCGAAATCATGGACAGGGAGGTGAAGCGTACTAAGCAGAGTCGCATCCCGATCGTGAAGGTACGGTGGAACGCAAAGCGTGGGCCAGAATTCACGTGGGAACGCGAAGATCAAATGAAGCAAAAGTACCCTCACCTATTTTAGCATTCTCAAATCTAGCTTTCAAACAGAATTTCGGGACGAAATTCCCTCTAACGGGGGGATGATGTCACAACTGAAAATTTTGAGCTATGTAATCTATACATTCAAGTTAATATGAATCAAAAACTTCAATCAAACACAACATGCAAGTACCTCAAATAGTCATCAAACAATTGGAGACCCTAGAAGTCCTTGTTTAAGTCCATTTTGGGCTAGGACTCCCTTATTGGATCCAAAGGGACCAATAAGCTTCCAATTAGACTAACATGGGCTTAGAACCCTAATTGGGCTCTAATTGGACCCACACTTATTTATTTTAACATTTTGGGCCATATTGGGCCTAGAATTAAATGAATTAAAAGCCTTGATACATGAATAACCTAAACTAGTCCAATAAAAATATAAAAAAATCCTACTACATTCTTTTAGACTAAAAACATACCCAAGGCTAACTCAAATATTGGGCTTAGGAGCAAAAGGCCCAAATTTCTTTTTTTTCCTCCATGTTTCGGCCCAATACCCAAGCCCAAGAGGATTTGAAGATAGTTGACTTAAGTGTGCCACCTCACTATTACCCATAGGACTTCCATGCATTATTTCCCATTCTTCCATGCATATCACTTCAAGATCACATCTCTTCTTCTCTCCTCTCTCACTCTCGGCCATACTCACACACACAAACTCACAAAAAAATCTCTCAACTCCCTCAAGAACTCTCCTTCCTCCCCTCTCCAAAAAATCTCGAAAATTAGGGACTTTCAAGAGGATCTTGCAAGTAAATCATCATCTAAGGTAAGATTATGCATAGATCTATGGTTTAAATTCTTTTGTTATCAAAATCCTTTCCTAATCTATGCAAAAATCGTGATCTTGCACCTTAGAACCATCTCAAAACTCGAGATCTTCATCAAAGGGAGCCAAGGCCAAAAACACTTCATTTTTCCTTCCATTTTTCTTGCAAAACCGAATCAACACCCCAAGGTGAGCTTCATACCCCCTATTTTCTGTTTTATGAGTTTTGTGGGGGGGGGGGGGGGAATACAAGTGAAAGTGTAGATCTATATGTGTTTGTATGCCTTGTATGATTTCCATGCTTATATGTATGCTTTTATGTGTTTTAATGTTGGATCTAGCCTTAAAACCCATCAAAACCGAGAAATATCTTGTGTTAAATGATTTTAGCTTCAAATATATTTCTAAACACAAAGTGTTTCAAGAAAAATGGCTAAGTGGTTTAGTAATAATTTTCTTTGGGTTAAAAACACAAATTTTGGGCCTAAAATGTGAAAAATACAAAAATAAGGGCCCAAATTGACATTTCACAGATTCTGATGGATGAAGTGTGCCAAAACAGTTTCCATAAAACTATTTCTGGAATTACACTTAATTAGAGGACTAAAAACATGAATTTCAAGCTTAATGGGCTAAAAATGAAAATTTCGGCCCAATAAGGCCCATTATGCGAATTTTTCTGTTTTGGAGGGCCAAAACTGTAACTTCCTGTAAAACAGTGGACTATAAGTGTTCCAATTCCTTTTCAAAGGTTTAAAATGCTTTTTAAATTTAAAAAGGACCAAAGTTGCAAAAAAATTTCCATTTGGGCCAAAATTGTCAAATTTGCGAAAAGAAGGGATTAAAACCAAGAAAACTGCATTTTCAGGGTCTTAAGCTGTTTTCTATGGAAAATATGCTGGAAAATGATTATTTCAATAATTTTTGGTGTTAAAATGTCAAGAAAATTGATTTAAATACCAAACCGGAAAATATTTTAAATAAAGGGTTGAAAAGGTAAATGTTACAAAAGAGGAGGGGCTGAAAACAGAAAATTTCCAAGACTAATCCTATACATGCAATATGATCAAATAATGGTACTACTACTATCGACAAAATACAATACACTACAATACCAAAAGTCGTTGTCAAACGAATTGGTTCGGTCTCGAACCAATAAAAATCCGAAACCACAAATACAACGATACTATGATACTACAATACTATGATTCATACAAATAACGATTCGGAATACATTATACATGTGCACAGACGTCTACGCACTATCTTTGGACCCCACAAGTGTAAAATCTTGTTCGTTGAGCCTAGCTAGCCCGACGACCTGATCTTAAGGCCCAAAGACTTCATCTTACGAAGTGTTGGGTTTTACCATCCCGACACAACGTAACCGGACTTTCAATGGCTGTAGACTACTGGTCCCCAAGGGTCCTTTAGTGTCGCTAGTAAAGTCTGCCCTTTTTGCGAGGCGGGTCTGGGACCCCTCGTACCTTTTATCCCCAACCGACTAATGGAGTCGTCGAGGCCTTCGTGTCCTCCTTCTCTTCGGATGTGGGACAACAGGACGGTTGGATAGCGTGACTAGTACGGACGACGCCTTCGGGATCGTTGGTATTGCTATAGACTAGTCGTTTGTGTAACGCGTGTCTGTGGCGGATAGTCATGCTCATCAATGATCCAATGTCGTCTGGAATAACAACTTCATGCGTTGCAATGGTTTCAAGTAATTTCATGGAATTCAAGGAACTAGGAAGACATCGGGTTTTCCTAGGGTTTTCAATACATACAAATTCAGAATACATACGATTTCAATAAACAATATTTCTCAAGTATAGAAAACAAACAGGCATACTTATGGATCTTCACACCTTTTTGACTATACTATTTTCAAAAAATATCGGATTTTCTGGTGGTTTTCAAACGATACAAAGCATTGTTTTCAAATACAACTTATGAACTCACCAACATTTCATATGTTGACGTTTTTCAAAATACTTGTATTCTCAGGGAACCAGTGAATCAAGAGAAATCATATCCAGTGACGGTTGCAGTTTATTTTTTTTATGAATTGAACAAATTAATTTTTGGGGGAATGTAATGTTTAAACAATGTATGATATGTAAACACTACTGGTTGTACTATGTTGATGAATGGTGACGAATGTTGTTATGATTCATATATATTCAATGTTATGGTATTCAATTGAGTCACGACAGCCCCCGGACGTTTCCGCCGTCTGGTTCGGGGGTGTGACACATGTGCACATAGGAAAGTTCTTATGGCTTAAACGCATCACTTATAATATATTAATAAATCATAAATATCCTCTTCTCATAGAAAGTATATCCAAATTGTTCCGATGCCATGCAACCCAAATGGACCATGCTACGCTCGGGTTAAGTACATACCAATAATAGTTATGGGCTTAGACACCTAATCCAACAAAGTGTTATGCTAGTAAGGATGTAATTATTATGCTAGTGGGAGCATACTCAATTATTATAGGTGTTGCGATTTAGCAATGTTAATTATAGAAAACAAAGGTTTCATTTCGCAAAGTTGCAGGTTATGGAAATATGTTTTTCTATAATTAAGGGAGAGGAAATTGTACTTCATTTCAAATCTAAAAGCTTAGATTGTGAGATTTTAATCAAATTTAGTCAAATATATATGAATGTTATGTTGGAATGATTCAACATAAGGAAATTCTATATATGGAAATGTTAATTGCGTTCTCAAAATTCGATTATGATTATGGCATCCATTCTTATAGTCTGAATTGTGAGAACATGGAAAATAATTATAATAGCAAAGGACTGATCAAGTATCATGTCTTTATGTTAGACATCTTGAATCATGTTCAATATGCTTTGGGTACTGGATCGATTACATGTGCTATAATATTCATCCGTTCTTAAATTTTCCAAATGCCTAGGGCATTAAGAGGGAAAAAGGGATAGAATCGGATATGACTAAATTGGTTAAACAATTGTTAAGAACAATCTAAGGTTCACCGAGGATTGGTCGCTTAAAGACTATTGGAAGTATAATTAATGGATGGACTATATCGACATTAGTATAAACAGAAAGGATTCTATTAATAATGAGTTGTCATATGGAAAATATGGAAATGTTTCCATAATGAGAGTTGGATATTAAGAATCTGTGTGTAGAAAATTTTATGCAAGAAGGATATTCAAAGAAATATAGTTTGAATTTGAGACTTCGCTTCCATGGAATTTTCTTGAAACAATCTCCAAAGGAATACTTTGTAATATTGTTGGTCGAGTCTCTGTGACTTTTGGTACCTAGACATTACAAAGGAATCATTGCATGATAGTTTAGAATCTAACACATTCTGGCAGTGACAAGAATTCAGAATTCTTACACTGGTGATAAAGATTTGGAATTTTGAAATGAGGTTCATTGAATATGTGTTCAATTGATCAATTTCACAAAGTAAAGACCATAGACAAACATAGTGTGCATGCTTGGAGCATGGCATAACTATTGTTTAGACAAACATGGTGTGCATGCTAGGAGCATGGCATAACTATTGTTTTAATTGAAGGGTTAAGTTGATTATTCGAAACATTATACAATGAATAATGAGTAATCAATATGACTCAAACGTTTTGGGGCCATATAGGATTAGTATTATTCTTGTGTTCCACTTTGCATGTTTTGACTTCCCGGATAACTAGGTTATTCAAACCATCCATAGTCGTTCATACTTTGGAAGTAGGTATTGAGGCAAGACTGTCATGAATAGGTATGTAGTTCGTCTAAAGGCGTTTAGACATAGCACAAGATTGCTTGTTGTGTTCATGAGTACTTATGGAATAAGATTAGAGTATAGGATTCAACCCACGCTCATTTGAAACACTTCATGGATTCCATCACGAATGATCATAAGACGATAATATATTATATTCTTCAAACGGAGATAGATGAGTTGCAGTCTACAAGTCGGTTGCACATTGATGATATGTAAACACACTGGTAACTCGATGTTATTAAACATATCGTTTTACGTGATTTGATGAGTAGATAGAGCAAGCATACGAGTCGAAGTTTAGCCATTCATTTTACCCTTGGAGGGATAAAAGCAATATCTATGGGCCCCCGATGATTTAGTGATGACACCCCTAAGTGCTTAGCCAAGCCTGGATTGATTTGATTTGTTCAATTAGTCGGTCGTCGTAAATCGGAAATCAGAAAACAACATATGGACAGAGAGAATGATTATAGTCCATGTCTCAGTCCATACAATATCTAAAATATAGGAATATATGATCCCTTATCTAATGGACGCGTCATTGACTAGGTCCGAGTTCGACAACGGCTTTTAAGAGCTACGATTGCTAGTCGGGTTGTGGAGTCGTACTTGCAATTATAGTTCTTAGACTTATCCAAGTGGGAGACTATTGGATAAGGTGTCTAAGTCCATAACTATATTTGGTATTTACTTGACCCGAGAGTAGCATGATCCATTTGGGTTGCATATCATCGGGACAATTTGATAGGATGATACTTGGGACTAATTGTGTCAATTAGTTATATATATATATATATATATATATATATATATATATATATATATAGTTTGGGCTTATGATACATGATGGACTAAGTTTATGGTGGAGTCCATAAAGAGATAGCCCACTTGATTCCTGGATCATGGATAATAAGCCCAAGGGTATGGATTAGGGTTTACCCTAATCCTGACTATATATATTATACTCAATTGCTAAAATCGGCCAATGCAAGTGTTCTTGGAGGGCCATAGCCGATTTTGGTGTCTAGCGTTCTCTCAAATTCATCCCTTGTCCAAAGGTGTGTTGTGATTCCATTTGAGGCATTCATATTATTGGTGCCAAGCTCTTAAAGGCCAAAACTACAAGCTACTACAAAGAGGTATGTTATCTAACTCATTTCTATGCTGATTATGTCAATTGCATGCTAGTTGTAGGATTAATGTCTTGGAAACAATATTGCATGTATACTTAGTGAATACATAGATCCAAGACATTTAGGGTTGTATGTATACCGTAGGATGTTGTAGTATACCAAAAACCATCACCTCTGCTATACACCACCACCAGCACGAAGATGGCTCTCTCCAACTAAGGAGAACCATCTCATCTCTACCAACCGACCTAAATTGATTGTCGGAGCCTGCTCCCAGGGCACAATCCCCGGGGCAGTCTAACGTTCTTGTAATTGTGACCTCACATATTCCCACCAACATAGGAGTACATCCCTAGGGCAGGTGGTCGGAGCTGATGTTGTATCGGTGAGTTACACTTACAATGCCATTTAAGTGTAACTTATATTGTTTCTATTGTCGTTGTTATGAACTATAAATAAGACTTATTAGTAATTTCAGTTATAATACTTATTGATCTTCTTACGAGTGTGGTGTCTAGGCAAAATCTTAGTAAGGTGTTTAAAGTGTATAACTAAATAGTATATTTATATACAAAACGAATCCTACCTGCAATATGATCTTACCTAGTCATTCCTAATTTTATAGAACTTTGTACTCTTTGGTATTAAGAAGAATCTGGGAAATAGTCTTGAATAATATAAATATAAATGAAAAAAGTATAACTTAGTAATAATTTTATCTGGATCATTTAAAAAAGGAAAGCAATAGTGTTAGACGATGAGCTAACTTACATGTAGATCATCCACCTTTAATAAGGTGAGTGCGTAGTCACTTTCTTGACACGTAATCTTTAAAAAAAGTAATTGTTATTTAAAAAAGTGAATGTATATTGAATGCTTACTATTTGTATTAAGTGCTAAAATGTTTACCATGTATTGTGATTGTAACACACGATTCTTGGTATGATTTTAATTAAAGAAATATCATTTTTTTTTCTCTGGGACTCGACAAGTTGGAGGCCTAACTTGTCGAGTAGACTCATGATCCACGAGAAGTTTAAGTGATCTACTCAACGAGTCGGGAGACCGACTCAGCGAGTAGATGATGTTTGGGTGAAACCCTAAATTTGAGGGTTTGCACCCTGTTTAAACAACTTATCTCTCCCCATCTCAGCCTCCATCGTCCCTTATACTTCTAGAAGACATTATCTTGAAACCCTAGCGTTGTTTGAGTGTTCTAAGGCCATTTTTATGCATTTTGGTGGATTGTGAAGCTTGAGAAGAGGAAAGGAGCTTGGGAGTTCATGTTGAAGCTAGAAGATCCAGAGGTTTTATTCCATTTCTAGCTCATTTAAGGTAAAAAGCTTCTATCTTGATCTTTCATGTGTTTAATCATCTTTAGGGCTTGGATTTTTGTATATTTAGGGCATTCTAAGCCATTTTCGGGTTGTGGAGTGTAGTATGGAGCTATGGCTTCAAATCTTAGTCTTTGGAGGGGTCTTATGGCATAAAGGGGCCAACTTTATGGCCATGAGAGACCCATGCATCTTGTAGACATCATTTGTGGTCTTTTAGAGCTTAAAGACCCAGTAATGGACATAAAGTCTGTGGTTGTACCGTGCTATATCGAACCTAGGAAGTCAGATCTACCCTTTGGATGGAATGAGCATCGCAGAAATCGAGTTTATGGACATGGACCTAAGTGTAATCGGCGATTTGTTCTTGAGACTCGGTGAGTCAGGTAGTGGTTCCCCAACCTTCGCTGTTTTGGGGGTCTGGTTGAGTCTAGAGAAGGACTCAACAAAGTTGGACGAGATTATAGACCTGGAAATCTTGGGGCTCGACGAGTGCATTGAAAAACTCAGTGAGTCCAAGGCAATCTCCCAACCCATGAAGATGAACTCGACGAGTTATTCATACAACTCGACGAGTCATAGACTTGACACATTCATATGAGGGAGATGAATTCGACGAGTTCAAGGATGAACTCGGCGAGTCGATTGAAGATGGTCCCTATGGTATGATTGAAGGAGAATCCGTAGAGTTCTCGCTAGACTCGACGAGTAGAGTCGGGAGTTGCATTGAGTTGGAGGAATATGGACTCGATGAGTTGGTAGACCAACTCGATGGGTCAAGTCAACTGGATGTTGACTTTGACCAAAGTTGACTTTGACCCAGATTTGGGTTGACCCTTGTAAAGGTTACTAGTATGAGTTTCTAAGTAAGAAAGGATGGTGTGTAGGGATTGAGGAATCGAGGGAGTTGGTTTTCACACCGAGATCAATACAGACACTACACGACTTGGAGGTGAGTTTCCTTCTAGTAGGGGTGGGTCTACGGCCCCAATGCCAACCCACCAGTAAGGGCGTTGCGTAGATGGTTGTCTTTGTGATAATCATATAGGATTTATGTGTGATATGTGTAACGTCCGGGTTTCAGGGCTAAGCATTTTTGTCAATGTAATAGTCTAGGTCAACTCTTGTAACTCTTTTTGAAGTAATAAAGATGAAATATTTGAGTATTATGTGAATTATATGTGTTTATTATTTAATTATAAATGTATAATTAATAAAGAATAAAAATGAGCGTCAAAATTAAAGTGTGAGATAATCCCGATATCTCTACATAAAGTTGTAGAATATGTCTCAAGGTTTCCGTGCATATAAGGAACGCCGAAATCCGAGTTATAACGAAGAAGTTATGACCCGTCGAAGTTTCACGACAGAACCGGCACGATACCGGGAAGCGTGAATAGTGAATTTACGATAGAGCGAGATTTAGCCTTAGTGATCTAAACGAAATTCGTAGAATATGTTAAACTAAGAACATCGATAAAAAGAACGCCCAAATCTGACTTCGTATGAAGAAGTTATGAGATTTTAAACAGACCAATCTTGTCCCGGCTTGTTAAAAATATAACTTTAAAAATAAAGTCAAAATTAGCCGACGGAGTCTAAACGAAAGTTGTAGAGTACTTCTTCACCTACGCGTGGATATAAAGAACGTCAAAAACGGAGTTCGTATGAACGAGTTACAAATTATAATAGCATATTTACGTATTAAAATAAAGTATAAATCATGTATACGTACACATATATATACATATGTATATATCATTAGAAAGGTATCGACGATGCGGTCATTATAAGACTAATGTTGAGTTCTTTCGACATTAGTTTAGTACAAATATCATTAAATCCATTTATAATAGTATTATAGAGGGGTGTTTAGTTGTTTATATAACTAAAAGGTCATTAAGTAATTATGGAGGGTAGTTTTTGAAAATTCAATTAGTATAAATAAGAGCCTTGGGCTCTCATATTTCTTGCACCATTCTCTTGATTCAAGAGTCTTTCTCTCCTTATCCCCCGAGCATTTCGGTCCCTCGTGATTCGACTTCTCTTTCTGTAGCTTAGTATAGTAAGGTGAGCGCTGAAGCGCTGCACGAATCTTTCTTAGAAAGATTCAGCGACGAAGTTCTGCCCCTGCAGAGCCCGACTCCTAGCTAAAACCCCCTTGTAAGTAAGTTATGCTTACCTTATTTTAATATAGCTTATATTTAAAATTAGTATTGTTATTATGAACTTATAATAAATATTTGAGCTATTATTATAACTTATATAAGTGTCGTTATAATATTTTTTTAACTACTCGCGATACGGGGAATCTGGTTTAAAGGGCCGCATAGGGTTGTTGGATTTCAGAAGTGTTATATGTCAAAATGGTCCTGCCTTCCGGTGTTTTATGTCTGGCCCCTGTCTGTACATAGTGGTTGGAAAATATTGTTTAACGCTTATATAATAATAATAATAATAATACTAAGACTAATAGTTGGTCACGGTAAATATTAGACTAAAATTTAGCGATAATAATGCTAGGTTTCGTCGAAGGAAAATAGAATCGTTAGAAGCAAGCGCTGCCCGATTTTGGAATCATCACCTTAACAAGTGAGTGTATAGTTACTTTCAACTTACACATAGATATGAAGTATTTTATATAAATTACGTGCTATGTGTGCATATTATCTGAATACTTGCTATCTATGCTAGATGAACGTTGTTATACATGTTTTCAATGATTTAAACTGTATATGTATTTTATATCTACGAAAATGTTGGGGTAAAACATGGGTAAATGCAATAGGTGATGTGTGATAAAATGATGAGAGGCCTCGATGTTGATGTTGTTGATTCTGTCATCTAGCAGAGTATGGATGACGACCACGGACTCTTCTAGACAGTCCAGTGGAACACTAGCAGGCTCGCAACCTGTAGGTGTTTGTGAACGATATGTTTACCGGTGTACTCCATCCCCCACATGGTTGCCTTTAGGACATTTATTGCTGAGTAATCCCCTTAGCAGTAGTGTCCGTCCCGATGATGATCCTTAGGCTAGGTCCCTTATGATAGGTGTTTAGGGACGTAAAGTGAGGATAACGGGAACGGGTAATCGGGTTATTGTTGATCGATGAAATTAATAAACTTATTTATTGTGGGTTGAAAACCCTATGTGCTCACCAGGCTCCCAAGCCTGACTCACTCAGTTTTATGTATTACAGGTAGTGGCGCATGAGCATAGGTGTGATGTTTTGGATGAGGGATTACGGATATAGGCCTGTAGATATGAAATAATGTAGTAAGGCTTATATTGTACTGTTTATGCTTTTGATCTGTACGAACATGACATCCCGAGTCTTTTAATGAAATACATTTCTATGGAAATGCTTTTGATAAATCTTTATCATATTTTTGTTTTGGGACAAATTCCGCAACACTTTCATTTAAAATGTAACTCTGATTTTTAAACAAAGCATAAACAAACCGGTCTTTTCTGGCCGTGATTTTGGGGATGTCACAATATGATTATTGTGCTTGATATGATCATTGTGTTTGATATGTTTGTTGTGCTTGATATGTATTAGCAGTAGTAGGGGCGAAATAGTCCCCAATTATCGATTAAAAGATAGTGAAGGGGAGGGTAGCTCCCAATTACCGGTTGAAAGATACCGAAGGGGAGATTAGTTCCCAGTTACCGGTTGAAAGATACCGAAGGGAGGGTAGCTTCCAATTACCAGTTGAAAGATACCGAAGGGGAGGTTAGCTCCCAGTTACCGGTTGGAAGATACCAAAGATTATGCATTATTTGGTTTGGGTATGATGGGGGGACTCACCAAGATTTTTGCTTACGGTTTTTAGTTTTGGTTTCAGGTACCTATTCATCTAAGGAGAAGGAGTAAGCGGTGTAGCAGCGCATCACACACTTGCACATGATTTCCACACTTGAGAACCTGGGATTTGTACTATGATGTTACACTATCTAGTGGAATGATTTTGAGACTTATGACTTGTGATTTTATGTTAAAAAAAGATTGAAATGTTGTTTTCTAATGACTATTTTTATAAACAATATATTTTAAGACAAAAAAATTTGGGTCCCGATTTTGGGATGTTACAAGTTGGTATCAGAGCCTTGGTTTGAGGTATTCAGACACACCTTCGGCGGTGTCTGGACTCAAATTGAGGGCTTGAAGGATTTTCACAAGAAGATAGTTTTCTAAGATCTATGTTAAGGAATTTTGAGAAAGAACAAGGTGTGTGTTGCGTGCGACCGACCGAGCTCATGTGAGTTTTCCCCAAAATACCCGTACTTGTTACGTTATGTTACATGATGTGATTATGAGAACTGCATGCTAGATTAGGGCTAAGGATCTAGGAGGATGCCTTGTATGCCTGTTATATGATTATGAGAATTGCATGCTAGAATAGAACTAAGGATCTAGGAAGGATGCCTTATATGCCTGTTGTGTGAGCTAATTGAGCTGTATGCTAGGGCTGTTAGTCAGCAGTGTGATATCCTGATTAGGTTATGCTTGATTGGTTACTCAATGCACGAATGCTGCTTGCTTTGTGCTATAGGGGTTCTGGCTAACTTTAACTAACTAGTAAGTTGATATGTAACAATATCCGCAAGCTAGTTAGGGAAAGGTGGTATGGACCCCTAGTGCAGCTGGTGGCGGAGAGTAGCTTGGAGGGTGCCCTAGGAAAGCCTAGGATGAGGTTAGTTGGAGAGCAGTATTGGTTAAGGGACTTGGTGAAGTTGAAGCGATCCTCAAGGAAAGTACGGATAGATGTGGAAGGTAGTATGGGCCCGTACTATTGGAAGCATAAGATTCGTACTCGAGTCAAGGATGGCCAAGATGGAACCAAGAAACTTGGTGAGTGTGTGAGACCTCTCGAGAATATGCATGATCCTAACGTTTGTTTATTTTCAGTATGGCGATTACGCGACATGGAGCAGGAGGTTCAGGATCTAGGTCAGGATCAGATCAAGCTCGGGTGCGGAATCCGAGCAGGTTGATGACAGGCTATGCAAGTTCATTGCGTCTGAGATCATGATAGGTATTCTTGAGGCGACTCCGGTCATTTTCGGGTCGATCAAGGAAGGGATTATGGAGCTGATGGAGGATCGCCTCTTGACATTCAGGAGTGATTTGGCGTCTAGCCAGACGGGCACACACACACTTTCCTTCAAGGACTTTAGGGGGTGTGGTGCGCCAGAATTTCACGGGGTGAAGGACCCCATTATGGACAGGAGATGGATCGCAGACATCGAGTCTGCACAGTTGACGAGCTTCTGCCCGGAGGGGTCGAAGGTCCGCTTTGCTGCGGGTTGTTTGAGGGATTGAGCCAGAGATTGGTGGGAGTTAGTAGGTGATTCACTGGGGGCCCTAGCCATTGAGGCTATGATTTGGTCGGATTTTTTGACCAGGTTCAGGGCTAAGTTTGCGCCGCTGTGGAGCTTCGACAGTTGGCCAGACAGTTTCTTGATATGAGGCAGACTACTGAGACAGTGGAGGAGATCACCGCCAAGTTTCGGGAGAGGGCCTTGTTAGTACCTCAACATGCAGGGGATGAGGAGATGTGGAAGACCCACTATTATGATATCTTGAGGGCTAACATTCGGGAGCATGTCATCTATTCTGCTTGCGCGACTCTGGATTACATGATTGCTAGAGCGAAGGAGAGAGAGATTGATTTAGAGCACCTCAGGAAGAGGAAAGCGGAGACAGGGCAGGTTGTTGGGGTTTCAAGGAAGAAACCCAAGGGATTCAACGCTAGCTCGAAGGGCCAGCAGGGTCGAGACCAATGTGGGAAATGTGGTAGGTCACATGAGGGAGTCTGTCGCACTGGTTTGGGATCAGGCTGTTATAAGTGTGGAAAGACTGGGCATTTTGGCAGGGATTGTACTACCCCTGCCCCCACTGTTCAGATTTTAGACCTGATTTGCTTCCATTGCAATCAGAGAGGCCATAAAAAGGCTAACTTCCCCAGGTTGACAGCAGCAGCGCCAGTGGTGGCGCGAACTCCAGTGACGACACGGGTTACGGGTGGCCGGAAGGTCAAGCCAGAGGCTCCATTGGTGAGGAGCCGAGCTTTCCAGTTGAAAGCCGAGGAGGCATGCGCCGCACCCAATGTGGTGACGGGTATGGTTTCTTCTCTCTAACTTTTATATTATGTCGCTTGTGATCTTGATGTTTTATGCCATATGTTTTGTTTAGGATCGTTCCATGTGAACGGTATCCCGGTTCAGGTGTTGTTTGATTCGGGTGCTACCCGATCATTTGTCTCTCTTGCGCTTAGCAAGAGGTTTCCTGAGTCTTCGGGCATGTTAGATTGCCCTCTAGAGGTCGAGATTGCGGACGACTGGTCAGTATGAGCATCAGAAGCTTTCAGGGACTGTGTCCAGAGGTTGTACGAGGAGCTCTACTCGGTGGATTTGGTTCCCATACCTTTGCGGGGGAACAAGTTTATTATAGGTATGGATTGGCTAAGCCCCAATGGGGTGGTGATCGACTACGCGCAACAGTTGGTGCGGATCAGAACCCAAATTGGGGGAGAGCTGGTGATTCAGGGCGAGAGGCCACAGCGAGGACCAGCCTTATGCTCAGTAGCGAGGGCTAGGCACTACCTCCAGCAGGGTTGCGCAGGATATGTCACCTATGTTATGGATACCCGAGAGGCGGGTAAGGCGATGGTGGATGATGTGCCAGTGGTACGTGAGTTCGCGGATGTATTCCCCGACGAGTTCCCTGGGATACCTCCGGAGAGACAGGCAGAGTTCAAGATCGACCTAATCCCTTGTGCGGCTCTGATAGCCAAGGCACCGTATCGGTTGGCTCCTCTTGAGATGCATAAGTTGTCTACACAACTGCAGAAGCTGTTAGACAAGGGATTGACTAGACCGAGCAGTTCGCCCTGGGGACCCCCAATTTTATTTGTGAAGAAGAAGGATGGGTTGCATCGGATGTGTATAGATTATCGGGAGCTGAATAAGGTAACGGTGAAGAACTGTTACCCACTCCCGAGGATTGATGATCTCTTTGACCAACTATAGGGAGCAGCTTGGTTCTCCAAGATTGATTTGCATCCTGGCTATCATCAGATGAGGTTTAGAGAGGAGGATGTGCAGAAGATTGCTTTTCGGACGCGTTATGGTCATTACGAGTTCGTGGTGATGCCTTTCGGGCTCACCAACGCTCCTACCGCGTTCATGGATCTCATGAATTGTGTGTGCAGATCGATGTTGGATCGGTCTGTGATAGTTTTCATCGATGACATCTTGGTTTATTCCAAGACGCAGGAGCAACATGAGGAGCACTTGCGGGAGGTTTTGGATACTTTGAGGAGGGAGAGCTTGTATGCTAAGTTCTCAAAATGCAAGTTCTGGTTTTGGGAGGTGCAGTTTCTTGGGCACCTTGTCAACCAGAACGGGATTTCAGTTGACCCGGCCAAGGTGGACGCCGTGATGAGGTGGGAGGTTCTGAGGTCTCCATTTGAGATTCGGAGCTTTCTGGGACTGGCAGGCTATTATCGGAGATTCATTCAGGACTTCTCCAAGATAGTCGTGCCCATGACCCGGCTGATGAGGAAAGTCGTGGTCTTTCGTTGGGGACCTGAGTAGCATTCCGCATTTGAGACGTTGAGACAGAGATTGTACAAGGCGCCAATCTTAGCCCTGCCGGAGGGCATGGAGGATTTTGTAGTATATTGCGATGCATCCATCTCAGGCTTGGGTGAGGTATTGATGCAGAGAGGATATGTTATCGCTTACGCTTCGAGGCAGCTGAAGCCTCACGAGGCAAACTATCCGATGCATGATTTAGAGTTGGGGGCTGTTGTTTTCACCCTCAATATTTTGTGTCATTACCTTTATGGGGTTCGTTGTACCATTTATACAGACCACAAGAGCTTGATGTATCTCATGGATCAGCCAAATTTGAATATGAGGCAGCGTCGGTGGCTTGATGTGGTAAGGGATTATGATTGCGAGATCCTCTACCACCCGGGGAAGGCCAATGTCGTGGCCGACGTGCTTAGCCGCAAGGCAATGCCGATCAAGGTTATTTGTATGAGGATGACGGTCGTGACTCCGCTGTTGGAGTGGATTCGGGAGGCCCAACGGGATGCCATGAAGGAGGAACAACGTAAGAGCAAGCACATTGTGGGCTAGGTTTCCTCCTTTGATTATGACAATCGTGGGTTGTTAACACTGCACCGTAGAGTGTGGGTCCCATATCATAGGAGTGTGCGCCAGGTGTTAATGGAAGAGGCGCACATCCAGATTTTCTATTCATCCCGGGGCGACGAAGATGTACAGGGATCTTCGTCTTGATTATTGGTGGCCCGGCATGAAGAGGGACATAGCTTGGTTTGTTGAGAGATGCCTGACCTGCAGGAAGGTCAAGGCCGAGCACCAGAGGCCGCATGGCAAGACGCAACTGTTGGACATTCCTATGTGGAAATGGGAAGATATTACTATGAATTTCATCACAAAGCTTCCTAGGACTGCCCGGGGAGTGGATTCGATTTGGGTCATTATGGACCGGTTAACCAAGAGTGCCCATTTCATACCAATCCAGGAGAGCATCTCGGCCGAGAAGTTGTCCGATATCTACATTCGAGAGGTAGTAGCTCGGCACGAAGTGCCAATCTAAGTGATTTCAGACCGAGATGTGCAGTTTACTTCCAGATTCTGGAAGAAGTTTGATGTGTGTAAAACGCACTAGTTTTAATCCTATTACATCAAACACAAATTAAACACATGAAAGGCAGTGAACCTATCGATTAATAGTATAGTTTAAGCAAGTAGGGTATCGAACACAGGGAACGGTAACAATCAAATTAAGTACTAGTATTACCTAATTAAAAACAATTAATAAAAGAGGGGGTTTCTCTAGTTTTGCAAGACTAGAAACTTAATCAATCAATTAACTTTCAAACAAAGACAATTAACAACTAAGAAGAACAAGAAAGGACAACTAGATTCAATGATAAAAGAGACTTCTGCTTAGATTCGATTCACTTATTCATATGGTTGATTTCGTGGCAGGTGCAATGAATTAAGATGTCAATGGTTATCGATTCCTAATGTGATAGGGTTCATGTTCATTATTACCAATCCTTTAGTAGACATGTTAATTCAAATAATGATCAAGTGATTAAATTAACAAGTTTCCTAGTGTTCAGTTCGTATCAAGTAAGACTTATAATAATAATAATTAATCAAATTGGTTTAATTCAATCAATTCATGTATGGTTGTTCATCACACATGCTCACACATTGATTTACATATTTTATACTTAACCCTAGTTTCATATTCACTATTCCTAGGCATACAATCTTATATTCATAAAACTATATGAATCAAGTAATCAAGAAGATATTCATGCAACTCAATCACTTATTTGTTAACTAAAAACATTTATCATCAATACATAAGGATCTTTAATAAGCTTAACAAGATGAATAACCAAATTTATATCAATTCAACCACTCAATCAAACCATATTCATAAGATTATCTCATCCAAACAGAAGTAAAAAGCTTTTAGCTCATATCTAAAGCAAGTAATAACCTAAAATCAAAATCTAATGATTCAAACATGGTTCAAAACAAATATTAAGAAAAGAAGAATGATTATTTGCCTTTGATTCTCTTCTAAATTGTTTCTTAGGTTGCAATCTCGAAAATAGCAGCTCCAAGAACCCTTCTGATCTTCAAAAGTCGCAGCTAGCCTCCACAAAAAGTTAGGGTTCAAATGAGAAGAGTTTCTATATATAAATTCTCAAAACAGCGTCAACTCGACGAGTTTTCACCAAAAAATGGTCGAGTTTTTCCGATAATCCGCGTATACAGCGTGTACGGCAAGGCATCTTCGAATCTGGAACATTCTAACCAACTCGTCGAGTTTGTGCTAAATACTCGTCGAGTTTCTTTTGGAATCAACATTTTCTCAAAACACGAAAGTCGTCCGAAATTGTGTCTAGTTTTCATAACATTTTGAATCTCATCAATCGGAGATACGGTTCATGAGATATGGCCAAAACACTGAAGATGGGTCAAGCTGTCCAGCAACATCCTTCTTTCTTCAAAATCCAAGATCCAAGCTTCCAATCACTCAATCCTCTTCCTTTCTCACCCGAACATGTCTTTTATTGCTGAAATTGAAATATTAAGCTAATTAAGTATCTTTTGTTCATAAAATGATATAAAATCAACAATAATTAATAAGATAATGAATGATTTCTATGACTAAATAAGCTCATATCAAAATACCCCACACTTGACTTTTGCTTGCCCCCAAGAAAAACCGAATTTTAGCACACTAATACCACATAAGACAATCCCAATCAAACCCAGCCATTATGCCAAGACCGCAATGCATGCATTTGTGTCTAAAATTTTCCTAAGAACCCCCCTCAATTCTAAATACTCACAATCCTCATAAACACTCGCCCACTTCTTTCGAACAACGCTCATTTTATGCATCCCTCTGAATCCATCCCCAGAAAACTTTCTTAACCTCAAGTCATTTTTGGTTAAATCCCCAAGCATACATACGATAAAATAACCTAGAAAAGAAAATTACAAAAAAAAATACTACTTTTGATTGAATCTTTTATACTCTGTAGCTTTTCTTCATGATATCCTTCTTTGTCTTCATAGCCTTGTAGATTCTTTATTCAAACATTTCATCACTCTTTTTTTTTCTTTTTTTTTTCTATTTTTCAACGCACTTTTTCCACTCAAAACTAAAAACCTAGAAAAACATATGCTTAAGCAAGGGAATTTAACTTCATCCTTTATTGGTTAAAGGCATTAGTCCCGTGTGCAATGACTACTTGAGCTTTCCTAGATACATTTCTGGTACACGATGCTAAACATGTTGCGATCCTCAAACTAAGCGAGGTTGTGTTTTTGTCTCATGATTTCACTAGAATAAAGGGGGCCACAAAATGCATTATAACGTATATAGGCTCAACTAAACATTTAGGTCCTCATAGAATCATCAAACACAATACTAGCATGGAATCCTAATTGCTTTACCAAAATTTTCTAAATTAAGACTAGCAATTTTTTTATGCAAATTTTTTTCAAACCAAGGATTCAAAGGATTCTAATTTTTTTTCTTTTTCTCACTAAATGTAATCAACCCCGTACCCCACACTTAAATTATGCAATGTCCTCATTGCATGTTATGCATGATAAAGAGTATAAAAGTAAAGAGAGAACTAGAACAAACTCCCCTGGGAAAAAAGTTGCAAGGTTGATATTCTTCTTTTGAGCTCCTTCTTCAGCTGACTTTGGACATGGGAATAGCTCATCCATGCCTTGGGTGTCAAATCTCATGTGGTTATGCTCCAAAATATAGAGGAAAAAAATGTTGGAAATTGCTCAGAAAATAATCATTGATAGCACAGCCAATTGCCTTCGTAGAATGTAATCAAATCACCAACTCAAAGGTAAGAAAAAGAGCAACTCGTCGAGTTGGGTTGCTGAAACTGGCACAGCCGGGTTTTTCCAAAAGAACTCGTCGAGTTTATATAGGGAACTCGACGAGTTTTATGCACTGAGTGAACAAAATATACTCCAACTTTAGTTTCGTTTTTGGATTTTAAGGGAATGATTACAGCAATATTCCCTCTCATTTTTCTTCAATAAAATCTCATCCTTTCAGCCATTTATTCACCGGAATCGTAATTAGACTCAATTCTCCCACTCTTCTCGTTTTAGACTCGATTTCACATTTATTCCTCACGCTTTAACAATTTGATCGATTCTCGCCCTAACTTCTGCAAAGATCAAAATCAAAAACCAAATAATAAAAAGGAAAACAATCAATAAATTAAAATCCCACACTACCCTAATAAACTAGAAGTTCAAAAAGAAAAAGAAAAGCAAACTCTAATGACGGGTTGCCTCCCGCAAGTGCTTCTTTTTGTGCGAGTCTTTAGCTGGACTCTCAACTTAATAAACTTCCAATAAACTCAATGTCAATCCATCTGTTGCATTGAATATCTTCTTTAGTGGACCAATTTGTAAAATTTGGCTCTTTGCTTCTATAATTGGCCAAACAAGCTTGAATATATAAAACCCAAGAATCTTGATAAGGGTTGGGACCGGTTGGATATTAATCAGAAATGGGTCGCGTTTCAAAACTTTCTCCAAAGTTGGAATCGTAACCCCATCCTTCGAAACACAAACTGGAAATACAGGGGGCCATGTCGTGGTAATGGTCAAACCACAGCTTGGTTCCTGCAATTCAGCTTGTTCTCGTTCTTCGTCTGACCTCTCTGCTAGCAACCTTTCCAGCTCCTCCAAATCTCTTTCTGGATTAAATTCTTCATCTTTTAACTCTAGCTCTTGTAACTCAGATTGCTCTTTTTCATTAGGCAAGATGTTATCTAGCCATCTTCCAAATTCCTTCAAATCATCATTTGAGTCATATTCCTCATCTTCTTGCTCAATTTCCTGTACTACTTCCTCAAGAAAAGCATCAAAAGCATCGACATTTGGAAAATACATAATACGGTAATAAAAAAATTAAAACAAAAAACGTGTAACTTTATATGAGATTAATATCACACAAAGGATCGATAACACTAGCAAATAAAATTAACTATTAGAACCGTTCCCCGGCAACGGCACCAAAAACTTGATGTGTGTAAAACGCACTAGTTTTAATCCTATTACTTCAAACACAAATTAAACACACGAAAGGCAGTGAACCTATCGATTAATAGTATAGTTTAAGCAAGTAGGGTATCGAACACAGGGAACGGTAACAATCAAATTAAGTACTAGTATTACCTAATTAAAAACAATTAATAAAAGAGGGGGTTTCTCTAGTTTTGCAAGACTAGAAACTTAATCAATCAATTAACTTTCAAACAAAGACAATTAACAACTAAGAAGAACAAGAAAGGACAACTAGATTCAATGATAAAAGAGACTTCTGCTTAGATTCGATTCACTTATTCATATGGTTGATTTCGTGGCAGGTGCAATGAATTAAGATGTCAATGGTTACCGATTCCTAATGTGATAGGGTTCATGTTCATTATTACCAATCCTTTAGTAGAAATGTTAATTCAAATAGTGATCAAGTGATTAAATTAACAAGTTTCCTAGTGTTCAGTTCGTATCAAGTAAGACTTATAATAATAATTAATCAAATTGGTTTAATTCAATCAATTCATGTATGGTTGTTCATCACACATGCTCACACATTGATTTACATATTTTATACTTAACCCTAGTTTCATATTCACTATTCCTAGGCATACAAGATGAATAACCAAATTAATATCAATTCAACCACTCAATCAAACCATATTCATAAGATTATCTCATCCAAACAGAAGTAAAAAGCTTTTAGCTCATATCTAAAGCAAGTAATAACCTAAAATCAAAATCTAATGATTCAAACATGGTTCAAAACAAAGATTAAGAAAAGAAGAATGATTATTTGCCTTTGATTCTCTTCTAAATTGTTTCTTAGGTTGCAATCTCGAAAATAGCTGCTCCAAGAACCCTTCTGATCTTCAAAAGTCACAGCTAGCCTCCACAAAAAGTTAGGGTTCGAATGAGAAGAGTTTCTATATATAAATTCTGAAAACAGCGTCAACTCGACGAGTTTTCACCAAAAACTCGTCGAGTTTTTTCGATAATCCGCGTATACGGCGTGTACGGCAAGGCATCTTCGAATCTGGAACATTCTAACCAACTCGTCGAGTTTTGCTAAAACCTCGTTGAGTTTCTTTTGGAATCAACATTTTCTCAAAACACGAAAGTCGTCCGAAATTGTGTCTAGTTTTCATAACGTTTTGAATCTCGTCAATCGGAGTTACGGTGCATGAGATATGGCCAAAACACTGAAGAGGGGTCAAGCTGTCCAGCAACATCCTTCTTTCTTCAAAATCCAAGATCCAAGCTTCCAATCACTCAATCTTCTTCCTTTCTCACCCGAGCATGTCTTTTATTGCTGAAATTGAAACATTAAGCTAATTAAGTATCTTTTGTTCATAAAATGATATAAAATCAATAATAATTAATAAGATAATGAATAATTTCTATGACTAAATAAGCCCATATCAAAGTTTCACAACGAGTTGGGTACTCGTTTGCACTTCAGCACTGCTTTTCACCCACAGACAGATGGTCAGAGCAAGCGGACCATCCAGAACCTGGAGGATATGTTGCGGGTGTGTGTTTTAGATTTCGGAGGTAGTTGGGATACTTACCTTCCTTTGGAAGAGTTCTCCTAGAATAACAGCTATCATGCGAGTATTGTTTATCCTCCTTTCGAGATGTTGTATGGAAGGAAGTGTAGGACCCCGATATGCTAGGGTGAGGTTGGTCAGAGGGTCATGGGGAGTACCGAAGTAGTACTCAAGACTACGGAGAGGATCCAACAGGTTCGGAGCAGGCTTTAGACTTCTCAGAGTCAGCAGATAAGTTATACCGACAAGCGTCAATCGGACCTAGAGTTTCAGGTCGGGGATATGGTACTCCTGAAAGTGTCTCCTTGGAAGGGCATCATTCGATTCAAGAAGCAGGGAAAGTTGGGCCCCAGGTATATTAGACCTTTCAGTTTTGCAGCCCGGGTGGGCAAGGTGGCGTATAGGTTGGACCTGGCAGTCGAACTCAGTCAAATTCACAACATGTTTCAAGTTTCCCAGTTACAGAAGTGTCTGGTGGGTGATTCAGCGGTGGTGCTTTTGGAGGATATTCAGGTGGATGATAGTCTAAACTACATCAAGCAGCCAGTAGCTATCCTCTACAAGAAGTCGAAGGATCTGAGGAACAAGAGGTTGGATCTAGTGAAGGTGCAATGACAGCACCACAAGGGCTCGGAATGGACCTGGGAACCGGAGGACGAGATGAGGGAGCACTACCCCGATCTGTTTCCGGATTTAGCAGCAGACTTCAAGGACGAAGTCTAAGATAAGTGGGGGAGATTTTCAACACCCAATTCCTGATATGCATTTAATAAAATAAATTTCATTTTTTTCACTGGGACTCGACGAGTTGGAGGCCCAACTCATCGAGTAGACTCGTGATCCATGGGAAGTTTAAGTGATCTACTCAACGAGTCGGGAGACTGACTCGGCGAGTAGATGTTGTTTGGGTGAAACCCTAAATTTGAGGGTTTGCACCCTATTTAAGCAACTTATCTCTTCCCATCTCAGCCTCCATCGTCCCTTATACTTCCAGAAGACATTAGCCTGAAACCCTAGCCTTGTTTGAGTGTTCTAAGGCCATTTTTATGCATTTGGTGGATTGTGAAGCTTGAGAAGAGGAAAGGAGCTTGGGAATTCAAGTTGAAGCTAGAAGATCCAGAGGTTTTGTTCCATTTCCAGCTCATTTAAGGTAAACAGCTTCTATCTTGATCTTCCATGTGTTTAATCATCTTTAGGGATTGGATTTTAGTATATTTAGGGCATTCTAAGCCATTTTCGGGTTGTGGAGTGTAATATGGAGTTATGGCTTCAAATCTTAGTCTTTGGAGGGATCTCATGGAATAAAGGTGCAAACTTTATGGCCATGAGAGCCCCATGCATCTTGTAGACACCATTTGTGGTCCTTTAGAGGTTAAAGACCCATGCATGGACGTAAAGATCGTGGCTTTACGTGTTATATCAGCCCTAGAAGGTCAGATCTACCCATCGGATGGGATGAGCTTAGCAGAAATCGAGTTTACGGACATAGACCTTAATGGACTCGGCGAGTTGTTCTTGAGACTCGGCGAGTCGAGTAGTGGTTCCCCAACCTTCACTGTTTTGGGGGTCTGGTTGAGTCTAGAGAAGGACTCAACAAAGTTGGACGAGATTATAGAACTGGAAATCTTGGGGCTCGACGAGTGCATTGGCAAACTCGGCGAGTCCAAGGTAATCTCCCAACCCATGAAGATGAAGTCGAAGAGTTGTTCATACAACTCGGCGAGTCATAGACTGGACACATTCATATGAGGGAGATGAACTCGACGAGTTCAAGGATGAACTCGGTGAGTCTGTTGAAGATGGTCCCTATGGTATGATTGAAGGAGAACCCGTCGAGTTCTCGCTAGACTCAACGAGTAAAGGCAGGAGTTGTATTGAGTTGGAGGAGTATGGACTCGATGAGTTGGTATACCAACTAGGCGAGTCATGTCAACTGGATGTTGACTTTGACCAAAGTGACTTTTACCCGAATTTTGGATTGACCCTTGTAAAGGTTACTAGTATGAGTTTCTAAGTAAGAAAAGTTGTTGTGTAGGGATTAAGGAATCGAGGGGAGTTGGTTTTCACACCGAGGTCAGTACAGACACTACACAACTTGGAGGTGAGTTTCCTTCTAGTAGAGGTGGGTCTACGGCCCCAATGTCGACCCACCAGTAAGGGCGTTGTGTAGATGGTTGTCTTTGTGATAATCATCTAGGATTGATGTGTGATATCATTATTGTGCTTGATATGATCATTGTTTTAGCTATGCTTGTTGTGCTTGATATGTATTAGCAGTAGTATTGGCGGAATAGTCACTGGTTACCGGTTGAAAGATACCGAAGGGGAGGGTAGCTCCCGGTTACCGGTTGAAAGACATCGAAGGGGAGATTAGTTCCTAGTTACCGATTGAAAGATACCAAAGGGGAGGGTAGCTCCAAGTTACCGATTTAAAGATATCGAATAGCAGGTTAGTTCCCAGTTACCGGTTGGAAGATACCGAAGATTATGCTTTATTTGGTTTGGGTATAATGGGGGGACTCACTAAGCTTTTTGCTTACGGTTTTTAGTTTTGGTTTCAGGTACCTCTTTATCTAAGGGTAAGGAGTAGGCGGTGTAGCAGCGCATCACACACTTGCACATGATTTCCGCACTTGAGAACCAAAGATTTGTACTATGATATTACACTATCTACTGTAATGATTTTGAGACTTATGACTTGTGATTTTATGTTAAAAAAAGATTGAAATTCTATTTTCTAATGACTATTTTTATAAGTAATATATTTTAAGACAAAAAAATTTGGGTCCCGATTTTCGGATGTTACAGTGATGGTATTGCATAAACATGATATTAGTATTGGAAGTTGATTACATGCATTGTGATATTTTCTAGTTATAAACTAAGACTTATAAGGGATGCTTGGTTCAAATTAAGTTGAATAGTGAGTTGTCTCGTTAAGGGGTAATAAGTGAGATTGAAGCAAAGTGTAGTATTCCTCTTTCAGATACCAAGTGGGTGTGTCAGACACCAAGTGTGGTGTCTGAGTTATCTACCAAAGTAAGATGACAACACTTGATTATTCTAGATGAACTTATGAATTACGTTGTTAGTGTGGATTTAAAACCTATAGACATAGATGAAATGTGATACTATATTTATCAAATACACTAATGTTTGAATTGCCTTATGACTTAACACTGGCCAATGAATCACTTATTTGAGTAGTCAAACCGTTACTCAAAATGGTTCATTTGGTAAGATGATTTTTTCAAATGATCGTTGATTAGGATGTGTGAGAATTGATTGGGATGGGTAACTATATGTAGATTGTATTATAGATATCTACATTTGATTATATATTTATATTGTCCGATAATATTGTTTTGCAGGATTATTAAATATGATTTATGACCATTATTGTAGCACCTGGTTCCTGGTACGTAAAATTTATCTTAGTGTTTTTCATTTTTAGCCTTGGACTCGGCGAGTTGTAGGTCCAACTCGCCGAGTAGAGACAGGATCCGGAACACGTTTAAGTTGGCGACTCGCCGAGTCCCTGCTATCTGATGAAACCCTAAATTTCAAGGGTTTGCACCCTATTTAAACCCTCTTATCTGCCCCTAAGCTCGCCCCCTTCACCCTCAGAGCCTTATACTTCGTTCAAGCCTTGTTCCTTATGAGATTGAAGCATTTTGGTGTGTTTTCTTGAAGATTTGGAGAGGGAAGGAGAGTAGATCAAGAAGACAAGAAGAAGGCCAGGCATATTTTTGTTATCTCAGTGATTTCCTTGAGGTATAACTCAGTTTCCCTCTGTTTTCATGCTTATTGTCCCTTGTAGCTCCATGAAAGCCCTCCTTGAGCCTTTTCCCAAGCTTGTTTGTGTTTTAGGGTTCGTAATAAGTTGTTTAGCCTCTAGATCTAGGCATGATTGAGCTCCAGGAGCTTGGATCTACTACCTTTATGGAGCCATATTGCATGAAAGCCCTAGATCTACTCTTTTGGTGCATTTTGAGCCCTAAAACCCTCATGGGTGTTTATTTACACGTAAAGTTGGAAACTTTACGTGTTAATCAGTCCCTAGAAACCTAGATCTATGAATGGCATGAGCTGGATTCAAGCAGAATCGCGTGTATAGTATTTTCATGTGGTAGACTCGGCGAGTCGTTCATCTGACTCGGCGAGTCGAGTCGCGAGTCCCCGGGTTTTTCCTCTTTTCGTGTTGCGGGTTGGAGTAGTGAGTCATGGGGGTGTGACTCAGTGGGTTGGAAGCCCGACTCACTCATGAAGTAACTCGGCGAGTCAATGTCATGACTCGACGAGTTCAAGGAAATCTTCTTGCCTCATGAACAGACTCAGCGAGTTGTTCATACAGCTCGGAAAGTCTCAGCATAGAGTGTTCTTCGGATGAAGAAGAACTCGGCGAGTTGTTCACACAACTCGGCGAGTAGGATGAAGGACTATTGGCCTTTAATTTAGAAGGAGAACTCATCGATTCAATGCTTAACTCGACGAGTAGAGACGGGTTTATGGTCGGACAAAGGGATAGGGACTCGGCGAGTTGGCAAGTCAACTCGGCGAGTCGAGCCAACTGGCAGTTGACTTTGGCATGACTCTTGATTGGTAAGGGGTAAATGGTCATTTTACCCTGAGTTCGGTTAGCAGTATTTGACTAAGGGTTTTGTGGGAATTATAGTCGGAGGATTTCCGGAGCGGCAGCAGCAACAGACAGTCAGTTCCCACGTAGATCAGTAGCTACTTCGAGGTGAGTTACCTTCCAGTAGCAGTGGGTCTACGACCACAATGCCAGCCCACCAGTAGGAGTTGTATGATAGATGATGGTCTCTGTGATATTCATCTAGGGTTGCTACTACCTGTGTTATGTTTACGTGCTAGTATGATATGATGTTATGTGATATGTGTTATGTAGTAGCAGTAGGGGTGAAATAGTCCCCAGTATTCGGTCGTAAGGACCGAAGGGGTAGGTCGGGCACCCAGATATGTCCGGCAGTATCCGGTTGTAAGAACCGAAGGGGTAGGTCGGGCACCCAGATATGCCTAACAGTATATGTATGTTATGTGATTATATGGTATGTAGTACAGTGGGGGAACTCACTAAGCTTCGTGCTTACAGTTTTCAGTTTTGGTTTCTGGTACCTCTTCTCCGAAGGGGAAGGAGCCGGCGCGGTTGCAGTACATCACACACATGCTTTGTATTCCGCATTATGAGATCTTCCTGGGGATTTGTACTCTGACACTTTTACGTTTTATAAAAATGTTTTCCAGACATGGAATATCTTTGTGAAATTATATGAACGTTGAGCGTTTTATTCCTAATGTTTTGCTAAATACATGTTTTAAAAAATGAAATTTTTGGCTCGTATTTTGGGACGTTACAAGTTGGTATCAGAGCCCTGGTTTGAGGGATTCGGACACACCTTCGGGGGTGTTTGAACTCAAATCGAGGGATTAAGAGATTTTAACATGAGAAGATGTTTTCTAAAAGGCTAAGTAAAGGGTTTTAAGAAAGAACAAAGTGTGTGATGTGCGCGACCGGCCGAGCTCAAGTAAGTATTCTCCAAAGTACCCATACAAGCTTATGTTATGTTTATCAGTTTCAGTAGAACAGCATGCTAGAATAGGACTAAGGATCTAGGAGTGATGCCTTATGTGCCTGCCTTATGTGTTTCAGTGTATGAAAACTGCATGCTAGAATTGAGTAGACAACAGTAGGATAACCTGTTAGGTTATGCCTGATAGTATGAGTTTAGCACTGTATGCTAGTTTAGTTTCTCTCTATGAGAACGGATTTGCGTGAGATTGTTCCCTTTTTGTCTAAATGCTGCTTGATTTGTGCTTTGTGAGATTCCGAGTGATGGGAGTTAGCCATTAGGTGAATACGTCATGTCACATGTGATCAGGGTTGAATAATCTTAGAGTGCTGGATTTGGCCCTATTGCGCAACTCTTGTTTGAGTCTAACCGTTATAAGGACGAATCTGTTACTCGAAGGATTATCTGAGCCTCATCACATGTGATGGTATTTAGGTAATGGCTAACTGGAATTACAAGGAGGCCTTCAGCAGCCGAGGACTGGGTCGAGTGGAGTTAGAGATTTTCCTGGGGCAAGCCTAGGATGAGTATAGCGGTGATCAGTGGTAGTGATAGGGACCTGGTGGAGTCAAGGCAGTCCTTGGAGAAGGTATGGATAGATGTGGAAGGTAGTATGAGCTCGTACTACTGAAAGCAGATGATCCGTACCCGAACCGAGGAAGGCCAAGATAAGACCAGGAAACTTGTAGTAGGTGTGATTCCTCCAGAAGTATCAGTATCACTAACGATTATTATTTATGTATTTCAGAATGGTGGTACTACGCTCACGGCCAGCGGTTGGCAGTACAGGAGAGGGATCGGGTTCGGGATCAGGTTCCGAGCCAGTAGACGAGGATCTACGCGAGTTCATCGCATCAGAAATCACCAGAGGCATCCTTGAGTCGACCCCCATTATCTTCGGGTCGATCAAGGATGGGATATTAGAGTTGATGGAGGATCGCCTCTGGGCATTCAGGAGCGACATGACATCTGGCCAGTCGGGATCCCACACACATTCCTTCAAGGACTTCCGGGGCAGTGGTGCGCCGGATTTTCACGGGGCGAAGGACCCCATAGCTGCCAGACGATGGATTGCAGACATTGAGTCTGCACAGATGATTAGCTTCTACCCTGAGGGGTCGAAGGTGAGGTTTGCAGCGGGGTGTTTATGAGATCGAGCTAGGGATTGGTGGGAGTCCGTGGGTGACTCGTTGGGAGCCTCGGCTATTGAGGCTATGACTTGGTCGGACTTCGCGACCAGGTTCAGGGCAGAGTTCGCGCCAGATGTCGAGCTTCAGCAGCTGGCCAATGAGTTCTTGGATATGAGACAGACGACAGAGACTGTGGCGGAGATCACCGCCAAGTTCTAGGAGAGGGCGTTGTTGGTGCCCCAGTACGCGGGTGATGAGGATATGAGGAGGACCTGTTATCATGACATGCTACGAGCTGATATTCGGGAGCATGTCAGTTTTTCAGCTTGCCCTACCCTGGACTCTATGATTGCCAGGGCAAGGGAGAGGGAGATAGATCTGGAGCACATCCGGAAAAGGAAGGCGGAAGAGGGGCATGTTATGGGGGCTTCGGGAAAGAAGCCCAAGGGATTGGGTACGAGGCCGAAAGGCCAACAGGGGCGGGACCGCTGCCAGAAATGTGGCAGGGCGCACGAGGGAGCGTGCAAGATAGGATCGCCAGGCTGCTACAAGTGCGGCAAGTCAGGGCACTTCAGCCGAGATTGTACCGCCCCTGCACCTGTGATGCAGACGTCAGAGTTTCTGTGTTTCCATTGCAGCCAGAGGGGCCACAGAAGGCCAATTCCCCCCAGTTGACAGCATCAGCGCCAGTTAAGGCGCCAGCTCCAGCTACCCTGCGGATTACAGATGACCGGCAGGGCAAGGCAAAGGCTCCAGTGGTGAGGAGCCGGGCGTTTCAACTGACTGCAGAGGAGGCTCGCACCGCACCTGATGTGGTGACTGGTATGATTCTTTCCCTCTATTTTATTTTTATGATGTTGTGTTATTGATATGTGCCCTGTGTTCATGCGTTAGGATCATTCCATGTGAACGGTATCCTAGTTCAGGTGTTGTTTGACTCGGGTGCCACCCGGTCATTTGTTTCCCTTACACTTAGCAAGAGATTTACTGAGTCTTCGGGCATGTTGGATTGCCCTTTAGAGGTAGAAATTGCCGATGATCGATCGGTACGAGCATCAGTAGTGTTCAAGGATTGTGTTTTGAGGTTATTTGAGGAGCATTATTAGGTGGATTTGGTTCCTATCCCGTTGCGGGGGAACAAGGTGATCATAGGCATAGATTGGTTGAGCCCTAATGGGGCAGTGATAGATTGCGCACAATAGCTAGTGCGGATCAGGACCCCGAGTGGGGGAGAGTTAGTGATCCACGGCGAAAGGTCGCAACGTGGACCTGCAGTATGTTCAGCAGCGAGATATGTCGCGTATGTTCTGAATACCCGGGAGACGGGTAAAACGACGGTGAGCGAGGTTCCAGTGGTGCGAGACTACACTGATGTTTTCCCGGAGGAGCTTCCTGGAATACCTCCGGAGCGTCAGGTAGAGTTCAGGATCGACCAAGTTCCTGGTTCGGCTTCGATAGCCAAGGCACCCTATCGGTTGGCTCCTCTCGAGATGCAGGAGTTGTCTACGCAGCTGCAGGAGCTGCTAGACAAGGGATTTATTCGACCGAGCAGTTCACCCTGGGGAGCCCCGATCCTGTTTGTGAAGAAGAAGGACGGGTCGCATTGGATGTGTATAGATTATCGAAAGCTGACTAAGGTAATGGTGAAGAACCGTTACCCACTCCCGAGGATTGATGACCTCTTTGATCAGTTACAGGGAGCATATTGGTTCTCCAAGATCAATTTGCGTTCAGGTTATCATCAGATGAGGGTCAGAGAGGAGGATGTACAGAAGACCGCGTTTCGGACGCGCTATGGCCATTATGAGTTCGTGGTGATGCCGTTTGGGCTCACCAATGCTCCTGCCGCATTCATGGACCTCATGAACCGCGTGTGTAGACCGATGCTGGATCGGTCAGTGATAGTTTTCATTGATGACATCTTGGTTTATTCCAAGACGCAGGAGGAGCACGAGGAGCATCTGAGAGAGGTTTTGGAGACCTTGAAGAGGGAGAGCTTATACGCCAAGTTCTCCAAATGTGAGTTTTGGTTGCGCGAGGTGCAGTTTCTTGGGCACCTCGTCAACCAGAACGGGATTTCAGTAGACCCGACCAAGGTGGAGGCCGTGATGAGATGGGAGGTTCCAAAGTCTCCATCCGAGATTCGGAGTTACCTAGGATTAGCAGGATATTATCGGAGATTCATTCATGATTTCTCCAAGATAGCTGTACCCATGACACGGTTGACTAGGAAAGCCGTGGTCTTTCGATGGGGGCCTGAGCAGCAGGCAGCGTTTGAGATTCTGAGGCAGAGATTGTGTGAGGCGCCAATCTTAGCCCTGGCCGAGGGCATGGAGGATTTTGTGGTGTACTGTGATGCGTCTATCTCGGGCTTAGGTGCAGTATTGATGTAGAGGAGACATGTCATTGCTTATGCCTCGAGGCAGCTGAAGCCTCACGAGGCGAACTACCCGACGCATGATTTAGAGTTGGGGGCGGTGGTCTTCGCCCTCAAGATATGGCGGCATTACCTCTACGGGATTTGATGTACCATTTTCACGGACCACAAGAGTTTGAGGTACTTCATGGATCAGCCGAATCTGAATATGAGGCAGCGCCGGTGGCTGGACGTGGTGAAGGATTATGATTGCGAGATCCTTTATCACCCGGGGAAGGCCAATGTGGTGGCCGATGCGCTTAGCCGCAAGGCAGCGCCGATCAGGGATATTTGCATGAGGATGACTATGGTGACTCCCCTGTTAGAGCAGATTCGGGAAGCTCAGCAGGAGGCTATGAAGGAGGAACATCGGAAGATTGAGCGTATAGTGGGTCAAGTCACCTCCTTCGATTATGATAGCCGAGGGTTATTGACACTACACCGTAGGGTGTGGGTACCGTATCACGGAGGCGTGCGCCAGATCTTGATGGAGGAGGCGCACAAATACCGATTCTCTATTCATCCAGGGGCGACGAAGATGTATCGGGATCTTCGCCTAGACTATTGGTGGCCCTGCATGAAGCGAGATGTTGCGTGGTACGTCGAGCGGTGTTTGACCTGCAGGAAGGTCAAGGCCGAGCATCAGAGACCGCACGGCAAGATGCAGCCGTTGGATATCCCGTTGTGGAAATGGGAGGATATTACGATGGATTTTATCACAAAGCTTCCATGGACGGCGCGAGGAGTAGATTCGATTTGGGTCATCGTGGATCGGTTGACCAAGGGCGCCCATTTTATTCCGATTCAGGAGAGTATCTCGGCCGAAAAGTTGGCCGATATCTATATCAGGGAGATAGTGGCGCGAAACGGGGTGCTAGTGTCAGTGATATCAGATCGAGATGTGCGGTTCACTTCCAGGTTTTGGAAGAGGTTTCATGATGAGTTGGGCACTCGTCTGCATTTTAGCACCGCCTTTCACCCGCAGACGAATGGTCAGAGTGAGCGGACCATCCATACTTTGGAGGATATTTTGTGGGCATACATGCTAGACTTCGGTGGTAGCTGGGATACCTATCTTCCCTTGGCTGAGTTCTCGTACAACAACAGCTACCACGCGAGTATTGACCGTCCCCCATTCGAGATGTTGTATGAACGGAGGTGTAGGACCTCGATATGTTGGGGTGAAGTTGGCCAGAGGGTCATGGGGAGCACCGAGGTGGTGCTCAAGACGACCGAGAGGATCTAGCAGGTTCGAAGCAGGCTTCAGACTGCGCAGAGTCGGCAGAAAAGTTACGCCGACAAGCATCGATCAGACCTGGAATTCCAGGTTGGGGATATGGTGCTCTTGAAAGTGTTGCCTTGGAAAGGCGTCATTCGATTCAGGAAGTGGGGCAAGTTGGGCCCGAGATACATTGGTCCGTTCAGGGTTGTAGTCCGGGTGGGCAAGGTGGCCTATAGGCTGGATCTGCCAGCCGAGCTCAGTCAGACCCACAGCACCTTCCATGTCTCCCAGCTGCAGAAGTGCCTCGTGGATGATTTAGCAGTGGTGCCGTTAGAGGATATACAGGTTGATGACAGCCTGAATTACATTGAGCGCCCCGTCGCAATCCTCGACCGGAAGTCGAAGGATCTAAGGAACATGAGGGTGGAATTAGTAAAGGTGCAATGGCAGCACCGCAAGGGTTCAGAATGGACTTAGGAGCCGATGGAAGAAATGATGGAGCATTACCCCGAGCTGTTTCAGGATCGAGCGGCAGACTTCGAGGACGAAGTCTAAAATAAGTGGAGGAGATTTGTAGCACCTGGTTCCTGGTACGTAAAATTTATCTTAGTGTTTTTCATTTTTAGCCTTGGACTCGGCGAGTTGTAGGTCCAACTCGCCGAGTAGAGACGGGATCCGGAACACGTTTAAGTTGGTGACTCGGCGAGTCCATATTCTGGACTCGGCAAGTCCCCGCTGTCTGATGAAACCCTAAATTTAAGGGTTTGCACCCTATTTAAACCCTCTTATCCACCCTAAGCTCGCCCCCTTCACCCTCAGAGCCTTATACTTCGTTCAAGCCTTGTTTCTTGTGAGATTGAAGCATTTTGGTGTGTTTTCTTGAAGATTTGGAGAGGGAAGGAGAGTAGATCAAGAAGAGAAGAAGGAGGCCAAGCATATTTGTGTTATCTTAGTGATTTCCTTGAGGTATAACTCAGTTTCCCTCTGTTTTCATGCTTATTGTCCCTTGTAGCTCCATGAAAGCCCTCCTTGAGCCTTTTCCCAAGCTTGTTTGTGTTTTAGGGTTCGTAATAAGTTGTTTAGCCTCTAGATCTAGGCATGATTGAGCTCCAGGAGCTTGGATCTACTGCCTTTATGGAGCCATATTGCATGAAAGCCCTAGATCTACTCTTTTGGTGCATTTTGAGCCCTAAAACCCTCATGGGTGTTTATTTACACGTAAAGTTGGAAACTTTACGTGTTAATCAGGCCCTAGAAACCCAGATCTATGAATGGCATGAGCTGGATTCAAGCAAAATCGCGTGTATAGTATTTGCATGTGGCAGACTCGGCGAGTCGTTCATCTGACTTGGCGAGTCGAGTCGCAAGTCCCCGTGTTTTTCCCCTTTTCGTGTTGCGGGTTGGAGTAGTGAGTCATGGGGGTGTGACTCAGTGGATCGGAAGCCAGACTCACTCATGAAGTAACTCGGCGAGTCAATGTCATGACTTGGGGAGTTCAAGGAAATCTTCTTGCCTCAAAAACAGACTTGGCGAGTTGTTCATACAGCTCGGCGAGTCTCAGCATAGAATGTTCTTCGGATGAAGAAGAACTCGGCGAGTAGGATGAAGGACTATTGGCCTTTAGTTTAGAAGGAGAAATCGTCGAGTCAATGCTTAACTCGACGAGTAGAGACGGGTTTATGGTCGGACAAAGGGATAAGGGCTCGGCGAGTTGGCAAGTCAACTCGGCGAGTCGGGCCAACTGGCAGTTGACTTTGGCTTGACTCTTGATTGGTAAGGGGTAAATGGTCATTTTACCCTGAGGTCGGTTAGCAGTATTTAACTAAGGGTTTTGTGGGAATTATAGCCGAAGGATTTCTGGAGCGGCAGCAGCAGCAGACAATCAGTTCCCACGCAGATCAGCAGCTACTTCGAGGTGAGTTACCTTCCAGTAGCAGTGGGTCTACGACCACAATGCCGACCCACCAGTAGGAGTTGTATGATAAATGATGGTCTCTGTGATATTCATCTAGGGTTGCTACTACCTGTGTTATGTTTACGTGCTAGTATGATATGATGTTATGTGATATGTGTTATGTGGTAGCAGTAGGGGTGAAATAGTCCCCAGTATCCGGTCGTAAGGACCGAAGGGGTAGGTCGGGCACCCATATATGTCCGGCAGTATCCGGTCGTAAGGACCGTAGGGGTAGGTCAGGCACCCATATATGCCCGGCAGTATCCGATCGTAAGGACCAAAGGGGTAGGTCGGGCACCCAGATATGCCCGGCAGTATATGTATGTTATGTGATTATATGGTATGTGGTACCGTGGGGGAACTCACTAAGCTTCGTGCTTACAGTTTTCAGTTTTGGTTTCAGGTACCTCTTCTTCGAAGGGGAAGGAGCCGGCGCGGTAGCGGTACATCACACACATGCTTTGTATTCCGCATTATGAGATCTTCCTGGGGATTTGTACTCTGACACTTGTACGTTTTATAAAAATGTTTTCCAGACATGCAATATCTTTGTAAAATGATAAGAACGTTGAGCGTTTTATTCCTAATGTTTTGCTAAATACATGTTTTAAAACTGAAAATTTTGGCTCGTATTTTGGAAAGTTACAATTATAATTAAATATGATTTATGACCATTATAATATCCGACCCAAATTCACACTTGCTATAATGTGTAAATATGTCATAATCTGCCTTTCACTTAAGAAAGATATTAACAAACCAACATTGATTAAATAAAAAAGTTGTGATGTACAATTGATGCTAGATGGTAACAAACATAGTTTCACTATCTACCATCTAATATCGAGATCGTGATTCCATTTACGGTCATTGAATCATCGCCTTTGCTTGAAGATTCTGTCTCGTTGTTTATTTTTCTAGTAAATAATCCAGGGTGTTTTGGTGGTGGAATTTGTACCGTTTCATTGCTCAATAGTATCAAAACTTTTGACATGTTAGGCCGATCTTCCGGTTGTCCTTGAACGCATAACAGTCCAACTTGTATGCACCTTAAAACTTCATTCTCTAAAAATTTGTCCCTAAGAGATTCGTCTAGTAGTTCTAAAGCATTTCCTTCGTTCCATAACTTCCATGCCTAAAAATATTTTTTTTTTCACAAATATAACAATTTAATAATACAAGGACCTATATGAAATTAATTGCAAATATATGGATATTCTTTTAGAAAAAATATGATATTATAATTATTTTGAAAGCTTTAAATATGCCACTGCTTGTACTTACTTGTGCAAGAAGGTTAAGTTTGTTACTCGTGTTGGATGATCCCCTGTTCCTTTTACCGCTTACTATCTCAAGAATCAAAACTCCGAAACTGAAAACATCTGATTTCGTTGAGAAATGACCATCCATCGCATATTCGGGTGACATATAACCACTAGAAGAAAATTGACAAAAAATAATAAGAAACAATAAAACCTTCTAAAATACAGGTTATATCAGTAATTATGTGTCACATATATTTTAATTTATGCACAAATACAAGGATACTTACTATGTTCCAACCACTATCTTTGTTTCTGCTTCTGTCTGATCATTCCCAAAAATTCTCGCGATACCAAAATCTGATATCTTTGGGTTCATTTCCTTATCAAGCAAAATATTACTTGCTTTCATATCTCGATGGACGATTGTAACTCTTGAATCTTGATGGAGATAAAGAAGTCCACGTGCAATCCCACGTATAATCTCGAGTCGGATTTTCCAATTTAGTTTCAAGTTTTTCTCTTTCTCTATGATGATTTTCAGAGATAACCGTTTGATTTCAACAAAATAAAATTGGGCGTCCAAAGAAATATAAATCAATACCCGTGAAAACTTACCAAAAAGGAACATATCGAGACTTTTATTTTCCATGAACTCATAAACCAACAACTTCTCTTCGACCTCAATGCAACAACCTAGTACTCGAACAAGGTTTCGATGTTGGAGTCTCGCGATTAATCGAACTTCATTTTTAAGTTCCTCAATCCCTTGGTCGCAAACTCTAGAGAGCCTTTTTACTGCTACAACCTCACCTTCCGTTAATGTACCCTATATCACCAAATATAATGATGTCACTTTTATGCTCACATGCCTATTGTCTTGTAGGATGGCTTAAATACAAGTGTTGAAAACATATATTTAATTTTAGATATTTCAATACGTAGGAAAATTTTATTTTGATATATTTAATCATTTATTTTACTTTACAGACCTGAAAGTCGTAGTATTTTAAACAAATTCACGGAAGAAAAAAAAATTTTAAAAAATGATTCTTTTACTTTTATTTTGTTTTTTTTTTTTCAAAAAACCATTTCTACGATTTTGTATAAAAAGCTTGAATTTCTAGGATTGTAAAGTCATATATATATATATATATATATATATATATATATATATATATATATATATATATATATAGTGAGGTTCAATAGATAACGTAAATCGAAGGTGAATGGTGAAATTTTTTTGGATTTGTCTTGAAGAAGATAAGGTGAGGATTTGTCTTGAAGAAGAAGGGGATGGAGGGTTTATGTTTGCCGGTGAGAAATGAAAACAACCCTCCCTCCCAAATATTTTTGACCTCTGGTGCTAGTCCAAATATTTTTTGGACAAAAATCGCAACAAATTGAAATGTTTTGACCTCTGGTGTTAGTCCAAATATTTTTGGATCAAAGTGACAATTTTCAGGTAACCATAGGGACTATTTGTGCAGTTTTGTCTATATATATATATATATATATATATATATATATATATATATATATATATATATATATATATATATATATATATAAAAGTTCAATAGATAACCATAATTAACAAGGAACCAAAGAACCAATCGTGAGCATCGAAAATCATAATGACCAACGACCAAGGAAATAAATGTACACTTTTATATTAGACACACACACACCGGATTATACCAAAAACCCACCTATTTTTTTTGTTTAAAATTTTTTGAGGCCACATTTTTATCAAAAAAAAAACCAAATATACTTTTGTTCTCGATTTTCCGTCCTCTTTCCATAGAGATCCATGTTGATATATAAAAAACGAACTTTGTTTTCGAAAAAACCCACTTCATTTTGTTAGTTTTTTTTTTCAATATTTAAGTTTATTTTTATAAAAAAAAAAAACTAATTATACCAAAAATATTAATTTTTTGTACTCTATTAATAAATATCACTAAAAAAACCCTCGAATAGTGTAGATTCATATTATGAATCTAAACTGTAAATATTTTAATTTTTCAACATTCACAATTTGAAAAAACTCGATCAGTTCAGATTCTGACTTATTATTATGAACACTGTGAATTGGAGAAGGTTAAAAAAAAAACCTCGATCAGTGTAGATTCATACTGTGAATCTAAACTGTAAATATTTTAATTTTCAACATTCACAATGTGAAAAGGCTCGATCATTTCAAATTCACATTGTGAATCTTACTTACTATTATGTACACTGTGAATCTGAGAAGGTTCACAATGTGAATCTGAGAAGGTTCACACTGTGAATCTGAGAAGGTTCACAATATGAATCTGAACATGGTCACAATATGAATCTAAACAGGTTCACAATGTGAATCTGAGCTGAAATAACGTTTTTTCTTACATGATTAATATGAATCTATGTTTAAAAAGTAAAAAAAAAAAAAAAAAACATGAATTTTGATATATTTATTAATTTTTTTCTATTAAAAAATAGACCTTAACTTTTCAACAAAGAAAATCAAGTGAGCTTTTTTCGAGAAAAAAAAGTCCGTTTTTTATATATCATCATGGATCTCTTTGGAAAAAGGACGAAAAATTGTGAACAACAGTATACTCGGTTTTTTTTCGATAAAAAACATGGCCTAAAAAATTTTAAACGAAAAAAGGAAGTGAGTTTTTTGTTATTATCCGGTGCATGTGCGTCCATTGTAAAAGTCTACAACCCTTCTTTTTGCCGTTGATCGCTTTAAATTTCGACGCTTTGGATTGGTTCCCTGGTTTCTTGATTAATAATGGTTTTCTATTGAACTTTTTCCATATATATATATATATATATATATATATATATATGTGTGTGTGTGTGTGTGTGTGTGTGTGAAAAGTGAATATACCCTTAAGGGTATATAAGCTTAGGTACCCAAACACACCATAATTAGTAGTTTTGTTAGATATACTCATTATAATATTCTTAAACTTCAACCCCTAACTTGATTTACTTTAAAGATTTTCGAAATTTATAATTATCTTCCTCTTATATCATCTTTTTGTCGATCACCTACTAGACTATATATATTATAGTTAAAAATGAAAAATATGTAAAAGGAAGATAAATGTGAAATTTATTAAAATCTTAGAAGTAATCAAGTTAAAAGTTGAGTTATAACAACAATTGGACAATTACAATGTAGATATATGATACAAAACAACGTAGTATAGTGAGTTTGGGTACGTAAGCTTATATATCCTTAAGGGTATATTCACTTTTCACACACACACACACACATATATATATATATATATATATATATATATATATATATATATATATATATATATATATATTGAAACAACCTTATTATATTCTAGTTGTATACACTTTAAAATGAACAACATTGCACCTTTATTATAGATTACTAACGGATCATTTTAAGCATACAAAGATTTTTGTCCAATTAAAGATGTAGTTGAAATTAAAAAATAAAAATGTATATTTTCGATTCTTGTTTGTTCTGAGTGTCCAAACTTTTGAAAAATTACTATTTATATGTTCAGATTATTTAAGAGTATATTTTTAGAATTTTTAATGTGGTTTTCGAAATCGTTATCTTTGAACACAAGTAATTTTAAGTTTTCATATATTACAAGCATTTTACCTTGTAAACACACCCGAAGCCACCCTGCCCAATTTTATTTGTGTCTGAGAAGTTGTTTGTAGCCACGACCAGTGTTGTAAAATCAAACAATGGTAATTCGAGTTCATCAATGACTGCCTCGCTAAGATAATCTCTCCTACTTGGCAGAATAACCCCATCATTTAATATGATGTCTTGTGGACCTAATTTGGATCATAGCAAACTCTATGAAACATATAGAAATCAATATGATAATCTATATATCTTGACGTTAAATATTCAAACATTTTATTAATTTCAATGTTATACTATCAATACTATTTCAATGGTACGTGCATATTTTAAAATTATAAAGATAGGTGTGTAACTATAAATACCAATAAAAAAGATACCTTGTCTATCTTCCAATGGTTGTGTTTTCTTCCTCTTCAAGTAGAAGAGTATCAGTAGACATATGAGCATAGCAAAAGCACTAATGCTAATTCCTACAATCTTGCCAACTTTGGTATTTGGCCGTGGTGGTGGTGGTGGTGGTGGTGGTGGTGGTGGTGATGATGGTGGTTGTTGTGGTTTATCTGCAATGAACAAGCTTTTAATACATTGTGCTATCAACAATATTGATTCATTAGATACAAATAATTGAAGTATTATTTGTCCACAAATACAAACATGTGTGAAATAGATTTAATAAAAGAATCCCATTTGAACATGTATATACCATAAGGCATAAGATGATGAGACAAAATATACTCTAGTATATTTGGTATGCAATCGACTAACTATGGGATGTGTTGATACGACAAAAAGCTATAACTTATGTCCGTCATTGTTTTTCCTTAAGGTTTAGGGAATGCAAACTCTACATGTGATGTCTAGAGATAAATATGTTGGAGAAGAAGTTTGAAAAATGCAGATTTAATGGATATCTTAATGAAACCAAGATATTATACTTTTACAATCCGAGTGAGGTGTCTTTTGGAGAAAGACTTTATAGCTAAAAAAGACACTCATAGCAAAATGATACTTCAAGAAATTCAAGAGACACAAAGTATTCAACCTTCTAGTGAACAAACATATCATCAAGAAAGAATGTAAGATAAAATGAGTAGGTTGGTTACATGTTTTTTTTATCTATCATCTTGCTAGGTTTTTGAATAATTTTTTTCCGTTCCAAAAATAGATCCCAAGAAACTATTGTTGAGGTGCCATCTAAAACACTAGAAACTTATAGGTATGGTAGAGCTTGTTATGAACATGATAGATAAAGAGTGGTTGTTACTAATAAAGAAGGGATAACACTTTACCTATATGAACCAACCAACTACTAAGAATTTGTGTGATAATTGTAATTCAAATAAATGGCTTATTTAGATGGAAGTTGAGATCAAATCCATGTGCTAACAACCAATAACATGACTTATTTGATAAACCTCCTAATAGCGAGACTATTAGGTATAAATGAGTCTTCAAGAGAAAAATTGGAATAGATGGAAATCTAAATATCCATAAAGAGAACCATTAGAAAATGTTCCTAAAGAAATGGACATGGATAGCTAAAAACTACAAATATATCTATCTATATCTATATCTATATCTATATATCTTATAAAGCTAGCATTTTTCCTTGAACCTCATACATTTGAAACTCCCAATACCACTTTTTCTTGAACCTCATGCATTTGAAACTCCCAAGACTATTCAACTTACACAAATTAATTTATGATTAATTGAAATATTATGATTTGTACCTCTTAAAACTCTTCAAATCATGCTATTTAATTGATGAGTTAAATGAAATATTTAGCCTATATGAGAAATTTGTAGATTACATATTGCATGTATGTTAACACAAAATGATAGATTATATTTATAGGGTTTGAAGAGTTATATGAGTGGTTCCGTGGATGTAAGAAAGTAATTGCAACTTTTGCATGTATAAATTCATGTAAATTCAAATTGGGTGCATGTAAAGTTTTAGATATTAACAAAGGTTCAAATTTAGGTATGTTTGTAAAGGTATACTTGAGATTATTTTTTAAGTTTATGTGCTATGCATCTTTTTATAATCATAGGGTGATGAGGTGTGGTTGATAATTACTTCTCATAAGCTTTTGGTAAATCAACCATCATGCTATTTATAAGTTAGAGCGATTAACTTTGTTAACATGTATGTATCTTTATGTTATTCTTTTTATGTTATTAAAATATATTTTATGTACAAGAGAACATTACTCAACATTTATTTTATGCTATGTATATACTATGCTAGTTTCTATCGTTTATTTTGTAAATAACATCGATGGAGTTTTTTATAATTGATTTTGATGAAAGGAGTTTACAATTATTATTCCAAATTGTTGGTGATAATGACGAATTAGAACGAATGATTTTTAATATTATATGACTTTATTGTTGAAAACCAATAATTATGTGTGTTAAAAAAATGAATTATTTATGTTCTACCAAAAGTTATATGGATGTACCCAATTTTAAATGTTTTTATAGTAATAAAAATAAATAATCTTATTACATTTGTCAATTTTCTTTTTTCCTATTCATTAAAGGAAAAGTAAAATAAATAAAATATTAATATTTTCATAAGAAAATATAAATGATTAAAATATACCTCAAGTGTAACACTCTTCCTTCTTTAACCCACTCTTAACATATTGTTTTTAAGATTGGTCGCAGTACATAACAATTACTATAGCTTTAAAATTCGAATTACCGTTTTATTTGGACCATTCATTTTTTTCCATTATTTCATAACTTTAAGGAAAAAAAAATAAAAGTACAATAAAAAAAAAGTATGATAGTCTTTTTTAAATATAATAATGAAAATTTTCAAATAATGAGTTTTTAATTAGTAAAAAGTAATAATTGTTTAAAATAACGTAAAACTAAATAATATACTATATTATATTAATAAATTACTGTTATTTGAAATAATAATAATAATAATAATAATAATAATAATAATATAGGAAATAAAAAATATTCAAATAAATTATTTATAAATTAGTCAAAAATAAGTATAGTTTAAAATAATTTTAAATCAAAAACATAATTCATTTTGATTCAAACACAATTTTACATATCTTTTTTATCGTAAACTTAAAATTATTATAATATTAGTTACAGCTTAGTATAAAATTTATTATTTCAATGATAAATAATTATAATATTATTTTTATAACATATAACTGTTAATATTTATATTAAATTATTGGGCACAAATCAAGAGTTTAAAACTTTCACTACAACTCAATAGTTTTTTTTATTTAAATGTAATTATGATTTCAAATTTAATGTATTTTCCTTTATGTTTTCCACTACATTTAAAAGTTTTTTAAACTTATGGTTATTAATGTGTAATGTTTTTTTTCCACTTATTTATTATACGCATTGTAGTTATATTAATAGTATATAAGTAAGTTTTGATTAAAAAATCATTTGTTTGAAAAAATTTGTGATTCAAAATGAAAGAGTTGAAAAAAATAAGTTTTGTCGTATTAGTGGTTATTTCAACACAAATTTTTTATAACAATGTTTCTATATATCAAATGTATGTTGATTTCTAAATATTAATTTTTAATGATTTATAAGTGTTTAATATGTTTTGTTTGATGTAAATGTTATAATGTTGTAGTGTTTTTATTTTATTAAAGCTACAGTGTTTTAAATACTATTTGTTATTTGTTTTATATGCACATCGACATACGTTTTATATATAATTTCAACAACTTAAAGCATTCTATAAAATCATCAAAAGTTGTAGTATTTATTTTTTCAAACTACTTTTGTTTTTTTATACATGGGATTCAATATATGTTTGATATATATAATTTACACAACATAAAACGATCTATAAAATCATGAACTAATAGGGGAAATAACTAATGATATAAATAATTAAAATTAATAAGACTAATATGTTCATTATAGAATTTGTTTTGATACTGAAATTGGTTTACATGTATAAATATTAAATCAGAATTTGTTAAATGTTATTATATTAATTATATAATTATATTCACGCGCAACGCGCGGAGATTCGACTAGTGAACTCATAAATTCGTTTATGATGAAACATTTTCCGAAATGTCAATGCTTAATTCAGTTAGGATCTTGTCCATTTGCACATGTTTAATTATATGAGAATTACAATCGTTTATTAAAACCATCGTCCTAATAACTTAGTACATAATGTGTATATCATAAGAGGGTGTGTAAGCATAATAGATCCTTTATGGATTAAGTAATCATCTCGGAGCCAGAATCTATGTTTTCCGAAGTAAGTATTAGGAATTAGGTTTTTACCAATATGAAATTTAATACGACCTTTTGATTCTTCTCTTGGATTTTAGTTGCAATAACACTCAATTTTGAGTATCTTAATCAGACCAAACTAAAGAGAACAACAGTGATTCGGGTTGTTATTCGGGTTGTTTTTTTCTCGGTGATGAAGCGTATTTCCCATGGATTTATTTGTTCCCTCACCCTAAAAATATAATGGCATACATAGGTTTCTTCTACCCCAATTTTTTATAATACCCCTTCCACTCTGATATTTCTTTTTTTATTATAAAGTTAGTTTTTATATGTTAATCTATGTTTGGTGTAATACTTAAAAACTTAAAAAGTTAGCCGAGAAAAATGATGTTTGGTAAAAAAAATTATCTCACAAGCTAGTTGAAACATACAAAATGACATAAAATGACATTTAAAAAAATATGTTCTTTCTAATTAAATAAAAGTGTATTTAAAAAAAAAACTCATGAAAAATTCATGTAATTGGTTTTTTTTTTAAAAAAAACTAGTTTATAAACTACTTATTAGTTTGTCAAATATAAAAAGACAAAATTACAAAAATGGTCACTGTAGTTGTCAAAATTATATGGTTTTGTTCCAAAAAAATTTAGTGGTGCACCACCGGTCCAATTTTAATTCTTTTTAGTGATTTTAGTCCCTATCAACTTAAAAAGACTATTATTTCCCATATATTTGTTTTTAAAATTTTTGTTATATATTTTAATGTTTTTAATTAATAAAAATAGGAAGGGCTCGCCTATCCCATTTTTCTTTTTCTCTAAACACACACACACACACACACACTCAAGAACATAACACCGCTAATGGTTGCCATCATCACCACCGACTGCCAGCACCAACTCCTACTACCGTCCGCCACCATCATCACCGACTGCCACTGCCCTCAACCACAAACATCAAATCTCACCCTCACCCTCACTCCTATCACCACTGACGACCATCACACCATCGTTCACTAGCTTTCTGTTGGAAAATATTACCAGAAGTCAGAGAACCACTCTTCTCGTTGGAACTGCTTCCTTTATCGTCGGAGATGATACCCTTCTTGTCAAAGTAGGGGTGTTCAGACGCCTCTAAAATGACACCACCACCTTCTAATCGGAGTTTTCCCTACCCAAATGACATCGCCACCATCTTTCAGCGATTAGGTTTTTTAGCCACCACCACCAACGCCCTAACGTCATTCGACCTGAAAAAATCATCTTGTTTGTCGACGGTTAGGTGGTGATTTTTAGCACAAGGATTTTCAGAGCCTAAATCTTTGGAGATTTGTTTATCTCTGTAAATAACGGTTCCGGCGAGGAGGCCAGATCAGATCTTCGACCATATCAGATCTTCGGCCAGATCTTTCAGCGATTGGGGATGAAGAACATAACAGCAAGGGAGAGATAGAGAGCCAGAGAGAGATGCCCCATATCTTACACAAGTCGATAGTGGAAGAGGACGACAGACGCCGGACGACGGTGTCGGAAGAAGGTGACGGACGCCGGGCAGAAGAGGGCCGACATGAAACCTCTGTCTCTTGGGATTTACAGGCTATAATGGTAGAGGGGAGGGTTAAGAAGGGTAGTTGGGGTTTTTTCTTTTTTTTTTAATTAGAATAATTAGAAACAGAATGAAACAAATTAAAACAAATATATATTTAAAGGCATATTTGTCATTTCATGTACGATACAGACTAAAACCACATAAAATTGCAAAGTATTGGGACCAAAACCACACAAAATATTTGAATTTAGACCAAAACCATATAATTTTGTCAATCGACTATTTTTGCAATTCTATCATATAAGAAACTGAAAAGGCTCAAAAAAAAAAAAATAAGTCAATTTATCATCTAAGTGTGCCCATTATCTTTACTTAATAATAGTAAAAACTTACAGAAAAAAATAGAAAATAAATATAACAAAGGGACTTTAGTTATTTCAATTTTAGAAAAGACAAGTCTATAAATAACCATATTCAAAAGTATCATCAAATTAAAAAAATTTATGGTTTTTTTTTATTTAAGAAAATGCATGCCTGTTAATGCAAGAATCATTATAGATTTTTGGATTGATTTAGAAACGTACCCAAATCAGAAGCTCCAACTCTAACGTAAAGATCATCTCCACCATTATCCGAATCAGCATACTGCCTCATATCGATGAGATCCCCTTCCCAAATCACACAACCCGACCCGCCTTCAGTGACATCCATATTAGCATAAGCAGCACAAGAACAATTCGTTTTGCAAATCTCACCACACTTTTTCAAATTTATCGTCTGATCTAAAAAAGTTTTCGAAGTCTCCGGCAGTTTCATGTTCTTGAATAGCTTAAATCCATCCGACCTGCAATCCAAGCTGGAGTTTCGAACACACCCATCCAACCCAACTCGGAGATCCCATGCTTGTTTGTTCTTCGGATGGAATCCAGTCATACAACTGCAGATCGGTGCAGGGTTTGCAGTACAAATGCCAGACGGACCACATTCACCAAAGTGGTCGCAATTACCGGGGAAAGACCAGTAGACGCTCCAAGTTTTTGTTGTGTCAGCCCAAACCAATCTTTGATTCACACCAGAAGAATATACAACCAATCGTGAATAAATTGAACTATTCACCAATTTAAATGAATAATAAATCTCATCTGAATTATCTTCAACGTCAAACTGCATTATACTCCTCCCTTTTATCTCCGGTACACCGCTAAACCTTCTTCCAGTCCACGGTCCACTCCGACGAATTAACGTTTCCTTGCGCATAAGCAAAATCTCCGGGAAATGACGAACAGTGAACATAAGAGAATAATCACCAGTTCCTGGATCTAAATTGATTGTCTTCCACGACCTCAAAATCCGAGTAATTCCAGATTTCCTGTCCCACCCCAGTTTCATCTCCGGCAATAAAGTATCAGTCGGATAATCAAAGCTTTGCCAAATATAATTTTCTGGATCCTCATCGTTTTCCAGACGAAGCACAAAGTTACCGTTGTCCAAAAGCTGCGCCACCGTGTTCCCCGCCCGTGTAGGTTGATTTGTCGACCAGACGATGGTTCCCGTCTGATTTACAAGCACCATGTTGCCGTTGCTGATGATGGTTAGGTTCCCGGAGGATGAAGTAATGGGGGTGTCTCTATTAGCTACCCAAACATATGTTTTCTGCTGAATTTGCTTGTACCAAATGCCTATATACAAATTATTGTTGCCTGGATTAAAGAACCCCAACTCAAAATGTTCATCTTTAGAAACTAGAGTTTGATTGATGGTAAGTGGCTGTGAGAATGTGATGGTGTCGATAGCTAGAGAGTGAAAAGGGTACAAGAGTGACAAGATGAAGATGAAGATGGAGGTGCTGACATGGCTATGGAGGGTTTTCATTCTTTGAAAGTTACAGATTAACACTAACAGAATTTTTGTGCTCACTGATTTTGGGATTGAAGATTATATGAAGGTTGTCAACTTCAAAGAATTCGTGGAGATGGTGGTGTTTATATTTTTTTCATTCGTATAGTTGACTTTTCGGATGAAACGGATGAAACTTGATTAATAATTTACGGAAATTATATTGCAAGTACCTCAAGAAGTCAAGAGCAATGGCAAGTAAACTAATGTGGATAATTAGGGACAAACATAGAAACAGTCAAATTGGGAAAAAAGAAATACTAAAAATACTAATGTATATACATACTTATTAGTCGAATTATGAACTCTATTTATTTAGGTAAAAAGAAATATAAATAACAAGAAATTTAAAATAAAGTTAGTAAAAAAAACATTCAAACATTGAGTACTCCATTAGAATATTATTTGAACAACAAATATGGCCCATTTAAAACCATGTTTGATTGGAAAAATAAATAAATAAATAAATAAAAATAATAAATCTGACTCCAAAGTCTCATTATTTTATCATACTCAAAGTAAAATTTATTTAAGAAGAAACATAAATTACCAGTAAAAGTGACGATTTGGTTAATTTTTTTTTCTGGTTTATCAGTTTCATTACAGGCCTATACACATTAAAGTCTCATTATTTTATCATAATTTACGAATAAGTCATAAACTAAAATTTGTTTACGTAAAAAAACATAAACTACCGGTAAAAGTGATGATTTGACCGTTATCTCCTATAACACACATTTTACCGGTTTCATTACTGACCTAAACGCATAATCATTAAATGAGCTGATGAGATGAATAGCCTGACATCTCTAATTTCACGACCAGAAAAGACTGATTTATTTATGCTTTATTTAAAAACTAGGTGTGAGTCTCATGTATTACATGAGTGTATTTAAAACAATTAAATATGTATAAACATTTGAGAAATTTGAATTTATAAGAAAAATAAGAAACATATTGAATAACTAAAATTAAAGTGTTTTTTTCTCTTTTAAATTTAAACAAATCATTTAGATAAAATAATCAAAGCAAATTAATGAAATTTTATTTTAAAATTTTGAAATTATAAGGAAAGTCAATTAATGAAATTAATATGCATTTATTATTAAATTTAAATATCATATGAAACTTAATAAAATAGGAAAACCACAAAATTACATATGGAATAAAAATTAATTCAAAATAACCACAAAATCACATGTGGCAAAATGAATGAGAGTGTGACAAGTGGCAAAAAAACCTTCATTTATTAGAGAAGATCAGAGTATTCTTTTAAAGATTAATGTTTCTGAATTTGTTCCCAAAAATATGATAAGGATATTATCAAAGCATTTATGAATAAGTGTATTTATATTAAAAACGTTGGGATGTCATTATCAATAAAATACATAAGCATAAACAGAAATAGTAGAGGCCTTACAAACAACTATTATTCTAATGACCTATAATTCATAGATCTCTCATCAGATCATCACTCTTGTGCTCTTTTGCCACTACCTGTAATACAAGAAACCGAGTGGGCCAGGCTTGAGAGCCTGGTGAGCACATAGGGTTTTCAACCCACAATAATTAAGTTCTTTAATTTCATCAAATCATTCAACCCGATTACTCGTTTCCGTTATCCTCACTTTCTGTCCCTAAAGCATCTAATTTAAGGGACGTATCCTAAGGATCATCATCGGGAAGACAATAGTGCTTAGGGGATTCCTCAATAATATATGTCAGTAAGGCAACCATGAGGGGGATGGAGTACACCAGGTGAACACATCGTTCACAAACACCTATATGTTGCAAGCCTGCTAGCGTTCCACTAGACTGTCTAGAATAGTCTGTGGTTGTCATCTATACTCCGCTAGATGACTGGGTCAACTTTCAACATCGGGGCCTCTCATTGTTTTATTTCATCTTTCATCATCTATTTCATATACACATCTTTTCCCAACATATTGATAGGTATAAAAATACATATATAGTTTATATCAAGTAAAACATGTATACGTCGTTCATCCAACATGGATATCAAGAACACAAATGATATGAACATATAGCACATAATTTATATTAAATATTTTATATCTATGTGTGAAATGAAAGTAACTGTGCACTCACTTGTTAAAGTGACGATTCGCAAATTCGAGCAGTGTTTCACTTCTAATAATTTTATTTTCCTTCAACGAAACCTAGTATCATTATTACTAGATTTTAGTCTAATATTTATTGCGACTAATTACTAGTCTAGATTCATCATTAACTCAAAGTCTACTTTAATGATCTATCAAGTAAGGAACAACCAGGTAGGATCATATCGGAGGTAGGGTCTGTTTGGTATACGCAGTATACTGTTTGGAAAGCCCACTTTAAACACCTCACTAAATCACAACCTAGACATCATCCCCGTAAGTAGATCAATCAGTATAACGACTTTGAATCACTGATAAATCCTTTTATAGGTTCATAATAATGATAATGAACTTAAACATAAGTTCTACTTAAAGTAGGGTAAGCATAATGTAACGACCCAATTTTCAAGGCCAAAAATTTCATTTTTGAATTAACACATTTCATAAACATTTTACCAAAACATTGTTAATAAAACATTCAGTTACAAAATGGTAATGTTGAGTCTCAAATTATAACATCAGAAGAAATGAAAATCAGAGTACAGTCCCTAAAAACTCCTTGCGGAAACCATTAGTGTGTGTGATGCGCTGCTACACCGCCGGCTCCTTCCCCTTCGACGAAGAGATACCTGAAACCAAACCAAAACTGTAAACACAAAGCTTAGTGAGTTCCCCCATCATACCACATACCATATAATATCGTCGGTATCTTTCAACCGGTAAACTTCATCGGTATCTTTCAACCGGTAGCCATCATCGGTATCTTTCAACCAGTAACCATCATCAGTATCTTTCAACCGGTAACCAACATCGGTATCTTTCAACCGGTATCCGTCATCGGTATCTTTCAACCGGTAATTGGGGACTATTTCACCCCTATCACTAGTATACAATCAACAGATATAAGCATACAGTCAGGCATATCCAGGTACTGACCCACCCTTGGGTCCTAAGTGATGGGTTTTAGCCATATGAACATTCCTATGTGCACATGCAACCCTAATGCTTGGATCTAGGTTTCTCTAATTGAACATACATTGAATCCAAGACTTCTAATGGCTAATAGAGTATAATAACAATATGAAATCAGAGATTAGAAGTTTACCTTGAATCACTTGCTTGATCTTCTTGTTCTTGGAGCTTTAGAGTCACAATTCTCACTCCTCTAATGGCATACAAACACCAACTAGCAAGAGGATGATTTGAGAGAGAGGAGAGGGGATCAAATCGGCCAGGGTTTCTTCTCTAAGCACAAGTGCCGATTTCCCTTGACCCTTGGGGTCTATTTATACTTGTAAGGCTCCTAGGGTTTCAACCTTAAACCCTAATTGGATAACTTAGGCCCTAAGCAATCCAATACCCTAATAGATAACCCCTTGGACGAATTCTAAGCTTATCCCAAGCCCTAGAAATCGTCCATTATTATCCTTAAGGGATTTATAGCCCAAAGTCTAACTATCATACAATTGACAGTTTATACCCCTTTATTTAATTAATCTCTTTAAGTCACCAAATTAATTCCTAATTAATTTATGACTTATATATTAATCAAATAACAATATTATTATTCCTTATATTATTCTCATAATATATTAATAATATTTCTTCTCTCATAATAAATCATCATGTCAAGTTGCTATGGTGAAGGCAACCCAAAAGGACCATGCACAACCGGGTCAAATACTTGCCTAATATAGTTGCAGCCTTAGACACTATTCCAACAGTCTCCCACTTGGATAAGTCTAGTAACTATATACAAGTATATTCCGATTAGCAATTGTAGCTCTCAAAGACGCTGCCAAACTCTGATCTAATCAATCTTGTCCTTCAGATAAGGGAACTTACAGTCCTCTGTTTAGATATCATGCTGACAATTCTATGGAACTAATTTGTCTATCATTTGGTTTCTCAATCTCCGATTTATTTGACATAGAACTTAATCGAACACATCAATTCAGTTCTGACCAGGCCTGGCACATAAGTCAAATCAAATCATCGAGCGGCCGAGATATCGTTTTTACCCTCTTAGGATAAAAGTAACAGATAAACTTCGACTTATATGCATTTACTTATTCATTAATCAACTATACACAACAATGCGTTTTATAACATCAATTTACTGATGCGGTTTCGCATTATCAATGTACAACCAATTAACAAATAACAAACCATATATCTTGTTTTTAAGACCATATGATATTATCGTCTTGCGATCACCCTTTTATCACATTCCATAAGGTGATTCCAGCAAGCGCGGGTTTGTTCCAATGCTCAAAACTAGTTCATAAGCACTCATGAACGTTGCAGCAACCTTTTGCTATGTCTAATACCATTTAAACAGTCTACACACCAATTCATGACAATCTTCATTCATACCTACTTCCAACATATGAACGATTGTGGACAATTTGAATAATTCGATTATTCTTAATAAACTCAATTATTCTGGAAGTCAAAACATGCAAAAATGAAACAATAGTTAAACAATTAACACAAGATAGTAACATTACTCATAAATAATACTCCTTTATTTAATCATCAAATGCTAATTACATTTATCTGTTACACGTTTCTAATACTATCTAATCTATACTAATATCATCCTTCAGCCCAATACTCCTAGCATGATGCAAGTGCTTAACCCTGCTCAGTCCCTTCATAAGTGGATCTGTTGGGTTATCTTCTGATGATATCCTCTTAACCACGAGTTGTCCTTCTTCTACTCGATATCTAATAAAGTGATATTTTCTGTCGATATGTCTAGATCTACCATGATCCCTCGGTTCCTTGGTCAAGGCAACCGCTCCTTCATTATCACAGAAAGTTTCCATGGGCTCCTTTATGGCAGGTACAACTCCAAGATCACCGATGAAGTTCTTCAACCATATTGCCTCCTTCGACACTTCGCTTGCTGCAATGTACTCTGATTCACACGTTGAATCAGCTACGGTTTCCTGCTTGGAACTTTTGCAAGTTACTGCTCCTCCATTCAGGGTAAAGACCCAGCCCGACTGTGAACGGTAGTTGTCCCTGTCGGTCTGAAAGCTGGCGTCACTATACCCTCGCACCTTCAAGTCATCACTCCCTCCGAGGACTAAGAACCATTCCTTCGTCCTCCGAAGGTACTTAAGGATATTCTTAACCGCAATCCAATGGGCTCTGCCAGGATTCCCTTGATATCTGCTAACCATGCTCAAAGCAAAGGCTACATCAGGGCGAGTACAAGTCATAGCATACATGATTGAGCCAACTGCAGAAGCGTATGGTACTCGGCTCATTTATGCTATTTCAGCTTCGGTACTCGGACTTTGAGTCTTACTCAATCTGGCATTACTTTGTATCGGTAATTCTCCCTTCTTCGAGTTTTCCATACTAAAACGTTTTAGTACCTTGTCTAAGTAAGTGTTCTGACTAAGTCCTATTAGTCTCTTACTTCGTTCTCTCACTATCCTTATTCCCAAAATATAGGAAGCCTCTCCGAGGTCCTTCATAGCGAAGCACTTCCCGAGCCAGGACTTAACTTCCTGTAGAGTCGGGACGTCGTTTCCTATGAGTAGTATGTCATCGACATATAAAACGAGGAAGCTTACTATACTCCCATTGGCTTTGACATATACACAAGATTCATCTTCGCTTCGTACAAATCCAAACTCTTTGACTTTCTCATCGAAGCAAAGATTCCATCTGCGAGATGCTTGCTTAAGTCCATAAATGGACTTCTCAAGCTTACACACTCTATTTGGATGCTTCAGATCGACAAAACCCTCTGGATGAGCCATGTAAACATCCTCAGCCAACTTCCCATTAACGAAATCGGTTTTCACATCCATTTGCCAAATCTCATAATCATGAAATGCGGCAATGGCCAGCATCACTCTAATAGACTTTATCTTCGCAACTGGTGAGAAGGTCTCATCATAGTCAACTCCGGGAGTTTGAGTAAAGCCCTTCGCAACCAATCGCGCTTTATACGTGTGTACGTTTCCATCCACATCGGTCTTCTTCTTGAAGATCCATTTGCACCCAACGGTCTTACGTCCGGGCACATTATCAACCAAATTCCAAACTTGGTTGTCATACATGGACTGGATCTCGCTGTCCATTGCCTCTTCCCATTTCGCAGACTTCGGGCCTGCCATGGCTTCCTTATAGCTATTAGGTTCATCTAGATTTATTAGTGTACCATCACTAATATACATGTCCCCTTCGGTAGTAATATGAAAACCATAAAACTGGGGTTGAACTCTAACTCTTTCGGAATGTCTAAGAGATAAGGACTCGTCAATTGGTTCAACCGGAGTTTCCTCCTCAGGTTGAGTGCCAGCAGTAGAGGTTCCTTCATCTATCGACTCTTGAATCTCTTCAAGCTCGATTTGCCTCCCACTGTCTTCTTGGCTTATGAGTTCTCGCTCTCGGAAAACTCCTCTCCTTGCAACAAAGACAACATTGTCCTTCGGTCTATAAAAGAGATATCCAAAGGATTTCTGCGGGTAGCTGATGAAAATACATCGCTCACTATGAGGTTAAAGTTTGTTGTGAGTATCTCGTCTTACGAAAGCCTCGCAACCCCAAACCTTGATATGTGCTAATGAGGGAGCTTTCCCTGTCCACATCTCATGAGGTGTTTTGGCAACCTTCTTAGTAGGGACTCGGTTAAGGATATGGGCGGCAGTCTCTAAGGCATACCCCCAAAAAGAGATAGGTAGTGAAGCACGACTCATCATAGAGCAAACCATGTCTAAAAAGGTTTGATTACGCCTTTCTGCCACACCATTCAACTGCGGTGTCCTAGGTGGCGTCAATTGTGAAACTATTCCACACTCCTTGAGATAGTCGTGGAATTCAAGACTTAGGTACTCTCCTCCTCGATCGGATCGAAGCATCTTGATTTTCCTTCCCAATTGATTCTCCACTTCATTCTTGAACTCTTTGAACTTTTCAAACGTTTCTGAATTTTGCTTGATTAAATAGATATACCCATATCTACTATAGTCATCGGTAAAAGTCACATAGAAGCGGTTCCCATCCTTCGTGGTTGATCTAAATGGTCCACATACATCGGTATGTATTAGGTCCAATAGACCCTCACCCCTTTCACATGTACTAGTGAAGGGTGACTTAGTCATCTTTCCAAGCAAACAAGACTCGCATGTGTCATCTTCCCTAAGGTCGAATGACTCCAACACTCCATCCTTTTGGAGTTGGGCTATGCGCTTCTTGTTGACATGTCCAAGACGACAATGCCACAAGGATGCTCTATCCATACCCTTGGAAGAATCTATGCATAAAACATCATTTCCTAAGTTATCTACAATCATAACAGTTTCATAAATTCCATTACACGATATTGCTTAAAAATATAAGACATCATTTAGATAAGCAAGAATAGAACCATTATCATTATTAAAAGAAAATCTAAAACCTTGTCTAAACAAACCATGAAATGAAATGATGTTTCTTGCCATTTCTGGCGAATAGCAACAATTGTTCAAATCTAAACATAAACCATTCCTAAGCACTAAAGAATACACTCCAATCTTGGTCACAAGCGACGATCTTCTGTTCCCCATGATTAGATTTATTCTTCCATGCTCCACATCCTTATTTCTTCTTAGTCCCTACAATTCAGAACAAATGTGGTAACCACAACCGGTATCAAGGACCCAAGAAATAGCATGAGATGAATCGTTAGATTTAATTGTGTATATACCTGCGAAAGATGGCTTGATCTTTCCTTCCCTTATGGCTTGCAGGTAGTCTGGGCAGCTTCTCTTCCAATGCCCTATTTTATGGCAATGATGACACTCTGCCTCCTTAGGGTTAGGACAGGGTTTAGCAGGATCAACTTTGGTCCCACTAGAAGAGGAACCATCTCGGGACTTTCCCTTGCGGTGGCTCTTAGACGGAGCCTTCCTTTTCTTGCCTCTTCCTTGCCCTATGGCCAAAACAGGAGCAGCGGGCGGATTGGGAGCGGGTGCAACAGACTTGTCCTTGAGGTTGCTTTCAGCAACCCTAAGGAGACCTTGGAGCTTACTTAGGGTGACCTCTTCTTTGTTCATGTGGTAGGTCATCCTAAATTGATTGTAACATGGAGGCAAAGAGTGAAGCACCATGTCGATCACCAAGTCTTCCCCAAAGTCAACATTCAACTTGCGAAGACGGTCGACATACCTTTGCATCTTTTGCAGGTGCACGGTAAGAGATTCTCCATGACCCATTTTGGCGGAAATCATGTTAGTGAAAATCTCGTAACGCTCTTGCCTCGCGTTTTGGTGGTATCTCTCCAACAAGTCTTGGTGCATTTCGTACGGATACATGTCCTAATAGGACTTTTGGAATTCGGCATTCATGGTGGCTATCATGATGTAATGTACCTTCGTTGCATCACGTTCATGAGTTTCAAAAGCAGTCATTTCAGCCGGAGTAGCGATTTCTGGGTTGATTTTCTAGAGCTTCTCATCTAGGACATAGTCCTTGTCCTCATAGCGAGCAATTGTGCAAATGTATCTTATCCATTCTCTAAAGTTCGTCCCATAGAAAGTCACCTTTTGACAAAGGCTCATCAATGTGAATGAACTAGCACCAGCGTTGTTTGCGTTCGAAATCTACAAATAGAAAGGACAAAGATAGATTAGAATATGAATCCCTAATTATCACCCAATAAGAAAAATTAGGGCTAGGATCCAACAACAATATTTACATATTAGAAAAGGGATGCCGTAATCCAACATGCAAATAATATGAAGGTAAGTGAATGACGATTCACTAATTCTCCACCATGAAAACATAACTTTAAGTTCTAAATGTATTGAGAATTCCTAGGTTTGGATGAGATTCATTGAAACTTTTCAATGGCATGTTTAAATCTCGATATGCCCCTCTCGTTTGTGACTGGGATACCGAGGATCACAAAGTGGGTGTGAATTACCATGCAAATTCACATGGTGCCTTCATTGTAACGATCACCTATTCGATGTGCCGGTAAACCACACACGCTCCATCGAACTATGATAAACAATGGATCACCCTTTGCCACCTTTGCTTAGAACCAATTAGTGTGCCGGTAAACCACATACGCTCCACTAACTTCTCAACAAGGGTGCAAAGTGCAATTTCATGGGATTGCATCAATTCACTTTTCCTAAAGTAACTAAGATTCGGAAATTTTTTGAAAAACATGTAGTTACTTTGTATTTCATATTATACTCTTAATGAAGAGATGAGGTTGCCCTATTCTACCCGTTCGGCTAATGACCCTCCACCGATCAAGCAAGCGGTGGGTGTGAGTGTACACCCATTAAGCGCCATTTTATAGGCAGCAACCTTATACCCACCTTATAGACCGGCTTCGTGAATGAGGCCTACTAACGGTAAGACTAGCATTTTAATTATACATACATACATATATATATATATATATATATATATATATATATATATATATATATATATTAATCTTGTAATATTATATTAGTATAGGGTTGAATTTTAAACTTGTAAAATTCTAGGGTTTGAAATTTAAATTGTCTAAATTAAACTTTTAATTACAAAACATAAATTTCAAAACTTGAGGGCAAGTTTTAAACCTTTTAAAACATGGGGGATCAAATAACAATTAATCTAGATTAACAATTAATCACATAATTATCCATATTTGATTTATTTAATGGTTTCTTGCAAAACAATTTACCAATTAAATTAAAATAATTAATCAATTATCACATAAGGAAATAAATATTTTATTAATTGATAAATATCTTCAATTAGGTCAAGAATATACTCATATATATCATAAAATCATATTTATATTGATCTAATTTGATTAAGGCAAGTATCTCAAAGATAAACAGCAAGAAATCCCGAAGTTTCTTTTTTCTGACGCTCGAACTCGCCGAGTACCCAGATGGACTCTTCGAGTTGAGCCTACTCGCCGAGTACCACCATGGGACTCGCCGAGTTCATCAGGCAGAGGACAAAAAAACGATTTTTTAAGCAACAAACAAGCAATCAATGCATCAATTCAATAGAAACCAATCTAGGCTCTAATACCACTGATGGGTTTTAGCCATATGAACATTCCTATGTGTACATGCAACCCTAATGCTTGGATCTAGGTTTCTCTAATTGAACATACATTGAATCCAAGACTTCTAATGGCTAATAGAGTATAATAACAACATGAAATCAGAGATTAGAAGTTTACCTTGAATCACTTGCTTGATCTTCTTGTTCTTGGAGCTTTAGAGTCACAATTCTCACTCCTCTAATGGCTTACAAACACCAACTAGCAAGAGGATGATTTGAGAGAGAGGAGAGGGGATCAAATCGGCCAGGGTTTCTTCTCTAAGCACAAGTGCCGATTTCCCTTGACCCTTGGGGTCTATTTATACTTGTAAGGCTCCTAGGGTTTCACCCTTAAACCCTAATTGGATAACTTAGGCCCTAAGCAATCCAATACCCTAATAGATAACCCCTTGGATGAATTCTAAGCTTATCCTAATCCCTAGAAATCGTCCACTATTATCCTTAAGGGATTTATAGCCCAAAGTCTAACTATCATACAATTGACAGTTTATACCCCTTTATTTAATTAATCTCTTTAAGTCACCAAATTAATTCCTAATTAATTTATGACTTATATATTAATCAAATAACAATATTATTATTCCTTATATTATTCTCATAATATATGAATAATATTTCTTCTCTCATAATAAATCATCCTGTCAAGTTGCTATGGAGAAGGCAACCCAAAAGGACCACACACAACCGAGTCAAATACTTGCCTAATATAGTTCCAGCCTTAAACACTATTCCAACACTAAGGACCACTGTCAGGGAAACTAATCCCTACTATACATATAACATATCATCCATATAGACCTCATAACCAACACATTACCAAACCAAGATAATTATCACAAAGACCATTATCTTCTAAATACCCCTTTTTGGTGGGCCGGCATTGTGGCCTTAGACCCACCCTTACTGGAAGGTAACTCACCTCAATGTCGTGCAGTGTCTGAAATATCTTCGGCGCACAGGTCGACTCCGCGATCCCTACACGACAACCTCCAAGTCAACACACATCACATACAACCCTAAATAGGTTCGGTCCAAGTTCAGTCAAAGTCAACATTCAGTTGACCTGACTCGCCGAGTTGGCCTACCAACTCTTCGATTCCGTGGTTCGCTAAACCCACTCAAAACCCTGGCTCCACTCGTCGAGTCTAGCGAAACTCAATGGGTTCTCCTTCAGTCATCACATTGGGACCATATTCATCCGACTCACCGAGTTCCTTCTTGAACTCGTCGAGTTCGTCTCCAACTTAAGAACTTGTCAAGTCTATGACTCGCCGAGTTATATGAACAACTCGTCGAGTCCATCTTCAAAGATTGGGAGATTGATATGGACTCGCCAAGTCTGCTCATACCACTCGTCGAGTCCAGTCTTGACCAACTCCATACAGTCGATTTAAATGAGGTCCAACACATCAAAACCATAGATCTAGACTCCTAATGTCCATTTTATATGTAAAGTTCCAAACTTGATGCATATGCATGGGGTTTTTAGCTCAAAAATCCATATAAAGTGTCTTACAATGTGCATGGGGCTCTCATTGTAACACCGTAAAAATTTAAACAATTTTTCACTTTTTTAAAAACGATAAAATATCATTCACATTCACTTTTCAAAAGATTGTATCAACATTATATCAATACAAAACCCCAAGATCAAAAACATATAAACTCCGGTGTGCGTGTGTACGAATCATGCTGGCGTCTTCCCACGATCATCGCTGGTACCTGAAACACATAACACATAACACTGTAAGCATAATTGCTTAGTGAGTTCCCCAAAATACCACTCTAACACATATTAACCACTCGAGGCTATAACTCTGTCGACCCTCTGGTCAATGTGTCTTAGTGGGACCCTCCAGCCCCAACTCTCTATAGGCCCTCTGGCCCTAACTCTATGGACCCAAAGGTCCTAACTCTATGGACCCACTGGTCCTACTCTATAAACTCTGAATCATGCATATCACATATCACAATAAATCACAACACATAAATAACATGCAAATACACTGGCACATAACTCTAAAATACTCTGGCAGATAACTCTGTTACCACACTAGGTAAACTATAGTGAGAAGACTCACCTCAGATGTCTCGGTAGATCTTTGACTTGATAGAAATATGATCTAGCCTCCGCCTAATCACATAAAGTAAATACTCTCATAAATATAACTCTCGGGACTAGACTCAACCCTCTCTTGGCACCCTCAGAAGGGTAAAAGACCATTTTACCCCTTTTTTGGCTCAAAGGCCCCATTGTTGACCAAACCCTAAAAGTCAACGGTCAAACTTTGACCCGAATCGTCGAGTGCACTTGGGCGACTCGGCGACTCTATACGTGTCCACTAACTCTCTAGTCTCGCTTGGCACGTCGAGTCCCTACCCTTGCTCGACGAGTCACACCTGGAATGAATCGCGGGGCCACCCTGACTCAACTCGTCGGGTCTCAAGATCAACTCGGCGAGTTTTGCCTTGAACTCTAGTCCTCTAATCCCTCTATGACTCACTGAGTTCTTCCCCTAACTCGGCAAGTCTACTCACTGAGTGATTTACAGGAAACCCTAACCCTACTCGCCAAGTCTGCCCTTTGACTCGACGAGTTCATGCCATGCACAAACTCAATTGACCTCCTGAGGTCAGATCTATTCCTTTGATCCATAGATCTGACCTTCCCAAGACTGATAAACACGTAAAGCTCGAATCTTGACACTCATGGGACGTCTAGGAGGTTTCACTTGGTGATTTAGCCCCAAAAATAACATCCTCAGCTCACCACCTCCATAGATCAACATAAAGCAAGCTGAGATAATCTCTTTAGACCACTATGGGTCCAGATCCGAAGTCTCAAAGAGAATAGGGGCCATATTCTCACAATTTCTTCCATTAAAGGACATGAAAACTCTACATCTATGGATTCCTTCAACAAAACAGATAAAGGGGCGATATAGTACCTCAAAGATGAAGTCTTTTGCTCAAAATCCACAGATGCACCACCTCCTTGGTCTCCTCTAAGCTGGAAACACCTCTTTCTTGCAAGAATCAACCACAAAGATCAAGAAATAGCTCCTTTCCTCTCACAATCGCTCTAGCTCTTTTAGGGTTTCTCTCTGGGGTTTGGTAGCCGCAAATGACGGCCCTAAAGGCCTTTAAATAGGTCCTAAACCTGGGAAATCAGGGTTTCATTAAACAGCATGGACTCGCCGAGTCCACTCATGGACTCGCCGAGTCCAGTCATGAACCCGAATGAGAATCCGCGACCCTACTCGGCGAGTCTAAGCACCAACTCGCCGAGTCCCTTCACAAACTCCAAAATAAATGAATAAAATAATATACCTGGGAATCCGGATGTTACAATTCTCCCCTACTAGAATCAGACTTCGCCCTCGAAGTCTCACTCTACAAACAACTTTGGAGGTTGCTCACGCATCTCGCGCTCCGGCTCCCAAGTCAGCTCTGACCCTTTCCGATGCTGCCACTGGACCTGCACCATAGGTACTTCCTTATTCTTTAGAACCTTGATCTTCCGATCCATAATCGCCACCGGTTTCTCGACATAGTTCAGGGTCACATCCACCTGAATATCCTCTAATGGTACCACTGCCGACTCGTCGACTATACACTTTCTCAGCTGCGATACGTGGAAGGTGTCATGAATCTGACCCAACTCTGCAGGTAGCTCCAAACGGTAGGCTACCCTACCTACTCTCGTGATCACCCTGAAAGGACCAATATATCGGGGCTCCAAATACGTGTCCCAACTCCCGCCGAAATCCAACACACATACTCGAAGCATGTCCTGGAGCGTCTGAATCGTCCGCTCGCTCTGCCCGTCAGTCTGTGGGTGATATGCGGTACTAAAATGCAGCCTCGTACCCAATTCCTCATGAAATATCTTCCAGAATTTGGAAGTGAAACACACATCTCGATCTGAGACAATCGAGATCGACACTCCATGTCACGATACCAATTCCCTCACGTATATCTCTGCCAACTTTTCTGCGGAAGAGCTCTCATTGATAGCAAGGAAATGAGCGCTCTTCGTCAACCTGTCTACAATCACCCAAATTGCATCGATGCCCCTCGCAGTCCTCGGAAATTTGGTGATAAAATCCATAGTAATCTGTTCCCACTTCCACTCAGGAACCTCTAACGGCTGCAACTTACCATGTGGTCTCTGGTGCTCGGCCTTAACCCTACAACAGGTTAGGCACCTCTCAACGAACCACGCGACGTCCCTCTTCATACAGGGCCACAATACTCCCTCTTCAGGTCCAAATACATTTTAGTGGCCCCGGGATGGATAGAGAACTTCGATCGATGTGCCTCTTCCATCAAAATGGTATGCGTCCCACCCACAAACGGTACCCAAATCCGACCCTGAAATGTCATAAGCCCCCGACTATCGGTAACGAACTCCGATACCTGCCCGATAACTCGCTCCCTCTTCTGGTTTTCTAGTCTCACGGCCTCAGCCTCGGCCCCTCGAATGGTGTCCAACACTAGAGTCATCACTGTCAATCTCATGCAAACGTCCCGCATCGGGACGCTCTCCGCCCTACGGCTCAGGGCATCGGCTACCACGTTAGCCTCACCCGGGTGGTACAGGATCTCGCAATCATAATCCTTTACCATGTCCAACCATCTCCACTGTCGCATATTCAGGTTGGGCTGATCCATCAAGTACTTCTGGCTCTTGTGATCCATGTATATGGTACACCAGACCTCATACAGATAGTGACGCCAGATCTTGAGGGCGAACACTACTACTCCCAACTCTAGATCGTGGGTGGGATACCTCGTCTCATGAGGCTTCAGCTGCCTCAATGCGTATGTTATCACGTGCCCCCTCTGCATAAGCACCGCTCCCAACCCTGATATCGACGTGTCACAATACACCACGAAATCCTCCATTCCCTCCGGAAGGGCTAACACAGGGGCTTCGCATAGTCTCTGGCGAAGTGTCTCGAAGGAGGCCTGCTGCTTTGGGCCCCATGAAAAAGCAACACCCTTCCGGGTCAACTTGGTAAGTGGCACGACGATCTTGGAGAAATCCCTGATAAATCTCTGGTAATAGCCTGCCAATCCTAGGAAACTCCTGATCTCTGTAGGTGACCTCGGCACTTCCCAACTCATCACCGCCTCAATCTTGGCCGGATCGACCAATATCCCTTTCTGGTTAACGAGATGCCCTAGGAACTGGACCTCTCGTAACCAGAAATCACACTTGGAGAATTTGGCATAAAGCCTCTCCGATCTCAAAACCCCGAGGATTTCTCTCAAATGCTCATCATACTGCTCTCTGGATCTCGAATACACCAATATGTTGTCGATGAATACGATTACCGAGTGATCCAACCTCGGCCTGCACACCCTGTTCATGAGGTCCATGAACACCGCCGGTGCATTGGTGAGCCCGAAAGGCATCACCACGAACTCGTAATGCCCGTAACAAGTCCTGAACGCTGTCTTCTGGATATCCTCATCTCGCACCCTCACCTGATAATATCCAGACCTCAAATCAATCTTGTAGAACCAAGATGCTCCCTGCAACTGATCGAACAAGTCGTTGATCCTCGGCAACGGGTAACGATTCTTGACCGTCAACTTGTTCAACTCCCGGTAATCAATGCACATCCGGTGTGAACCATCCTTTTTTTGACAAAAAGGATAGGCGCTCCCCACGGTGAACTGCTCGGCCGAATAAAACCCTTCCCCAGCAGCTCCTGAAGCTTCGAGGATAACTCCTGCATCTCTGGAGGCGCAAGGCGATAGGGCTCCTTGGAGATACACGCAGCCCCCGGAACCAAGTCGATACTGAACTCTACCTGCCTCTCGGGAGGCACACCCGACAACTCCTCCGGAAATACATCCGGGAACTCACGCACTATCGGAACCTCATCAACTGACCTCGGTCTCTCTGAATCAATCCTTGTTTCCATCACATACGCTACAAATCCCTTACATCTCTGTTGTAGACTCTGTCTCGCTCTAGCGGCTGAACAAAATGTCGATCCAGAACGTGTACCCTCGCCGTACACTGTAAGAACTCCCCCACTAGGGTCTCGTATGGTCACCAGCTATCGCTCACAGTCGATGACCGCTCCAAATCTGCTCAACTAGTCCATGCCCACGATGACACAGACATTTCCCATCGTGATAGAGACTAAGTCAATCGGAAACTCTACCCCGAAAATCTCGAGTACACAACCTCGAATCACCTCTGTGGCATACACCACTCTCTCATCCGCTATGGAAACTCTCCGAGGTCGACTCAACGCCTCCTGACTAATACTGATGTGCTGGCTAAAAGCCAAAGATACAAAAGATCAACTCGCACCCGAGTTAAATAACACCAAGGAAGGTACATAATGTTGGATTAATGTCTAAGTCCATAACTATATTTGGTAAGACTTGACCCGACCCGGCATGGTCCATTTGGGTTGCATACCATCATGCACTTGGATAGACTATAATGAGAGAAATAAGACACTTATGGTTATTAATATATTATAAGTTCTAGTATATTAATAATAAGAATAATAAGATTATTTAATTAGTATTGATGAAGAATTAATCTAGGATTAATTAAGTGATCAAAAGAAGACTAATTAAATATATGGGTTGATTGTGTAAATCATCCATACTTGTATAGTGGGCTAATGCTCCATGGATAATCAAGTTGGGCTAAAACCCATAGGATGGTCCATGGATGCTCCATGGTGTATTTGTACCCATGGATCATGGAAATGAAAGGCCATGTCAATTAGGGTTTACATGGTGTAACCCTAACTATATAAGCATCTTATTCTTGACCAAAATCGGCCACAAGTGTGTGATGTGAAAGGGCTAGTCGATTTTGATGAGTGTAGAATTCTCTCAAGTCATTCCAAGCGTTTTGATGATTGTGATTCCATTTGAGGTGTCACACTTGGGGCACTAGGCACTCAAGCTTCATGAAGACTTTCTACATCAAAGAGGTATGTATTCTATCTTGCTATAGTTATTGTTTTGTATGCTAGATTAGGATAATACCTTGGAAGTTCTTATTTGCATGTATAATAGAGAAAACATAGATCCAAGGTATTTAGGGTTGCATGTACACTTAGGAGTGTTAGAATGCTAAAAACCCATCAGTGGTATCAGAGCCAGGTTTGTTTTCTTGTTATACCTGCAATAGAAGCTGAAAAAACGAATTTGGTGCTGTCTGGCCATCAGACTCGGCGAGTCCATCAGGAGACTCGGCGAGTCCATGCCTTAAAAGTGATGAATTCGATCCAACTCGCCGAGTTGGTTCATGCACTCGACGAGTTGGACCCCCAGACAACATATTTTCGAGTTTTTTGGCTAGAAATGGACTAGGAACATTACCCTAAGTTGTTTTTGATCTTATAAACTTGTTTTTGATGTGGTAATGTTCATGCTAATCCATTCTCAAAGATAATTGTCAATAGATTCATGTTTTGTATTAGTTTAAGGTTTAGACTAATTACATGAAAAAGGTTTGATTTGAATTATCTTGTTCTTATGAGTTGCTTAGATTAATATAAATGTTGAGTGAAATAGTTGTTTTCAATCCATTTTAATCTAAGAGTTGAGTATAAAATGTGTTTGTGTAACTTGTCCTCAAGTTACATGAAGAGTCACATTAAAGACTCATAAAATTCATAAAAGTTGGCAATGGTTACAAAATGAAGAGTCTTGTGTCATTGAATAATTTTTTATGACTCCATAACTTGTCCTCAAGTTATGGAAGTTCAAGAGTCACTTCATTAAAGAAAAATATGTAACCATAATTAAATCCATAAGTTATAAAATAAAGAAAAAGTTAGTTCTTTTATTAGTTTAAAGACTTCCATAACTTGTCCTCAAGTTATGGAACTTGAAGAGTTTTTGGATTAAACTACTTTAAACACATAAGTTATGGAATTAATTAGTTTTGAATAGTTTCAAAACTTGCCCTCAAGTTTTGGAATTTGAAAAGTTTTCACTTATGAATACTTTAATTCCAAGTTAGCCCTTAGAATTTTAAAAGTTAAAATTCAACCCTTATACTTTATAATATTATAAGTTAATAATATATATATATATATATATATATATATATATGTATAAGAGTAAAGTCAGTCTTACCACTAGTACGCCTCATTCACGAAGCCGGTCTATAAGGTGGGTATAAGGTTGTTGCCTATAAAATGGCAACTTAATGGGTGTCCACTCTCACCCACCGCTTGCTTGACTGGTGGAGGGTCGTTAGCCGAACGGGTTTGACAAGACTATAATTCTCCTTTCATTAAAAGTATTAATGATAAATACTAAGTAACTAAACTCTTAATAATACCCAATCTTAGTTACTTAGGAAAAATGTGAATAAGGTGCTAATCCATGAAATTACACTTTGCACTTTGTGTAAGTCGTTAGTGGAGCGTGTGTGGTTAACCGGCACACTAACTTGGACTTAACAAGGTAGGTAAAGGGTGACTTAATGTTTATCATAGTATCGATGGAGCGTGTGTGGTTAACCGGCACATCGGTTGAGGGGTAAACACTTAAGGGTACCAAGTAATTTGCATGGTTACTTCACACCTTGTTTTGTGATCCTCGGCATCCCAGTCACAAAACCTGAAGGGCACACTCGAGATTGAAACATGCCTTTGAAAAGTTCAATGAATCTCAAAGATCTAGGAGTTTCAAAAACCAATTAAAACCTAATAATTCATTTCGTTTATCTTGGTGGAAATTGGTGAATCGTCATTCACCTACCTTCAAATATTTTATAGCTTGGACTACGGCATACCTCTTCTAAGTTATAAAATAGTTTGTTGGGTCCTAGCCTTAATATTTCATATTGGGTGTCATATTAAGGACTTTAAATCAACTATCTTGAATATCTCCCAAAAGATGTCTGTAATAGACACCTATGATCTTCCCAAATCTAGTGAAACAAGGTTCCCTAAATGAAGATGATGTCCTTTGGATATCATACTTCTTTCACCTCCTCCAATTATTCTCCCTAACCCACAAGTTCTTGAAAAGTTTAAGGTCACTCAAGCCCTATTGGCAAGGCAAGGTCTAGGTGTGGTCACATCTTGGAGATGTAGTCACATATTGACAAGCCGGGAGAGTTGGGTGTCAAAGTCTTGAGAAAGTCAGTGGTTCAATCACTTTCTAAGTCACATAGTGAGTTCCTTTGGGACACCTATGAAACAGACTATGACAGGACCCTTAATGATCTTATCTATTTGTTAAGATCAACTTCCTTAAAACTTGATGGACATTGACAAGAGTGACACAGGATATCCAGTAAAGCATTCTCTTCCCAATGGAAAGGGATCGGCCATAGTCAACTCGGTTGACCAAATGGTAAAGAGAAAAGCTAAGTCTGTGATAGTCCTGTGTACCATTATCAAAGGGTCCATATGTTTGTATTGCCAAAGAAAGGGGCATTGGTTGCGAAGCTGCCAAAATTTACCTAAGGATGTTAAAGTCAATAAGTTTGACTCTACTTCAGGTAAATTCCACTATCTAACTCTGTTAAGTTTCTATTCTGAGATTCTTGATACATGATGTGACTGGGTCACATGGTGATGTTTTAAGAATGAAAGAAAAGTGAAGAAACTTAAAGAAAGAATATGCTGAATCTGATGGCGTAGATGGATTTCTATCGCATAGTTTGAAGATCGGATTCTTGAGCTACTTCTCAGGAGTTATGAGATATTGCTTAGGAATAGATAACAACAAGTTTTCATATGGATTGTAAGGATAAGTTTTTTTTCGCAAAGTTTTAAAATAAAAGAAAATTTTTGATTTTATTTATTTTAAAATATCCTTACAATGGCATTTGAGGAAAAATTGTTGCTTATATGATTCCATTAAGAGCAAGAGTGGAAATATGAGATTGATTCTTTCATTTGTGGTAATGTCTAGATTTACCAAATAAGGAAAGATTCTCATCACCCAAGTTTCAATTGGACCGGAACTTGGAATCATGCAAGTTGTATAGCATGATGAATGAGAACTTTCAAGTTTTGGAAAATTAAGACTAATTACTTGTTCACATGGATGTGTGAGTCAAGTAAAGGACTAAGGGATCGAGTACACATTCTTGTGCACTAGTCAAGTCCACCACAAAAAGATTGATAAAACTATTCGTCATAGTTTACTAAAGCACAGTAAATATGATTATACTTACAAGCTTAAGTGTAATTCTGAGACATTGGAAAAAGGTTCCAATGTATGGCAGAGCGAATAAGAAGAATCAATTTAGGCAGAAGGATAAAAGTTTCTCAAATCTGAAAAGATGGGAGAGTACTTTAGTATCAGCTTTTGTGATCATCTTAATGATTAAGAAACCATAGCACAATTAGTTCTCTAAGGAAATCTTAGTGCATTCTTATGACTAAGAAGAGGGATCTTGAATTGTTGAAATGGTTAAATCAAGAAGATGAGTCATACTTCGTTCCAATACAAGTCTTAGAGTCATACTCCAAGATTGTAACTTGAGTGACATGTCTCAAAAGAAGGTTTAAAACACTTGTCAAATGTAAGAGTAAAAGTTTTCTACTCTTGTACATTTGAAATTGGTAAGTTGTGATGTTTTGGATAAAACAAAGACCAACTAAGGCCAATTGTGTGAAGTGTTTGTCTTGATTAGAATCCACACTATCTCTTGGATATTTGACAAGGGAGTCTTATAGGTCAAGAGGACAGTGGGAGTCTTAAAGGTCTTGAAAGTCTCAAGAACTAATCAAGAATAAAACCTGAAGTTCTTCACTAGCACACGACTTGAGGTTTATAACCTATCGTGTTGACTTATTCTGTGCCCATTCCAGTTAAAGTTGGCTTTGCATATGAGTTCTTAGAGTTCTCAATTGGTTGCACAACAACTTGGAAGCAATGGTAGGCCCTTGAGCTGCCAGGTGGCAAGAAATTAAGATTGAGTTCAGTCCATATGAGTTTGGATTTGTCATTATCCTTGTCTTGTGACTATGATTTTGACAATTCACATGGATAAGAACACATACACCAGTAAATCTAAGTGTCATAAGGTTTCTCTCCGATTCATGAAAATGATGGTGAGGAAACACTTTCACTAAGTAGATTTTAGCTAGATAGCAATTGTGATATTTTCATTCTCAAAGTCGTTAGTGGAGCGCGTGTGGTTAACCGGCACACTAATATGGACTTGTGAGAAGTGGAAAAAAGGTCTAACCATTATGATTACGGCATACCTCTTCATAATTGTTTAGACTCACAAGTGTGCTATCTAAGGGAAGGTGTATGATTTTGATACAGCTTTATCAAAACAATCTAGCATCAGAAATCTGAACTTTGGTAAGAAAGTCAATGAAGTATTGATTTCTAGAAGTCCAGCTGATTTCTGAGTACATGTCAAAGCTAGTGGGAGCATAAGTGATATGCTAATAATCATCATGTTAGTGGGAGCATGATAATTATGATAAGTATTGCAAGTTAGCAATGTTAATTATAGAAAACAAAAGGTTTCAATTGGGAAAAGTTGTTTTGCTATAATTAAGGGAGAGGAAATTATGCTTCATCTCAAATCTATAAGCTTAGATCGTGAGGTTTTAATCATTTAGTCAAGGATATATATGAATTTCATGTTGGAATGGCTCAACATAAGGAAATTCTGTATATGGGTCCATTATTTGCGTTCTAAAATTCGATTATGATCACGGCATCTCTTTTCATAATCTGAATTATGAGAACTTGGCAAATTGAAATGGAAATATTATAGCAAAAGACTAGTTTAGTCTTTATGTGAGACATCATGAATCGTGTCCCATATGCTTCGGATATAGGATCGATTACATGTGCTATAATCATCCGTTCTAAAATTTTCCAAATGCCTGGGGCATTAAGAAGGGAAAAAGGTTTAGAACTGGATATGACTAAAAGGATTAAACAATTGTCGAGGACAATCTAAGGTTTACCAAAGATTGGTTGCTCAAGGACAATTGGAAGTATAGTGATAATTCTGGAAGGACCATATTGACATAATCTGTAAGGAGGCAACTCTTGTTCAGAAGTGATAGTCAAAATGGAATCTGGAAATGTTTCAAAGTTAGAATTTTCAATCTGTGTAAGATTAAGGAAACTTAATGCAAGAAGGATGTTTCCAAGGAGCTGATCTCCTTTGGAATGCTTTGTAATGATTGTTGTCAAGTCTTTCTGATTTTGTACATAATCATTACAAGTAGATCAATGCATATAAGTTTAGAATCTAACAGATTTCAGTAAATGGCATGAATTTGGAATTCTTGCATTTGCAGTAAGGATTTGGGAGTGTGAAAAGCGAATCATTGAAGTAATGTTCAATTGATCTAGTTCACAAAGTAAAGATCATAGACAAACATAGTATGCATACTTGGTGTGTGGCATGACTAGTGTTTAGAAAACATAGTGTACATGCTTGGAGCATGGGACAACTATTGTTTTAAATTCAAGAATAAAGTTGATAGCTGAAACAGTATACAATGAATAATGTGTAATCATATGGTGATAAATAAAAGGTGTTTTATTTATATTCAGAAGTTCTGAGACCATATTGGATTCAATTATTATTGTGTTTCACTTTGCATGTTTTGACTTCCCGAATAAACTGGGTTATTCTTCTGGAATGACTAAGTTATTCAAACTATCCACAGTCGGTCATATGTTGGAAGTAGATATGAATTAAGACTGTCATGATGGGTTGTAGAGGTCTAAGGTGTTGGACAAGGCTACAACAATCATGAGTGCTCATAAGTTATGAGTATTGGATTCAACCCGCGCTCATTGGAATCACTTCATGGGTTTTATCACGAGTGATCATGAGACGATAATATCTTATATTCTTCAAACCTAGAGATATGAGTTGTTACTATGAGTTGGTAGTACATTGATTGCACGAAACCGCATTTGGTAACTCGGTGCTATAAAACGTGCTTTTGTGTATGATTCAACAAGTAGTAGAACAATCCATATGAGTCGAAGTTTATCCGTTCCTTTTACCTTCGGGATAAAAGCGATATCTGTGGGCCCCTCGATGATTTGATGATGACAAATGGAAGTGCTCGGTCGGGCCAGGACTGATTTGATTTGTTCAATTAGTCAGTCGTCATAAATCGGAAATCGGGAAACAACAAATGGACAGAGAGAATGATTATAATCCATGTCTCAGTCCATATGATATCTAGAATGGAGGAATATATGATCCCTTATCTAATGGACAAGTCATTGACAAAGGTCAGAGTTCATCTACAAGGTCAGAGTTCGACAGAAGCTTTTGAGAGCTACGATTGCCGGTTGGTTCCTGAAGTCATACGCAATATTAGTTTTAGACTTATCCAAGTGGGAGACTGTTGGATTAATGTCTAAGTCCATAACTATATTTGGTAAGACTTGACTCGACCCGGCATGGTCCATTTGGGTTGCATACCATCATGCACTTGGATAGACTATAATGAGAGAAATAAGACACTTATGGTTATTAATATATTATAAGTTCTAGTATATTAATAATAAGAATAATAAGATTATTTAATTAGTATTGATGAAGAATTAATCTAGGATTAATTAAGTGATCAAAAGAAGACTAATTAAATATATGGGTTGATTGTGTAAATCATCCATACTTGTATAGTGGGCTAATGCTCCATGGATAATCAAGTTGGGCTAAAACCCATAGGATGGTCCATGGATGCTCCATGGTGTATTTGTACCCATGGATCATGGAAATGAAAGGCCATGTCAATTAGGGTTTACATGGTGTAACCCTAACTATATAAGCATCTTATTCTTGACCAAAATCGGCCACAAGTGTGTGATGTGAAAGGGCTAGTCGATTTTGATGAGTGTAGAATTCTCTCAAGTCATTCCAAGCGTTTTGATGATTGTGATTCCATTTGAGGTGTCACACTTGGGGCACTAGGCACTCAAGCTTCATGAAGACTTTCTACATCAAAGAGGTATGTATTCTATCTTGCTGTAGTTATTGTTTTGTATGCTAGATTAGGATAATACCTTGGAAGTTCTTATTTGCATGTATAATAAAGAAAACATAGATCCAAGGTATTTAGGGTTGCATGTACACTTAGGAGTGTTAGAATCCTAAAAACCCATCACATAACTCACAAGAAAAGTACCTACGCATAATATAATATAAGCACAATATCTCAACATAAAAATAAATACATGAAAGAATACATATCGGCCACGACATCGGGCGCTGCGCAGACCTCCTCCGCAGTCAACTGGAACACTTTCCCTCATGCCTTCGGTGCCTCGACCTTCGCGGGCTGACTATCTGTAGCTCTCACCGCAGCAGGGGCAGATCCCTGAGATGCTCCCTGCGCTGTCCCTCGTAACTGTGGATACTCTGGCTTCCGGTATCCGGTCTGGTTGCAGTGAAAACATACTGGAAACCCCTAGGGGCAATCCTTGGCCATATGCCCCTCCTTGCCACATTTGTAGCAAGACCCTGCTCTGCACACCCCATCGTGACTCTTGCCGCACATGCCATAAGTGCGGCCCTTCTGGTTCCCAGATCTCGAATCAGCGGGTTTGGCCCGCTTGGCTGCCGGCTGGGACTGAGCCGACCGCCGATCCCTCCCCTGAGACCCAGCCTCCTCCCTAGCTTGGGTCTCCAACTCTATCTCCCTTTTTCGGGCATTTTCCTGAAGCTTAGCAAATGTCTGGTACGTCGAGTTCGCCACGAACTCTCGTATATCCCTCCTCAACACACTCAAATATCGGCTCATACGTGTCTGCTCGGTGGACACATGCTCTAGGCAAAACATTTCCCTCTCATGAAACATCCAAGTAATCGCGGTAATAGACTCGGTACCCTGCTTGAGGGTCAGAAACTCCTGTGCCAATCGCTCCTTCTCCACCTGGGGAACGTACTCGTCTCGAAACATAGCAGTGAACCTCTCCCAGGTCACTGCAGCAAGCTCAACAGGTGTGTAGTGCGCTGTCACAAACTTCCACCAGTCCTTCGCTCCCAAGCGAAGCTGATTCAGCGCGAACCGGACTCTCAAATGCTCAAGAGATGAGCAAGTAAAGAAACACCCCTCTATGTCTGATATCCACCTCATCGCTGGAATCGGGTCCTGGGTCCCATCGAACTCCGGTGGTTTCGTGTTGCTGAATTCTCGGAACAGCAACACATCACCACCCTGCGGCCTCGTCGCAGCTATAGCTGCAGTGGCCGCAGCAACAACAGCCTCAGAAAGAGCAGCGTATCTCTCATCAAATGTCTCAATCAGAGTGGTCTTGATAGACCCGAACATCTCTGGTATCTCTGCCCTGATGGCCGCAGCCACCTCCTCATGAAAGATCCTACGGATCTCTGCATCGCTCGTACCACTGCTCTCTGGTGTGTGGCATGTCCCTACCATGATCTCCCTCTGAAATACAACATAAGAATATTAGGGACTCACTTGAGTATAATTACACTCAAGAACTCCACCCTACTTGTTCATTAGTACTCTAGGGATTCTTACTTTGACTGCGCACTGACCCGGTATCTTCAGTAGTACGGGCCCAATACTACCGTCCATACCGCATCAGCATTCATCCTAAGTCCTCCTCCCAGAGTCCCAAATCCCAAGTACTCTACTCTCTCTAATCATGTGCTACTCACTAGTAGATCTCTCATAAGCTCTTCGCTGCTATCTAAACACTCTCAAGCATCTCTAGCATCAAAACCCCTAGACTAAGGCATCATATATCAGGCCACTCTATTCCTAATAAGAATACCTAGTCTACTCTAGCATGCATAACATAATTCATCATATAGCATAGCATAAGATATCTTTTAACACTTATTGTAAGGGTATTTTGGGAAATCACCGTTCGGGCACTGGCTGATCGTACACACGACTCTGCTCTGTTTGTCTCAAAACTCTTTTTCTCTTTAAAAATTTACTTTATTATCAAAAATTTCCTCAAATCCTCAGTTTGAGTTCAGATACACCCGAAGATGCATCCGAATTCCTCAAACCAAGGCTCTGATACCAACTTGTAACACCATAAAAAATTAAACAATTTTTCACTTTTTAAAAACCATAAAATATCATTCACATTCACTTTTCAAAACATTGTATCAACATTATCTCAATATAAAACCCCAAGATAAAAAACATATAAACTCCAGTGTGCGTGTATACGAATCATGACGGTGCCTTCCTGCGATCATCGCTGGTACCTGAAACACATAACACATAACACTGTAATCATAATTGCTTAGTGAGTTCCCCAAAATACCACTCTAACACATATTACCCACTCGAGGCTATAACTCTATCGACCCTCTGGTCAATGTGTCTCAGTGGGAACCTCCAGCCCCAACTCTCTGTGGGCCCTGTGGCCCTAATTCTATGGACCCGAAGGTCCTAACTCTATGGACCCACTGGTCCTAGTCTATAAACTCTGAATCATGCATATCACATATCATAATAAATCATAACACATAAATAACATGCAAATACACTGGCACATAACTCTAAAATACTCTGTCACATAACTCTGTTACCACATTAGGTAAAGTATAGTGAGAAGACTCACCTCAGATGTCTCGGTAAATCTCTGACTTGGTAGAAATATGATCTAGCCTCCGCCTAATCACATAAAGTAAATACTCTCATAAATATAACTCTCGGGACTAGACTCAACCCTCTCTTGGCACCCTCAGAAGGGTAAAAGACCATTTTACCCCTCTTTTGGCTCAAAGGCCCCATTGTTGACCAAACCCTAAAAGTCAACAAAAGTCAACGGTCAAACTTTGACCTGACTCGTCGAGTGCACTTGGGCGACTCGTCGAGTCTACACGTGTCCACTAACTCTCTAGTCTCGCTTGGCACGTCGAGTCCCTCCCCTTGCTCGACGAGTCACACCTGGAATGAATCGCGGGGCCACCCTGACTCAACTCGTCGGGTCTCAAGATCAACTCGGCGAGTTTTGCCTTGAACTCTAGTCCTCTAATCCCTCTATGACTCACTGAGTTCTTCCCCTAACTCGGCAAGTCTACTCACTGAGTGATTTACAGGAAACCCTAACCCTACTCGCCGAGTCTGCCCTTTGACTCAGCAAGTTCATGCCATGCACAAACTCAATTGACCTCCTGAGGTCAGATCTGTTCCTTTGATCCATAGATCTGACCTTCCCAAGCCTGATAAACATGTAAAGCTCGAATCTTGACACTCATGGGGACGTCTAGGAGGTTTCACTTGATGATTTAGCCCCAAAAATAACATCCTAAGCTCAACACCTTCATAGCTCAACATAAAGCAAGCTGAGATAAGCTCTTTAGACCACTATGGGTCCAGATCCGAAGTCTCAAAGCGAATAGGGGCCATATTCTCACAATTTCTTCCATTAAAGGACATGAAAAATCTACATCTACGGATTCCTTCAAAAAAACAGATAAAGGGGCGATATAGTACCTCAAAGATGAAGTCTTTTGCTCGAAATCCATAGATGCACCACCTCCTTGGTCTCCTGTAAGCTGGAAACACCTCCTTCTTGCAAGAATCAACCACAAAGATCAAGAAATGGCTCCTTTCCTCTCACAATCGCTCTAGCTCTTTTAGGGTTTCTCTCTGGGGTTTGGTAGGCACAACTGACGGCCCTAAGGGCCTTTAAAAAGGTCCCAAACCCGGGAAATTAGGGTTTCATTAAACAGCATGGACTCGCCGAGTCCAGTCATGAACCCGTATGAGAATCCGCGACCCTACTCGGCGAGTCTAAGCACCAACTCGCCGACTCCCCCTACAAACTCCAAAATAAATGAATAAAATAATATACCTGGGAATCCGGATGTTACACTTATGGTCTTAAAGTTGGCACCTTTATGCCATGAGACCCCTCTTAAAGCCCAAATCTGAAGCTAAAGTCCACATAACACTCCTTAAATCCGAAAATGGCTTAAAAAGCCATAAATTGTGACAACTCGAATATTTCGTATATATATAAATTCTTCAGTCTAACACTTCATTTGAAAGTCAAATTCATTTCTGCCATCTTTTAGCACAATTTAAAGTCCGTTTGAGTATTCCGGGCCTTGTGCACTAAAGGATCAAGTGTTAGAAATCAACCACTAAATACCTAACACCAAAAACATGCCATAAAAATCCATAAGATGGAGTTTACGGCGGTAAACTCATGGGCGTTAAACTCATGGACGATAAACTCTTGGGCGGTAACTCTTGGGCGGTAAAGTCATGGGCGGTAAACTCTTGGGCGGTAAACTCATTAGGGCCGTGAATTCACACCTATAAAGGTGAGCCTTGACCATTTGTAAACCTTTTTCACACCCTTAGAAGTTCCTCTCTCTACTATCTCTCTACAATCTCAAGTTTTGATCAAGAATCATCAAAATGTAAGTGTTTTTCTCCCTAAATTGCTCATACAACACTTATTCTAGTGATCTTACATCATTCTATCAATGAAATCATTCCATTTGTGTTGATATTCAAGTGTTCTTGGTTCATCAAGAACACATTAGTGTTCTTGGCCAATAATCAACCATGCAAGCTCCTAGATTGTAAGTATTTCTATCCTAACTCATTGTACATTAGGATTAGCATGTTTAGGGCTTAGAAAACATCATGAATCAAGGATGAATGTGAGTTTACGGCCACGGGATGTTCTTGGACCTTGAACTCCCTTTTAGGGTGCAAAGTTGCCCTTTCTTCCTTCCTTATGCCCATAACTCAACCTAGAACCAACCACCATTGAATTAGGGACCTTAAACATCAAAGAAAACATGCCCTCCTAGATTTTACGGCCGTGAACCCCCAAGGAAATGGTCCTTTGGCTGTAAACCCCATAAAAGGGTCATATGGTGCCCCTAACACCCCCTATGGCTTGTATAATTGACTAGAACTCTTCATGCTTAATCTAGGTACACCAAAACATGATATGAATGGACAAACATGAGTTTACGGCCTTAAACTCATGTGTTTACGACCGTGAACTCCCCCAAGGGTCCATTTGGAGCCCTAGTCACTTCCTATGCCCTAAAATTTGAGTCTATCTTACTTCCCTAAGTGATATAAGACTTTTGAGCCAACAATGGCACCACTTCCATGAGTTTACGGTCGTAAACTCATGGGGAAAGTGGTCTTGAAACCATAAACACCTCTAGGGGCCCTCAATTGAAGAGTAAACTCCAATGTGAGGCCATACTCTCTTTATATGCAACCCTCGGTACTCCTAGCACTTGTAGTCAAGTGATTTCATGCATTAGGATGTTCTCACTTACATAATTAGTTATTATGTGACTAATCAGATACTTAAATGTATCATTATATGTTAAATAGGATCCGAGTGTGTGTTCAAGTCCTCACTTGACACTTAGCATCCTACCCGACATTTCCATCCATTCCACTCATAGCAGGTGAGTTCATACCCCTACACTTTTCCAAGTTTTTCATGTTTTCAGGGGGGGAATACAAGCTAATCATAAAGGATTTCGTAACTTAAAAACTGATGTAATTACAACGATTTTCTATCAAACATTTAGATACCTTTATCCCTTTTGTAACATGCGGAGCATAAGGGATGCTTTCTAAATATAACTACATAGTTTTCAAAACAGCACGAGAACTTAACAAACCATTCAAACTATTATGGGTATAGTTTGGGATTTTCATTACCTGTTTTACAAATTCTAATTTCATGCAAGGTCAAATATATAAACTATGTCAGATCTGGTTTATTCATTACTAATCTAGAGTATCATGCTAAATAATTACTTTGTGTATAATTATTTATACTCCACATTGTTCCAAACGATTTCGAACTCGAGAATAACAAAACATTCCGTGAATTAGTTAATACTAGCTTATGAGACTTATCTTTGTTATGCCCCTTGCGGTTCCAATAAATCCTCTCCGGTTGTATAACCAAAGTCTCCTGGTGGGAGAGCGTAAAATTGGTGAATAGATCTATTCGGGACCGACAATCCCACACCTAAAGTGCTAGCTATAGTTAGGCGGGCACGCCTGTGGTGACAAATTTTGTAATCGTACGATGCCTGAAGAACGTCAAGGAGGTCACGGGTCAAATTAGTATGGTTATACAACTCACAATATGTATAAACTAACCTTGTTTACATATTTCTTTCTTCTATAATTTTATTTATGTGATAAAACTACTTATCTACGTACTGGAGTGTATTCCAGGAACATAACTTATGGTTTTATTATTAGTAATAAAACTACTATACTTACTGGCGGTAACCAGGGCTTTCAAACGGAACATACTTTTCATATAGAAATCAACAAACATGTTAGAAAATATGGGATTTCATTGGAAAACATGCATAGGTATTTCATAACTCGGTAACAACGGATTTCGATACTAACTGCATTCTTTATTAATGAAAATGAAGTATTTTCATAAACTTTAGTAACCAGTTTTTCATTACAAAAACATGCTTATGAACTCTCAGCTTTATGCTGATATATTTTCAAACCGCTTGTATTCTCAGGCCAACGTTAGACAGGTATCTCGTTCACTTTTGGAGACGACGGAGCATATAGAAGTCTCGTCTTTATTTTTTTTGTATATAATGATGTACCTAATATATGTTTTCTACGCTTTCAAACAAATGTAAATATTCTTATGTAATGTAATGGTTGTGTTTACTATGCCTACTATGTACAATGGTTGTGATGCTATACATGACGTCTCCCGCCCCCGGACGTTTCCGCCATTGTTTTCCTGACGGTTCGGGGGTGTGACAGATTGGTATCAGAGCTTTTGTTTATAGTGAACTAAGTATACCGAACCTTGCATGGTATATAACTATAAACACTAAGGGGCCAAAGCGCTCTGAACTAAAAGTATACTTTAAAATATAAGTATTTTGTAAGAAGTATACAAGAATACCTATACACCAGAAACAGTAATCACGAATAGAACAAAACAAAAGTAAATGGGTGTTGGGCACTGCGGTTAAACCCGGGCAGTTATGTAGCCATGTCTAGGGTCAAATTAGCCTGATCAACTATATTCATTCGAGACATGGCCAACATGTGCTTGGGAGTGACTGTGGCGTACAGCAGGCCTAAAACTTACCAAATATCCATATAACAAGTCATTGTCACAACAAAACATAAAATACTATATGAGTATTTTCTAGAGTCAAATTCGTTGTAAAGGTCCTTATCCAAGTATAGCTGCTCATTCCCTTAGCGATAATTCTCTTGCATTGGTAGTTTTTCCTATTTATTATCGCGTAGTATAACACCCCACCTATCATAATGAGATATCTCTTGTTTCATATCTCTTGATTCAACCCAGAGGACTTACCATCCTTTCCCTCCTAATCATTTCAGAAAAAGATGCCTCCAAGGAAATGACCCAGCTCAAATAACAACAATCCTCCTACTCGGTTCGATCCTATCATGTTTCAGTCAGCTGTTACTGCCGCTGTGGCTGCTGCAATGTCACAGATGAACCCTAGCGGATCTGGTGGGCCAGGAGGTGGTACCCACCCTCAGAATCAAGAGGGTGGTCAGGGACACCAGAAGGAGTGTTCCTATAAAGATTTCAGGAATGCGAAACCCACATCTTTCGATGGCACCGGGGGTGTTATTGCCCTGACTCGATGGTTCGAGAAGATCGAATCTATTTTCGAAATCTGTTCCTGTTCGGAAATCAACAAGGTGAAATTCTCCGCCTGAACTTTCACCGACAAAGCATTGACTTGGTGGAATGGCCAAGTCAAATCCTTAACCCTGCCAGTAGCAAATTCTATGGGTTGGGAGAGCTTGAAAGAACTTATGCTTGCCGAGTATTGCCTGCGGGGCCAAATACAGAAACTGGAGCACGAACTCTGGAACCTAAAGATGAAGGGTTCTGATATTGCCGCCTACAATTCTAGGTTTGAAGACCTAGCACTTCTTTGTCCGGGAATGGTCAACCCGGAAAGCAAGAAGATATAGAGATACATTTGGGGATTGACGCCCCCAACTTAAGGGAATGTCTTGGCTGCTAGGCCAAACACTTTTGATAGCGCCAAGTGCCTGGCGCAGACCCTCATAGATCATAGGGTCGATCTGGATAAAGTGACAACCACTTCTGAGCCAGCAAAGGAGAGTGGGGAGAATAAGAAGAAATTCTGGAACAAGCGAAAGGGTCAGAATTCGCAAGGATCCCCCAAGAAACAACAAACTGTGGCGGTCCACGCCGCTACTACTCCTATCGCCGCCCCTACAGCTCAAGCACCTACCAGTTGATATACTAGTACCCTCCCTTGGTGCAACAAGTGTAGTTACCACCATCGTATCCCCGGCCAATGTCGTGAAATGATTTGCAGCAACTGTGGGTAATTGCCCCAAAGCAACAATGACTAACAACCAAACAAGCATCCGGAGCAGGTGTCGGTCAAGCCTGTTATGGTTGTGGTGAGATTGGGCATTATAAGAGGAACTGCCCCAAAGCAACAATGACTAACAACACCGAGAGAGTTCTAACGAGGGGGCAAGAGGAGGTAGTCGCCGATCCCACCGTTGTCACGGGTACGTTCCTTCTCGACAACTCTTATGCATGCATCCTTTTCAATTCTGGTACGGAAAGAAGTTTTGTTAGCCATTCATTCAAACATCTTCTTAAACATAATCCTCAACCGCTAACCGAAACATTTACCGTCGAGATGGCTAACGGTGAGAAAGAGAACGCTAACGATATATTCATAAGCTGCACCCTTACCCTCAACGACCATTCTTTCCCCCATTAACCTTATGCCAGTCTCTATAAAAAGCTTCGATGTTATCATTGGCATGGAGTGGTTGAGCCCTAATCATGCTGATATCCTTTGTTACAAAAAAGCTATCCGTCTCAATCTTCCCTCTGGCCAGACCCTCATGATCTACGGCGATAAACTTAGTACCAATCTTCGCAGCATTTCATGCATCAAAACCCAAAAACTTCTGCGAAAGGAGTGCCATGCATTCCTAGCCCATGTGATAAACGAGAAACAGGAAGTTAAAAACCTCGAGAGCATTCCCGTAGTCTGCAATTTTCCGAATGTCTTTCCCGAAGAACTCCCGGGAATTCCTCCCGAATGCCAAGTTGAGTTCCACATCGACCTAATCCCCGGAGCTAATCATGTAGCCAAGTCCCCATACCGCTTAGCGCCAACAGAAATGCAAGAGTTATCCAGCCGGCTCAATGAGCTACTCAGCAAAGGATTTATCAGACCGAGTTCCTCACCTTGGGGAGCCCCGGTGTTATTCGTGAAGAAGAAATATGGATCCTTTCGGATGTGTATAGACTATCGTGAATTGAACAAGATGACCGTCAAAAACCGTTATCCTCTTCCTCGAATAGATGACCTTTTTGATCAAATTCAGGGAGCCAGTTAATTCTCAAAAATAGACCTTAGATCAGGGTACCATCAGCTACGGGTTCATGAGAGTGATGTTTCCAAGACAACATTTAGGACTCGATATGGTTACTATGAGTTTGTAGTGATGCCCTTTGGTCTAACCAACGCACCGGCAGTGTTCATGGACCTGATGAACTGGGTGTGTCGTTCTTTTCTGGACAAATTCGTTATTGTGTTCAATGACGATATACTTGTCTATTCCAGAAGTGAGGAAGATCACAAACAACACTTGAGATTAGTGTTGGAAACACTTAGATCGGAGAAGCTGTACGCAAAATTCTCCAAGTGCGAATTCTGGATTCGGAAGGTAACTTTCCTAGGTCACGTCGTAAGCGAGGAGGGCATACACATGGACCCTTCCAAAATCAAGGCGATAGAGAATTGGTCGGCACCGAAGACACCCACAGAAATCCGTCAATTCTTGGGTCTTGCTGGCTATTATCGTAGATTCATCCTGAATTTTTCTAGAATTGCCAAACCCCTAACTACTCTGACACAGAAAGGTGTACCCTTTTGTTGGAGTGAAAAGCAAGACACTGCATTCCAAACATTGAAGCGAGCCTTGTGCAACGCACCTATCCTGTCTCTGCCCAAAGGGACGGAGGACTTCGTTGTCTACTGCGATGCATCCAACCAGGGCTTAGGTTGTGTGCTTATGCAACGAGGAAAAGTTATTGCTTATGACTCAAGACAGCTGAAAGCACACGAAGTCGACTATACAACTCATGACCTATAGTTAGGAGCAGTGGTCTTCGCACTGAAGATTTGGAGACATTATCTCTACGGGACCAAGTGCACGATCTTCACGGATCATAAAAGTCTACAACTCATCTTCAATCAGAAAGACTTAAATGTGAGACAAAGGTGATGGGTAGAGCTGCTCAGTGACTATTAGTGCGAAATCCGCTACCATCCCGGCAAGGCCAATGTGGTGACAAATGCCCTTAGCCGAAAAGAGAACTCAGGCCGCAAGGTGAAGACACTGACAATGACCATCCATTCCCACTTGTCCGCACAAATCCGAGAGGCTCAGTTGGAAGCCCTAAAACCAGAGAACGTGTTGAATGAAGCCTTGAGGGGAATGGATAAGAATCTTGAGATCAGAGGAGATGGAGTCTATTATTTCATGGATCAGATCTGGACCCCAAAGTTCGGTGGTTTCAGGGAGGTTGTCATGAACGAAGCTCACAAGACTAGATACTCTGTGCACCCAGGTTCGGATAAAATGTACCTGGATCTCAAGAAACTATATTGGTGGCCAAACATGACAGCCGAAATCGCTACCTTCGTGGGTAAGTGTTTGACTTGCGCCAAGGTGAAGGTCGAATATCAGAAGCCCTCAGGTCTGCTCCAGCAGCCCGAGATACCTGAGTGGAAGTGGGAGATGATTTCTATGGATTTCATTACCAAATTACCCAAATCTCCGAGTGGGTACGATACCATTTGGGTAATTGTCGATCGATTGACAAAATCCGCCCACTTCCTACTAATCAAAGAAACGTTCAAAATGGAAAGACTCACGCGAATTTACATTCAAGAAGTGGTCCGACTACATGGTGTTCCTGTGTCCATTATCTCCGATCGAGATAGCAGGTTTACCTCGAGATTTTGGCAGTCCCTACAGAAGGCTCTTGGAACTAAGCTAGACATGAGCACGGATTATCACCCTCAGACAGATGGGTAAAGTGAGAGAACTATCCAGACCGTGGAAGACATGTTGAGAGCGTGTGTCATCAATTTCGGCAAGTCGTGGGACACTCATTTACCCTTGATTGAGTTCTCTTATAACAACAGTTACCACACCAGTATCAAGGTTGCCCCGTTCGAAGCCCTCTACGGTCGAAAGTGCAGATCCCCTCTATGCTGGGCCGAGGTAGGGGACACGCAGCTAGCCAAGAGTCGAGTCCCCGATAGTGCTCTCACTGGCCCTGAAATCATCCGTGAAACTACCGAAAAGATCATCCAAATCTGAGAATGATTGAAAACCTCTAGAGACAGACAAAAGAGCTATGCCGATAAACGACGAAAAACTTTGGAATTCCAGGTTGGAGATTGTGTCCTGTTGAAGGTCTCGCCCTGGAAAGGCATGATACGCTTCATAAAGCGCGGGAAACTGAACCGAAGGTACATAGGGCCTTCCGAGATCATCTTTAGGATCGGTCCAGTAGCATACAAACTCCGATCCTAAAGATGATCTCGGAAGGCCCTATGTACCTTCTAAAGTAGCATAAGAACTCTTTAGGATAGAGTTCTAACGAGGGGGCAAGAGGAGGTAGTCGCCGATCCCACCGTTGTCACGGATACGTTCCTTCTCGACAACTCTTATGCATGCATCCTTTTCAATTCTGGTACGGAAAGAAGTTTTGTTAGCCATTCATTCAAACATCTTCTTAAACATAATCCTCAACCGCTAACCGAAACATTTACCGTCGAGATGGCTAACGGTGAGAAAGAGAACGCTAACGATATATTCATAAGTTGCACCCTTACCCTCAACGACCATTCTTTCCCTATTAACCTTATGCCAGTCCCTATAAAAAGCTTCGATGTTATCATTGGCATGGATTGGTTGAGCCCTAATCATGCTGATATCCTTTGTTACAAAAAAGCTATCTGTCTCAATCTTCCCTCTGGCCAGACCCTCATGATCTACGGCGATACACTTAGTACCAATCTTCGCAGCATTTCATGCATCAAAACCCAAAAACTTCTGCGAAAGGAGTGCCATGCATTCCTAGCCCATGTGATAAACGAGAAACAGGAAGTTAAAGACCTCGAGAGCATTCCCGTAGTCTGCAATTTTCCTGATGTCTTTCCCGAAGAACTCCCGGGAATTCCTCCCGAATGCCAAGTTGAGTTCCACATCGACCTAATCCCCGGAGCTAATCATGTAGCCAAGTCCCCATACCGCTTAGCGCCAACAGAAATGCAAGAGTTATCCAGCCGGCTCAATGAGCTACTCAGCAAAGGATTTATCAGACCGAGTTCCTCACCTTGGGGAGCCCCGGTGTTATTCGTGAAGAAGAAATATGGATCCTTTCGGATGTGTATAGACTACCGTGAATTGAACAAGATGACCGTCAAAAACCGTTATCCTCTTCCTCGAATAGATGACCTTTTTGATCAAATTCAGGGAGCCAGTTAATTCTCAAAAATAGACCTTAGATTAGGGTACCATCAGCTACGGGTTCATGAGAGTGATGTTTCCAAGACAACATTTAGGACTCGATATGGTTACTATGAGTTTGTAGTGATGCCCTTTGGTCTAACCAACGCACCGGCAGTGTTCATGGACCTGATGAACTGGGTGTGTCGTTCTTTTCTGGACAAGTTCGTTATTGTGTTCAATGACGATATACTTGTCTATTCCAGAAGTGAGGAAGATCACAAACAACACTTGAGATTAGTGTTGGAAACACTTAGATCGGAGAAGCTGTACGCAAAATTCTCCAAGTGCGAATTCTGGATTCGGAAGGTAACTTTCCTAGGTCACGTGGTAAGTGAGGAGGGCATACACATGGACCCTTCCAAAATCAAGGCGATAGAGAATTGGTCGGCACCGAAGACACCCACAGAAATCCGTCAATTCTTGGGTCTTGCTGGCTATTATCGTATATTCATCCTGAATTTTTCTAGAATTGTCAAACCCCTAACTACTCTGACACAGAAAGGTGTACCCTTTTGTTGGAGTGAAAAGCAAGACACTGCATTCCAAACATTGAAGCGAGCCTTGTGCAACGCACCTATCCTGTCACTGCCCAAAGGGACAGAGGACTTCGTTGTCTACTGCGATGCATCCAACCAGGGCTTAGGTTGTGTGCTTATGCAACGAGGAAAAGTTATTGCTTATGACTCAAGACAGCTGAAAGCACACGAAGTCGACTATACAACTCATGACCTATAGTTAGGAGCAGTGGTCTTCGCACTGAAGATTTGGAGACATTATCTCTACGGGACCAAGTGCACGATCTTCACGGATCATAAAAGTCTACAACTCATCTTCAATCAGAAAGACTTAAATGTGAGACAACGGTGATGGGTAGAGCTGCTCAGTGACTATCAGTGCGAAATCCGCTACCATCCCGGCAAGGCCAATGTGGTGACAAATGCCCTTAGCCGAAAAGAGAACTCAGGCCGCAAGGTGAAGACACTGACAATGACCATCCATTCCCACTTGTCCGCACAAATCCGAGAGGCTCAGTTGGAAGCCCTAAAACCAGAGAACGTGTTGAATGAAGCCTTGAGGGGAATGGATAAGAATCTTGAGATCAGAGGAGATGGAGTCTATTATTTCATGGATCAGATCTGGACCCCAAAGTTCGGTGGTTTCAGGGAGGTTGTCATGAACGAAGCTCACAAGACAAGATAATCTGTGCACCCAGGTTCGGATAAAATGTACCTGAATCTCAAGAAACTATATTGGTGGCCAAACATGACAGCCGAAATCGCTACCTTCGTGGGTAAGTGTTTGACTTGCGCCAAGGTGAAGGTCGAATATCAGAAGCCCTCAGGTCTGCTCCAGCAGCCCGAGATACCTGAGTGGAAGTGGGAGATGATTTCTATGGATTTCATTACCAAATTACCCAAATCTCCGAGTGGGTACGATACCATTTGGGTAATTGTCGATCGATTGACAAAATCCGCCCACTTCCTACTGATCAAAGAAACATTCAAAATGGAAAGACTCACGCGAATTTACATTCAAGAAGTGGTCTGACTACATGGTGTTCCTGTGTCCATTATCTCCGATCGAGATAGCAGGTTTACCTCGAGATTTTGGCAGTCCCTACAGAAGGCTCTTGGAACTAAGCTAGACATGAGCACGGATTATCACCCTCAGACAGATGGGCAGAGTGAGAGAACTATCCAGACCGTGGAAGACATGTTGAGAGCATGTGTCATCAATTTCGGCAAGTCGTGGGACACTCATTTACCCTTGATTGAGTTCTCTTATAACAACAGTTACCACACCAGTATCAAGGTTGCCCCGTTCGAAGCCCTCTACGGTCAAAAGTGCAGATCCCCTCTATGCTGGGCCGAGGTAGGGGACACGCAGCTAGCCAAGAGTCGAGTCCCCGACAGTGCTCTCACTGGCCCTGAAATCATCCGTGAAACTACCGAAAAGATCATCCAAATCTGAGAATGATTGAAAACCTCTAGAGACAGACAAAAGAGTTATGCCGATAAACGACGAAAAACTTTGGAATTCTAGGTTAGAGATTGTGTCCTGTTGAAGGTCTCGCCCTGGAAAGGCATGATACGCTTCATAAAGCGCGGGAAACTGAACCGAAGGTACATAGGGCCTTCCGAGATCATCTTTAGCAACATCCACCCTATCTTCCACGTTTCCAATCTTAAGAAGTGCTTATCTGAAGAAACTATTATAGTCCCTTTTGATGAAATTGAAGTCAACGAAAATTTAAACTTCGTGGAAGAACCAATTGAAATCATGGATCGGGAGATCAAACGAACGAAACAAAGTCGCATCCCAATTGTGAAGGTTCGCTAGAATGCCAAACGAGGATCAGAGTTCACTTGGGAGCGCGAGGATCAAATGAAACTTAAATACCCTCATCTTTTTGCTTAGTTACTGTATAATAATTAGTTGTTCGAACTCTAATTTCGGGACTAAATTCTCTCTAACGGAGGGATGATGTGACAACCCAAATATTTCGTATATATAAATGCTTCAGTCTAACACTTCATTTGAAAGTCAAATTCATTTCTGCCATCTTTTAGCACAATTTAAAGTCCGTTTGAGTATTCCGGGCCTTGTGCACTAAAGGATCAAGTGTTAGAAATCAACCACTAAATACCTAACACCAAAAACATGCCATAAAAATCCATAAGATGGAGTTTACGGCGGTAAACTCATGGGCGGTAAACTCATGGGCGATAAACTCTTGGGCGGTAACTCTTGGGCGGTAAACTCATGGGCGGTAAACTCATTAGGGCCGTGAATTCACACCTATAAAGGTGAGCCTTGACCATTTGTAAACCTTTTCACACCCTTAGAAGTTCCTCTCTCTACTATCTCTCTACAATCTCAAGTTTTGATCAAGAATCATCAAAATGTAAGTGTTTTTCTCCCTAAATTGCTCATACAACACTTATTCTAGTGATCTTACATCATTCTATCAATGAAATCATTCCATTTGTGTTGATATTCAAGTGTTCTTGGTTCATCAAGAACACATTAGTGTTCTTGGCCAATAATCAACCATGCAAGCTCCTAGATTGTAAGTATTTCTATCCTAACTCATTGTACATTAGGATTAGCATGTTTAGGGCTTAGAAAACATCATGAATCAAGGATGAATGTGAGTTTACGGCCAAGGGATGTTCTTGGACCTTGAACTCCCTTTTAGGGTGCAAAGTTGCCCTTTCTTCCTTCCTTATGCCCATAACTCAACCTAGAACCAACCACCATTGAATTAGGGACCTTAAACATCAAAGAAAACATGCCCTCCTAGATTTTACGGCCGTGAACCCCCAAGGAAATGGTCCTTTGGCCATAAACCCCATAAAAGGGTCATATGGTGCCCCTAACACCCCCTTATGCTTGTATAATTGACTAGGACTCTTCATGCTTGATCTAGGAACACCAAAACATGAGATGAATGGACAAACATGAGTTTACGGCCATAAAATCATGTGTTTACAACCGTGAACTCCCCCAAAGGTCCATTTGGAGCCCTAGTCACTTCCTATGCCCTAAAATTTGAGTCTATCTTACTTCCCTAAGTGATATAAGACTTTTGAGCCAACAATGGCACCACTTCCATGAGTTTACGGTCGTAAACTCATGGGGAAAGTGGTCTTGAAACCATAAACACCTCTAGGGGCCCTCAATTGAAGAGTAAACTCCAATGTGAGGCCATACTCTCTTTATATGCAACCCTCGGTACTCCTAGCACTTGTAGTCAAGTGATTTCATGCATTAGGATGTTCTCACTTACATAATTAGTTATTATGTGACTAATCAGATACTTAAATGTATCATTATATGTTAAATAGGATCCGAGTGTGTGTTCAAGTCCTCACTTGACACTTAGCATCCTACCCGACATTTCCATCCATTCCACTCATAGCAGGTGAGTTCATACCCCTACACTTTTCCGAGTTTTTCATGTTTCCACAGGGGGGAATACAAGCTAGTCATATAGGATTTCGTAACTTAAAAACTGATGTAATTACAATGATTTTCTATCAAACATTTAGATACCTTTATCCCTTTTGTAACATACGGAGCATAAGGGACGCTTTCTAAATATAATTGCATAGTTTTCAAAACAGCACGGGAACTTAATAAGCCATTCAAACTATATGGGTATAGTTTGGGATTTTCATTACCTGTTTTACAGATTCTAATTTCATGCAAGGTCAAATATATAAACTATGTCAGATCTGGTTTATCCATTACTAATCTAGAGTATAATGCTAAATAATTACTTTGTGTATAATTATTTATACTCCACATTGTTCCAAATGATTTCGAACTCGAGAATAATGAAACATTCCGTGAATTATTTAATACTAGCTTGTGAGACTTATCTTCGTTATGCCCCTTGGGGTACCAATAAATCCTATCCGGTAGTATAACCAGAGTCTCCTGGAGGGAGAGCGTAAAATTTGTGAATAGATCTATTCGGGACCGACAATCCCACACCTAAACTGCCAGCTACAGTTAGGCGGGCACGCCTGGGGTGACAAATTTTGTAATCGTACGACGCCTGAAGAACATCAAGGAGGTCACGGGTCAAATTAGTATGGTTATACGACTCACAATATGTATAAACTAACCTTGTTTACATATTTCGTTCTTCTATAGTTTTATTTATGTAATAAAACTACTTATCTACGTACTGGAGGGTATTCCAGGAACATAACCTATGGTTTTATTATAAGTAATAAAACTACTATACTTACTGGCGGTAACCAGGGCTTTCAAACGGAACGTACTTTTCATATATAAATCAACAAACATGTTAGAAAATATGGGTTTTTCTTGGAAAACATGCATAGGTATTTCATAACTCAGTAACAACGGATTTCGATACTAACTGCATTCTTTATTAATGAAAATGAAGTATTTTCATAAACTTTAGTAACCAGTTTTTCATTACAAAAACATGCTTATGAACTCACCAGCTTTATGCTAATATATTTTCAAACCGCTTGTATTCTCAGGTCAACGTTAGACATGTATCTCGCTCACTTTAGAGAAGACGGAGCATATAGAAGTCTTGTCTTTATTTTTGTATATACTTATGTACCTAATATATGTTTTCTATGCTTTCAAACAAATGTAAATATTCTTATGTAATGTAATGGTTGTGTTTACTATGCTTACTATGTACAATGGTTGTGATACTATACATGACGTCTCCCGCCCCCGGACGTTTCCGCCGTTGTTTTCCTGACGGTTCGGGGGTGTGACATAAATGCACCCAAGATCCACATCCTAAAGATGAACAACCAAATGAAAGATCAAAGCATGAGCATTATACCTTGATTAAGCTGGAAATGGAATTAGATTTCTAGATCTACAAGCCCCAATTCGAATACTCAAGCTCCTCTTCTTTCTTCCAAGCTTCACAAGTCAACAAAAGCACCACAATGGCCTTAACGTACACATATACGGCTAGGGTTTCGATATGCAACTCTAGGGGATTGTTAGGGACAAGAAAGGTCGAGTTAATGTGTTTATATTGTTGGATTAGTGTCTAAGTCCATAACTATTTTGGTATGTACTTGACCCGATGGTGCATGGTCATTTTGGTTGCCTTCACCAAAGCAACTTGATAGGATGAATTATGGAGAAAGAGGATTAATTATGATTTATTAATATATTATGAGAATAATATATTAAAGGAGAAATCATATTGTTTAATTAATATTAGTCAATAATTAATTGATAATTAGTTTTGTGGCTAAAAGAGATTAATTAAACTTAAGGGACTGGAACTGTAATTATAAGATATTTGCATTTGGGCTATGGATCACCTTGGAATAATAGGTTAGACGAATTCTATGGGGAAACCCGTTAGAAATCGTTCAAGGGATATTATAAAAGGGTCCATGGGCTACTTAGGGCTTAAGCAGTCAGATTAGGATTTCCTAGTGGAAAACCCTAATAGCCTACATGTATATATAGTACCCTTAAGCCCCAAAAACGTCGCTAAGAGTTCCACTAGGGTTTCTGGATGTTTTGGGCAGCCTCCTCTCTTCTTATTCTTCATCCTTTTGCTCTTGGTGTTTGTGAGCCATTAGAGGAGTGACAATTGTGACTCTAAGCTTTCTAAAGCCATTACAAGGAGGATTTGTGATTGTTATTGCTACATAACAATCAAGGTAAGATCTAAACCCCATTCTTATGTTAATATTGATTATCATATGCTAGATCTCGGGTTTAAAGTCTTGGATGAATTGCATGTACAATAGAGAAACCTAGATCCAAGCATTAGGGTTTGCATGAGCAAACAGGATGTTCTTATGGCTAAAACCCATCAGTGGTATCAGAGCCTTGATTGGTTTCTATTGTATTGATGCCTAGTACGTTCATTCATGTTGCAAAATCGTGTTTTTCACCATCTGCCTGACAAACTCGTCGAGTTCCAATGTGGACTCGTCGAGTAGGGTGAACTCGGCGAGTCCATAAGGGGACTTGGCGAGTTTAGCTGTCAGACAGGCGGATTTTTGGGATTTTTACCTATTTTAACTTAGGATAATTGCCATAATTGTTTAAAATTAATAAAATACGAATTTTATTGATTCCTTATGATTATCTTTGTCAAAATAAAAGATTTTGGTCATCTAATTAGATAATTATTACCTTATTTGATAAATGTTAAATTATTTGAATTATTTGATCATTATCTTGCAAGAATTTGAACTAGATCAAATTAGATAACCACCAATTAATTGTTAATTGCCTTATTTGAATTTTGTGATCTAGAATATTCTTGATAAAGTTTGGAAAAGTTTCAAATTAATCCCTTTAGGTTTTATAGTTTAAATTTGAACTTAAAAGTTTTGTTTTTGAAATTTAAATAAGTTAAACCCTAATGTTTTGAAATGTTTTCAAAACTTGCCCTCAAGTTTTGGAATTTAAAAGTTGATTAAAAGTTTAATTTAGAAATGTTAAATTCTGAAACCCTAGTATTGTTTTGAAAAGTTCACATCACACCCTTATGGTTTTATTAATTAATTAAAGTGTGTAATTAAAAGAGGTTTAATAAATCCATAAAGTTTTGGTTCACAATTTAATTAAATTAAAAGTATAATTGTTAAATTTGACCACCTAGTATTTTAAAAGTGTAAAATACACCCTATACTATATATAACATTAAAAGTCTAATATTATATATATGTATGAGTAAAAGTCAGTCTTACCGTTAGTATGCCTCATTCACGAAGCTGGTCTATAAGGGGTGTTTAAGGAAATTGCCTATAAAATAGCGATTGAATGCGTATCCACTCTTACCCACCACACTCTTAACTAGTGGAGGGTCTTTAGCCGAACGGGTAGGATAGGACAAAAACCTTCCATTATAAGTATAATGAAGTACAAAAGTAACTAAATGCTTTTAGAAATTCCCAATCTTAGTTACTTTAGGCAAAAGTGAATTGATGCAATTCCATGAAATTACACTTTGTACCCTTGCGAAGACGTTAGTGGAGCGTGTGTGGTTAACTGACACACTAAATGGTTCAAAGCAAAGGTAGCAAAGGGTGACTCAATGTTTGTCATAGTTCGGTGGAGCGTGTGTGGTTAACCGGCACATCGAATAGGTGACTGTAACATTTGGGGGTCACCATATAAGTTTGCATGGTTATTCACACCCTGTTTTGTGATCCTCGGCATCCCAGTCACAATTTAAGGGGCATATCGAGATTTAAACATGCCATTGAAAAATTCAATGAATCTCAAAGGATCTAGGAATTTTCAATGGATTTAAAACTTAAATTTCTTTTTCGTTTTTCATGGTGGAAATTGGTAAATCTTCATTTACCTACCTTCAAATATTCTGCAACTAGATTACGACATCCCTCTTCTAGGTTGTAGAGTATTGTGTTGGATCCTAGCCTTGATGTTTCATTTGGGTGTCACATCGAGGATTCTAATCAACTTAACTTGAATTTTTTCTCCCGTTTTGTAGATGTCCATGGTCTTCCCAAATCCCGTGGAACAAGCTTTCCACATGAAGATGATAATCCATGATTCGATCGAGGAACAAGAGATCATGTTTCACTTCCTCCACCTCCTCCAATTATTCTCCATAACCCACAAGTTCGAAGGCTTGAAAAGTTTAAGCTCACTCAAGCCCTTTTGGCAAGTAAACATAAAGAAGGAAAGTCAGTATGTGCACACGTCCTAGAGATGAAGTCATACATTGATAGGTTAAGAATGTTGGGATCCGTTGTCTCTGAGGAGCTGGCTGTTGACTGGGTTCTTCAGTTTCTTCCTAACTCATATAGTGAGTTCGTAAGAGAGTACTATATGATGAACCACGACGTGACCTTCATAGATCTCACCTATATGCTTATTGTTGCTGACTCAGCAATGGTTTGGCGCACTGGAAAAGCAAAGTTGATTGGTGAATCTGCCTTCCAGACCTCTATGGATATAGGCAATGGCAACGGAAGGCATGCCATGATCGAAAAGTTTGATCATAAGAGAAAGGCAAAGTCTGAAGTAGTTCCGTGTGCTGTTCCAAAAGAGTCAATTTGCTTTTATTGCCAAGAGAAGGGGCATTGGAGACGAAGCTGCCCTATTTACCTAAGAGATCTAAGAGATGGGAGAGTCAAAACGTATGGCTCTACTTTACGTAAAATCCATTAACTAACTCTTTTAAGTTCCTATTCTAGATTCTTAATACATAATGTGATAAGATTACAATTGATGTTTTGTAAGATCGAAGAAAAGAGTGGAAGCTTAAAGGAAGAAGTGAGCAGAATCTAATCATGAAGAAATGGATTTCGATCGCATTGCTTGAAGATTAGAATTTTGAGCTACTACTTGGAGTTAGAATAAGATTGCTAAGAAATATGTATTGACATAGTTTTTCAATTGAATTGCATTGTAAGGACAAATTTTTCCGCAATAAAATAAATTTTGATTTTATATTATTTATTAATCCTTGAAAAGGCGTGTATGGAAAATTGATGTTTGAATGTTTCAGTTATTAGCAATAATGGATTATGTTATTTGTGGAAATGTCAAGAATTTACCAAATAGAGAGAGTTTCTAATCACCCAAGTTTCAATTGGACAGAAACTTGGAATCATGCAACTTGGTTGCATAATGAATGAAAAATTTCATATTTGGAAATTAGACTAATTCGTTGACAAAGTGTCAAGTGAAGGACTAGGAGATCGAGTACACAAAGTTGTGTGTTGATCAAGTCCACCACAAGAGTGACAAAGATATTCGTCATGATTTACTAAAGGTTTAGTAAATATGATTATACTTATAAGAATAAGTGTAATTTTGAGTTGATTGAAAGAGTTTCAATCAATAGCAGAACGGATAAGAAGAATCAAGTAGGCAGAAAGATAAAAGTTTCTCTATTCTAAGAAGAAGGGAGAGTACCTTTTATTATGTTTTATGATAGGTCTTAATGATTAAGAACCATATCTCAATTGATTCTCTAAGTGAGTCTTAGTACAATTGTATGTCTGAGAAGAGGAATCAAGAATCGAAAAAATAGTTAAATCAAGAAGTCGATCATACTTCGTTCCAAAAACAATTCATAGAGTTAAGATTGTGATATTGAGTGACAAGTCTTAAAAAGGTTTATAACATTCATCAAATGTGGAATTTGAAAAGGTTTTCTTATTCTTGCACATTTGAAATTGGAAAGTTTTGATGTCTTGGATGAGACAAAGACCAACTAAGACCAATTTTGTGAAGTGTTTCGTCTTGATAAAGCTACACTAACTCTTGAATATTGGTTTGTCGAGAAATGTTTATTGACAAGAGAATCTTATATGTCAAGGAGTCAGTGGGAGTCTTAATGGTCTTGAAAAGTTCAAGAACTAATCAAGAATAAACCTTATCAATCATCACTAGCACACGACTTGAGGTTCACAACCTATCATGTTGACACTATCTTGTTTCGGTGCCATTCCAATTGAGTTAATTATGCATGTGAGTTCTATGAGTTCTCATTTGAACGCATAAAAGGCAAGCACCTTGATCAATGAAAAGTACATTGATAGGAAAGTGTGAGCTGCTTAACTCCTTGGAAGACATGGTGGGCACTCGTGTTACCATAAGGCAAGAAATCAAGATTGAGAAAGTTCAGTTCATATGAGTTTGGATTTGTCGCAAACTTTGGTTTTGACAAATTCGCATGGATAGGAAATCATACACCATTAAAATCTAAGTGTCATAAGATTACCTACTTCATGAAAATGATTGTGAGGAAATGCTTTCACCAAGAGAGATTTTAAGAAGATAGTGATTGTGAAAATTGTATTCTCGAATTCGATTATGGTTACGGTATCCCTTTCCATAATTCGAATTGTGAGATTTGGAAATTAGTCTGAATTGTTTAGACACACATATGAGCTATCTAAGGCAAAGGTTTATAAGCTTAGATAAAGGATTATCAAAGCATTAGGTATTAGAAATATGAGCTTAAGAAATTCAATAGGTATTGTTTTCTGGAAGTTAAGCTGTTTTTTGAATACATGTCAAAGCTAGTGGGAACATCAGTGTTGTGCTTGTATGATTATTAAGGCAAGTATTGCAAGTTAGCAATATTAATTATAGAAAACAAGAGTCATACTTTGCAAAGTTGTAAGGGTTGAATAGTTGTTTTGCTATAATTAAGGGAGAGTGTAACGCCCGTAGATCAGGGCTAGTCGATTTAGAGACGATAAGCATCAAAATGACTTTTTGATGGAAGATTATTTAGAAGGATTAATCTTAACCAAGTTGTAGTATATGTCACAAGGTTTCCGTGCATATAAAGAACGCCAAAATCTGAGTTATAACGAAGAAGTTATGACCTGTCGAAGTTTCGCGATAGAACCGGCACGACGTCGAGTGACGTAAAATATGAATTTAAGATAGAGCGATATTTAGCCTTAACGATCTAAACGAAAGTCGTAGATTTCGTTAAACCGAGAGCGTGCATAAAAGGAACGCCCAAATCTGACTTCGTATGAGGAAGTTATGATTTTTCTAAGTTTTGACTTAGCAGTATGCAGCCCAAACACTCGATTTGAGATCGAGCGGTTTTTAGCCGAAACAATCTAAATGAGAATCGAAGATCTCGTTGTTAGTAGCGAAACGATGAAAAGTTAGGCGAGAACGGACGTCAGACGAAGAAGTTATGAATTTATAACGAAGTTTTTCTGTCCCGGCCTTCTAAAAATAAATAATAAAAATAAAAGTCAAAATTAGCCGACGGAGTCTAAATGAAAGTTGTAGAGTATGGTCTGACCTTCGCGTGGATATAAAGAACGTCAAAAACGGAGCTCGTATGCGAAAGTTACGCAACTTAGAAGTTCGACGAGTCAATTACGCCCCGCGTAATTGAGTACGCCCGGCGTACTCAGTCGGATGCAACTTGTCTGACCAATACTCGAGTGCCACAGATCGACGCATGCAGTGACGTCAAAGTACGCCCCGCGTAACCGAGTACGCCCCGCGTACTGAGTACGCCCTGCGTAATTTGAGATTACGCCCCGCGTAATCCCAGACCCTCAGCCTATAAATAGAACTCGAAATCAGCCATTTTCTCTTGTTCAAACTCTTCCCTCTCTCTAAGTTTTGCCTCGATTTGCGTGCCAATCATATCCCGAAGCCCCGGTATCATTCCCGAGCCCCGAAGCGAGATCCGAAACCCCGAGAATCCCGAAGAGCGTTATTCCCGAGCCGAAGCCCTGCCCGCGAGGAGCCGGTTTTTGTGAAGATCTTCCAGATCTGCGGAGAGGCGCTACATCTGCAAGCCGTAGTGCTGTCGGATCATCTTCTGATCAAGTGAGTGTATAGTCACTTTCATCTTACACATAAAATACGTGTTATGTGTATATTTATATATATTGTTGTTTAGATGCGTGAGTGCATAGTTACTTTCTTCTAATACATAAATATAAAGTATTAGCTATGAAATACGTGCTATGTGTTAGATATTAATTATCTATTTGAGATGGATTGGAATTGATGTTTTTGTACGGGTGTTAAATGATTTAAATTGTGTTGTATTTATATCTACAAAAATGTTGGGTAGAACATGGGTAGATGGAATAGTTGGTGACGATGCGACTTCGTGCCTATTTGATAAACCTTGGTGACGATGTGACTTCGTGCCTTTTGTGTAAACCCAGGTGACTATGAGACGTAGTGCCTATTGTGTAAGCCCAGGTGACTATGAGACGTAGTGCCTATTGTGTGAGCCCTGGTGACTATGAGACGTAGTGCCAATTGTATGAACCCAGGTGACTATGAGACGTAGTGCCTATTGTGTAAGCCCTGGTGACTATGAGACGTAGTGCCAATTGTATGAACCCTGGTGACTATGCGACGTAGTACCTATTGTATAAACCGTGGTAGCAAATGGACTGTGTGCCAGTTCCTCAGGTAAACCCTTAGGAATAAATGAAGAAAGTATAATCGATTCTTAGGGTAAAACCTTAAAGAAGATAATGGGGATGGGTATTTGGGTTGATTGTTGATAACTGAATATAATAAATGTATTATTGTGGGTTGAAAACCCTATATGCTCACCAGGCTCCCAAGCCTGACCCACTCAGTTTTCTTTGCATCACAGGTATCAATAACGAAGACATAATTCACTGAGAGAATAAAGGAGATGTAAATCATTAGTGTAAATGAATGTAAGTTCTGTTTATGCTTATGTTCCTGTATTGACGATGACATCCCAAACATTTTAAAATGAATAAAATACGTTTCTTCGAAAATGTTTTAATAACATATTTATCATGTTTTTCTGGGGACAAATTCTGCGACACTTTTATTAAAGAAGTACTCTGATTTTTATAAAGCATAAACAAAGATCGGTCTTTTCTGGCCGTAAAAATGGGGATGTCACAGAGAGAATATTAAGTTTCAATTCCAATCTAAAGGCTTAGGTTGTGGAATGTTAATAAATTAGTCAAGGATACATAGTGCGTTCTCAAAATTTTGATTATGATTATGGCATCCCTCTTCATAGTTCGAATTGTGAGAACGTGACACATAAAATATTATCGCAAAACATTGATAAAGTATCAGATCTTTATGTAAGACATTATGCATCATATCCCATACGCTTTGAGTATAGGATCGATTGCAAGTGCTATAATATTTGACCATTCTAAAATTTTACAAATGTCTGGCCCATTAAGAGGGAAAAAGGACAAGAATCGGTTTTTGACTAAGATAATTAAACAACCATCAAAGGACGATCCAAAGTTCGCTGAGGATTGGTCGCTTGTGAGTAGTTGGAAGAATGGTATTGGATGGACCATATCGACATTATTATGAATAGATAAGATTCTATTAAGAATGAGTTGTCATATGGCAAATATGGAAATGTTTCCATATTAGGAGTTGGATATTGAGAGTCTATGTCAAGATTAGAAAATTTTATGCAAAAGGATGTTCAAGGAATGTACTTTGAGTGAGAGACATCACGTCTATGGAATTGTCTTGTAACAATCTCTAATAAAGAATTTTGTAATTTCATTGGCAATAGTCATTGTGACTTTTGCGCTATGACTTTACAAAAGGATCATTGCATAAAATGTTAGAATCTAGCATATTCTATGAGTGGCAAGAATTTGATATTCTTACACTTGTGATAAGGATTGGGAATTGTGAAATGAGTATGATTGGAAATGTGTTCATTTGATCTATTTCAGAAAGTAAGGACCGTAGGTAAACATTGTGTGCATGCTAAGAGCATGGGACAAGTGTAGAAATAATTCAAGTAAGAAGTTGATTACCCGAAACAACAAATAATGAGTAATCAATATGGTGATTAAATAAAATGTTTTATTTATACCCAGAGTTTGGGGCCATACAGGATTAGTATTATTCTTGTGTTTCACTTTGCATGTTTTCACTTCCTGAATAATTAATTATTTCAGAATAATCAAATTATTCGAACGGACCACAGTCATTCATATGTTGGAAGTAGGTATGAATGAAGACTGTCATGAATTGGTGTGTGGATTGTCTAAAGTGTATTAGACATAAGCAAATGTTTGCTGCAACGTTCATGAGTACTTATGAATATAATTTGAGCATTGGATTAAACCCACGCTCACTTGGATCACTTCATGAATTGTATCATGAGTGATTGGTGAGACGATAACATCTTATATTCTTGAAACCGAGATGTGTGAGTTGTATCTTGCGAGTCGGTTACACAGTGATAATATGTAAACGCACCAGTAACTTGGTGTTATAAAATATATTGTTGTGTGTGATTTGGTAAGTGAGTGCAAGCAAGTATTGAATCAAAGTTTATCTGTTCCTTTTATCCAAAGTAGGATAAAAGCAATAACTTTGGGCCCCTCGATGATATAGTGATGGCACCTAAGCGCTTGGCCAAGTTGGGACTAATTTGATGTGTTCAATTGAAGTTTGTTGTCAGTCGTCATAAATCGGAAGTCGGGAAATAGTATAGAGAGAATGATTAGAATTCATGTCTCATGTCTATACAATATCTAGAATGGAGGAATATATGATCCCTTATCTAAAGGACACACGTTTCTGATAAGATCAGAGTTGACATCGGCTTTTGAAAGCTACGATTGCAGATCAGGATCTGAAGTCATACGCAGAATAGTTATTAGACTTATCTAAGTGGGAGACTGTTGGATTAGTGTCTAAGTCCATAACTATTATGGTATGTACTTGACCCGATGGTGCATGGTCCTTTTGGGTTGCCTTCACCAAAGCAACTTGATAGGATGAATTACGGAGAAAGAGGATTAATTATGATTTATTAATATATTATGAGAATAATATATTAAAGGAGAAATCATATTGTTTAATTAATATTAGTCAAGAATTAATTGATAATTAGTTTTGTGGCTAAAAGAGATTAAACTTAAGGGACTGGAACTGTAATTATAAGATATTTACATTTGGGCTATGGATCACCTTGGAATAATAGGTTAGACGAATTCTATGGGGAAACCCGTTAGAAATCGTTCAAGGGATATTATAAAAGGGTCCATGGGCTACTTAGGGCTTAAGCAGTCAGATTAGGATTTCCTAGTGGAAAACCCTAATAGCCTACATGTATATATAGTACCCTTAAGCCCCAAAAACGTGGCTAAGAGTTCCACTAGGGTTTCTGGATGTTTTGGGCAGCCTCCTCTCTTCTTATTCTTCATCCTTTTGCTCTTGGTGTTTGTGAGCCATTAGAGGAGTGACAATTGTGACTCTAAGCTTTCTAAAGCCATTACAAGGAGGATTTGTGATTGTTATTGCTACATAACAATCAAGGTAAGATCTAAACCCCATTCTTATGTTAATATTGATTATCATATGCTAGATCTCGGGTTTAAAGTCTTGGATGAATTGCATGTACAATAGAGAAACCTAGATCCAAGCATTAGGGTTTGCATGAGCACATAGGATGTTCTTATGGCTAAAACCCATCATATATAGAGTGAAAACCCTCATATTAGGTTTTTTGTCCAGAAAGCATGGACTCGCCGAGTCCGACTTCTGACTCGCCGAGTCAGCCACTTGACTCCTGGGTCCAATTCGCTTCCACTCGACGAGTTAAGCCACCAACTCGCCGAGTCCCAAGCCAAAATGCAAAAATGCTTAATTTAAACTATGTACCAGGAACCAGGTGTTACACATAAATCACTTACAAAGGAGTTTAACGAGGAACTGAGCTCTAAGCGGGCAGAACTTCTTAGCCGAAAGCTCTTCTTCTCGGGGCCTTCTGGCACTTCAGGACTTGCCCCTAACACTTAGGAAGTGCTAGGGAAAGGGGAAGAGGGTTTGGGGGTATTTGGGAGAGAAGTTGAGAAAAGGTGTGAAGAAATATGAGGAAAAACGCCTCTATTTATAGGCTGAAAGTTCAGCGTACACGGGGCGTGCTTTTGATGTACGTGGGGCATACTCGGTACGCTGGACATACCGAGTGCCAACAACACGTGTCAGCATCGTATGCGAAGCCTTAAAGAAGAAGGTGGTGCTGAGATCTCGTCACGTGTCACCACTGGAACTTAACCGAAAAATTAATTATCTTCTAAATTCTGTAACTTACGCATACATATCCACACGTAGGTAGCGACGTGATCTACAACTTTCGTTATGACTCCATCTGCTAATTTTGAATTTATTTTTAAAATTATATTTTAACTGGATTAGACATTTAAATTCCGTTAAAAATTCATAACATTGTCATCCGACATCCGTTTTTGAATGAAATTATATTGTTTAACTCTTATTAACGAGATCTTCGATTATCGTTTAGCTTGTGTCAGCTAAAAATCGATCGATCTAAAATTCGATTTCCGGGCTATATACTGTTATGCAAAATCTTAGAAAAATGATAACTTCGTCAAACGAAGCTAGATTTGGACGTTCTCTATATGTATGCTCTCGGTTTAACGTATACTACGACTTTTGTTTAGATTACTAAGGTTAAAAGGTAGCTTATCAAAAATTCACTTTTTGCGATACGCGGTGTCGTGCCGGTTTAGTCGCAAACTTCGACATGTCATAACATCTTCGTTATAAGTCGGATTTCAGCGTTCCTTATATCCCCGAAATCCTTGTTACGACTACTTCAACTTTCTTTAAAGATATTGGGTCAAATCTTCATTCTACTTTTTGATGCATATTTTTATTATTATTTATTTTATCGTTATAAGCAAATATGTTACACATAAATCACATAAATCACATAATACTCAAATAATTCTTCTTCATTACTTCAAAATAGGTTACAATTGTTTACCATTATAAAATTAATGCTTAGCCAGAAACACGGGCGTTACTGATAGATTGGGTTATATAATGTTACGTCTATCGTAAAACTTGATATCCTTCATCATTATTTAAGTTTATAAGAAATTTTGAATCGTCTAATTATATTTTATGTAACCCAGCATATACATATCATGAACTCATCCACCCCCCCCCCCCCCGTTTTTTTTACCTGTAACACAAAATTTACCACATTCATTAATGACTTGGAAACCTAGTCATTAGATGAGCTAATGAGATAAATATCAAATTGTACAGTATACATGGAATTATATAACCCATTAGCCGAGCTCAGTACAAGAAAGCTCGAATCGAGCCGAGCTCGAGATCGAGCCTCATATAACTTAAATGAGCCTGAGCCGAGCCTGGCCAGGATCGAGCTCGACCAGCTCGTTTGGACCCCTAGCTACAATCATGATGGCTCCTTTCCCTTCGAAGATGAGGTGCCTGAAACCAAAACTGAAAACTGTAAGCACAAAGCTTAGTGAGTTCCCCAGCATACCACATACCATATAACAAATACATTGCCAAGTATATCTGGGTGTTGGCCTCTCTTTCGGTCTATTTCAATCGGATACTGTCGAGCATATATGGGTGCTGGCCTCCCCTTCGGTCTATTTAACCGGATACTGCCGAACATATCTGGGTGTTGGCCTCCCCTTCGGTCTATTTCAACCGGATATTGGGTCTATTTCACCCCATACTACTATCACATAATATCTTAACAAATAAGCACATACAACATAACATATAGTGGCAAACCAAACAATTATCACAAAGACAATCATCTCTACTCTATACTCCTACTAGTGGGTCGACATTGGTGCCTTAGACCTGCTTTTACAGGAAGGTAACTCACCTCACTTGTGCATGCCGAAATTGTACTCCTTGGATGACTCGGTACTCCTCTCCTAAAGCATAGCAAGTCCCTTAGTTAGTTATTGGGCCCAAGTATAACTCCCTTATGGCTTAACTTCTAATTCATGCCCCAGATGCAAGGTTCCCTAGTCCTTACCCTAATGGGCCTCCCCCCCCCCCCCGAGGCCCAATCCATAATAAATTTAAGGCCAAAGTTCATTACTTTAACTTGAAGGCCCAATAAAGCCCAATGAGGCCACAAAGGCCCAACACCATAAATCCTAGTCCTAGGCCCGGAGGCCTTACTCCACAGTGGACCATGAGGCCCAATAAATTCAAGCTCAATCTTCTAGGGTCCAACAACTCCTTCCTTGTTTTATTTCTAATTCCGATCGAATTTCTTTCTCAACCCTCAAAATTTTAGTCCCCCATGATTTGATTTATTCGTTCTTTTGTATCATTAGCAGTATGCTGGACTGTTAAAGAATCTTTTAAGAAAAAGATTCAGCAACAAAGTCACGCTCACTGAATTCTAGGTCTTCAATAGACGATCTACTAAGGTGAGTTGCACTTACTATGCTTGTTAAGTGTAACTTGTATTGTGTTCATTTTCGTTGTTGTGAACCTATAAATAAGATTTATCAGTAATTGAAGTTATAATACGCATTGATCTATTTACATATGTGGTGTCTAGGCAAGATTTAATGATCGAGGTGTTTAAAATGGATTTCCAAAGAGTGAATTTACATATACCAAACAGATCCTACCTCAAGTATGATCTTACATAGTCATTCCTTATTTGATAGAACTTAGTATTCTTTGGGATTAACGAATAATCTAGGAAATAGTTAATATAATCTTCAAAAATATAAATATAAATGATTAACTAAAACTTAGTAATAATTGTGTCTATGTTATTTGAAAGGGAAAGAAAAAGTGTTAGACGATGAGCTAACTTACCCGCAGATCATCTACCTTTAATAATGTGAGTACTTAGTTACTTTTTTGACACACAATCTTATTAAAAGTAATTGTTATTTAAAAGAGTGAATGTATAATGAATGCTTACTATTTGAATTATGTGCTAAATGTGTACCTTGCATTGTGATAGTATTGCATGAATAGGAAATTAGTATTGGAAGAGTATTACACGTATTGTGGTCTTGTCTGGTTTTACAATAAGACTTATAAAGGATTATTATTTCAAATTAAGTTGAATAATGGGTAGTCTCATTCTGGGGTAATGCATGAAATTGAAGCGGAGTGTAGTATTCATCTTTTTTCAGACACCTAGTGGGTGTGCCTGAGTCATCTTCCAGAGTAAGATAACAACACCTAATTATTCTAGACGGTCTTATGAATTATGTTGTTGATGTGGATTTATAAACCATAAACATAGATGAAATAGGATATCATATTTATCAAATACTCTAATGTTTGGATTTCCTTATGACTTAACACCAACCATGGAATCCCCTAGTTGTGTAGTCAAAACATTGCTCAAAACGATTCATCAGTTAAGGTGATTCTTCCAGATGATCATTGATTAAGATTTGTGAGAATTACTTTGGTTGGGTCACTATGGGTAGATTGTATAATAGATATTTATGTTGGATTATATATCTATATTGTCAGGTAATGTTTGTTTTGCGGGATTATTAAATATGATTTATGTCCATTATAATATTGTACGACTGAAAACACTATGTGTCTCACCAGGTTCAAATTATATGCATCATAGGTACCAATACTAATGTCGTTGGAACTTGATTAAAAATGATGAATGAATAAAGAGACAACTAGTAGTACTCTCTGGGACTGATATGTCTTTACGTTGTAACCTATGTTATATATTAATTATGATATCCTTAGTGACTTTGGTATTTTGAAACAATGTTTGTTATCTCAAAACATTTTATTAAACTGAGATTTTCTACAACAAAGACAACCTAGTATTGAAAGCATAAAGAAATTTTTTATATAATTATGAAAATTAGGGGATGTCACGGTGTGTGTGTTTGTGTATATGAAAGACCCAAACTTTCGTATTTTTGAAAGACTCAAACTTTCATATTTCAGTATATTATTACTCCAAAACACGCTACTTGCATATTCCTAAAAACAATATTTTACATTGATAAAGAGATTACAAACTACTAGATACAAACCGACTATTACAAAGTGTTATATATTACATAACAACCCAAGATATTGTAATTTATACAAATATAAACTGAAGTAAAAAAGTACTATTACAAACTATTCTAAATCTTTCAACAATATGTGATCATACTAGTTAATTATCACCTGCAATTGTTAAACATTGACAGGGTAAGCGGTGACGCTTAGTGAATTCAATAATAGATACAATATAACGTTATGTCATATATATACTTTAATATGGCAGAAGCAAAGAGAAACAAGGAACAACAAAGGTATATGTGAATCATGTGTTAAGCTTTCCATATCAATCAATGACTTGATTCAAAGATATACAATCAATGAGACATACCAATTTCCATACTTGATAAACATCAATAAAGCTTCGGCCCAAATGGCACAGAAGACATAAGATTTCTGATTAACATCTTGGTAGATTTCAGGCTTATAGCCCTGTCTAACCATTTGCCAATGCCATAGAATATAAGTCATTCTCTTACGGAGACATGCTCTACATGACCAGAGGCTACGTACCAGTACCAATGTGAATCTAAGTCCTTTCACTGATCACATGGTCAAAGGTATTACTTTTTCTATAAAAATAGCGAATAAAATAACACGGGAAAATAACTCGGAATAATAACACTAAAAAGCACATAGCACATATAACACATAACATACAATTGTTCCTATATATTGAACTCATCTTGAATTAACCGGGGGGTCAAAATAGTAATTTGGGCAGCACTTCGACTTTAAATATGACATTCTATGTGTGAAAACCGGGAGCTTAACTGAAAACCGGGCTCTACGAAGGTAGGGCTTCAAAACCGAAAAGATAAAATTTTCGGGCTTCTCGGGAGCTTCGGGACGTGTTTCGGGTGCTAAAATTGATACAGGGGCTTCAGGGAAAGTCAAAATAGTGAAAATATGGAATTAGGGTGAAAAAGTGGCAAATTTCCAAAACTACCCGGGAAGGCTCGCAGCCTCCCTATTTATAGGGTGAGAGGGTTCGGATCCTGGGGCTGAGAAGACTCCATGTCACATCTGCGAGGATCGGTCCGGAGGGGTGATGAAGCAGGTGCGAAGCAGCTCGGTGGCAGCAGCTGCGAGGGCCAGCGAGGCTCAGAGGTGGCTTCGTATGCGAAGGGCAATGTAGTGGAGGGACGAGGTTCGGACACATAGGCGAGGCGCGTCGGAAGTTCGTTGGACCGCACCCTCAGTCGAATCAGCATGCGACACGCGATGGTTTCTCATTGGGCCACGTTTCGGATACATCAGCAACAAGGGAGCCGCGTAGGCTCCCATGCGAGGGTGACGTGGCCGGCTCCTTTCCATGCGAATTTCTCGAAAAATGCATCCAAACCTTCTAAAATCCATAACTTTCGCATACAGACTCCGTTTTTGACGTTCTTTATATGCACACGTACCTAAAATTATGCTCTACAACTTTCATTTAGACATCGTCGGCTAATTTTGAATTTAATTTTAATATTATTATTTTTAACAGACCGTGACAGGAAAATCCGTTAAAAATTCATAACTTCTTCATCCGACGTCTCTTTTTGTAACATACACGTTTTGAAATCGTGTATTGTAAATTATAAAAGAGAATAATATTATATGAAATTGAGTGTTGAGTTCTAACGGATAGTTTTTACTAGAAATGAAGTAAAACTATGTTTAGAATCACTCATAAAATATTGGAAGTCTTATGAGATTCCAATTAATAGCCAAATACTGAAAATTTAGCGAAAATATAAAATTTGAAATAAGTAAAATTTTATTATTGAAAGTTGTAGATAATCTCGTTAGAAACATTTAGGCAAAAAACTCGTCGAAATCCGAGTTATAACGAAGAAGTTATGACCAAACGAAGATCCGTGATAAATCCGGAAAATACTTTGTCGCGTAAAAATTTAGTTTTCGATAAACTAATTTTTAGCCTTAGTGATGTAAATGAAATTTGTAGAACTCGTGAAAATAATCAACTTTCATATAAAGAATGCCAAAATCTGACTTCGTATGAGGAAGTTATGATTTTTCGAAGTTTCAGCTTAGCAGTAGACAGCTAAAAACTCGAATTTTAGATCGAGTGATTTTAGCCGACACAACCTAAACGAGAATTGAAGGTCTCGTCATTTGTAGCACAACGGTAAAAAGTCTGACGAAAACGGATGTCAGATGAAGAAGTTATGAATTTTTAACGGATTATCCTGTCCCGGTCTGTTAAAAATAATAATATAAAAATTAAAGTCAAAATTAGCCGACGAAGTCTAAACGAAAGTTGTAGAGCATAATTTTAGCTACGCGTGCATATAAAGAACGTCAAAAACGGAGCCCGTATGCAAAAGTTATGGATTTTACAAGATTTGACACATTTTTTATTTAATTTTCGCATGAATAGTGTTGATCCACGTGGCAATTTCTGATTGGAACGCAGCCTCGCTGGCACCTTCTGATTGGTCCGATGTCGTGTCCGCCTCGTTTCCGACGTTTGACTCACCCTCGCCCGGATACGACGCGTGTCGCGATGAGTCGTCCGAAGCTGCTTTGTCACCCGGTGACTCCTCGCATCCGAAGATGCCTGTTGCGTCCGAAGCGAGCCACCTGGAGCCCTCGCATGCGCGCCATCTGGTCCTCTCGTGAGCTGCCATCTGTCTCGCTGACTCCTCCTTCTGATCAGTGAACCCTCGCATTTCCTCCCTATAAATACAAGGCCTGCGAGCCTTGCCGAGGAATTTTAGAAAATTGCCATTTTTGGCCAATTTTCCATATTTTGACTATTTTGACATCCCCCGAAGCCCCGGTTTCAATTTTAACACCCGAAACATGCCCCGAAGTGTCGTGAAGCCCGAAAAATTTATCTTTTCGGTTTTGAAGCTCTACCTTTTTAGAGTCCGGTTTTTAGCTAATTCTCCCGGTTTTCAACAAATAAAGCCATATTTGGAGCCGATATGCTGCTCAAATTACTATTTTAACCCCCGATTATTTTAAGGTGAGTTCAATATATAGGAACAACTGTATGTTATGTGTTATATGTGCTATGTGCTTTTCAGTGTTATTATTCTGAGTTATTTTCCCGTGTTATTTTTATTCGCTATTTTTAATAGCAAAGTTATACCATTGACCATGTGATCAGTGAAAGGACTTAGATTCACGGTGGTACTGGTATGTAGCCTCTGGCCATGTAGAACATGTCTCGTAAGAGAATGACTTCTATTCTATGGCATTGGCAGAAGGTTAGATAGGAATGGTATGTAGCCTCTGACCATGTAGAGCATGACTCCGTAAGAGAATGAACTATATTCTATGGTATTGACAAATGGTTAGACAGGGCTATAAGCCTGAAATCTACCAAAATGTTAATCAGAAATTATATGTCTTCTGTGCCATTTGGGCCAAATATTTGTTGATGCATATCAAGTATTGAAATCATTATGTCTCATTGATCGTAAATCTTTGAATCAAATCTTGAGTTGATATTGAAAGCCTGACATATGATACGCATATGCTATTGTTGTTCTTGTTCCCTTTTGCTTCTGTCATATTGGTATATATAAGGCATAAGATTATATTGTATCTATTTATTGAATTCACTAAGTGTTATCGCTTATCCCTCTCAATATTTAATAATTGCAGGTGATGAGTATCCAATATAGTTTTATACTGCTGAAAGATTTAGAATAGTTAATACTATTTCTCTGTATTTTAATGTTCATGTATGTATATGAATAGTAGATTCCTGGGTAGACATGAAATGTAATAAAACTTAGTCGGTTTGTATCCAATCCTTTGTAATCACTTTATCAATATAAAATATTGTTTTATAAATATGCATGTAGCATGTTTTGAGGAAGTAACTTAAAGAATAATGTTGGAATAGTATGAAAGTTTGGGTCTTTCATAAATACGAAAGTTGGGGTCTTTCACTCATGGTATCAGAGCAATAGTTTAAGTGAACTAAATATCATGGATTGGTATTTAGACTTAAATTGTTGGAAGCTCAATATATGAGCTGATTCATAATAAGTATATGGATACAAACCATAGGAAATACTTAAGTGGGGGATCAGGTAGTGATAAACCCTAGTATTCTAAGATATTAAGTTACTTCAGAATTTTAAGAAAATTAGTTTAAGTGAACTAGAAATTTTGAGAATTTCCAAACTTAAACAAGAATTGTTAAGTGAAGATGATACGATATGTATCTGGTATATTTTAGGTTGAATACCTAATGGAATCAAACACTAGAATATTAAGAGGAGATATGTCTTATATTCTAATATGTGCTAAATGATAAATGAATATAGCATGCCTTAGGGTGCTTATCTATAATTGCTATTATTTGAGAAAGCTTAAGGTCTGTTGCCGACCTTGGTTTAGAAAATTTTATGTTCAGAATTCTAAAAAAAAAATTCGTAATAAAATTTTTCGAAGTGATAAAGAGACTTATGATAGTTGACATCGATAAGTTTATAAATAAACGATCGCGATATATATCGTAAAATAATAAATATGAATTGTTATCGTAATAAGTGTATTAATACCAATAGAGTGGTAATATACATTTAAAGTATGTTTGATATATAATAACATCTTTGGAAGAAAGATGTGCGTTTGAAACACGTTTGGGCAAGATAAATGTGTTGGTGCAAATCCACGAAGTTGTTTCCACCGATGTTTAGATTGAAGCAGTGATTGTTTAGAGAGTCAGAAGAACCGAAGATGGCGGTTAATTCTTCGATAGTATCTTAATCAATGTTGTACAAGATTTAGAAGAATTAAAGGAAGTACTAATGAAGTTTTCAAACTCAATAGGCCAAGACTTCGTTAAAAACATTGTAATGTAGTATGCAGTTCGAGTAGTAACCCTATACAAGATGTTCAGACTTAGTATTTAATAATACTAAGTGATGATTGACTTCTATCCCATCCTTATAGAAGTTCCATTGTGTGTTAAGCCGACTTTAACATACAAGATTGGGATGGTGAATTGAATCATTTAGTGGTAAGTGGTTAAGCAACTTACTTGTTTAAGTAAGGTAGAATGCTTAATTAAAGAAGAAATACACCCATAGTATCGTATGAGAAGAGATGTTGTAGTCAGGAATGACAGAGAACCAAGTTGAAGCTAGTAGAGCTTGCTGAGATGCAGCTATGATGTAGACTTTTTAGGATAGACTCCTAAGAAGTAGACTTAGACTTACTCAAATACAAGAATAACGATTTCAAGGAAGAATAATGAAATGAACAAAAATGCATGATGGTTTGCATGAGTTAAAAGATGATGCAGGTAGTAGAAGACCCTTTGTCTCCATGTTGCTAGAGTAAATTTTGGAATAGTGTGTCTTGTAGAGTAGATACTACTCGAGAAAGAATTTATATGAAGAAATGTAAGTAAAACTTCTATCGACCTATGGAAAAGTATTAGGATATATTAAAGTGAGCATATGCATAAGAAGAATCCTAGAAGGCGAGTATAGGTAATCCAATATATGTTTGATAGAAACGTGAAAACCCTAGTTGAGTCTAGGAGAAACTGCTGTATGTATTTGTTTGAACACATTCATGTGTGATAAGTTTCTTTGTGAAAACTTTTGAATGGTGACTTGGGAACTGCGAGACAACACTTGGGATAAGTATGAGTAGGTGTGAATAGTAGTAGAGGCCTATACTACTGGAAGCAGAGGACTCACACTTGGATCAGAAAAAAGTCACAAGGTTACCAAGAAGCTAGTAAATGATTTCGTTTTATTCATGTGTGTTGTTACCTTCATTTCGGTAATGACTAAGAAGATAATTATCGTTCAAATCTTAATGTCATAAAGAATCGAGTCCGATTAGTATCAATCCGTGAAAGGAGTTGATTGGTTCAGAGAACCATGTCTTATATAGTGATAAAACTTCAGTAGGAATACTGAAGAAGTAAATGGTCGAGGTAGTCGATAGAAATATAACGATCTTCATTAAAGAATTGAGCAATCATTAGCCAGAGATGTGACTTGCTATGTGGTGTTACTGGCCACAAGAAATGTTTCTGCCCTACTCTTACTAGTCAAATGGCAGGGAGTCAAGTTTCCGTTCAACAATCAAAGAGTACTCCAACTAAAAAGGAGGAGGTGCTAAAAGCTAAAAGATGTGTAGGTCCGAAAGCACGAATTAGAGATATGTGGTGCTATTCCTTTTGTTCCAAAGCATCTACGTGTTGATCAAACTCTTTTCATTTTCTTTATTCCATCAGCTTGATTTATTTGATCTGATTCTAATACAAGAGTTTGGTTCGTTATGTGTCTTGTGTGTTATAAATACAAATGTCATTAGAATAAAACCATTTGAGTTGTTGTTATAGCAAAAGTAAAGACCTTATGGGTTTAGTCTATAAACCAAGAAGGAGCAGGAGTCTACAATGAGAATTGAGTTTTAACTCAAAGATTAGGATCAAAAGCCCAAAAGAGAATGATGAGTGGGTGCAGGTTTGAGCACCGCTAGTAATTAATAAGTTTGAAGAGTTTGACAATAGTTTGGCAAACTAAAAGTTAAATATCGTACATTTTAGATTACCACGGAGGAAGTAAGATAGGACTCGGATGTTGTGACTAGAAATTTTCTCGTAAAATTTAGATCTACTCACATCTTATTTGATTTCAATGCCTCAGATTCTTTCGTTCCTTATAAATTCGCATATTCTTTTCAAATTGCTTGTTACGCAATTGTCCAATCATTTCATATAGATAACATAGGAAATATATCATTACTTGTTGATAAATTCTATAGAGTTAGTGTTATAGGAATTGAAAGTTATAATCTTCCTGCTAACCTAATTCCTATCTTTGATATTATTCTCGACATGGATTGGTTGTTAAAGAACCACGCAGAGCTCTTGTGTTACAAAGAGATGATATGCATCCCTATCGAAAGGGAAGATTCTATTTACGTCTACGGTGAAAATAATAAATTTCTTTCTTAAAAACTCGTAAATTATATCGAAGGGATATTCTACTTATCCGGCTTATACAATTAATACCTTGAAAGAGGAGAAGAAAACTGTGAATGATAACCTTTGGATAATTATCGACCGGCTGATGAAGAGTGCATATATTCTCGCCGCACGTAAAACGTCTCCATTGGAGAAATACGCGTAAGTTACTTAGACAAAATCATCGCGAGACATGGTGTGCCACTAAAGATTTTTTTCCGATCATGATACTCGCTTCACTTCTCACTTTTGGGCGCGTATGAAGAGTGAATTGGGATCTCGAATTACTCCCAACACAACTTATCATCCTCAGACAAATGATCAGAAGAAGAGAGCAATCCAAATAGTAGAAAATATATTGAAGGTATATAAAGTACTATATGAGCATAAATGTCACACTCAAATATGTTGGCGTGACGTAGGACAGAAGATCTTTGGAGAATCTGAAATGATTCAATACATCACTGACAAGATACAAATTTTGCCGAAAAAGAATGAAAGCGGCCCAGGATCGACAAATGTCCTATGCAGAAAAGAGGAGACGACCCATAGAATTTCGGGTGGATGATTTAGTAATACTGAAGGTATTTCATGAAAAGGCGTTATTCTACTTTGGAAGAAAGAACGGTTGCTAAGCAAGCATACTACTTGGAATTGCCTGAAGATTTGACAGATATTCATGAAGTGTTTCATGTGAGTTATCTATGCAAATGCTTAAGCGTATATGATGAAATGATTCCGTTATCCTAAGAGATATTGGATTATGTAGAAAACCCTGAAAAGACTGTAAACGAATGAACGACTAATCTACATAATAAAGAAGTAGAGTTGGTGATTTTCAAGTAGAAACACCAACGAGGCCCAAATTATACTTGGGGAAAATAAGAATGAGATAAGAGTGAAGTATCCTCATTTATTTTAATCGTTATGATTTCGGGGACGAAATCCTCAAAAGGAGGAGGTATTTGTAACATACACGTTTTGAAAATCATGTATTATACATTATAAAAGAGAATAATATTATGTGAAATTGAGTGTTGAGTTCTAACGGATAGTTTTTACTAGAAATGAAGTAAAACTATGTTTAGAACCACTCATAAAATATTGGAAGTCTTATGAGATTCCAATTAATAGCCAAATAATGAAAATTTAGCGAAAATATAAAATTTGAAATAAGTAAAATTTTACTATTGAAAGTTGTAGATAATCTCGTTAGAAACATTTAGGCGAAAACCTCGTCGAAATCCGAGTTATAACGAAGAAGTTATGACCAAACGAAGATCCGTGATAAATCCGGAAAATACTTTGTCGCGTAAAAATTTAGTTTTCGATAAACTAATTTTTAGCCTTAGTGATGTAAATAAAAGTTGTAGAACTCGTGAAAATAATCAACTTTCATATAAAAAACGCCAAAATCTGACTTCGTATGAGGAGTTATGATTTTTCGAATTTCAACTTAGCAGTAGACAACTAAAAACTCGAATTTTAGATCAAGTGATTTTTAGCCGACACAACCTAAACGAGAATTGAAGGTCTCGTCATTTGTAGTACAACGGTAAAAAGTCTAACAAAAACGGATGTCGGATGAAGAAGTTATGAATTTTTAACGGATTATCCTGTCCCGGTCTGTTAAAAAATTATAATATAAAAATTAAAGTCAAAATTAGCCGACGAAGTCTAAACGAAAGTTGTAGAGCATAATTTTAGCTACGCGTGCATATAAAGAACGTCAAAAACGGAGCGCGTATGTAAAAGTTATGGATTTTACAAGATTTGGTACATTTTTTATTTAATTTTCGCATGAATAGTGTTGATCCACGTGGCAATTTCTGATTAGACCGTAGCCTCACTGGCACCTTCTGATTGGTCCGATGTCGTGTCCACCTCGTTTCCGACGTCTGACTCACCCTCGCCCGGATCCGACGCGTGTCGCGATGAGTCGTCTGAAGCTGCTTAGTCACCCGGTGACTCCTCGCATCCGAAGACGCCTGTTGCGTCCGAAGCGAGACACATGGAGCCCTCGCATGCGCGCCATCTGGTCCTCTCGCGAGTTGCCATCAGTCTCGCTGACTCCTCCTTCTGATCAGCAAACCCTCGCATTTCCTCCCTATAAATACAAGGCCTGCGAGCCTTGCCGAGGAATTTTAGAAAATTGCCATTTTTGGCCCCTTTTTCCATATTTTGACTATTTTGACATCCCCCGAAGCCCCGGTGTCAATTTGAACACCCGAAACACGCCCCGAAGTGCCGTGAAGCCCGAAAAATTTATCTTTTCGGTTTTGAAGCTCTACCTTTTTAGAGTCCAGTTTTTAGCTAATTCTCCCGGTTTTCAACAAATAAAGCCATATTTGGAGCCGATATGCTGCTCAAATTACTATTTTAACCCCCGATTATTTTAAGGTGAGTTCAAGATATAGGAACAATTGTATGTTATATGTTATATGTTCTATGTGCTTTCCAGTGTTATTATTCTGAGTTATTTTCCCGTGTTATTTTTATTCGCTATTTTTAATAGCAAAGTTATACCATTGACCATGTGATCAGTGAAAGGACTTAGATTCACGGTGGTACTGGTATGTAGCCTCTGGCCATGTAGAACATGTCTCGTAAGAGAATGACTTCTATTCTATGGCATTGGCAGAAGGTTAGATAGGAATGGTATGTAGCCTCTGACCATGTAGAGCATGACTCCATAAGAGAATGAACTCTATTCTATGGTATTGGCAAATGGTTAGACAGGGCTATAAGCCTGAAATCTACCAAAATGTTAATCAGAAATTATATGTCTTCTATGGCATTTGGGCCAAAGATTTATTGATGCATATCAAGTATTGAAATCATTATGTCTCATTGATCGTAAATCTTTGAATCAAATCTTGAGTTGATATTGAAAGCCTGACATATGATACGCATATGCTATTATTGTTCTTGTTCCCTTTTGCTTCTGTCATATTGGTATATATAAGGCATAAGATTATATTGAATCTATTTATTGAATTCACTAAGCGTTATCGCTTATCCCTCTCAATATATAATAATTGCAGGTGATGAGTATCCGATATAGTTTTATACTGCTGAAAGATTTAAAATAGTTAATACTATTTCTCTGTATTTTAATGTTCATGTATGTATATGAATAGTAGATTCCGGGGTAGACATGAAATGTAATAAAACTTAGTCGGTTTGTATCCAATCCTTTGTAATCACTTTATCAATATAAAATATTGTTTCATAAATATGCATGTAGCATGTTTTGAGGAAGTAACTTAAAGAATAATGTTGGAATAGTATGAAAGTTTGAGTCTTTCATAAATACCAAAGTTGGGGTCTTTCAGTTTTCGTCAGACTTTTTACCGTTTCACTACTAATGACGAGACCTTCAAATCTCATTTAGGTTGTGTCGGTTAGAAATCACTCGATCTAAAATTCGAGTTTTTAGTTGTCTATTGCTAAGTTGGAACTTAGAAAAATCATAACTTCCTCATACGAAGTCAGATTTGGACGTTCTTTTTATCGAACTTCTCGGTTTAACAAATATTACGACTTTCATTTAGATCACTAAGGCTAAAAAGTAGTTTATCAAGAACTCACTTTTTACGTCATTCGGCGCCGTGTCGGTTTTATCGTGGATTTTCGATTGGTCATAACTTCTTCGTTATAACTCGGATTTCGACGAGGTTTTTGCCTAGAAGTTTCTAACGAGATTATTTACAACTTTCAATAATAAAATTTTACTTATTTAAAATTTTATATTTTTGCTAAATTTCACTATTTGACTTTTAATTGGAATTTCAAAAGACTTCCAATATTTTCTGAGTGATTCTAAACATAGTTTTACTTCATTTCTAGTAAAAACCATCTGTTAGAACTCAACACTCAATTTCACATAGTATTTCACAATTTTATTCATTACAAAACACGATTTCAAAACGTGTATGTTACAAATACCTCATCCTTTTGATGATTTCGTCCCCGAAATTATATCGATCAAAATAAATGGGGATATTTCGCTTTTATCTTATTCTTATTCTCCCAAGTATAGTTTGGGCCTCGATGGTGTTTCCACTTGACTAGCACCAATTCTAATTCTTTATTATGTAGCTTAGTTGTTCTTTCATTCACGATCTCTTCAAGCTCTTCGACATATCTTAACTTATTATCCAATTTCACATCGGATAACGGAACCGTCTCATCGTAGATGCTCAAGCATTTGCGCAGATAACTCACATGAAACACATCATGAATACCTGCCAAATCTTCAGGCACTTCTAAGCGGTATGCTTGCTTTCCAATTCTCTGGATGATTTTGAAAGGACCAACAAATCTAGGACTCAACTTTCCTTTCTTCCCAAATCTCATAAGGCCTTTCCATGGGGATACCTTCAGCATCACGAAATCACCCACTTGGAATTCTATAGGTCGTCTTCTCTTTTCTGTATAGGACTTTTGTCGATTTTGGGCTGCTTTCATTCTTTCTCGTACGATTTGAATCTTTTCGGTGGTGTCTTGAATCATTTCAGGGCCTCCAAGGATCTTCTGTCCTACATCACGCCAACATAATGGTGTACGGCATTTGCGACCATATAATGCTTCATATGGTGGCATTTTGATTGATGTGTGGTAACTGTTATTATATGAAAATTCGACAAGAGGTAAGTATTTATCCCAGTTACCACCAAACTCCAAAACACATGCGCGAAGCATATCTTCTACTGTTTGGATTGTTCTCTCCGTCTGACCATCTGTCTAGGGATGATAAGTTGTGCTGAGAGCAACTCGAGATCCTAATTCACGTTGCATACTCGCCCAAAAGTGAGAAGTTAAGCGAGTATCACGATCGGAAATGATCTTTAGTGGCACACCAAGTCTTGCGACAATCTCATCCAAGTATACTTGTGCGTATTTCTCCATTGGAGTCGTTTCACGCATGGCGAGAAAATGTGCACTCTTAGTCAGGCGGTCGACGATTACCCAAATGCTATCATATTGTCTAGCAGTCTTTGGCAATTTGGTAATAAAATCCATGGACAGCTTTTCCCACTTCCTTACAGGAACACTAAGGCTTTCTGGAGTTCCGTAAGGCTTTTGGTGCTCTGTTTTGACTTGAAAGCATACTAAGCATTCCTACACATATCGCCCAATGTCTCTCTTTAATCTAGGCCACCAATAATCAGCTCTTAAATCATAGTACATTTTACTTGTACCAGGATGTATTGACAGCTTAGACTTATGAGCTTCATCTAAAATCTTCTGTCTTAGTCCACCAATCTTTGGAATTCATAGCCGATTCTTAAATACTTTATTCCTCATGGATCATCAACTAAAACATCAGCATAATGTACCATTCCTTCCTTCTTCACATTTTCTGGCTTTAAGGCCTCAACTTGCCACTTCTCTAGTTCATCAAGAATAGTGAACTTCACCGTAGTGTGAGTAATAGTATAACACATACTATTACGATAAACCTTCCTGCTAAGTGCATCTGTAACCACATTAGCCTTTCCAGGATGGTACAGGATTTCGCAGTCATAGTCTTTGATCAGCTCCATGGCTCGTTGTTGTCTCATATTCAAAGTTTGCTAACTGAATATATACTTGAGACTCTTGTGGTCGGTAACAATTGGCATTTCGTACAAAAAAGATAATGTCTCCAAAGTTTTAGGGCAAATACTACTGCAGCGAGTTCTAGATCATGGGTGGGATAATTCTTTTCATAATCTTTCAGTTGTCTTGAGGCACAGGCTATCACTTTACCACGCTGCATCAACACACAACCGAGTCCCAATCTTGAAGCATCGCTATACACGGAGAAATCATCATCACCTTCTGGAAGTGATAAGATGGGAGCATGAGTCAAAAGATCTTGTAAAGTCGAGAAAGCTTTTTCTTGGGCTTCACCCCATTCGAACTTTGCTTCCTTTCGAGTAAGACTAGTGAGAGGTACAGTTATACGAGAAAAATCTTTAATGAATCTTCGGTAATAACCCGCAAGACCCATGAAACTACAAATTTCGGAAGCATTACGGGGCACTTCCCAATTTTGAATGGCTTCGATTTTGGTAGGATCTACGGATACACCGTCACCAGAAATAACATGGCCGAGAAATTGAACTTGGCGAAGCCAAAATTCACATTTCGAGAATTTAGCATAAAGTTTCTCCTTTCTAAGAAGTTCTAAGATTTCACGAATATGAACAGCATGATCAGCTTCAGACTTGGAATATATTAGAATATCATCAATGAATACGATGACAGACTTATCGAGCATTGGGCGGCATACTCGATTCATCATATCCATGAATACAGTAGGAGCATTTGTCAAACCGAATGGCATGACAAGGAATTCGAAATGCCCATAACGAGTACGGAAAGTAGTCTTCGGTACATCTTGCTCTTGTACTTTCAACTGATGATAGCCAGATCTCAAATCAATCTTTGAGAAATAGCTAACACCCTGAAGTTGATCGAATAAATCATCGATGCGAGGTAGTGGGTACTTGTTCTTGACAGTCACCTTATTTAGCTCACGATAATCAATGCACATCCGCATTGATCCGTCCTTCTTCTTGACAAATAATACTGGAGCACCCCAGGGAGAGGTACTTGGTCGAATAAAGCCTTTGTCAAGTAATTCCTGAAGTTGGATCATCATTTCTTTCATTTCGGTTGGCGCAAGACGATAAAGAGTCTTTGCAATCGGAGCAGCACCAGGCACAAGGTCAATTTGGAATTCTACTTGCCTGTCCGGAGGTAGTCCAGGTAGATCATCGGGGAAAACATCAGGATATTCATTAACAATGGGAACATCATTTACAGTTTTATTCTCCTTCTTGAGATGTCAACTGTATAGGCCAGATAGATAAGGTAACCTTTCGATATAAATTTACGAGCTTTGAGGAAAGAGATCATTTTTAAGATCCTTTGTTCACCGTAGACATGAATAGGATCTTCCCCTTCGATAGGAATGCGTACCATCTTTTCATAACACAAGAGTTCTGCATGGTTCTTTGACAACCAATCCATGCCGAGAATAATATCGAAGTTGGGCAAGGAGATACGGATTAGGTTAGCAAGAAAATTATAGCCTTCAATTTCTATGACACAATCCCTATAGATTTTATTAGCAAGTAATGATATACTTCCCGCAGTATCTACGTGAAATGGTTGCGCGAGTGCATAGCAAGCAGTTTGAAAAGAATGCACAAATTCATAAGATACAAAAGAATCTGGGGCACCAGAATCAAATAAGATGTGAGCAGGTCTAGAGTTGGCAAGAAATGTACCCGTCTCAACATTCGGGTCCTCATGTGATTCCTCTGTGGTAATCTGGAATGCACGACCCTTAGCTTTTGGAACCTCCTCCTTTTTAGCTGGAGTATTATTTGGTTGTTGGATAGGGACTTGACTTCTCGCCGGTTGTTGAACAGAAGCTTGACTTCCCGTCACTTGGCTGGTAAGAGTAGGGCAAAAACGCTTCTTGTGGACAGTAATACCACATGCATAGCAAGTCACATCCTTCCTTGGGCAAGCTGGCTTTATGTGACCAGTTTCTCCACACCCATAACAAACAATGGATTCCTTGTCTATTTTGCATTGACCCGGATGATTCCTTCCACAAACGCGACATGAAGGCGATTGAATAGAAAAAGATTGTGACCTGCCGCGGCCACGAAAAGCACTTTGAGATTGCGCTTGCTTGCTAGGATCAGTTCGAACAGATTGAGCTGGTGGAATAGTGGAAACAAGAGTAATTCTTTCAGTACGCGGATGCTTTGGAATAGTAAGAGGGGCACCACGTATCTCTAAGTCATGCTCACGCCTTCGAGCATACTCAACAGCTTTATCAAATGACAGAACATCCCGATTAGCTACAAAATCATGGATTTCATGCCGTAGTCCCTCTAAAAATACCTAAATTTTCTCATCTTCAGTTGGAATGTACTTTGCAGCAAACCGTGCTTTATGATTGAACTGAGTTTCATACTCATTCACAGTCATTCCTCCTTGTTTAGCTCGAGGAATTCCTTCTCCAATATTCTCCTCATATATAGAGGACAATAATTCTATAGCACACGAGTTTTGAACAACTCCCAGGATAAGTTCTCCTGGTCACATCCGTTGAGTGCTTCATATGTTGCTTCCCACCAGACCAAGGCTTCTCCGATGAGCATTGCAGAAGCGTAGATAGCCTTGTCTTCATCATCCACATGAGAGACACGAAATACTTTCTCGGTGTTCTGAATCCAAGTTAGAACAACTATAGGATTAAGGACACCAGAAAACTCCGTAGCACCACTACTCTTGAAATCTTTGAACGAGGGATGCTTCACCTTTCCACTTGAAGATTCTCCAGTGGCTTTCTCTTTTCCTTTGTCACCATTCTTTTTGTGTTCTTCGAGAGTCTGTCGAATAACACCGGTAAGTTTACCCAAGATTCGCTCCTCACGAGGAGATACTAGAGTATTCACTTCCTCGGGTTGAGGACCTCTACCAACCTCAGGGTATGGCTACTTACTTATTCAGCCATCAATCTGAAATACGGAGTAACATTGTATTTTAGAATATTAGGGTTTATTATTACCTAATACTTTTACTTATATTTTTCCTATGGTTTGTATCCCTATACTTACAATGATTAAGTTCATATATTGAACTTCCAATAGATTAAGTCTAAATACCAATCCGTGGCATTTAGTTCACTCAAACTACTGCTCTGATACCATGATTGAAAGACCCCAACTTTCGTATTTTTGAAAGACCCAAACTTTCATACTTCACAATATTATTACTCCAAAACATGCTACTTGCATATTCATAAAAGCAATATTTTACATTGATAAAGAGATTACAAACTACTGGATACAAACCGACTATTACAAAGTGTTATATATTACATAACTACCCAAGATATTGTAATTTATACAAATATAAACTGAAGTACAAAAGTACTATTACAAACTATTCTAAATCTTTCAACAATATGTGATCATACTAGTTAATTATCACCTGCAATTGTTAAACATTGATAGGGTAAGCGGTGACGCTTAGTGAGTTCAATAATAGATACAATATAACGTTATGTCATATATATACTTTAATATGGCAGAAGCAAAGAGAAACAAGGAACAACAAAGGTATATGTGAATCATGTGTTAAGCTTTCCATATCAATCAATGACTTGATTCAAAGATATACAATCAATGAGACATAACAATTTCCATACTTGATAAACATCAATAAAGCTTTGGCCCAAATGGCACAGAAGACATAAGATTTCTGATTAACATCTTGGTAGATTTCAGGCTTATAGCCCTGTCTAACCATTTTCCAATGCCATAGAATAGAAGTCATTCTCTTATGGAGACATGCTCTACATGGCCAGAGGCTACGTACCAGTACCAATGTGAATCTAAGTCCTTTCACTGATCACATGGTCAAAGGTATTACTTTTGCTATAAAAATAGCGAATAAAATAACACGGGAAAATAACTCGGAATAATAACACTAAAAAGCACATAGCACATATAACACATAACATACAATTGTTCCTATATATTGAACTCATCTTGAATTAACCGGGAGGTCAAAATAGTAATTTGGGCAGCACGTCGGCTTTAAATATGACTTTCTATGTTGAAAACCAGGAGCTTAATTGAAAACCGGGCTCTGCGAAGGTAGGGATTCAAAACCGAAAAGATAAAATTTTCGGGCTTCTCGGGAGCTTCGGGACGTGTTTCGGGTGCTAAAATTGATACAGGGGCTTCAGGGAAAGTCAAAATAGTGAAAATATGGAATTAGGGTGAAAAAGTGGTAAATTTCCAAAACTACCCGGGGAGGCTCGTATAGGGTGAGAGGGTTCGGATCCTGGGGCTGAGAAGACTCCACGTCGCATCTGCGAGGCTCGGTTCGGAGGGGTGATGAAGCAGGTGTGAAGCAGCTCGGTGGCAGCAGCTGCGAGGGCCAGCGAGGCTCGGACGTGGCTTCGCATGCGAAAGGCAATGCAGTGGAGGGACGAGGTTTGGACACATAGGCAAGGCGCGTCGGAAGTTCGTTGGACCGCACCCTCAGTTGAATCAGCATGCGACATGCGTTGGTTTCTCATTGGGCCACGCTTTGGATACGTCAGCAACAAGGGAGCCGCGTAGGCTCGCATGCGAGGGTGACGTGGCCGACTCCTTTCCATGCGAATTTCTCGAAAAATGCACCCAAACCTTCTAAAATCCATAACTTTCGCATACGGACTCCGTTTTTTACGTTCTTTATATGTACGTGTAGCTAAAATTATGCTCTAGAACTTTCGTTTAGACTTCGTCGGCTAATTTTGACTTTAATTTTAATATTATTATTTTTAACTGACCGGGATAGGAAAATCCGTTAAAAATTCATAACTTCTTCATCCGACGTCCGTTTTCGTCAGACTTTTTACCGTTGTACTACTAATGACGAGACCTTCAATTCTCGTTTAGGTTGTGTCAGCTAAAAATCACTCGATCTAAAATTCGAGTTTTTAGCTATCTACTGCTAAGCTGGAACTTAGAAAAATCATAACTTCCTCATACGAAGTCTGATTTGGACGTTCTTTTTATCGAACTTCTCGGTTTAACGAATATTATGAATTTCATTTAGATCACTAAGGCTAAAAAGTAGTTTATCAAAAACTCACTTTTTACGTCATTCGGCGCCGTATCGGTTTTATCGCGGATTTTCGATTGGTCATAACTTCTTCGTTATAACTCGGATTTCGACGAGGTTTTCGCCTACAAGTTTCTAACGAGATTATTTACAACTTTCAATAATAAAATTTTACTTATTTAAAATTTTATATTTTCGCTAAATTTCACTATTTGACTTTTAATTGGAATTTCAAAAGACTTCCAATATTTTCTGAGTGATTCTAAACATAGTTTTACTTCATTTCTAGTAAAAACCATATGTTAGAACTCAACACTCAATTTCACATAGTATTTCACAATTTTATTCATTACAAAACGCGATTTCAAAACATGTATGTTAGAGTATATGATTGTGTCTGTATTGTTTGTGTGTTTATCTTCTTATCAAAACATCATACTTTGAAGGTAAAATGTTGTAATTGGGTATACTTTGAAAACAATTACCCAACTATATAGTGTTCTACTTTCGAAGTACAGTGTGTTAAAAATGATGATTGATGATAACGTTTGTGAATTTTATATGTTTATTCCTGAATTTTGATGTTTTTGAGCAAATGAATACTGTTTTTTTTACCTTTCTTGCTTTTTGAACTTTGTTTGTAAATTAATCTTTTTTAATTGCATGTGTTGGGAACGCAAGAATGATATGAGTTCAGTGGATGTGTGGATGTTTTCAAACCACAATATGATTACAAAGTCTAGAAGAGAAGCCTTTAATCCTTTATAATAACCATCTGCTCTGCCCGCAATGAAGTGAGGATATTCTTATAGTTTCTATTAGCATACAATGAATTGTGACAATTAAGTTCTCAATTTTTTAATGACTGAAGCCTTTCATTTATAATGATCTATCTTCCATAGTGTTTGTAAAATCTGGATTATTCATTTGAAGGAGAAGTTCACAACAATACATGAAGCTATGACGGTAGTCAAAATTAACATGCTATTAGTAATAGTATGACACATGATGGAACTTTAGATCGTACAATATGTTGAGGACCACTCTATTGATTAATGTAAAAGGGTAAGTTCAAGCGGGCATGCCTATTTTTCGTGTGTAGTTAGCTATCAAATTATTTATAGAAAACTTCTAATTTGAAAAAAAAATTAATTTGGATTAAAATTAAGGTTTTACAACGAATAAGTTTGAAAATTATTGTATGACACTAGCAAACCATGTTGGTGATTTGTTTCATAATGTTATTTAAATGTAATGAGATTACTTTGTTGACCAAAAGTGATATTCATAAATATTAAACAAACAAGGAATATGTGGAGTACACATTTGTTTAAGTTTGATCAAGTTTCAAAATACACTATCATTTAGGGGCGAAGCCCCTAAACGAACGGTGGCCGGCGGGCAACTCCCCTAGGAGCGGGGTCCAAGGGGTGGCGGCCCCTGGCGGGGTCCAATGAACAGAGCCTCTGGCTGGGGTCGAAATCCATATTTTGAATATTTGACCTGTTTTTTTACTTTACCTTAATCCTTATAGAAAACCCGGATTTATGACAGTTTTGACTGTCGGAAAAACTGTTTTATGACAGTTTTGACAGTTTTTAGACAAATGAAGTTTTTAACCAATTTTTGTCAATTTTTCCTGGTACTCACGAAATTCATACATCTCATTATTTGTTCTTTTCTCTTCTGAGTCTTATCCAATCAAAGATTAGGGAGTACCACCCAAATACTTTGATTTGATAGTGAAATCACAATTATCAGAATAGTCAAGTGCCTTTATTACCCCGAAATTCTAACAAACCATTGTCTCATAATATAAAATATTCAATCCAAATTCAGACTTGCTATAATGTATAAATATGACATAATCTACCTTTCACTTACGAAAAGAGATTAATAAACCAACATTGATTAAAGAAAAAAGTTGTGATGTAGAATTGATTCTAGATGGTAACCAACATAGTTTCCCTATCTACCATCTAATATCGAGAATGTGATTCCATTTACGGTCATTGAATCATCACCTTTGCTTGACGATTCTGTCTCGTTGTTTATTTTTCTAGTAATTAATCCAGGGTGTTTTGGTTGTGGCATTCGTACAGTTTCACTGCTCAGTAGTATCAACACCTTCGACATGCTAGGTCGATCTTTCGGTTGTCCTTGAACGCATAATAGTCCAACTTGTATGCACCTTAAAACTTCATTCTTTGAAAATTGGGCCCCAACAGATTCGTCTAGTAGTTCTGAAGCATTTCCTTCATTCCATAACGTCCATGCCTAAAAATATTGTTTTCATCACAAATATGATTATTTAATAATACAAGGACCTATATGAAATTAACTACACGTACATGGGTATTCTTTTAGAAAAAAATATGATATTAGAAAGCTTCTAATATTTCACTACTTGTGCTTACTTGTGCAAGAAGGTTAAGTTTGCTACTTGTGTTGGATGATCCTCTGTTCCTTTTACCGCTTACTATCTCAAGAATCAAAACTCCGAAACTGAAAACATCTGATTTCGTTGAGAAATGACCATCCATCGCATACTCGGGTGCCATATAACCACTAGAAGAAATTTAAAAAAAAAATAATAAGAAACAATAAAAGTTTCTAAAATATATGTTATATCATTAATTATGTGTCACATATATTTTAATTTATACACAAACACAAATATACTTACTATGTTCCAACCACTATCTTTGTTTCTGCTTCTGTCTGATCGTTCCCAAAAATCCTCGCAATACCAAAATCTGATATCTTTGGGTTCATTTCCTTATCAAGCAAAATATTACTTGCTTTCATATCTCGATGGACGATTGTAAATCTTGAATCTTGATGAAGATAAAGAAGGCCCCGTGCGATCCCGCGTATAATCTCAAGTCGGATTTTCCAATTTAGTTTGATGCTTTTCTCTTTCTCTATGATGATTTTCCAGAAAACAGTTTGATTCCAACAACATAAAGTTAGTCGTCAAAAGAAATATAAAACAATACCCATGAAAACTTACCAAAAAGAAACACATCAAGACTTTTATTTTCCATGAACTCATAAACTAGCAACTTCTCTTCGACCTCAATGCAACAACCTAATACCCGAACAAGGTTTCGATGTTGGAGTTTCGCGATTAATCGAACCTCATTTTTTAGTTCCTCGATCCCTTGCTCGCAAACTCTTAAGAGTCTTTTTACTGCTACAACCTCACCTTCCGTTAATGTACCCTATATCGCCAACAATAATGATGTCACTTTTTCTACCCCCATGCCTATTATCGTGTACCATGGTTTAAATATGATTGTTGAAAACATATATTCAATTTTAGATATTTCAATATCTAAAATTCTTTATACATATCCGAATATATATATATATATATATATATATATATATATATATATATATATATATATATATAGAGAGAGAGAGAGAGAGAGAGAAAGAGAGAGAGAGTAAAATAATTATAATATTTCGTCACCCCACACAACGCAGCGGATAACTTATTTGCAAAGTGGACCACAAATGTATAAAATTAAGTCTCGATGTAAACAATTATATATGAAAGAGACAACAACAATAAGGTTTGAAAATGCATCTTGATTCATGCAATACACAAATAGCTCTTAACTAAAAGATAAAATAATAAAAAATTATATTAATAAAAGCGAAAACTACGAAAACAAATTAAGCAAGGGACCAAAGTATAACTTTAAATACAAAGGACCAAAATAAAAACGTATAACATACCAATAGTTTAATTTTTAAATTCTGAGGGATAAAAAGCATTAGATTAAGATTAGTTCAGGGGCAAAAATTATAAAGGATAATAAACTTTACGGGTGAAAAAAAAAATGAAATTAACAATTCCCTTGGCACAATCATTTGTAATATATATATATATATATATATATATATATATATATATATATATATATATATATATATATATATATATATATATAGGGTTGGTTTCAAGAAGGAACCATTTTAATCCTTAGAACCAAGAAACCAATCTTTTTCTCAAGTTTTGGAGCAATTTTTTCATAAAAAAAACTAAAAATATAGAAATTCATAACTTTTTATCATTCATCCATTGATATCAATTTTGATTAAAAAATAATAAAGTAAAATTGATATGTATAGATTCACACTGTGAATTTGTTCAAATTCACATTGCAAATCTGTGCAGATTCACTATGTGAAATTTGTACTGTGAAATTTGTGCAGAGTCACACTATGAATCTATGCAGATTCACAATGTGAATTTGTGTAGTTTTATAGAGTGAATTTATACAAAATTAATGATTTAAAGTATAAATTCACAATGTGAATCTAAACATATAAAAAAAGTTTTAAAAAAAAATATATCAAATTTGTTATGAATGTTAGAAGATAAAAAGTTTTGAATTTCTATATTTTTAGAACTTTTTTCGATAAATAATAAGATCTAAAACTTGAAAAAATAATGGTTCCTATTTCTATGGTTTAAAATGGTTCCTTGTTAAACTTTTGCATATATATATATATATATATATATATATATATATATATATATATATATATATATATATATAATGGCAGAGGGAGTAGGGGGCAGGCAGGTGTTTGCCCCCTCCAACTTGTCTAATGTTAGCCTACCTTTTTACAAAGACCTCCATCTTTTTTATACCATCGTATATACTCACATATTGAAAATAATGAAGGCAACATCTATACAAGTCTTCAATTTTATTTCTTAATTAAAAAACATATATTTTATAAAAAAAAAAAGGGGGGGGGGAATACATCTTAAATCTTTTAGAGGGATAGTATGGTAACTGGAATTTCAAACAGTTTTAAAACTTTTTGAAAACCCCCGATCCACAGATAAAAAATAAGTTGAAAATCTTCCAAATAAATGAAAATCATTTTTCAAAGGGTTACAGTCATGTGACATCGCCATCATGAACCTTGATTTTCTAGAACAGTGGAGATCATTTTCCAGCCTTACCATTTGATCATCATTCAAGATGGAGATCCGACCAATACCATCATCTTACTTGAAGGCTCCGATTACGAGCTCTATAACCGAAACAAGATTGATCGGATCTTAGATCCTAAACCCATGAGCGTTTCCTTCAAGACTCCGCTTGTTGCTGCTCCATTCTCCTCTCCAAGAAATAAATACAGAGGATGAATGCTCTGTAAGATCTAACTATCGATCTACATATATTTTTCTTACAAGTCTTTTTAACTATGTGTGTCTGTGTGCATAGTTGGGAATTGTGGAAAGATTCAATAAAAATGTAGTTCAGATAAAAGTATACGATTCCTAGAAAAAAAAAGGTATATGTAACTGAACTTAATGAACCTAACATATGTATCCCATCTTTTCTTGTTTACTTTTTCTTTCTTTTTCTTTTAATTATATCTATAATTCTTTTATTGTTTTAACCTTTTAGATGTAAGCTATCAGTTTTATGTGTTTATCTATTAATATCTTACTTATTTCAAGGGTTTATAAACGAAAAATTTTTGCTTTCCGTTTGAATGAAAGAGATTAAATTTTATGGTTTTTATTAAGGAAAAAATAATAATAATTTGTGATATGATTATTTAGAGCTTTGTCTTATGGATAAATTTATTTTTCTGAATTTGTCTTTACTATATACACTAGTTTCATATTCTACATCCAACACTAGATATAAGCCCCCTTATTATAGGATCATGGATCATGGCTCCGCCTCTCTCTCTCTCTCTCTCACTCACTCACTCTCTCTCTCTCTCTCTATACACACATACACACACACACACACACACACATATATATATATATATATATATATATATATTCAACTACCTTATTATATGTTAGTTTTCAAAATGAACAACATTACACCTTTATTGTAGATTCAGATTTAATTTAAGCATATTGAGATTTTTGTCTAATTAAAAATCTAGTTGAAAATGAAAATGAAAAATTTATATTTTGGATTCTCGTGTAATCCAAGTATCGAAAATTATGAAAAATCACTATTTATAGTTTCGGATTAGGCTGTCCGGTATGGTAGTGAAGAAGATGTGTGGGGCTGATGTGGACACCCCTGGAGATGCGCGAACACCGCCCCAAGGGTGGGTGGGTTGCGTGTGGACTGAGCCAGAAGACGTGTGAAGACGGAAGCTTTGATTGGGCATTCAATTTTCGAATGTTATATTCAACCATTTGTCAATTAAAAAAAATATTATTTTTTCAAATTCTCTCTATATATACATTCATTTTACACATAATTCCCACTAAAACACACCCATATTTTTTCAAAACAAACACACACATTCAACCAAAAAATGGATAATTTTCCACCTCCGATTTCTTCGTCATCCGATGATAACGATTCTGATGAGGATTTGATTTTGTATACGCTGTTGTCCGCGACACGAGACGTGGTACGTAAGAGGGGCGTAAGTTCAAACGTCGAGAAAAAAGCATAGAAAATGGATCAATCGGGATCGAGAGGCGGCACATGAACTTTTGGTACGTGATTATTTTGTTGTTGATAGTTTATATGATCTATCGAAATTCAAAGAAGTAATTATGAATTTTTCCAATTGCGATGGGATGCAAGAGGTAAACACGGTTTTACTATGATACAAAAATGTACGGCCGCTCTTAGACAATTGGCATACAACATCGTCGCAGAAGCATCAGATGAGTATCTGAAAATGTCTGAAAGAACAGGTTGGGAGTGTACATATCTATTTTGTGAGTTTGTTATAGAGCTTTACCGTGACATAAACTTGCGACATCCGACTAAAAGCGATGTCGAATAGTTAGATGTCGCGCATCAAGTGAAACATGGTTTTCCAGTGATGCTTAGTAGCATTGATTGTACACATTGGGAGTGGGCAAATTGTCCCAATGTGTGGCGTGGTCGGTTTACGCGAGGTGATCATGGGTGCCGACTGTTATATTGGAGGCGGTTGTTTCAAATGACCTATGGTTTTGGCATGCATACTTTGGTATGGCGAGGTCAAACAATGACATGAATGCGCTCCAAGCGTCTCCGATATTTAACGATATTTTACAGGGTAAAGCACCAAACATGTCATACGTTGTAAATGGAAATGAATATAAGTATGGGTATTACCTAGGTGATGGGATATATCCAGAATACGCTACATTTATCAAGTCATACATATTTCCAGCCGACAATAAACGGAAAATGTTCAAGTTAGCACAAGAATCTGCGAGGAAGGATGTAGAACGGGCATTTGGAGTCCTCAAACAAAAGTGACACATAATCAAACATCTGACATGAACATGGGACAGAGAAAAATTGACGATGGTGTTGATTGCCTATGTTATTCTACATAACATGATAATATAAGAAGAGGGTAGAGATATTTGTTCATATACCACAAACGATATACTTAACCCACCTGTAGTAATACAAGTTGGCAGCCCGACATACTTCTCAAGGGTTTTGGAAATACAAAACCGTGAAACACATCACAATCTACGACATGATTTGATCAAATACATATGGGAAACAGAATTCCAAGGGCAAAATGACAATGAAGACGAGGAGAATGACGATGGTGACGACAAAGAGGATGAGGACGGTGACAACGAGGCGAATGATGCCATTGTCGACAACGACGACGATTAGAATTTTTCTATGTTCTTTTATATTTTTAAAATTTTCATTTTATTTAGACAATGTAATGTTTAATTTTAGCAATTTAAGTTTTAAATTTCTATGTTTTTAATTAATGAAATGTGGTTTTATTTTTTTTATGTTTTCAAAAAATTAATTTATGTTATAAATTTTGTTTTTAATTTAATATGATGTAAAAAAAAAATAAAAAAAAAATTTGTGGAGTGTTATCCATTTCCAATGGTTAGTGGGTTGATGGTGAAGCTGACGTGGCGTACAGGTGGCAACGCTTTTTCGGTGGATTGGGTGTAACCACTCCCCACAACCTTATTTAAGAGCGGATTTGAAGAATTTTGGATGCGTTTTTCGAAATCTCTATCTTTAAACACCAATAATTTTATGTTTTCAAATATCACAAACACTTTACCTTGTAAACGCACCCGAAGCCAGTAATTTTATGTTTTCAAATATCACAAACACTTTACCTTGTAAACGCACCCGAAGCCACCCTGCCCAAGTTTATTTGTGTCCGAGAAGTTATTTGTTGCTACCGCCAATGTTGTAAAATCAAACAATGGCAATTCGAGTTCATCAATGGCTGTCTCGCTAAGATAATCTCTCCTACTTGGTAGAATAACTCCATCATTTAATATGATGTCATCTGGACCTAATTTAGATCATAGCAAAATCTATTTAACACATAGAAATCAATATGATAATCAACATCTTGACTTTAAATATTCAAACTTTTTATTAATTTCAATGCTATATATTTTGATAGGTTGATGTAATTATGAGTTGCTATCAATGTTATGCTAATTCTACTTTCATATTTTAAATTATAAATTAAGGTGTGTAACTCTAAATAGTGAAAAAAAATACCTTGTCTATCTTCCAACGATTGTGTTTTCTTCCTCTTCAAGTAGAAGAGTATCAGTATACATATAAGCATAGCAAAAGCACTAACGCTAATTCCGATAACCATGCCAAATTTGCGAGTTTGTGATGATGATGATGATGGTGGTGGTAGTGGTAGTGGTAGTGGTGGTGGTGGTGGTGGTGGTGAAGGTGATGATGATGGTGGTGGTGGAGGTTCATCTGTAATGAACAAACTTTTAATACATTATGGTATCTACAATATTTCTTCATATTATACAAATAATTGAAGTATTATTTGTCCAAAAAAACATATGTAATATAGGTGGCTTAATGAAAACATTCCACTATTATTTAAATTTAAAAATACTACTAAATAACTTGTCGACCAAAAGAAAGTCAAAGTAACGGGTAAAAGTAATATTACATATTTTTATAAAAATATTATAAATATCTTTAGCCTAAATCCTTTAGGTCCCATTTGAACGTGTACATACCATAAAGCATAAGATGATTTGACAAAATAGATTCTAGTATATTTGGTATGCAGTGGACTAACTATCACATGTGTTGATAGGACAAAAAATTATAACTTATGCAAGTCATTGTTTTACCTTAGGGTTTGTGGAAATCAAACTCTACATGTGATGTCTAGAGTTGGAGACCACTTTTGACAAATGGATATCCTAATGAAACCAAGACATTCTATTTTAACAATCCGGAGAAGGTGTCTTTTGGAGAAAGAATTTATAGCTAAAGAAGACACTCATAACAAAGTGATACTAGAAGAAATTTAAGAGACACAAAATGTTTTTATCTAGCATCTTGGTAGGTTTTTTAATAATATTTTGGGGTTCCAAAAAAGAGATCCCAACAAACAATTGTTGAGGTGCCATCTGAAAAACTAGAACCTTGCAAGTCGGGTAGAGCTTGTTATGAACATAAGAGATAAAGGGTTATTGTTACTAATAACAAAGGGATAAAACTTGCTCTATATGAGCCAACCAACTACTAAGAATCTCTGGCATATTGTAATTCAAATAAATGACTTGTTGAGATGGAAGTTGAGATCAAATCCATGTACAACAAGCAAGAACATGACTTATTTGATAAACCTCCTAATAATGAGACTATTAGGTATAAATGAGTCTTCAAGAGAAAGATTGGAATAGATGAAAATCTAAATACCCATAAGGAGAGATATTAGAAAATGTTCCTAATGGAAATGGTCATGGGTAGCTAAAGCACGATTAGTTGCTAAAAGCTACAAAGAAACTCATAAAATCGTTAATGATGGAATAGTTTCTCAAATATCAATGTTTAATTCAGTTAGGATCTTGTCCATTTCCAAATAGTTTAATTATGAGGATTATAGATTGATATTAAAACCATCCTCCTAAGAACTTAGTACATAATGTGTATATGATAGAATCGATTGGTTTTATAATTCCAAAATATCATATTAGAGTGTGTAAGCATAATAGATCCCTTTCATGGATTAAGTAATCATCTCGGATCAGAATTTATATTTTTTGAAGTAAGTATTGAGGAACTTGGTTTTTACCAATAATGTAAGTGAGCCTTGTTTATACAAGAAGGCACGTGGGAGTGTCATAATCTTTTTGGTATTACATGTGAAGGACATACTACTCGTTTCGATCAACATACAAGGTTTGTACAGTTTCAAAGTCTTGGATACATAAGTTGTTATAAATAGGTGTCCAGTATCATAACTAATTGTTATAACCTTAGGAATAATAAGACAAAACTGCAAATTTAGTCCTTGTGGTTTACAAAAATCTTTGGATAGGGTCCAAAAAGTTTTAAACTTGCATGGCAAGTCCAAAATCAAAACCTTTCCGCGATTTTAGTCCAAAAAAACTTGAGAAGACGCTTATGCCCTTTTATTTTCTTTTCTGTATTTTATATATTTATTTAATACCTTTTTAATTAAAAAAAAACATATCCCACCCTATCACTCTATCCGACCCTCCCCTCTCTCTTTCACTCCACCCGACCCTTTCCTTTCTCTTTCACTCTCTCTCTCCCATCTTCTTCTTCTTCTTCTTTACCCTTCACTTGCTTTGAAGATAGCTTGATTAGCGATGAATCTTCCTCCGCCACCGGAATCATCAAAGCTTGGATATGAAGTTGTTGATGTGTCATCGATGGAGCTCAACGATTATGTAACGCCCGTGTTTTTGGGCTTGCCATTTTTAGCAATATAATAGTCTAGGTTAAATTTTGTAACCCAATTTGAAATAATAAAAATGTATTATTTGTGAATTATGTGAATTATGTGTTTATTTTCTTAATTATTATAATTTAATGAATTAAGAACAAAATGAGCATCAAATTTAATTGTAAAATAAACTCGATATCTTTGCATAAAGTTGTAGTGGCCGAAACGAGGTTTCCGAATATATATAGAACGCCCAAATCTGACTTCGTATGAGTTAGTTATGATTTTATGAAGTTTCGACTTGGCAATATGCAGCCCGAATACTCGATTTGAGATCGAGCGGTTTTTTAGCTGAAACAATCTAAACGAGAATCGAAGATCTCGTTGTTAGTAGCGTAACGATGAAAAGTTAGGCGAGAACGGACGTCGGACGAAGAAGTTATGAATTTATAATGAAGTTTTCCTGTCCCGGCCTACTAAAAATAAATAATAAAAATAAAATTCAAAATTAGCCGATGGAGTCTAAATGAAAGTTGTAGAGTATGGTCTCACCTACGCGTGGATATAAAGAACGTCGAAAACGGAGCTCGTATGCGAAAGTTATGCAATTTATAAGTTTGACGAGTCAAATTACGCCGAGCGTAATTTGAGTACGCCCAGCGTACTCAGAGAGATGCAAGTTGCCTGACCAATACTCGAGTGCCACCAAATGACGCATGCAATGACGTCGAAGTACGCCCAACATAACCAAATTACGCCCATCGTACTTGGAAATTACGCCCAGCGTAATCCTAGACCCAACAGCCTATAAATAGAAACCGAGATCAGCCATTTTCTCTTGTTCAAACTCTTTCTTCTGTCTAGTTTTTGCCTCGATTTGCATGCCAATCATATCCCGAAGCCCCGGTATCATTCCCGAGCCCCGAAGCAAGTTCCGAAAGCCTCGAGGATCCCGAGAAGTGAGATTTCTGAGTCGAAGCCCTGCCCGCGAGGAGCCCGGTTTTTGTGAAGATCTTCCAGATCTACGGAGAAACACTACTTTTGCAAGCCGTAGTGCTGTCTGATCATCTTCTGATCAAGTGAGTGTGTAGTCATTTTCTTCTAACACATTATTATGAAGTATTTTATACGAAATACATGTTACGTGTATACTTTGTTGATTATATGTGTGAATGTATATTCACTTTCTTTTATCTCATAGATCTGATTTATTCTCTATGAAATACGTGTTATGTGTGTGTGCCTCATCTGTTATGTGGAAAAATGTATTGATTGAGCATGCTATACAGGTTTTAAACTATGTATAAAAATGTATATTTTTATCTACTAATATGTTGGGTAGAACATGGGTAGATAATTGGTGTGTAATAAGCAGATGAGAGGCCTCGATGTTGTTTTCGTTGATCTAGTCATTTAGCAGAGTATGGATAACGACCACGGACTCTTTCTAGACAGTCATGTGGAACACTAGCAGGCTCATAACCTGTAGGTGTTGTGAACGATGTGTTCACCGGTGTACTCTATCCCCCTCATGGTTGCCTTTAGGATATTTATTGCTAAGGAAGCCCCTTTGCAGAAATGTCCGTCCCGATGAAAATCCTAGATTAGGTCCCTTATAATAGATGTTGTTTTAGGGACGTAAAGTGAGGATAACGGGAATGGTTAATCGAGTTATTGTTGATTGTTGAATTAAATATAATTATTTATTGTGGGTTGAAAACCCTATATGCTCACCAGGCTCCCAAGCCTGACCCACTCAATTTATTTGTATTATAGGAAGTGGCGCAAGAGCATAAAGATGGATGAATCATCAACTTGTTTTGTTTACTAGTCTGTATATGTATATATTTGTTGAATGACTTGTAATGTTATCGTTTATGCTTTATGATCTGTATCGGAACATGACATCCCGATTTTGATTATGAAATGAAATTATATTTCTTTATGAAATGTTTTGATAAAAGATCTATTTTATCATGTTTTGTTTTTGGGAACAAATTTCGCATCTCTTTTAAAATCAAAAGGATTTACTCTGAAATTATTTAAAAAAAAAAAACATAAATGAAACCGGTCTTTTATGGCCGTGATTTTGGGGATGTCACAGATTACCAGGAGATTGGAATATGACATCAAATGCACACTTGAAGAAACTGGAATCACTCCCAAACGAATCACCATCAATAAAATCAAAATAATCCCTCTCCACATATCTCTCAGCCAAAACACAATTCGGAGCTGAATGACTCACACATCTCTCAGCCATTGAAAGTTGAAAGCTTTCCAGCTCTTGAATTTAATAGGGAAGAAATTGGAAACATATGTTGGTCTTATGTTGTTCTTGGAGAAATGAATCGGGATTCCATTTTCAATATTTGGATCGAGAACCCTTTCAGAGAAATTAGATTCATCTAAGACACATTTATTCATTGATTCAATCTCATCGAAGCAAATACAAATCAACCAACAAACCCAACAAACATAAATCAACCAACAAAAAAACCTCATCGGGGGTTGTTGTCTTCGATCCATCGACAACAGTGGGCATGGGAAGCATTTGGGTAATTCTTGTTCAATAGGAGGGGTTGCAGTCGACGTCTCCGACAGGCCCGTCGTGGCTTCCTTTCTCATCGTCGGTAGTGAAGGAGTCAGGGGTGTTTGGGTACCAATCGCCACGGAGGAAGGGGTAGCTTCGGTGCCCCACTTGACTCCTTCCCTTCTCGTTGTAGGCTGTGGATTTGAGCAGTAGCAGTAACGATGAAAGGGGGGTGTTTGGCTGAGACCGGTGAGCAGATTAGGAAGAGGAGGATTACTGTCATGGTGGCGATTGGTGGTCTCCTAGTTCCACCGGTTTCCTCCTACGCTAGAGATGCATAATTGGTGAAGGGAGAGAGAGAGAGAGAGAAAGAGAGAGAGAGAGAGAGAGAGAGAGAGAGAAAGAAAGAGAAAAAAAAGAGAAAGAGAGAGAAAGAGAGAAAGTATGGGTGGGTGGGGGATAATATATTTCTTTTCTTTTCATTTTTAAGACAAAATGGTATTAGAATAATTATAAAAAATAAAAAAAAAGAAATTAAAAGGGTATAATCGTCCTTTTAAGTTTTTTTAGACTAAAAACCCAGAAAAACCTTGATTTTGGACCTTCTATGCAAGCTGGAAACTTTTTGGACCCCACCCAAAGATTTTTGCAAACCACAAGGACTAAATTTGCAGTTTTGTCGAATAATAACAAAAGTCCTTTTAGAGTTGTCCTCAAGAGCTAAAATATATAGAAAAAGGTTTAAGAGAGTGAGATAAAAATAGTTTATTAATTTATCATGCCTTGATAATTTAATTAGAAACTTGTTAAAATGAATTTATAATAAATTAGAACTAATTAGAATAAATTAGATTAATCAGGAAAGTATTTAAAGGTATATGGACTAAATATTAATCGTTCAATAGTTGAACAACTTGAATAAATCTGATTATTGAATTAATTCAAATATGCTTTCTCTACAAATTTACTCAACTATAAATGGAACCTTTGAGCCTTCATATTTTTTTCGTTCTCATAGCATTCTTCGAATACGAGTTTTGCTATATCTTATTTCCTCTCACCATGATTTCTATTGTTTAGAACTTTGGGTGTGATTCTTTAAAAGCAATCAACTTTTCGTGTTAGTAATTCTATATATCCCTCTTGTAGCATTATTCTTGTAGTTTTGAATGTAGGTTGCTATAATAGTAAAACCTAGATTTTGAGCTGGCATCATGGGAAGGGAAGGTCTGAGGAGATTTGTAGGGTCATTACTGCAGAAGTAGCGGATGTGATCAGGGAGGCTACTCCAGATGCCATGGTCGAGCTATTCGATGATCACTATGCTGCACTTTCTGAGGTTACAGTTGTTGCAGCTACCGTGGTTGTTTCTGCATTGGCGTTTGAGGAGAGAGATCTTTCAAGTATCGGGACTTCGATAATACGAAGCATCCAGAGTTTGATGGGGTCAAGGACCCAATTGTAGGGATGAGATGTTTTTCTGATATCGAAGATGCATGTCACATAGTGAGGTTTGTAAGACCTGGCTATTTTGTCCTATAGTTGCTCAGGACGTGAACCATAGATGGTCACATTGTGAGGGTCTGTTGACTATTGACATTCGTTGACCATTGGTCGTTGACTTTTTGACCGAGTTTTATTTTGGCAACTTTATGGGTCCAAGGGGTCCATTGGTGCTTATATGTCATGGATCTGAAGTTTGAAGGATGTTTGAGTCCATGGTTGAAAAATTACATCATTTTTCTTCATGAATGACCTAATTTGAGCTCAAGTCTTGTATTAGACATACAAGACCTGAAATCATTGATTTTTATGATCCTAGGAGTGTTAGGAAGTCTCCTAAAAAAGATGGACTAGTGGCTTAACGAATTAAGAGGTTTTTGGATCAAAATGGCGTACAGACGAATTTCATGAAGTGAGGAAGATGCATGTCACGTCGTGAGGATTATAATACCCAGCTATTTTGACTTGCAATGGCTCAGATGTGAACTATAGATGGTCATGTCCTGAGGTTCTGTTAACTATTGACTTTCATTGACCGTTGACTTTTTGACCAAGTTTGACTTTGGGTTGAACTTTAGGATTTTTGGCTATTGATTGAGATTCGATCTGGTTCTTGTGTTAGTAGATTTGCGAGAACAAGCAGTGTTGAAAAAGGGATCATATCGATGTGTTCAAAGCTCTTTGATTCAGTTGAGTTTTGCCTCATTGCACCTGTGGGTCGAAGGCACCAATGTCGGCCTATTGGTTTTTGTTATATGATAGTAGAAAGATGCCTTAGATACTGTATGTAGTCATGTAGGATAGACTGAGGACTCTTGATCTAGGATTTCTTGCATGTTCCTCGTTTGGTTGTGGTTCTAGAGTAGGATCACATGTCCAGGTGTCTATCTCACCTTTGAGTATATACGGTTATGCATTCCTTAGATTGTTGGTATATAGTGTGTTGCTATGTTGTAGTCCTCTATTAGATATGTATCCTGGTATATAGGATGTTGTTATGTCTTAGTGATCTGTTAGATATATAACCTGATATACAGGATGTTTCTATGCAGTAGTAATCTGTAGATCTGTATGTCTGTTTGTACTTGTTGGTTATTATCTAGTGGAGTGTCTTAAGGACTGTATGTGGTCACGTAGGATACACTACAAATAAAATTACATTTAGTGGCACAAGGCTTTAGTGACACATTTTTGTTTGTTCCACTATATAATTCTTTTACACCCCGTTCCCGAGTTCAACTTAACGAGAGAAAGGAAAGGAAATGGTTGGAAATGAGAAGAAAATAAGTGAAATTGGTGTTCCCGAGTTTCATTAAAGGAGGGAAGTGGAGGGAAATGAAATGATCACTTTCTCTCCTAACTTTCCTTCCGATTTGGGAGGATTTGGAAAGAAAGAACAAAATGATTCATTTTCCTTCCACTTCTCTCCAACTCGGGAACACAAAAAAAAATTTGCTTTCCTTTCCTTTCTCTTCTTTTCTCTCGGGACTTTCTTTTCTCTTCTCTTCTTTTCTTTTGTTAAACTCGGGAACGAGGTGTTAGTGGCACATCTATTTATGTGCCACTATATCTGCTTAAAATTCTATTTTTAATGTACCGCTCCTAATTCCCTCCATGGTCCGCTCTTCTTTTGGTGAAATCAAATGGTCCGCTCTTTTTTCGTGAAATCAAATGGAACTAAGGAATAGAGCACTCATCTTTTCATCTCATAAACTCACTGCCGCTTCTCCAAGTCACCTCTCCACGTCTCTTTCTCTCCTCCCCACGACGATCATTGGAGCACCACTAGTTATCCTCCTCACGGACGTCACCAACAACACTGGAACACTGTCTTGATCTTCTATGGATCAAGCATAATCCTCCAATAATCCCCCCATTATCAAGGTTTTTTCTTCTACCACATCAGATATTCAAATATAATGTATGTCACAAAGGATCGGATGGTATCGAATATAAAATCATATTTATCGCACATTAGAGTAGATTTAGGGTTTCCGTTATTCCCTCATAATGAACACAAATCCTAATCAGGTATGCATTCTTCAATAATTTCGCTCTCCTTCAACCACTCGACCATCTCCTTTCTATATTCTAATTTGGTAGGAGTTTGATGATTTATATTTGTGATTGTAGATTTATATATTTTTTCTTTTCCGAGGTGATAATGTATACAGTCACAATTTGCTCATTTCAGTTTATAAAATAAAAATGTTTAGCTCATCCTATCTATTAATAGAGTTACATGCGATGTTAATCACTAGGTCTCTCCAGACCTTTGCCTTTCATCAAGAAGGATGTTCCTCACAATCTTTCCTAGTTCACTCTAGCACTCGCATCTCTCATATCATGTAACCCCCACCCTTCTACATTTGATTTGTTGAAATAGGTGATGTATTAGGTTGTGGAAAGATGTTATATGCTCTTTGATTTTAAAAATATTTATCTTTTAGTAATGACTTGTGTAGATATAAAATTTGAGACTTTTATAGTCATATAGGCAGAGGTCTTAATTGTTCATTACGGGAAGTCTTGATTCCAGTCTCACCTTTTGATTGATGAACCTGAAAACAATTGGCCAACTGATTGCTTCAGTCTCAGGCTTGGATATTTGGGAAGTTCTTGAAGAACCCTTAAAGATTTAATCCTTGTTCAAAGTGTTGGATCAACAATACTCAAAACATATTCAACACCATGGGTATTAATGTTTGTTTGAAGTATTAGGTTCTTCAATTTTGCTATTAATCTCTCTCTCTCTCTCTCTCTCTCTCTCTCTCTCTCTCCCCGCCTAAAAGGTATTCAAGATGTTATGCTCTTTATGTGCTCCTAAAGTTTTCATCAACTACTGGATCAACAATATTCAAAGGATGAATTAATAATTGGATAGAATTTCGATTTCTGTGAAAAGTTCAAGTATTTAATCCTATTTTTATGTTTTGAAACAATTTTGGGTGAAGAAATTTATGAAGGGCTTTAAAATATAAATGAATTTTCTGATGCACCCAACTTGTTTGATGAAATGTCTAAGATAAAAAGTTCAAGTTAAAGCTCATATTTTAATCAAGAAGAAGGTGAAGCTGAATCATATTTTAAGTGATGTTTTTTTAATCAACGTAGCCCATATCTTCTTTGAAACAGACCTTCAAGCCAAAGAGTAATATGAACTCTCTCTCTCTCTCTCTCTCTCTCTCTCTCTCTCTCTCTCTCTCTCTCTCTCTCTCTCTCTCTCTCTCTCAAATATTTAGAAGGTAAAGAGACAAATGGGCTATACACTCAGTAAAGGTAATTATTGTGACGATGAGATCTGTGGCTTTATGATATAACTATATTTGTTACTTGTTTATATTTATATTTATATATTTACAATAATTTTATTACATGTCTTATTTAATAATGTTGATTCATGAAATTAGTTTTGATTAACTTATAACCGTATTTATTTTTGTTAATCAATATTTTATAATATAAACAAATAAATATACACTTTATTGATTTGTATTAAGTAGTTAGGTTAATTATTAAAGCATAAGTTTTTTTTTTTAATTCATAAACCTATCAAAGAACTTTATTAACTGTTTAATTTTAATTTCATTTTGTGTTTTTAGCATATACTTTTGTAAAAATAACTAATTGTTTGATAATATCTATTTGATCATTTTTTTTGTTATATGTTATATATTAGTTAATTTCATTATATAATATACATTAATATCAAGAAAAAAAAATCCATAAACATCTTTATATTGTTTTTGTTTGAAAACTTGGTTTTGGCCCCTCCATTTTTAATGTGTGTGTTCCGCCCCAGTTTGCATGGTATGGTAATCTGCATTTTTCTCCCCTTAGATTGTTAAATAGTTCTAATGATACATAAACGGGAATATGATATGATTGATAAAGGGGCATATTTATGAGTTTACTCACACTTGTATCTTTCTAGGTACATGCTTCCACTTCGACATATATGAAGTTATGAATTATTGTAGTTAACAATTTTGTTTCCCTTTCCAATTCCATGTTTCAAAGGAAGAGAACAAGAAAGAGAGCAAGAAATGGTAGTCCAATGAGATGGAGATTTACTAAAGCTTTTAGATGTAAAGACGAGAAAACTAAAAAAAGTAAAAACTGACATTCAGCGGGAACTCTTGAAGTTCACAAGCTAATATTTAGTTTGAGGTTAACAAAGTTCCGTGTTTCTTCCGCAATAAATATTTAGTTCGATAATATTATGCTTTGAGTACTAGCATAGCATTTAGACTTATTTAACTCTCTTGAAGAAATTTGTGTTTAAATATTGATAAAATTGTTGTTTGATGAGATTGAATTAAAGTAATGATATTATTTTTTTTTTCATTTATTATCTTAAATTTCTTGTTATTATTATATATTCCATTTAAAATTAAAAAATCAGACCTAATTTATGAATATAGTTTTTTTTTTTGTGGTAAAAAAAAGTGTCACCAAGAAAATAATATTTATTTTAATAGTTAAATAGTGGTATAAAAATAGTGCCACTAAAATTACAAATGCTTTAGTGACATAATAAAAGTGTCACTAAAACCTAATAGGATTGCAGCGACACAACTAAAAAGTGTCACTAAATGCCTTTAGTGACAACGGTTTTAGTGGAACTATTTTTTTGTGCCGCTCCCCCTTTAGTGGTACTTTTTCTATGTCATTAATTGTCATTTTATTTGTAGTGATAGTCTGAGAACTCTTGATCTAAGATTTATTGCATGTTCCTGGTTTTGTTGTGACTCTAGAGTAAGATCATATATTCGATTGGCTATCTCACCTCTGGTCATTTATGGTTTGCATTTCATTAAGGATGGTTGGTAGCGGTACAGTGTGTGATATGAGGACTAATAGGGTGTAGTGAGTTGTATGATTGTTATTTTGCGTTCATTATAATACTCTGATTTTTAATAATTAATATTGGGACATATGATTTTCTAAAAATTAATTTTATAATTGGGAAATTTTACTTTAAAAAAATGAAAAAATTTCAGCCGTAAAAATGAGACGTTACAAATGGTCCTTATGCTTTGCATTTTTTTAGAAAAATGTCCAAACCTTAAATTTTTTGGATATATGGTTCTTTTAGACATGTTGTATATGGTTTTAGTCCCGCCTAAAACTGAAATTTAATTTGCTTTTATATAATTTTTTTCATTTTCTTTTTATTACACAATAAATGTAATAATGACAATTTAGTTATTTCAATTTTGGATTGGGAGGAAGGGGGCACGGGGTGGGTATGTGAGTCATTATCTTTATTTAATAATAGTAATATTTATATAAAAAATGGAAAATAAATATAATAACGATAGTTTAGTAAATCCACATAAATCATGTTTAGATTTTTTTTGAAAGACAAATCTAACATGCTCATAAACTATACCTTAAATCCATTTATGTCCACAACGGGACTTGAACCCTTAACCTTAAGGAGTGAGGGCAATACTAGATACCGTTAGGCTAAAAGCCTTTGGTAATTATGTTCAGATAAACCATCAATCCAAATCTTTTTTGTGGACCATTTTTCTTGAAAAAATAAATGCTTTAGAGATTTGCGTAGTACAAGCTATTAATGCACTAATCATTATAGATTTTGGATTGGGAGGGAGGGGGCGTGGGGTGAGTATGTGGGTCATTATCTTTATTTAATAATATTAATACTTATTGAAAAAATTGAAAAATAAATATAATAACTGCAGTTTAGTAAATCCACATAAATTATGTTCAGATAAACCATCATTCCAAAACTTTTAAGAAACATTTTTCTTGAAAAAATAATGCCTTAGGTTGCGTTTAGTTACAAAAAAACAGCTTTCATTTTCCGTTTTTTGTTTTTTCTTTTTAGTTTTCGTTTTCCGTTTTCATTTTTTGTTGAAAAATTTAGAAAACGCGTTTAGTTAACACTTATTCATTTTTCATTTTCCGTTTTAGAAAATTAAAAAACGTGTTTAGATGTGTATTTTTCTGTCGGTTTTTATTTTTAGAAAACGGTAACGGTGGTAGGATGTGGGTGGGGATGGGGGTGGAGGTAGGTGTGGGTTTGTGGGAGTGGGGATGAGTGTGTGTGTGCGTGTGTTTGTGTGGGTAGGTGGGTATGTATGTATGTATGTGTGTGTGTGTGGGGGTGGGTGAGTGGGGGGGGTGTTAAGGTGAGGGTAGGTAGAGGTGGATGGGGTGAGAGTGGGTGTGTATTTATATTTTAGAAAAATTTTGAAATTAGAAAATTATGAAAAACAATGATTATCAGTTTTCCAAAAATTTACAACTTTTTTGTAATTTTAGAAAACAGAAAATTTTCATTTTATGTGAAAAATTTTAAAAAATAAACAAACTAAACGCGTTTTCAAAATTCTCATTTTTCTTGAAATTCTTTTCCCGAAAACGGCCAATTTTTCCCTAACTAAACGCACCCTTAGAGATTTGGGTTGTACAAGCTATTAATGCACTAATCATTATAGATTTTTGGATTGATTTAGAAAACGTACCCAAATCAGAAGCTGCAACTCTAACGTAAAGATCATCTCCACCATTATCCGAATCATCATACCGCCTCATGTCAATGAGATCCCCTTCCCAAATCACACAACCCGACCCGCCTTCAGTGACATCCATATTAGCATAGGCAGCACAAGAACAATTCCTTTTGCAAATCTCACCACACTTTTTCAAATTTATTGTCTGATCTACAAAAGCTTTTGAAGTCTCCGGCAGCTTCATGTTCTTCAATAGCTTAAATCCATCCGAGTCCGACCTGCAATCCAAGCTGGAGTTTCGAACACACCCATCCCTCCCAACGTGGAAATCCCATGCTTCTTTGTTTTTCGGCCGGAATCCGGTCATACAACTGCAGTTCGGTGCAGGGATTGCAGCACAAATGCCAGACGGACCACATTCACCATAGTGATCGCAATCACCGGGGAAAGACCAGTACACAATCCAGGTTTTTGTTGTGTTAGCCCAAACCAATCTTTGATTCACACCAGAAGAATTTACAACCAGTCGCGAATAAATTGCATTATCCACCAATTTAAATGAATAATAAACCTCATCTGAATTATCTTGAACGTCAAACTGCATTCTACTCATCCCTTTCATCTCCGCTACACCACTAAACCTTCTTCCAGTCCATGGCCCACTCCGACGAATTATTGTTTCGTTTTTCATAAGCAAAATCTCCGGGAACTGACGAACAGTGATCATAAGAGAATAATCACCAGTTGCCGGATCTACGTTGTTCATCTTCCATGACCGCAAAATCCGAGTAATTCCAGATTTCCTGTCCCACCCCAGTTTCATCTCCGGTAACAGAGTATCAGTCGGATAATCAAAGCTTTGCCAGATATAATTCTCTGGATTCTCATCGTTTTCCGGACGAAGCACAAAGTTACCGTTGTCCAAAAGCTGCGCCACCGTGTTCCCCGCCCGTGTAGGTTGATTTGTCGACCAGACGATGGTTCCCGTCTGATTTACAAGCACCATGTTGCCGTTGCTGATGATGGTTAGGTTCCCGGAGGATGAAGTAATGGGGGTGTCTCTATTAGCTACCCAAACATATGTTTTCTGCTGAATTTGCTTGTACCAAATGCCTATATACAAATTATTGTTGCCTGGATTAAAGAACCCCAACTCAAAATGTTCATCTTTAGAAACTAGAGTTTGATTGATGGTAAGTGGCTGTGAGAATGTGATGGTGTCGATAGCTAGAGAGTGAAAAGGGTACAAGAGTGACAAGATGAAGATGAAGATGGAGGTGCTGACATGGCTATGGAGGGTTTTCATTCTTTGAAAGTTACAGATTAACACTAACAGAATTTTTGTGTTCAATGATTTGTGTGATTGGAGGTTATATGAAGGTTGTCAACTTCAAAGAATTCGTGAAGATGGTGTTTATATTTTTATAATTCTTGAATCCAATTTGATCAGTTGACTTTCGAATAAAACTTGATTAATAATTTACGGAAATTATATGGTAAGAACCTCAAGAAGTCAAGAGCAATGGCAAGTAAACTAATGTGGATGATTAGGGACAGACATAGAAACAGTCAAATTGGGAAAAAAGAAATACTAAAAATACTAAAATACTAATGTATATACATACTTATTAGTCGAATTACGAACTTTATTTATTTAGGTAAAAAGATATATAAATCCCCTAATCTAATAAATAAAACCAATTTTGACACGTGGTATTGTATTAGCTCCCCTCCATCGATTTATCCGGCCTAAAATACTTAAGTGATTCTCCAAAACTACCATTTGTGCCTCTTATTCATTCGTTACTATCGGGAGGCAGCCGCAAATCGATTTTAAACCCTAATTTAGCCGCTCATCTCTCTCTCTCTCTCTCTCTCTCTCTCCATGTTAATATGATTTGGGAATTTATGATTCCATTGTTGTTTAATTAATTTGCTATCATGTTAACGTTTGGACAAGTTGTTTAATATAATTGTATGACATCTAAATATTAGTATTGAAAGAATTGCTGAGAATTCCATAGACGTTCAATCATCCAACCCTTGTTAAAGGTTGATTTATGAAATCGGAAAGTGAAGTTGGAAGCAATTAGAATTTAGAAAGATTGAAACTTTAGGAGGATGGGTTTCATCGAAGATTCAATCAGTTCGTTGAAGTTCATTAATGTCATACATGCCTTAGAGCAGGCCATCACTCTGGGTACATTATCCTATCTCTTTCTACAACATGTAACCTAGATGCATACCTTCACTCATTCATTTCTTATTTCTGATTTCTGCAGATGATACGAGAATTCTGTTATCCCCATTTTCATGCATCTTGATTATTCTGTACTCATATTTTTTATACCTATGCGGTAAACCTAAATTTGCATTGACAGAGTAGTTTCAGAGCATTACGTATTGTATAAATTTAGGAAGATAAAGCAAAAACCTCTTTGTATAACTCATAATTTTAAGTTCATATATCTGTGAATGAGAATCTGGATCCAATCAAGATTGTTTCTTGAAACAACTCGAATAACTATTGGTTTTTGCTAAATGGTGTAAATAACAATCTAGATTTAAGCTTAATGGTGACATGCCAATTTAAGTTCGCACAATTATTACTTTTCTTTTTGACTTGAGAATGTACAATCTTTATACAAATCTTTATAAGTTTCCACATTAAACAGATGTATGAATTCTTTAATTTCTGCTTCATATATTTTCAGGGAGATTATGTTCTTATAAATGGTTGAAACCTTATTCAAGCAGATGAAACTGTTGTGTTCAACATTGATGTAAGACTTCCAATTTCTTCTGTTACCCTAGTATTTTATAACTCTTATCACTTTTCTGTTTAATCTCTGAACTTTTTCATTTTTCTTTCTTTTTAATAAATTTTATTCAACGTCGTGATATTCCCATTGTTCACCGTGTAATCAATGATGTTGTCGTAGCTCTCAAAAGCCGCTATCGAACTCTGACCCGGTCAATGACGCATCCTTTAGATAAGGGATCATATAATCCTCCCTTCTATAAGATATCATATGGACAAAGACATGGAATATAATCATTCTCATTGTCCAACAATTTGTTTCCCGATTTCTGATTTGTATGACAAGGAACTTAATTGAACTCATCAACTCAGTCCTGACCGGGCCCGACACGTAAGTCAACAAAAAATCATCGAGGGGCCCAAGATATCGCTTTTCCTGTTAGGGCAAAAGGAGCAGATAAATTTTGACTTATATGCTTATACTATTTACTCATTAAATCATACACAACAATACGTTTTATAACATGAAGTTATTGATGCGTTTACACATTATCAATGCAAAACCAACTCGTAAACAACAACTCATATATCTCAGTTTAAAGATTATACGATATTATCGTCTCACAATTACTCGTTATAAATTCCATGAAGTAATTCAAATGAGCGTGGGTTTAATCCAATACACAAATCCTATTTCAGGAGTACTCATGAACGTTGCAACAAACGTTTGCTATGTCTAAGCACTTAGACAATCTACAAGCCAATTCATGAAAGTCTTACCTCATTACTTACTTCCAAAGTATGATCGACTGTGGATAATTTGAATAATCCAATTATTCAGGAAGTAAAACATGCAAAAGTGAAACACAAAATAAACAACTGAGAAAAGATAGTAAACTTTACTCATAAATAAATCTTCCATTACTTAATCATCAAATGTCAGTTACATTTATAATGTTATAACTTTCTAAAATATCCATCTAATCACTAAAACTAATATCGTCCTTCAGACCAATGCTCCTCGCATGCTGAACATGCTTAATCCTACTTAGACCCTTTGTGAGGGGATCCGCATGATTCTCTTTTGACGATACCTCGTTGACGACGAGGAGTCCTTCTTCTACCCGATGTCTGATGAAGTGGTATTTTCTATTGATATGTTTGGATCTGCCATGATCCCTTGGTTTCTTGGTTAAGACAACCGCTCCTTCATTATCTTAGAAAATCTCCATGGGCTCCTTTATGGCTGGTACAACTCCAGGGTCTCCAATGAAGTTCTTCAACCATATAGCCTCCTTTGACGCTTAATGTGACATCCCCAAATTTCACGACCAGAAAACACTGATTTTTTTTATGCTTTGTTTTAAAATCAGAGTAATTGTTTAAAGAAAATTGGTGTGGAATTTGTTCCCAAAACAAAACGTGATAAGAATTTATAAAAACATTTCTTTAAAGAAATGTCTTTTCATTAAATAACAAAATCTTGGGATGTCATGTTCCGCTACAGACCAAAAGCATAAACAATATAAAATAGACCTTACAATAGTTATTTATAACTACTGATCTCTAATCCAAAATCTCTCATCATGTCAACCAATTTATGCTTTTGTGTCACTACCTATGATACAAAGAAAACTGAGTGGATCAGGTTTGGAAAACCTTGTGAGTACATAAGGATTTCAATCCCACAATGTTATAACATATATATATATATATATATATATATAATTTAGAATTCGCACAATATAAAATTTTCTCTCTCTCTCTCTCTCTCTATATATATATATATATATATATATATATATATATATATATATCCATACCCCTGGACCTCAAATTCTAACTCTTACTCTCGGATCTAACCCATGTTCTCGAGTCCATAATTGTGCCCATTCCATACTCCCGGATAAGGGACAATTGGTCCATGTCTAAATCCATACTCCCGGACTAATGACATATTCTATGTCCTGTCCATACTCCCGGATTAAGGACAACTGACTATATCTTAATCCATACTCCCGGATTAATGACAATTAACTAAGTCCAATCTATACTCTCGGACTAGGGACGAATAACTATGTCTAATCCATGCTTCCAGATCAATGACATATTTTAAAGTTATATTCTCCGTATATATCTCGCTCGTACTCAGAAAGAGATACTACCCCATAACCATTATAACAAACCTTAGGTTTACCCTTTAACCCAAGTTATCATAAAAAAATCAGGTATGATCTTTAACACATAATTCCGACATCATCAAATAACTCACAAAACATATACTTAATATAATCAAATATTACTTGTATTAAAATCATGTTCATAAAAGGGACTATGCACTCACATGATAAGACGATGCTCGGACAGCACTACGACTCTTAAAATAATAATCTTTCATGAAACTGGGATATCTTCCAAAAATCGGGCTTCTCGCGGGCAGAGTTTCGGCTCGACAACTCTATTTCTCAGGATCTTCGGGGCTTCGGAACTTGCTTCGGGTGTCGGGATGATACCGGGGTTTCGAGGGTATATTTTTCACGTAAAACGATAGAATAAGAAGTGAGAGGAAAGAAATGAGCAGCAAAACTCGGCAGCCCTTGAATTCTATTTATAGGGGCTGATCCCTGCGATTATGTTGGGCGTAACTTCAAAGTACGTTGGGCGTACTCCCTCTACAAGCAGTACGTTGGGCGTACTAAGCAAATTAGACCAAATGTGTCACTGCTTACGGACCCGGGGCACTTGAGTGGTGGAGTAGGGCGACGTGGACCAACCCAGACCATGAACCATGAGTACACTGGGCGTACTCCGCATTTCCAAACTTCAAAAATTCGTATATTTCGCATACGAGCTCTGTTTTTTACATTCTTTATATCCACACATAGGTGAGACTATGCTCTACAACTTTCATTTAGACTCCGTCGGATAATTTTGACTTTATTTTTATATTTTTAACAGGCTGGGACAGGAAAAGTCCGTTAAAAATTCATAACTCCTCCATCCAACGTCCGATTTCGTCTGTCTTTTTACCGGTGCACTACTATTAACGAGATCTTGGATTCTCGTTTAGATTGTTTCGGCTAGAAATCATTTGATCTCATATTCGAACTTTGGGCTGCATACCGCTATGTTGATACTTCGAAAAATCATTACTTCCTCATACAAAGTCAGATTTAGACGTTCTTTTTATGCACACTCTCGGTTTAACGTATTCTACGACATTCGTTTAGATTACTAATCGTAAATTCACTATTTACGTCACGTATTTTTGTATCGATTCTGTCACGAAACTTCGACAGGTCATAACTTCTTCGTTATAACTCGGATTTCGTTCTTCATATATATCTGGAATCCTTGTCACGACCACTACAACCTAGTTAAGATTATTCATTTTAAATAATCTTTTATCAAAAAGTCACTTTTGATTCTTATCGTCCCTAAATTGACTAGCCCGGATCTACGGGCATTACACTTCATGCATAGCTATATACTCCACTTCGCACGTTGAATCAGCTATGGTCTCCTGCTTGGAACTTTTCCAAGTAAATTCTCCTCCATTAAGGGTAAACACCCAACCTAACTGAGAACAGAAGTTATCTCGGTCGGTTTGAAAGTTGGCGTCACTATACCCTGTCACTCTCAAGTCATCACTGCCACCAAGTACAAGGACCCAATCCTTAGCACTTCGTAAATACTTAAGAATGTTCTTAACTACTTTCTAGTGAGCTTTACCCGATTTCCCTTGATATAAACTTACCATGCTCAACGCAAAAGCCACATCAGGGCGATTACATGTCATAGCGTACATGATCGAGCCAACGGCGGAAGCATGTGGCACTCGAATCATTTTCGCTATCTCTGCATCAATACTCAGACTCTGAGTCTTAATCAGTTTGGTATTGCTCTAGATAGGTAACTCCCTTTTCTAGGAATTCTCCATGCTAAAACGTTTTAGCACCTTCTCTAAGTAAGTACTTTGACTAAGTCCAATTAGTCTTCTACTCCTATTTCTCAAAATCCTTATCCCTAGAATATAAGCAGCTTCCCCTAGATCCTTCATAGCGAAACACTTTCCAAGCCAGTACTTAACCTCCTGGAATGTTGGAACGTCGTTTCCTATGATTAGTATGTCATCAACATACAATACTAGAAAGCTAACTATACTCCCACTAGCTTTGACATATACACAAGACTCATCCTCACTTCTAGAGAAACCAAACTCTTTGACATTCGCATCGAAGCAAAGATTCCATCTGCGAGATGCTTGCTTCAATCCATAAATGGATTTCTCAAGTTTCCACACTGTATTGGGGTATTTAGCATCTATAAAACCTTCTGGCTGACACATGTAAACATCTTCAGTCAACTTCCCATTAAGGAAAGCGGTTTTGACATCCATCTGCCAGATTTCATAATCATGAAATGCAACTATGGCTAACATAACCCTAATAGACTTGATCTTGGCTACTGGTGAGAAGGTCTCAACATAGTCAACCCCTGGGGTTTGAGTAAAGCCTTTCACAACTAGTCGTGCCTTGAACGTGTGCACCTTTCCATCCATGTTGGTCTTCTTCTTGAAGATCCATTTGCACCCAATAACTCCACCCACACATCATTGTATGACCCATGTGTTGCTTCCATACCGTCCTCGCGAGCCTCCTCCACCTTGATCCCGGTCAGATCCTTCCTTACTCTTATCCTAAGCATTAAGGACAATGCTTAATTTTAATCTTAGGGTGAGGTGTTCTTTATCTTTTATGTTTTTATTGCATTTAGGTTGTATATAGTTGCATTTAGAGTAAGTCATTTAGGTTATTCATAAAAATTGCATAAAAATTCAAAAATATTGCATATTTTCTTTCTTTCTTTTCTAATTTTCATATTTTTTAGATGCATTCTAGTTTAAGTTCATGCATTTTTTTTCTCTTGTCTTCTCATCCCTACAGGTACCATAGCGCCGAGTCATAAGTATTGAATCATAGATTGGTCCTGGGTCTTGATATGGAATTCCTTGTATTGGATAAATGGGACACGTTTTTAGCCTCACAGACCACTTTGAGACCGCTTGTGTGGGGGTCAGATGCAGGTAGCTTGATTGGGTCTAGGTGCGGAGGGATGTGGTTGGTCAAACCGATGTGTGCGAGCAAAGATTAGCCCGGTAAGGTATTTTGAAGACATTGAAGACTCACATCTTGGTTTTGGGGGGAGTACCCCTTAGTACTCCTGAGTCTCGTCCGAGCCTTGCTTAGTTAGATTCTCACCACCTTTTTAGGATAGGTCATCATTTTTCTAGGGCTCTAGAGTAGATAGTTATATATATTTTGTTTATCACACCTTGCATTGAGGTGCTTGATGAACTTTGAAGTTAGTCCCCCAATTCACATCTTTTCGGACCAAGTTTTTTCGGTAACACCCATTTTTGAGTCATATCCCACCCTTGTTAGTTGATCTTGGCACATTGTCAATGATCATTAGGTGTTCATGTTAGCCTCCATCCTATGTTACATGGTGAAATTCCTTAGACCTTCTAAGAAGAAAACACAAAAAAATGAAGAAAGTGTAAAAGTGAAGACAAAAAGAAACAATGAAAAAGATTAAAGAAAAGCAACAAACACAAAGAAGAAAAAAAATGAAGAAAGAGAGCAACACAAAAAGAAGAACAAGAATCCAAGCTCAAGACTATCTTATTTTAAAAAAAAAGATCGAGTTGCAAAGAAGGTTGAAGACCAAATAACAGAAGTTCAAGATTGAAGATTTAAGTTGTTAGGTTTAGGTTTAGGACGAGTAGATTTTTTTATTATTTTATTTTATTTTATTTTTGATTTTTTGGTGAGAAAAGGTCATGACGATGAGACGGTAGACTGTAAAGGACAATACAAGGGAGAAACCTCTGAAATCGGATGTTTGCCCGGAGGCTGCGCTGCAAAACCCTATTTCGTACTATACACTTTAGTCTGACAAATGTAGGAATCATAGTGTGTGAAGAGGCGTCTTTCCTTCTTGCACTATGGTCTACATTGATGATTTAAAGTGCCTCTATTGGGCACATCCTCTGTTTCCTTTGTCTTGCACACCGCAACTACATCCATCCGTGACCTATTCGCCCATCAAGTGGTTGAGAATGTGGTCTATGATTCTAAAGAGGGGAAAATTTTGAAGATGTGTATGGTCCATGACCGACTGATTATGACCATGTTGACTGATGTTAAAAAAGTTCTATGGTATCTTTCTCTTTCCTTTTTAGTTTAGCTCATCCCGAGCTCATTTTAGTCTTGTTCTAACTTGAGGACAAGTTAGGGTTAAGCTTGGGGAGATTTGATAGCTTATTTTATTTTCTTATTTTTATTGGTTTATTTTAGATTTTTAGATCTTTTTATCATTATTGCATTGTATTTTATTTATATTTTTTTATTATGGATCATACCGAATACTTTTTTATGTTGCATGAGGTAATTTGTAGGCTTTTGGAGCTTGTTACGGTTTTAGTTTAGCGTGGAAATGGGCTTTGTGGGCTTCCGAGGCATTATTGGGCTTTGTGGATCCATTAAAGGAAATTTGGGCTTAAAAGGCTAAAGACTTGGATGGAGTGGACTTGTAAAGATAGATCATGGATTGTTAATTTGCGCTTGGAGCATCCATATTTGAAGCTAAAAGATGATTGGTTAATTTGAATCATGTGGGATATGGAGGGGACCAAGGGAATCTTTGGTAGTGGGATGGTTAATGGAAGAAAAATGAGCCAATTGCATTCTAGCAGAACTTGCGCGGGTGGAATTTCCGTCACGCGGGTACACGCGCAACTACCCAGTTTTGGGCATTTTGGTCATTTGGCTTGCCATTACCTTGGGGGATCAGATCTATCAGCCATAACTTCGATTTTACACCATTGGAGACCAAGAGAAGGCGATTTTGAAGCTCAAGACTCATTTCTTTTCATCTTTCCAAGTTATTGGTAGTTTCTTTATGCAATTAGACTTTTGTGATTGTTTTTCTATTGCCATGTGTGGCTAAACTCTCTATTTTGGTAGACCTTCGCTAAAACCTTTGAATGTTTGTGGGTTTTTGAAGGATTTATGCTTATTTATCATTTGTCTTATTTCTATCATTCTAGTTCATATCTCATATGCTTGTTTAATGCTTTGATCATGAGCTTGGTACTTTAATAAGCAATTGTTAGTTTATTTCTTTGGTTTGGCATTGAATCATTGAATTTTACTTAGAACAAGGGCTTTATGATGGTAGAAATCATCTCTAGCTTATGAATCATAATTCCTTTTTGGATGTGTAAGCATTGACATCCTCTAGGCATTGGGTATTTCTTCATTCTTAAGGCTAATCAACTTCTTGGGTTCAATTGCTTTAATTGGATCTTTGATTTTGATTAAAAAGGTGTGTTGTGGGCTTCCCTAACCTCCATACTACCTATGAGAAATCTTGGCATATCATGTTTCATGATTGCTATAACCAATTTGGGATGAATGATAAGCTTCATATTAAATCCCAATGATAAACACACAAATGTTCATTGTATTGAATTGCCTTGGTTTACCAATTCACTCCAATATTTGAGTATCTCATCGCCTTGCTTAATTGCAAGTTTTCTAGTTATTCAAGTCTTTTAGTTTTCAATCAATCATAACACCCCCCTTTTAGTTTAATTGTAGTTAATTAGTTTATTTACACTAGTTCTTTTAGATTGCATTGGTGATTGAATACAACAATTTCCCCGATGATTGATACCCCTTTTTACCATTATATTACGTTTTATTTGCAAACAAATGGTGTAATTTGCTTGGTGGACTTGACATCCCATCACAATTAATAACTTACTTCTTCATATGCTAGGGTCTTCTTGAATCTACAAAGGATCCTAACTATCAAAGTACACTACAAAGGAGATCATAGACTGTATCAGAATCAATGAAGCAAAATTACAAGAGTTTGAAGTTGGTAAAATAAGTACATATGGAGCTTGATATGTTTGTGGTATGCTTTCTCATTCTTCATGTTATGTAATATGCATCACTTATGGTGTTTAATCTATTAACTATTTATTGTTATGCTTGTTACATGATATATGAATAGATAGTCAAATTATAATTGATGGAGTCCCTGAAACTCATTCATTTTGGGATGAGGAAAGGATAGATGAGAAGAGCATGGATATGGAAAAAATAACATAATCTCCACTTTCTTGTAATAAGATATTTAATAAAGCAAAAGTAATAAAGAAATAGAATAAACTGTTGTACAAATGTAGATTGTTCCTAACCTACTTTCACTATCTACCATGTAATATTGATACTGTGATTTCGTTTATGCTCCTTAAATCATCTTGTATTCTTGAAAATTCCGTTTCAGTGTTCCTTTTTCTAATAAAGAATCCAGGATATTTTGGTAGTGATATTTGTGCGATTTCACTAGACAGTAGCAACAATATATTTGACATGTTAGGTCTATCTTCTGGATGTTCTTGAACACATAACAATCCAATTTGTATGCATCTTAATACTTCGTTCTCAAAAATATTGGCCCTGATAGATTCATCTAGTAGTTCTAAAGCCTTGCCTTCATTCCATAACGTCCATGTCTAAAATCGTTGTAATCGTTACATATGAGATAATATCAAGAAATGATTAGAATTTCTTAATCTATCATAGTTAAGGTATGTTTGATATGATGAAATAAAATTAACAAAGCAATGGAATGAACAATGTAATTTAATGAGTCGTTATATTATATTATCATGTTTATTAGTTTAAACGAAAGCAACAAATTATTAGAAAATTAATATTAACAAATTAAAAATATATGAAAGAAAAAATTACATACGAACATATTTCATAACATTTGAATATATAATAAATATTTCAAACAGTGGAAAGTAATTAATCTTTAAAAGCTTGTTTATAAAAATAAAACAAAATCAAAATTGAGTATAATGAAAGTAAAGTAAAATTATAATCAAAATCGATTCTTAATCTTTATAAAATAACAAAAGTTAACTTAGTTAAAGTTTTGATTTTTTTTAAATATTACTGAATTTTATAAAGTAGTTATATTTTATTCCATTAAAAAGGAAATGGCAAGAACAGATCTCCCCAAAATGAAAATTGCCTAAAGAGAAATAATCACAATCATCATAGAAAGCGCAGATTCATTTGTACATGAGGATAAACAAAGAAGATCTATTTATTGCCACATAATGCTTCATTTTATTCCCTTTGTATTACTATAACTCAAACACTATCTTAATACTTACTTGTCTAAGAAGGTTGTGTTGACTACTTGTATAACATGATCCGGTGTTCTTTTTACCGCTTATTATCTCGAGAACCAAAACTCCAAAACTGAACACATCTGATTTTGTTGAAAAATGTCCATCCATTGCATATTCAGGTGACATATAACCGCTGCAAGAAATTTTAGAAATATAATAAGTCTAAAACTATAATGATATTAGTTTGCATAAATAGATTGTTACTTACTATGTTCCAACCACTTTCTTTGTTTTCGCTACATTTTGATCACCCCCAAAAATCCGTGCCATACCAAAATCAGATATCTTCGCGTTCATTTGTCTATCGAGCAAAATATTACTAGCTTTTAGATCCCGGTGAATGACCTTAAATCTTGAATCTTGATGAAGATAAAGAATCCCTCGAGCAATCCCACATATGATCTCGAGTCTGATTTTCCAACTGAGTGTCACATTTTTCTCTTTGTCTATAATTATTTCAAAAGACACCTTAGATTTGAATAAAAAATATGTATCGAATGAAAAAAAAATATATAAAGCCTGTGAAAAATTTACCAAAAAGGAACATATCGAGACTTTTATTTTCCATGAACTCATAAACCAATAACTTCTCTTCGGCTTCAATGCAACAACCTAATACTCGAACAAGGTTCCGATGTTGGAGTTTTGCGATTAATTGAACCTCGTTTTTAAGTTCTTCAATCCCTTGTTCAGAAATTCTTGAGAGCCTTTTTACTGCTACTTCACCTTCCTTTAATGTACCCTGTATTACCAACAACAAAAATCTTCTTGATGCTCTCATGTTTATCACGACACAATAATTTAAAAAGGAAAATTAAATAACATTTTATACTCTTGATATCAATATAGGGAATGCACTATTTTTTCCGAGAACACTAGTTATACTTTTGTACCCATAATAACAATATACTTATATTTCTTCACCGATAACAACAAAATATGTATCATGAAACTTATAAAAATATACTTAATTTCTTACTCATGTTAACAAGTTAAATGCATTTCTTAGCCATAGAATAGTAGCAAAATAAGTACATCTATTTACTAATAATAACAATGCACTTGTTCTTTTTTTCCTATAATAATAATATGTAATCTAACACTAGTAAGTATTTTGTAACTTTCGTAAAATGTTGGTATAATCCGTAGATAAAAGAAAGTATGTTGTTAAGTACCTTGTCGTTATGAGTAAAATGTATAGTATGTTGTTTATATGGGTAAAAAGAGTAAAGTAATTTGCTATTTTATGCAATTTGGGGGTATTTCAATTGTTAATACGTAGAAGAGATACTTTACCTTATAAACACACCCGAATCCGCCTTGCCCAAGTTTACTTGAGTTCGAGAAGTTGTTTGTAGCCATAACAAGTGTCATAAAATCGAACAAAGGTAACTCAAGTTCATCTGTCTTTGTTTCACCATAATAATCTCTTTTATTTGGCACCACCACCCCATCTTTTAATATGAAATCTTTGACTCGTTTTTCTGGAGCTAATTTGGATCATTAAAAAAGTATACTAGTCATATGTGAATCGAGAAAACAACCTGTTTTGACCTTAGAAATCTTTAAGTGTTAATGTGATTTTAAATTATTTTGTATGTTAATTTAATGATATTTATACTCCTCAAAGTTAAAAATTACCTGGTATATCTGACTCTAGTTTTTTCAACCTTTGTAGTTTCTTCCTCATCAAGTGAAAGAGTATAATTAGAAATATCAGCACCACACAAGAACCGATGGTAATGCCGACAAGTTTGACAACTTTGTTGTTGCTGCTGGAGCTATTTTTAGAACTTTTAGTCATCGGTGATTCGCCTACAGTGAATAGATTCGTACTTAGTGATATTTGAAATTGTAAAATCCAAGGCAAATCTACAACTTTTAATACATATAATAAATTTCACAAAATTTCCAAAGTAAGTTTTTGTGTCTCCCCCAAAGTAACAAAGTCTAAATATTCTCCTACATTTTATTTTTATTTATCTTCCTACTATATCAAATGATGACAAATGTGTTAAATTAGTATTAATTTGATTAAATGTGACACATGTCAACATTTGATATGGTAGAAGAATTTGTAGAAATAAAATTTAGGAGGATATTTAATGCATGAGATACACATTAGGCTCTTCTGCTCAGAAACGAAATGTTCCTGTAAATTCTTGCTCCCAGTGGACCATTTGTATCTATATGCATCAGGATCCCGATTCATAGATCTCTTGGTTCGAGAAAAAAAAATAAGAGGATCAAACCATCTCCTCTGACTATTTTCCAAATTCGATAAATGTTGGTTGATCGTGAGTCCGTTTTCTTCCAAAAGAACAACGTTGGGTAAAACATGCCTAAATAAAACTTTTGACTACTGATTATATTATCAAGATGACAAATTAAAGAAACTTTTGGAATAAAAGATAGCTACTTATTTTGAAGTATGGTCATTCATGGCCTCATGGGCAAGAAAATAAACTACGGTTTGTAATATTTGTTATGCAAAACATAATCCGTTGTATTGTATTTATATGTATCGAGGTTTGGATTTGAAATGATGTTCATGCGACAAAAAATGTTTTTTTTTTTATTGTGAAAAAGACAATTGTTATGCTTTTTCCGAAATATAGATGAAAACAAAGTTTTTTTTTTATTAAATAACCACTACTTTCACATGCCTTCATTAGTTTTTTCAGTTTTTTTATTTATATACTATTTTTTTTTTAAAATCACTTCATTTTATCAATGAAATCTTTACTTTTCCTGTGAAAATGGTATTTGAAGATTACTACCACAATAATTAATGGTTTTCATAAAAATATAAACAATTCTGGCAGTATATAACAATATATAGTTTCTTATGTCAATCTTTTTTTTTTTCTAAAGTTTTGGTCATTTTTTTCTGGTCAAACCTACGAACTCACATGTCAAACAAAAGAATTTGAAGGCAAAACCTATATGTAATAAGTTTCTCTTCAGAAAAACAACGTTTTAAGTATTTCACAGATTTAATATTACTGATTATAGTTTTAACACATCGACCATAACATACAATGGTGTCATAATTTCTTTCATCGGTCATTTTTAATATTTAATTAATGGTTCTTTTTTTTTTTTTATTTGTGAATCAGTGATGTTGATGTTTGTTTTAATTATCACATTTAGAACAATTTTCCCAATCGCTTCGTGAAAAGACCAATTTATGATGTTGCTTAAAAGTTTAATTAACAAACTGTCTTTGTTATGCTAAGCTCATTGATGAATGGGTCGTTAAAACTGTCAAAGATTCTCACATAATTAATTACTAATTAAAAGAAGAATAAAAAAGAGAAAAAAAAAATCAACGAAGCCATTCTAGAACTAGACTTTGGTTAGCTTTGATTTCTGGGATATTAAGATAAACCCTACAATATGTTGGAAATGAAGGTTTAAAAGAGCAATTTTTTTAGATGCATAAATTTGGAAACTTTTTCTATTTTCACTATTATGTTATCACATGTTTCAGTATATTCGAAATATACTTCTAAGTTTGTAATCTTTTCCGTTTTTACCATGAATATATAGATTTTTTTTTCATATTATATGTATTAATTCATATAGAATAAAACATATTTATTTATGATTTTTTTAATTAAAAAATGGAGTATATTTATGTTTTTATCCTAATTTTTTTATATTATATGTATTCATGTTGAAGTATAAATATATTTTTAAAAATATATATATATAATAAAATACTTTTATATATATATATATATATATATATATATATATATATATATATATATAAATTTTTAGATGTATATATGTTTTTTAGATGTCTAAATACATATATTAATATGTTTAGAAATATAAATATTTTTTTAGCATATACACATGTATTGTAGCAATCAAAATCGTACTTATAAAGAAGAATACCAAGAAAGAGGATCAAACTCGTTCTATAATAGTTTTTTGATTGATACATAAGTGTTTACATATTTTAATAAACTTTTTTATTTTTTTATAATCATAAAATTTAAAAATAACAATAAAAATACAAGTTTATTCTATTTTTTCTTTAAAATTAAAAATATTAACATTATTATAAGTTTAAACAATAAATTGTAATAGGACTATAAATAATAATATTATATTAAAAATGGCAAATTATATTTTTGGTCCATGTGGTTTGCACTTTGTAGATTTGGCCTAAGGGAGAGGGAGAGAGATGTGGGTCGAGGTAGCCGTTAATGGAAAACAGATGTTGTCAAGTAATGAATACATTGATGGAGGTGGAGGGATTATGTTGAACAAAAGAGTCCATTAGAGTATGACCTTTCTTTCACACTCGCTAATGATTTTAGAAATAGTTCATGAAGTTTATAGATGTTATTATATTTAGTCCAATAGCAAAAATAAATAAATTATGAGAGTCTTAAGAAAAAAAAAACCAAATGCGATGGAATTTAAAATTACAAGAACCATCCGTATCAATTTCAACACTTTGACCGAATATGTAAACGAGTACAAACCACATGGACCGAAAAATTAGTTTACTCTAATAAAAAAATTGGGACGGCTTATTAATAATATGATAAAAATAAAATTAACTAGCGACCATATGAAGAATATAGAAAATTAGTCTTCTTAATAAATTGTTGTGTTTAATTGAATTAGAATGATTGTATAAAGAATCAAAGAATCATATGACATAGTATTTTCAAAATCTTGATCGAAGGGTGTAACAAAATATAAATGTGCATTATGAAAATTGAAACATACCCAAGTTAGAAGCTGCAACTCTAACGTAAAAATCCTGTCCACCAATTTCAGAATCAGCATATCGCCTCATATCGACCAGATCCATTTCCCAAATCAGACAACCCGACCCGCCTTCAGTGACATCCATATTAGCATAAGCTGCACAAGAACATTTCTTTTTGCAAATCTCACCACACTCGCTCAAATTCTTCGTCTGATCTACAAAAGCTTTCGAACTCTCCGGCAATTTCATGTTCTTCAATGGCAGAAATCCATCCGACTCACAATCCAATTTGGAGCTCCGATTCCGAACACACCCATCCGACCCATCTCGAAAATCCCATGCTTGTTTGTTTTTCGGCTCGAATCCGGGTGTCATGCAATTGCACATCGGCGCAGTGTTTGCGTCACAAAACCCAAACGAACCACATTCACCAAACTTATCGCAATAATCATCAGGGAAAGACCAGAATACATTCCATGTTTTCGTTGTTTCAGCCCAAACGAATCGTTGAGCAATACCAGAAGAATTCATAACCACACGTGAATAAAGAGAAGCATTCAGCATTTCAAATGAATAAATTATCTCCTCGGAGTTCTCCTCAAATTCAAACTGCATTATACTCACCGTTTTCATCCCCGGTACACCGCTAAACTTTCTCCCGTTCCACGGCCCAGTCCGCCAGATTATTTTTCCGTCGTTGTTCAGTAACAAAAGCTCCCGGAATCCAATCATATTCACTTGATAAGAGTAATCACCGGTCGCCGGATCTTCGTTTGTCTTCCACGACCGGAGAACCCGATTAATTCCAGATTTCCTGTCCCACCCAAGTTTCATCCCAGGTAATTGAGTATCAGTCGGATAATCAAAGCTTTGCCAAATATAATTCTCTGGATTCTCATCGTTTTCCGGACGAAGCACAAAGTTACCGTTGTCCAAAAGCTGCGCCACCGTCTTCACCATCGGTGTAGATTGATTTGACGACCAGACTGCGGTGTCTGCTTTATCTACGAGCATCAAGTTGCCGTTGTCGATGATGGTTAGTTTCCCGGTGGATGAATTAATGGGGGTGTCTCTGTTAGCTACCCAAACAATCGTTCTCGGCTGAATTTGGTTATACCAAATTCCGATGTAAAAATTATTGCTTGTATTGAAGAAACCCAACTCGAAGACTTGACCATTAGAGACAAGAGTTTGATTCATGGTGAGGGGTTGTGTGGGGGTGATGGTGTCAATGGCTACAGAGAGAAAAGGGTAGGAGATGAGATAGAATATGAAGATGAAGATGAAGGCAGTGCCATGGCGATTGAGGGTTTTCATTCTTTGAAAGTTACATACACCAATATAATTTTGTTTTGTGTTTACTAATTTGGGGTACTGGAGATTTTATGTTGGTTCTCATCTTAAAGAATTCATGGAAATGGTGGAATAAGTCTCCAGATGTTAATAGGGTATGTGTTACATTTTTTTAATTCTTGAATCCAGTTTGGTAAGTTGAATTTTCTTTTACAAATGATAATTGCCTGATTATCAAGAAAAAAGTAATGGAAATCATATCTTAAGTTCGTCATAGTCATTGGGTGATTGTGGAAAATAGTGAATAAGATAAAGAGTTTGATATATATTAAAGGGATAATGGGAACCTACTTTAATAAATGTTCATATTTGGTTATTGAATTATTTTTCGTGTTTTATTTACCCTTAAACTTATTCAAATGTGTATATTATACCGGTTATAATCGGTTTTACATGTTTGTCTTTAATTACATTTAAAAGAAACATTATGTGGAAATGACATTTCTCCCCCCCCCCCCCCCCCCACCACCACACACACACACACACACACACAAATAGACATTGAGTTCACATTTAATCCCTAAACTCAATTAGGGCTTCGATTCTTCATCTCACTCCTTACTCTAAAGAATTGTATCTTCTCTTAGTGATCGGAACTTCATTGTAGTGGACATCCATTACAATGGGATGTTTGTACCAAGTGCCCTAGTCTACTTTGATCCTGACGGAGAATCCGTTCGTGACGTAGAATTTAGTGGGTTTGGGTACATAGAGTTCATTGATTTCCTTGAGAGACTCACCAGAAAGAGTTGAAAATATGAGTACTTCTGCATTCTTCAAGAATCATTGACTTAGGGCATTCGTATATTGCACAACGATGGTTACAAAGAATTTTTGGATATGGCATATGCTAATGAATGTGTATGTGGACCACCTCAATGGACATATCTTTGATTGGATTGAGGTTGAGGAACCCGTAGAAACAAATGAAGATGAAGATCAATACTATAAAGAAGATGAAGATTCAGTCTTTTCATATTCATGTCTTGTTGACCAAGAAAAGTTGATGCTTCTTTTCCTTTTGCAACCAACAAAACTATAAATGACAGGTTTTTAAACATTCTTTTTCCTCCTGTACCTAGGAATGATGTACCTAGGAATGAAGATGATGAGAATGTTCTACCCTAATACCCTGTACGTGATGATGTTCATGATGACAGACAACCATGGGATAAGATTGAACCAATGTTAGGTATGTGATTTTCTAATCCTACTAAGCTTAAGCATATCTTAAGCAGCTATGCAATTGCTAATGGGTATGATCTTTGGTTTGAAAAAAAATGACTATGAAAGATTCTTAGTTAAATGTTACGAAAAGAACAAGTCACTATCTTACCTCTTTATACCTTATACCTCGGGCCTCCTGGACGGCTAAAGAGAAGACATTTCAGATCAAATCTCTAGTTAGTGAACATAACTATTGTAGGGCTTTTAAGCTTGGGTCAATAGGGACTTATAGATAGATCTGAAAACATTTTATGAGTGAAATTATAAAGAAGCCAAAATGAGTTTAAGGAAGATTAAAGCTAAAGTGTCCAATAAATTCAACATAAATTTGAGTTTGGGACACTGTAGAATTATAACAAGAAAATTAGGTAATCATTCACCTATCTCAGTCATCGTGAACACCACTGGTAATAGACCTAATGTATTGAATTTCATCATATTCATGCAGATAAAGTTTCCATACTTATAAATGGATAGATGATGTTAACAAGATTTTGTGAATATAAAGAACGTTGAAAACGAAGATCGTACGCAAAATATACACTCTTTTTAAGAAAGCTAAAATCAGTAATATAACTGATTTTCCCAGAAACAAACATCATATCGATTCGTTGGGTTAGCTATACATCTTGTTAAGCATTTTTTTAACAAGTTTTTGGACTAAGACTATACTTTTTTATTATTTGATTTCATTCTCGAAAACCATAAATATAATTATGTTAGAACTTTGAATACAATTGTAACCTAGTACCATCATTAATTCTGAAATTTCGATCATAGAAGTCAGCATGTTCTATACATCTGACAGGCAAAATCAAAAAGTTGGAACATAATCGAATTTCGGGCAGGGTTATCGAGGCAACACGTGTCACATAGAGAAAGGTTCTCACCTCCTCTCTCCATCTATACATAAGAAGCTTATCTCACACAATTTTCACCCATCCTCAATTTATATCTACCTTTCGGTTCTTTCTCTCTCTCTCTCTCTCTCTCTAACCATCGTCGATGAGAAGGTTTCGACACTCCTTAGTGTCGTGTCGCCACTGTGCACCGCCACTGCTTCCTGAAGCCGTAGCCCTAGACCAGCAGCTCATATCCGATAGTCCTCCCTTTGACCAGCAACAACTCAGGCAAGGCTTATAAGCCCTATAACTGTCGGAAACAACCACCGCCGCTAGTTGCAGTCGTCAACCACCGCCAAATTACATGAAATTCGACCAGAAGGTTCTCCTCCACTGAAAGACCCTCACTTTTGTATTTCTGAAAGACCCATACTTTCATACTTGACAATAAAGTTACTCCAAAACATGCTACTTGCATATTCATAAAAACAATATTTTACATGGACAAAGAGGTTACAAACTACTGGATACAAACCGACTATTTCAAAGTGTTATATATTACATAACTTCCCAGGATTCTATAGTTTTATACATATGGGAGTGCAAAATACAATAGTTTCAAACTATTCATAATCTTCTATCAATATATAACCATACTGATTACTTATCTCCTTCAATTGTTAAACATTGAGAGTGTAAGCGGTGACACTTAGTGAGTTCAATAATAGATACAATATAACGTTATGTCATATATATACTTCAATATGGCAGAAGCAAAGAGGAACAAGGAACAACAAGAGCATATGTGAATTATGTGTCAAATTTTTCATATCAATCACTAATTTGATTCAAATATATGTAATCAATGAGACATAACAATTTACATACTTGATATACATCAGTAAAGCTTTGGCCCAAATGGCACAGAAAACATACAATTTCTGATTTAAACATTTCGGTAGATTTCAGGCTTATAGCCCTGTCTAACCATCTGTCAATGCCATAGAATAGAAGTCATTCTCTTACGGAGACATGCTCTACATGGCCAAAGGCTACGTACCAGTACCAACGTGAATCTAAGTCCTTCCACTGATCACATGGTCATATGTATTTCTTTGCTATTAAAAATAGCGAATAAAAATAACACGGGAAAATAACCCGGAATAATAACACTGAAAAGCACATAGCACATATAACATATAACATTTAATCGTTCCTATATATTAAACTCACCTTGAAATAACCGGGGGTTAAAATAATAATTTGAGCAGCATTTCGGCTCCAAATATGACTTTATTCGTTGAAAACCGGGAGATTTATTGAAAACCGGGCTTTGCAAAGGTAGAGCTTCAAAACCAAAAAGATAAATTTTTCGGGCTTCTCGGGAACTTTGGGACGTATTTCAGGTGCTAAAATTAATATCGGGGCTTCAGGGGATGTCAAAATAATAAAAATATAAAAAATGGGGGTGAAAATGGCTAATTTCCAAAATTACTCGGGAAGGCTCGTAGCCTTCTATTTATAGGGGTGAGAGGGTTCGCATCCGAGGGCTGAAAAGGCTGCACGCGGCAGCAGATACGAGGGCCAGGTGGCTTGTGCGAGGCTCGGACACGCGAAGGGGGGCAGCTGGCGCTTCAGACTCCAGACCAAACAAGCGTCAGATGCGAGACTACACGCATCGGACGCTCGGACGCACAACGCATGCATCGGACATGAGGATCGACGACGTCGGAGACGAGGCGGACACGGGTCGGACATGCGCGGATCCAGCGACGTGGCTGAAGCTGAGCCATGCGATTTTCTCGGATTTCGTAATTAATTTTGATTTTTGTGCCCCAAACTTCTAAAATCCATAACTTTCGCATACGGGCTCCGTTTTTGATGTTCTTTATATGCACAAGTAGGTAAAATTATGCTCTACAACTTTCATTTAGACTTCGTCGGCTAATTTTGACTTTATTTTTAATATTTTTATTTTTAACAGATCGGGACTGGTAAATCCGTTAAAAATTCATAACTTCTTCATCCGACATCCGTTTTCGTCAGACTTTTTTTACCGTTGTACTACTATTGACGAGATCTTCAATTCTCGTTTAGCTTGTGTCGGCTAAAAATCACTCGATCTAAAATTCGAGTTTTTAGCTGTCTACTGCTAAGCTGAAACTTAGAAAAATCATAGCTTCCTCATACGAAGTCAGATTTTGACGTTTTTTTATTGAACTTCTCGGTTTAACGAATACTACGACTTTCATTTAGATTACTAAGGCTAACAAATAGTTTATCAAAAATTCAGTTTTTACGTCATTCGGCACTGTGTCGGTTTTGTTGCGGATCTTCGATTGGTCATAACTTCTTCGTTATAACTCGGATTTCGATGAGGTTTTCGCCTAAATGTTTCTAACGAGATTATTTACAAATTTCAATAATAAAATTTTACTTATTTCAAATTTTATATTTTCGTTAAATTTCACTATTTGGCTTTTAATCGGAATCTCATAAGACTTCCAATATTTTCTGAGTGATTCTAAACATAGTTTTACTTTATTTCTAGTAAAAACTATCCGTTAGAACTCAACACTCAATTTGACATAATATTTTATAATATTATTTACTCTTATAATTTACAATACACGATTTCAAAACGTGTATGTTACATCCACCCCCTTAACACTCGAAATTAGGTCTCACCTCAAACCTCCGCCTGAAAACCACTTGTGCAACCATTTTTTTAGCAAACAAGTGATTTTTGGAAATTTTTTGGCGAGCCTCCGGGCAAATTTTCAACGACCAAAAATACTTTTTCCAACATGTATCAACCCGATCTACGACCCTGTGAAGGCATTTTTATCCAAAAGCGAGTATGGTGAAAAGTTATAAATCGTAAGATGCGTCCCGGTTCCCATTCTGAACAACTTTTCCGACAAATTTAAATAGTTTTTCCTACTCGCTTTTGCCCGATCTATAGCCTTCAAGTATTGTTTCGTTGAAAAAGTGACGTTCGTGAAATCCCAAGTCATAGTTCGAATGTCGGTTTTAAATATGAACAAAGCAATGGTAAAGCACACAATGAATCTGAGTTCTACGGCCCCTTTTAGTATGACCCTTAAGATCATATGTTAATTAGCAATATCATTTTAATATGACTCTTGAGCATACAAGATCTTTCATAAACATGGGTGACTTAATTGTAATATTTATAATTATCTATTTTGGACCCTATCTAGAATTATCTCAAGGATAGAATAAGTAGAGTACTGATAGGAGTAGTGGAGCATTTGGTATTTTTTCAATTTGCTAGTCTACGGTGATTGCTTGGGCAAAAAGTTGTCTCTTTGGAGAGCCTTTCTGATTAGGGCAACCATTTGGGTCTTCATTGAATTTCTTATTTTGTTTATCTTCTTCATTAGTAATGTATGAAGTAATATAATCATATGCTTTCATTTGATCTGAAGAGTCTTATACTCAAGTTGTTGAATTCATTCCTATCAATTGATTCCATTTCCATTATCTTCCAACGGTTAGGATATTTGGCTTTCACCCGGGAGACTCGGGTTCGATTCTCGATAATGGAACCAATTAATATGAATTAATTCAACAACAACTTGAGTATAAGACTCTTTAGATCAAATCAGGGCCGGTCTTGATGAATTAGATATCTTCAAAGGCACATGACGAGTTTGAAAAAAAGGACTATTATCGTTATTATAAATTTTTATTTTAAATATATATATATATATATATATATATATATATATATATATATATATATATATATATATATAAAATAAAAAAATTGTGCCCTATGCAACTCCCCCCATTCAAAGCCCCCCATGGATCAAATGAAAGCCTATGATTATATTAATGAATGAAGATAAACGAAAGAAAAAATCATTGAAGCCCCAAATGGTTCTTCTTGCGCTAATCAAAATGGCTCTCTAAAGAGACAACCTTCTACCCAAATAATCACCGTAGACTAGCAAAATGCGAAATATTGGATACTCCACTACTCACATCACTACTCTATGTATGCTATCCTTGAGATAATTCTAGGTAGGGTGCAAAATAGATAATAATAAATATTAAAATTAAGTCCCCATGTTTAACCATATATTGATATAAGACTCATAACTCATTCTCTATTAGTATCTTAGATATAGCTAGTCTTTTACATTTGTTTTATAATTGAAACTGCATTATATTTTCTTATGGATATGTTTTATTTACATAAAGGTCTAGCGAAGTTTACTTAAATTTTTATAGTAAATATTAAGATATCCTTCCTCATATTGATGAAGTATTGTTATAGTTGATAGACCTTATCTTTATTGTAGATAGCGATATGATGTTGTATAAATACGAATTGTAAATCATTGGAATGAGACACCGAAATATACCAATTAACTTGGTATCATAGCACAAATATCATTAACCCTACTTCCGCCTCTTGTTTTTCCCTATACGCCATTTTTTCTCTCTTCTTCTTCTCCAAGGGAACCCATATGGCCTTCCTCTGTCTATACGTAGACGATATCTTACTCATCATCTCCTCATTCGGCTTACATCATGAGTTTATGGGTCTATTAGCAAAAGAGTTTGCCATGAAAGATCTTGGACCCCTAAACTATTTTCCTGGAATTTTGGTGTCTCGTTACAAAGATTCATTTGTTTGTCACAACAAAAATATGCCACATAAATTATGGAACGAGCATGAATGACCTCTTGTTAACCAACTTCCACACCCGTTGACAGTAAGGCCAAGTTGAGCAGCACCGATGGAACTCTTTTACCTGCCAGGGGAATACAGTATCGTCAGCTGGCAGGGGCTCTCCAATATTTGACTTTCACACGGCCAGGCATAAGCTACGCAGTTCAACAAGTTTCATATATATGTAAGCACCCCGAACATCTCATTTTAATGCTCTTAAACGAATTTTGAGGTGTATTAAAGGTACTCTTACTCACGGGTTGCATCTTCACAAATCACCTTCCAAGAAACTTTTTGTTGGATTAGTGTCTAAGTCCATAACTATTTTGGTATGTACTTGACCCGATGGTGCATGGTCCTTTTGGGTTGCCTTCACCAAAGCAACTTGATTGGAGAAATAAATAAAGAGAGAGAGGTTATTATGATTTATTAATATGTTATAAGAATAATATATTAAAGGAGAAATCATATTTGTTTAATTAATATTGGTCAATAATTAATTAAGAATTAATTTTGTGATCAAGTGTAATTAATTAAACTAGAGGGGCTGAATTGTAATTATGTGATAGTTACAAAATAAGGTAAGGATTATCTTAAATATAGGGTGAACGAATTTAAGGAGATAATGCCTTAGAATTCGACTAGGATAAGGGTTTCTAAGACTTATCTTATGGTTGCTTGGTGGGCAAGCAACTAGATAAGGATAAGGACTAAAACCCTAATCTTGACACCTATATAAACCCCCTAAGGCTCATGAATTCGTCCATGCCTTCCCAAGAAGTCCTAAGGACGAATTCCTACCTCTCTCCTCTCTCTTTATACCTTCTCCACTTGCTTATGGTGTTTGTAAGTCATTAGAGGAGTGACACTTGTGACTCTAAGCCTTCCAAAGTCAATTCAAGGAGGAATTGGGATTGTTATTACTACATAACAATCAAGGTAATATCTTAAACCTAATTATATGTTAATATTGATTTCCATATGCTAGAATTAGGGTTTATAGTCTTGGATTCAAACCATGTACAATAGAGAAACCTAGATCCAAGCGTTAGGGTTTGTATGAGCACATAGGATGTCTTATGACCAAAACCCATCAGTGGTATCAGAGCCTAGCCTGGTTTCAATTGTATTGATGCATTGTATATCTAAAAAATTCGTTTTTTGGTGTTTTGGAGGCTGGACTCGCCGAGTCCATAGCTGAACTCGCCGAGTCCAAGGTGACTCGACGAGTCAACTCGTCAGATAGAGCTTATCTCGGGATTTCTTGCTGTTTTTGCATTGGGATAGTTACCTTATCATGATAGATCAATATTAATCCGATTATATGATATATTTTACTATTTTTTTTGATCTAATTGAAGATATTTATCAATTAATAAGATAATTGTTTCCTTATAAGATAATTGATTAATTATTTTGAGTAAATTGATAAATTGTTTTGCAAGAAATCATTAAACAAATCAAATATGGATAATTATGTAATTAAATGTTAGTTTAGATTATTTGTTATTTGATCCTTGTTGTTATGAAAAGTTTCATATTTTGCCCTTTAGGTTTTATAGTTTAAATTTGAACCCAATAGTTTTGTAGTTTTGAAATTTAAATAGTTGAAACCCTAATGTTTTGAAAAAAGGTTTCAAAACTTGCCCTCAAGTTTTGGAATTTAAAAGTCGATTAAAAGTTTAATTAGGAATGTTAAATTCTAAAACTCTAGTATAGTTTTGAAAAAGTTCAAATCACACCTTATGGTTTTGTTAATTAATTAAGGTGTATAATTAAAAGAAGTTTAATAAATCCATAAAAGTTTAGGTCTACAATTTAATTGAATTAAAAGTATAATTGTTAAATTAGACCAACTAGTATTTTGAAAGTATAAAATACACCCTATACTATATATAACATTAAAAGTCTAACATTATATATATGTATGAGTAAAAGTCAGTCTTACCGTTAGTAGGCCTCATTCACGAAGCTAGTCTTGTTGGATTAGTGTCTAAGTCCATAACTATTTTGGTATGTACTTGACCCGATGGTGCATGGTCCTTTTGGGTTGCCTTCACCAAAGCAACTTGATTGGAGAAATGAATAAAGAGAGAGAGGATAATATGATTTATTAATATTGTGACATCCCCATTTTCACGGCCAAAAAAGACCGATGTTGTTTATGCTTTATAAAAATCAGAGTACTTCATTTTATAAAAATGTTGCGGAATTTGTTCCCAGAAAAACATGGTAAATACGTTATTAAAACATTTTCGAAGAAACGTATTTATTTCATTTTAAAACGTTTGGGATGTCATCGTTAATACAGAAACATAAGCATAAACAGAACTTACAATTATTTACACTAGTGATCTACATCTCTTTAAATCTCTCAGTGTAATGTCACTTCATATCAACACCTGTGATATAAATAAACTGAGTGGGTCAGGTTGGGAAACCTGGTGAGTACATAGGGTTTTCAACCCACAATAATATAATTATTATGTTTAAACAATCAAACAATCAACCCAATTACCCATCCCCATTATCTTCTTTATTCTTAAGGATCTACCCTAAGAATCAGCTATTTCTCATTCATTCATTCCTAAGGATCATCCTAAGGAAACAACATGAAGTCCATTGTTGCCAATGACACATTGGTCAAGCGCAGCTGCTAATATTGTCACTTAGGCTCAGCTGCCAGAATTAGGACATTTTCTATGAGGCGCTTCTGCCGGTATTAACCTTTAAACACTACTGTCATGGTCATAAGGCTCCCTATTAGGCGCAGCTGCCGATACTATCCTTGGAGCGCAGCTGCTAGGACGTTTACCGTAGATCTAAATCATCTACGGGTTGTGGCGCAGCTGCCAGTGCTCATCTATAGGGTACTAGGTACACTGCTGCCAATGTATACCTATAGGGCACTAGGTCCGTACTACTAATGTTCCTCTATTTCAGCTTTTATCCATCATCATTCATCTACCCATGTTTTACCCAACATATCTTGTAGATATAAAATACTTTATACAGTTTACATCATTTAAAACATGTATAAAAATCTTTCACCAGCATAGACAACAAGTATTTAGACAATATGCACACATAGCACGTAAATTTATAATAAAATACTTCATATCTATGTGTAAGATGAAAGTAACTATGCACTCACCTGATTAGGTGGTGATTCCGAACTCAGACAGCACTTCGTTATCTCAAAACAATTTTCCTCGACAAAACCTAGTATCAATACCACTAGGGTTTAGTTTTTAACGTTAACCACGACTAATTAATAGTCTAGCTATTATTACTATTATATAAGCGTTAAATAAAAATCAATATAACTCATAATAATAGCCCAAATAATTATTTTAAGGTCCTAATAATGTTACTATAATTAAATAAAATCTATATTAAATATAGTATAGGCGTAGCTCACTTACAGCGAGTTTTTATTAAAAATCGGGCTTCGCTGGAGTAGCGTTTCCAAGCCAAAAGCTTTTCTTCTCGGAGCCGTCGGGCGCTCAGGGGCTTTCTTCTCGTGCTAGGGAGGTTCCGTAGACTTGGGAGGGGTTTAGGGAGGCTAGAGAGAAGTTAGAGAGAGAAAGAGAGGCTTATGGTGTGAAGAAAATATGAGGAGTTCACCCTTGTATTTATAGGAGTTTTATAGTAAAGTAGTCTCTAAGCTTCGTCCGTAACTTTTGCATACGAGCTCCGTTTTTGTCTGTCTTTTTACCGTTGAGTTCCTATTAATGAGATCTTCAACTTTCATTTAGACCTCGTTGGTTAATTCTCATTCTATCTCGGATTTACAAAACTGTATCGAATTCGCCGCGCTCGAAAAGTAGGGACTAAGCTTCGTCCATAACTTTCGCATACGAGCTCCATTTTTGTCTGTCTTTTTACCGTTGAGTTCCTATTAATGAGATCTTCAACTCTCATTTAGACCTCGTTGGCTAATTCTCATTCTATCTCGTATTTACGAAACTGTATCGAATTCGCCGCGCTCGAAAAGTAGGGACTAAGCTTCGTCCATAACTTTCGCATACGAGCTCCATTTTTGTCTGTCTTTTTACCGTTGAGTTCCTATTAATGAGATCTTCAACTCTTATTTAGACCTCGTTGGCTAATTCTCATTCTATCTCGTATTTACGAAACTGTATCGAATTCGCCGCGCTCGAAAAGTAGGGACTAAGCTTCGTCCATAACTTTTGCATACGAGCTCTATTATCGACGTTCTTTATATCCACGCGTTGGTATTTACGAGTACTACAACTTTCATTTAGATCCCGTCGGCTAAAAATCGACCGATCTAAAATTCAGATTTCGGGTTGTGCACTGCTATGCTAAATCTTAAAAAAATCATAACTTCCTCATACGAAGTCAGATTTAGGCATTCTATTTATCGATGTTCTTAGTTTAACATATTCTACGACTTTCGTTTAGATCGCTAAGGCTAAATCTCGCTCTATCGTAAATTCACTATTTACGCTTCCCGGTATCGTGCCGGTTCCATCGCGAAACTTCAACGGGTCATAACTTTTTCGTTATAACTCGGTTTTCGGCGTTCTTTATATGTACGAAAACCTTGTAACATACTCTACAACTTGGTTAAGATTATTTATTCTAAATAATCTTTTGTCGAAAAGTCGTTTTCGACCCCTATTGCCTCTAATTTGACTAGCCCAGATTTGCGGGCGTTACAAATATGTTATAAGAATAATATATTAAAGGAGAAATCATATTTGTTTAATTAATATTGGTCAATAATTAATTAAGAATTAGTTTTGTGATCAAATGTAATTAATTAAACTAGAGGGGTTGAATTGTAATTATGTGATAGTTACAAAATAAGGTAAGGATTATCTTATATATATGGTGAACGAATTTGAGGTGATAATCACTTAGAATTTGAGTATGATAAGGATTCAAGGATTATCTTATTGGTTGCTTAATGGATAATCAACTAGATAAGGATAATGACTGAAACCCTATCTTTACACCTATATAAACACTCCTAGGGTCATGAATTCGTGTATCCCTTCCAAAGAAGTCTTAGAGAAGAATTCTAACCTCCCTCCTCTCTCTTTATACCTTCTCCACTTGCTTATGGTGTTTGTAAGCCATTAGAGGAGTGACACTTGTGACTCTCTGCTTTCCAAGGTCAATTCAAAGAGGAATTGGATTGTTATTGCTATATAACAATCAAGGTATGTTCTTAAACCTATTTACATGTGAATTCTGATTTCCATATGCTAGAATTAGGGTTCAAAGTCTTGGATTCGAAGCATGTACAATAGAGAAACCTAGATCCAAGCTTTAGGGTTTGTATGAACACATATGATGTCTTATGACCAAAACCCATCAGTGGTATCAGAGCCATGATTGGTTTCTATTGTATTGATGCTTGATATAACTGAAAAATCGTGTTTTGGCCTCACTGTTCGACTTGACTCGGCGAGTCACTCTTGGACTCGGCGAGTCAGCCCTACTTGGCGAGTTCCAGAGGGTGACTCGGCGAGTCGGTGCGTCAGACAGTGCTTATCTCGGGATTTCTTGCTGCTTTTGCATTGGGATAATTACCTTATCATGTTAGATTAATATTAATCCGATTATATGATATATTTGACTATATTTTTAATCTAATTGAAGATATTTATCAATTAATAAGATAATTGTTTCCTTATAAGATAATTGATTAATTATTTTAAGTAAATTGATAAATTATTTTGCAAGAAATCATCAAATATGGATAATTATGTGATTAAATGTTAATTTGAATTATTTGTTATTTGATCCTTGTTGTTGTGAAAAGTTTCATATTTGGCCCTTTAGGTTTTATAGTTTAAAATTTGAACCCCAAAAGTTTTGTAGTTTTGAAATTTAAATAGTTAAAACACTAATGTTTTGAAAAAGGTTTCAAAAATTGCCCTCAAGTTTTGGAATTTAAATTTTGATTAAATAGTTTAATTTTGATACATATTTAAATTCTAAACCCTAATGTGTTGAAATGTTTCAAAACTTGCCCTCAAGTTTTGGAATTTAAAAGTTGATTAAAAGTTTAATTAGAAATGTTAAATTCTAAAACTCTAGTATAGTTTTGAAAAAGTTCAAATCACACCCTTATTGTTTTATTAACTAATTAAGGAGTATAATTAAAGAGGTTTAATAAATCCATAAAAGTTTAGGTTTACAATTTAAGTGAATTAAAAGTATAATTGTTAAATTGAACCACCTAATATTTTAAAAGTATAAAAATACACCCTATACTATATATAACATTAAAGGTCTAACATTATATATATGTATGAGTAAAAGTCAGTCTTACCGTTAGTAGGCCTCATTCACGAAGCTGGTCTATAAGGGGTGTTTAAGGAAATTGCCTATAAAATGGCGATTGAATGGGTATCCACTCTTACCCACCGCACTCTTGACTAGTGGAGGGTCGTTAGCCGAACGGGTAGGATAGGACGAAACCTTCCATTATAAGTATAATGAAATATAAAAGTAACTAAATGTTTTCATAAAATTCCCAATCTTAGTTACTTAGGCAAAAGTGAATTGATGCAATTCCTTGAAATTACACTTTGTGCCCTTGCGAAGACGTTAGTGGAGCGTGTGTGGTTAACCGGCACACTAAATGGGTCTAAGCAAAGGTAGCAAAGGGTGACTCAATGTTTGTCATAGTTTGGTGGAGCGTGTGTGGTTTACCGGCACATCGAATAGGTGACTGTAACATGTGAGGGCACCATGTAAGTTTGCATGGTTATTCACACCCGCTTTGTGATCCTCGGCATCCCAGTCACAAACAAGAGGGGCATATCGAGATTTAAACATGTCATTGAAAGTTCAATGAATCTCAAAGGATCTAGGAGTTTTCATAGATTTAAAACTTAAATTTAATTTTCGTTTTTCATGGTGGAAATTAGCGAATCGTCATTCACTTACCTTCAAATATTCTGCAATTAGGGTTACGGCATCCCTCTCTCGAGTTGTAGAATATTGTGTTGGGTCCTAGCCTTGGAATTTCGTTTGGGTGGTTTACCAAGGACTCAATCAATCAACTAACTTGAATTCGTTTTCTCCCGTATTGTAGATGTCAAAGTTCGACAACTATGGTTTTCCCAAATCCCGTGGAACAAGCTTTCCACATGAAGATGATATTCTACGATTTAATCGAGGATCAAGAAATCATGCTTCACTTCCTCCTCCTCCTCCAATTATTCTCCCTAACCCACAAGATTGTAAAATTGAAAGGTTCAATATCACTCTAGCCCTTTTGGCAAGTAAACATAAAGAAGGAAAGTCGGTGTGTACACACGTCCTAGGGATGAAGTCGCGCATTGATAGACTAAGAATGATGGGATCCGTTGTTAGTGAAGAGATGGTTGTTGATTGGGTTCTTCAGTCACTTCCAAATCATGTAGTGAGTTCGTAAGAGAGTACTATATGACGAACCACAACGTGACCCTTATAGATCTCACCTATATGCTTATTGCTGCCGAATCAGCAATGGTTTGGCGCAATAGAAAAGCAAAGTTGATTGGTGAATGTACCTTCAAGACCTCTATGGATATAGACAATGGCAATGAAAGACATGCAATGATCGAAAAGTTTGATCATAAGAGAAAGGCGATGTCTGAAGTAGTTCCATGTGTTGTTCCAAAAGAGTCAATTTGCTTTTATTGCCAAGAGAAGGGGCATTGGAGACGAAGTTGCCCTAATTACCTAAGAGATCTAAGAGATGGGAGAGTCAAAGGTATGACTGCGCTTTAGGTAAAATTCCACTATCTAACTCCATTAAGTTCCTATTCATTGATTCTTAATATATGATGTAATAAGATTACATTTGAGTGTTTTGTAGGGTCGGTGAAAAGAAAGGAAGCTTGATAAGAGAGCAAGATGAATCTAATCACAAGAGATGGATCTCGATCGCATGGACTTGAAGATTAGATTTTGAGCTTAGAAAGTTATGATAGAGTTGCTAGAAATTTTCTTTTGTACATAGTTTTCAATGGATTTTGCATTGTAAGGACAAATTTTTTCCGCTGCTTTTATAAATAAAATAAATTTTGTTTGACTTATTTATTTATTTGTTTATTTCCTTACAATGAAATCGTTATGAAAATTGATGTTCGAATATTTCTACAACGAATGGATATGATTCTTAGTTATGTTATTTATGGAAATGTCAAGAATTTACCAAATAGGGAGAGTTTCTCATCGCCCAAAGTTTCAATTGGATAGAAATTTGGAATCAGACAACTTGGTTGCATGATGAATGAGAAATTCATATTTGGAAATTAGACCAATTCGTTGACAAAGTGTCAAGTGAAGGACTAGGAGATCGAGTACACAAAGTTGTGTGTTGATCAAGTTCACCATAAGAATAACAAAGATATTCGTCATGATTTACTAAAAGGCTTAGTAAATATGATTATACTTACAAGATTAAGTGTAATTCTAAATTGATTAAAGGGTTTAGATCAATAGTAGAACGAATAAGAAGAACCATATAGGCAGAAAGATAAAAGTTTCTCCATTCTAAGAAGATGGGAGAGTAGCCTTTATGCTTTATGATAGGTCTTAATGATTAAGAACAATATCTTAATTGATCCTCTAAGTGAGTCTTAGTACAATTGTATGTATAAGAAGAGGATTCAAGGATTGAAGAAATGGTTAAATCAAGAAGTCTATCATACTTCGTTCCAATAACAAGTCTTAAAGTTAAGATTGTGACAATGAGTGAAAAGTATTAAAGGTTTATAACATTCATCAAATGTGGGAAGTTGTGATGTCTTGAATAAGACAAAGGCCAACTAGTACCAATTTATGAAGTGTTTTGATAAAAGCTACACTAACTCTTGAATATTTGTTTGTCAAGAAATGGTTATTGACAAGAGAATCTTATATGTCAAGGAGTCAGTAGGAGTCTTAATGGCCTTGAAAGGTTTCAAGAACAAATCAAATAAACCTTATCGATCATCACTAGCACACGAGTTGAGGTTTACAACCTATCGTGTTGACATTATTTTGATTTTGTGCCAATCCAATCGAGTTAATTATGCATCTGAGTTCTATGAGTTCTCATTTTGAACGCATAAAAGGCAAAGCACCTTAATCAATGAAAGGTACATTGATAGAAAAGGGTGAGCTGCTTAACTACTTGGAAGACATGGTGGGCAGCTGTGCTACCATAAAGGCAAGAAATCGAGATCAAGAAAGTTCGATCCATAAGAGTTTGAATTTGTCGTAAACCTTGGTTTTGACAAATTCACATGGATAGGAACAAATACACTGTTTAAATCTAAGTGTCATAAGATTTCCTCCTTCATGAAAAAGATTGTGAGGAAATGCTTTCACTAAGACAGATTTTAAGAAGATAGTGATTGTAAAATTGCATTCTCGAATTCAATTATGGTTACGACATCCCTTTCCATAATTTGAATTGTGAGGTTCGGCAATTAGTCTTAATTGTTTAAGACACACATATGAACTATCGAAGGCAAATGTGTATAAGTTCAAGAAACATTGATGAAAGATTATCAAAGCACTAAGTATTAGAAACATGAACTTAAGAAATTCAATAAGCATTGTTTTTCTGAAACTTAAGATGTTTATGAATACATGTCGAAACTAGTGGGAGCATAAGTGTTATGTTTTATAATAATCATCAAGATAGTGGGAGCATAAAAGTTATGATTGTATGATTATTAAGGAAAGTATTGCAAGGTTAGCAATATTAATTATAGAAAACAAGAGTCATACTTTGCAAAGTCGCAATAGTTGAAGAGTTGTTTTGCTATAATTAAGGGAGAGAATATTATGCTTCATTTCAAATCTAAAGGATTAGATTGAGAAATGTTAATAAATTTAGTCAAAGGTACATAGTGTGTTCTTAAAATTTCGATTATGATTACGGCATCCCTCTTCACAATTCGAATTTTGAGAACATAGCAAATAAAACATTATGCGTCGTGTCCCATACGCTTCGGGTATAGGATCGATTGCAAATGCTTTAATGTTTGACCATTCTAAAATTTTCCAAATGTCGAGCACATTTAGAGGGAAAAAGGACTAGAATCGGTTTAGACTAAAATAATTAAACAACTATCAAAGGACAATCCAAGTTCGACGAGGATTGGTCGCTTGTGAGTAGTTGGAAGTATAATATTGGAAAATATGGAAATGTTTCCATATTGGATGGACCGTATCGACATCATTACGAATAGATAAGATTCTATTAAGAATGAGTTGTCATATGGAACATATGGAAGTGTGTCCATATTGGGAATTGAATATTGAGAAATCTATGATTAGATTAGAAACTTCTATGCAAAAGGATGTTCAAAGAATGTACTTTGAGTGAGAGACATCACGTCTATGGAATTGTCTTGTAACAATCTCCGATAGAAGATTTTGTAATATCATTGGCAATAGTCTTTGTGACTTTGGTGCAGTGACATTACGAAAGGATAAGTTAGAATCTAGCATAATCTATAAGAAGCAAGAATTTGATATTCTTTCACTTATGGAAAAGGATTTGGAGTTGTGAAATGAGAATGATTGGAAATGTGTTCAAAGTAAGAACCATAGGTAAACATTGTGTGCATGCTAGGAGCATGGGACAAGTGTTGGAATTCAAGTAAGAAGTTGATTACCCGAAACGACAAATAATGAGTAATCGATATGGTGATAAATAAAAGGAGTTTTATTTATACTCAAAGGTTTGAGGCCATATGGGATTAGTATTATTCTTGTGTTTCACATTTGCATGTTTTGACTTCCAGAATAATTGAGTTTATTAAGAATAATCGAATTATTCAAACGGGCCACAGTCGTTCATATGTTGGAAGTAGGTATGAATGAAGACTGTCGTGAATTGGTGTGTGGATTGTCTAAAAGAGTATTAGACATAAGCAAATGTTTGTTGCAACGTTCATGAGTGCTTATGAATGTGATTTGAGCATTGGATTAGACCCACGCTCACTTGGATCACTCCATGGATTGTATCACGAGTGATTGGTGAGACGATAACATCTTATATTCTTGAGACCGAGATGTGTGAGTTGTATCTTGCAAATCAGTTGCACATTGATAATATGTAAACGCACCAGTAACTTGGTGTTATAAAACATATTGTTGTGTGTGATTCGGTGCGTGAGTACAAGCAAGCATTGTATCAAAGTTTATCCGTTCCTTTTATCCAAAGTAGGATAAAAGCGATATCTTTGGGCCCCTCGATGGTTTAGTGATGACAAACGTAAATGCTCGGCCGGGCTAGGGCTAATTTGATTTGTTCAGTTAGTCTGTCGTCATAAATCAGAAATCGAGAAGTAGTACAAAGAGAATGATTTGAAATCATATCTCATATGATATCTAGAATGGAGGAATATATGATCCCTTATCTTAAGGACACGCGTATCTGATATGATCAGAGTTGACAGCGGCTTTGGAAAGCTACGATTGCAGATCAGGATCCGAAGTCATACGCAGAATAGTTGTTAGACTTATCCAAGTGGGAGACTGTTGGATTAGTGTCTAAGTCCATAACTATTTTGGTATGTACTTGACCCGATGGTGCATGGTCCTTTTGGGTTGCCTTCACCAAAGCAACTTGATTGGAGAAATGAATAAAGAGAGAGAGGATAATATGATTTATTAATATGTTATAAGAATAATATATTAAAGGAGAAATCATATTTGTTTAATTAATATTGGTCAATAATTAATTAAGAATTAGTTTTGTGATCAAATGTAATTAATTAAACTAGAGGGGTTGAATTGTAATTATGTGATAGTTACAAAATAAGGTAAGGATTATCTTATATATATGGTGAACGAATTTGAGGTGATAATCACTTAGAATTTGAGTATGATAAGGATTCAAGGATTATCTTATTGGTTGCTTAATGGATAATCAACTAGATAAGGATAATGACTGAAACCCTATCTTTACACCTATATAAACACTCCTAGGGTCATGAATTCGTGTATCCCTTCCAAAGAAGTCTTAGAGACGAATTCTAACCTCCCTCCTCTCTCTTTATACCTTCTCCACTTGCTTATGGTGTTTGTAAGCCATTAGAGGAGTGACACTTGTGACTCTCTGCTTTCCAAGGTCAATTCAAGGAGGAATTGGATTGTTATTGCTATATAACAATCAAGGTATGTTCTTAAACCTATTTACATGTGAATTCTGATTTCCATATGCTAGAATTAGGGTTCAAAGTCTTGGATTCAAAGCATGTACAATAGAGAAACCTAGATCCAAGCTTTAGGGTTTGTATGAACACATAGGATGTCTTATGACCAAAACCCATCAAGTCTATAAGGGGTGTTTAAGGAAATTGCCTATAAAATGGCGATTGAATGGGTATCCACTCTTACCCACCGCACTCTTGACTAGTGGAGGGTCGTTAGCCGAACGGGTAGGATAGGACAAAACCTTCCATTATAAGTATAATGAAGTATAAAAGTAACTAAATGTTTTCATAAAATTCCCAATCTTAGTTACTTAGGCAAAAGTGAATTGATGCAATTCCATGAAATTACACTTTGTGCCCTTGCGAAGACATTAGTGGAGCGTGTGTGGTTAACCGGCACACTAAATGGTTCTAAGCAAAGGTAGCAAAGGGTGACTCAATGTTTGTCATAGTTCGGTGGAGCGTGTGTGGTTTACCGGCACATCGAATAGGTGACTGTAACATGTGAGGGCACCATGTAAGTTTGCATGGTTATTCACACCCGCTTTGTGATCCTCGGCATCCCAGTCACAAACGAGAGGGGCATATCGAGATTTAAACATGCCATTGAAAGTTCAATGAATCTCAAAGGATCTAGGAGTTTTCATAGATTTAAAACTTAAATTTCTTTTTTGTTTTTCGTGGTGGAAATTAGTGAATCGTCATTCACTTACCTTCAAATGTTCTGCAATTAGGGTTACGGCATCCCTCTCCCGAGTTGTAGAATATTGTGTTGGGTCCTAGCCTTAGTATTTCATTTGGGTGATTTACTAAGGACTCAATCTATCAACTAACTTGAATTCGTTTTCTCCCGTTTTGTAGATGTCAAAGTTCGACAACTATGGTCTTCCCAAATCCCGTGGAACAAGCATTCCACATGAAGATGATATTCCATGATTCGATTGAGGAACAAGAAATCATGCTTCACTTCCTCCTCCTCCTATTATTCTCCCTAACCCACAAGTTTGAAGGCTTGAAAAGTTCAAGCTCACTCAAGCCCTTTTGGCAAGTAAACATAAAGAAGGAAAGTCCGTGTGTGTACACGTCCTAGGGATGAAGTCACACATTGATAGGTTAAGAATGTTGGGATCCATTGTCTGTGAGGAAATGGCTGTTGATTGGGTTCTTCAGTCACTTCCCAACTCATATAGTGAGTTCGTAAGAGAGTACTATATGATGAACTACGACGTGACCCTTATAGATCTCACCTATATGCTTATTGCTGCTGAATCAGCAATGATTTGGCGCAATAGAAAAGCAAAGTTGATTGGTGAATCTGCCTTCGAGACCTCTATGGATATAGACAATGGCAACGAAAGACATGCTATGATCGAAAAGGTTGATCATAAGAGAAAGGCGATGTCTGAAGTGGTTCCATGTGTTGTTCCAAAAGAGTCGATTTGCTTTTATTGCCAAGAGAAGGGGCATTGGAGTCGAAGCTGCCCTATTTACCTAAGAGATCTAAGAGATGGGAGAGTCGAAACGTATGGCTCTGCTTTAGGTAAAATCCATTGACTAACTCTTTTAAGCTTCATTCTAGATTCTGAATACATAATGTGATAAGATTACAATTGATGCTTTGTAGGATCGAAGAAAAGAAAGGAAGCTTAAGGGAAGAAGTGAGCAAAATCTAACCGTGAAGGAATGGATTTCGATCGCGTTTCTCGAAGATTAGATTCTTGAGCTACTACTTAGAGTTAAAATTAGATTGCTAAGAAAGATGTATTAGCATAAGTTTTTCAAGGAGTTGCATTGTAAGGACAAAATTTTTCCGCAATAAAATAAATTTTGACTTTAAATTTTATTTATTTATCCTTACAATGGCGTGTATGAAAAAAATTGATGTTAAAATGTTTCTATTATTAGCAATAATGAATTTGGTTCTTATTATGTTATTTATGGAAAGTCAAGAATTTACCAAATAGGGAGAGTTTCTCATCGCCCAAGTTTCAATTGGACAGAAACTTGGAATCATGCAACTTGGTTGCACGATGAATGAGAAATTTCATATTTGGAAATTAGACTAATTCATTGACAAAGTGTCAAGTGAAGGAGATCGAGCACACAAAGTTGCGTGTTGGTCAAGTCCACCATAAGAGTAACAATGATATTCGTCATGATTTACTAAAGGTTTAGTAAATATGATTATACTTATAAGATTAAGTGTAATTCTGAATTGATTGAAAAGGTTTAAATCAATAGTAGAACGAATAACAAGAATCAAGTAGGCAGAAAGATAAAAGTTTCTCCATTCTAAGAAGAAGGGAGAGTACCTTTTATGCTTTATGATAGGTCTTAATGATTAAGAACCATATTTCAATTGATCCTCTAAGTACAATTGTATGTTTAAGAAGAGGAATCAAGAATTGAAGAAATGGTTAAATCAAAAAGTCAATCATAATTCGTTCCAAAACAAGTCTTAAAGTTAAGGTTGTGACATTGAGTGAAAAAGTATTAAGAAGGTTTATAACATTCATTAAATGTGGTAAGTTGTGATGTCTTGGATAAGACAAAGACCAACTAGGACCAATTTATGAAGTGTATTGATAAAAGCTACACTAACTCTTGAATATTTGTTTGTCAAGAAATGGTTAATGACAAGAGAATCTTATATGTCAAGGAGTCAGTAGGAGTCTTAATGGTCTTGAAAGGTTTCAAGAACAAATCAAATAAACCTTATCGATCATCACTAGCACACGAGTTAAGGTTTACAACCTATCGTGATGACATTATTTTGATTCTATGTCAATCCAATCGAGTTAATTATGCATGAGAGTTCTATGAGTTCTCATTTTGAACGCATAAAAGGCAAAGCACCTTAATCAATGAAAGGTACATTGATAGGAAAGGGTGAGCTGCTTAACTACTTGGAAGACATGGTGGGCAGCTGTGCTAACATAAAGGCAAGAAATCAAGATTAAGAAAGTTCGGTCAATATGAGTTTGAATTTGTCGTAAACTTTGGTTTTAACAAATTCACATGGATAGGAACACATACACCGCTCAAATCTAAGTGTCATAAGATTTCCTCCTTCATGAAAATGATTGTGAGGAAATGCTTTCACTAAGAAGGATTTTAAGAAGATAGTGATTGTAAAATTGCATTCTCAAATTCAATTATGGTTACAGTATCCCTTTCCATAATTTGAATTGTGAGGTTTGGCAATTAGTCTTAAGTGTAGAAACACATATGAACTATCGAAGGCAAAGGTGTATAAGTTCAAGAAGCCTTGATAAAAGATTATCAAAGCACTAAGTATTAGAACATGGACTTAAGAAATTCAATAGGTATTGTTTTTCTGAAAGTTAAGATGTTTATGAATACATGTCAAAGCTAGTGGGAGCATAAGTGTTATGTTTTATAATAATCATCATGATAGTGGGAGCATAAATGTTATGATTGTATGATTATTAAGGCACGTATTGCAAAGTTGGCAATATTAATTATAGAAATAAGAGTCATACTTTGCAAAGTTGTAAGAGTTGAAAGGTTGTTTTGCTATAATTAAGGGAGAGAATATTATGCTTCATTTCAAATCTAAAGGCTTAGGTTGTGGAATGTTAATAGATTTAGTCAAAGGTATATAGTGTGTTCTTAAAATTTTGATTATGATTACGGCATTCCTCTTCACAATTCGAATTTTGAGAACATAGCAAATAAAACATTATGCGTCGTGTCCCATACGCTTCGGGTATAGAATCGATTGCAAATGTTTTAATGTTTGACCATTCTAAAATTTTCCAAATGTCTAGCGCATTTAGAGGGAAAAGGGACTAGAATTGGTTTTGACTAAAATAATTAAACAACTATCAAAGGACAATCCAAAGTTCGACGAGGATTGGTCGCTTGTGAGTAGTTGGAAGTATAGTATTGGAGGATATGGAAATGTTCTCATATTGGATGGACCATATCGACATCATTACGAATAGATAAGATTCTATTAAGAATGAGTTGTCATATGGAAAATATGGAAGCGTGTCCATATTGGGAATTGAATATTAAAAAATCTATGACTAGATTAGAAACTTTTATGCAAAAGGATGTTCAAAGAAATGTACTTTGAGAGAGAGACATCATATCTAAGGAATTGTCTTGTAACAATCTCCGATAGAAGACTTTGTAATATCATTGGCAATAGTCTTTGTGACTTTGGTGCAGTGACATTACGAAAGGTTCGTTGCGTAAAGTGTTAGAATCTAGCATATTCTATAAGTAGCAAGAATTTGATATTCTTACACTTATGAAAAAGGATTTGGAGTTGTAAAATGAGAATGATTGGAAATGTGTTCAATTTGTCTATTCACAAAAGTAAGAACCATAGGTAAACATTGTGTGCATGCTAGGAGCATGAGACAAGTGTTGGAATTCAAGTAAGAAGTTGATTACCCGAAACGACAAATAATGAGTAATCGATATGGTGATAAATAAAAGGAGTTTTATTTATACTCAAAGGTTTGAGGCCATATGGGATTAGTATTATTCTTGTGTTTCACATTTGCATGTTTTGACTTCCAGAATAATTGAGTTTATTAAGAATAATCGAATTATTCGAACAGGCCACAGTCATTCATATGTTGGAAGTAGATATGAATGAAGATTGTCATGAATTGGTGTGTAGAATGTCTAAAGAGCATTAGACATAAGCAAATGTTTGCTGCAACGTTCATGAGTGCTTATAAATATGATTTGAGCATTGGATTAAACCCACGCTCACTTGGATCACTCCATGAATTGTATCACGAGTAATTAGTGAGACGATAACATCTTATATTCTTGAAACCGAGATGTGTGAGTTGTATCTTGAGAATCGGTTGCACATTGATAATATGTAAACACACTAGTAACTTGGTGTTATAAAACATATTGTTGTGTGTGATTTGGTTAGTGAGTGCAAGCGAGCATTGTATCAAAGTTTATCCATTCCTTTTATTCAAAGTATAATAAAAGCGATATCTTTGGGCCTCTCGATGGTTTAGTGATGACAAACGTAAATGCTCGGCCGGGCTAGGGCTAATTTGATTTGTTCAATTAGTCAGTCGTCATAAATCGTAAATCAAGATATAGTACAAAGAGAATGATTTGAAATCATATCTCATATGATATCTAGAATGGAGGAATATATGATCCCTTATCTAAGGACACGCGTATTTGATATAATCAGAGTTGACAACGGCTTTGCAAAGCTACGATTGCAGATCGGGATCCGAAGTCATACGCAGAATAGTTGTTAGACTTATCCAAGTGGGAGACTGTTGGATTAGTGTCTAAGTCCATAACTATTTTGGTATGTACTTGACCCGATGGTGCATGGTCCTTTTGGGTTGCCTTCACCAAAACAACTTGATTGGAGAAATAAATAAAGAGAGAGAGGTTATTATGATTTATTAATATGTTATAAGAATAATATATTAAAGGAGAAATCATATTTGTTTAATTAATATTGGTCAATAATTAATTAAGAATTAATTTTGTGATCAAGTGTAATTAATTAAACTAGAGGGGCTGAATTGTAATTATGTGATAGTTACAAAATAAGGTAAGGATTATCTTAAATATAAGGTGAACGAATTTAAGGAGATAATGCCTTAGAATTCGACTAGGATAAGGGTTTCTAAGACTTATCTTATGGTTGCTTGGTGGGCAAGCAACTAGATAAGGATAAGGACTAAAACCCTAATCTTGACACCTATATAAACCCCCTAAGGCTCATGAATCCGTCCATGCCTTCCCAAGAAGTCCTAAGGACGAATTCCTACCTCTCTCCTCTCTCTTTATACCTTCTCCACTTGCTTATGGTGTTTGTAAGCCATTAGAGGAGTGACACTTGTGACTCTAAGCCTTCCAAAGTCAATTCAAGGAGGAATTGAGATTGTTATTACTACATAACAATCAAGGTAATATCTTAAACCTAATTATATGTTAATATTGATTTCCATATGCTAGAATTAGGGTTTATAGTCTTGGATTCAAACCATGTACAATAGAGAAACCTAGATTCAAGCATTAGGGTTTGTATGAGCACATAGGATGTCTTATGACCAAAACCCATCACTTGTTACCTATACTGATGTTGATGCTGATTGGGCAGGTTGCCCGGACACAAGACGCTCAACTTCTGGTTACTTTGTCTACTTGGACGATAACCTAATATCTTGGTCCTCTAAGCGTCAACCAACACTCTCCCAATCTAATGCTGAAGCAGAATACCGGGGAGTTGCAAATGTTGTTTTCGAAACATTTTGGATCAGAAATTTGATGTTGGAGCTTCATGTCCCTCCAACTAAAGCCACGCTAGTCTACTGTGACAACTTTAGCGCTGTTTACTTATTCTGCAACCCAGTTCAACATCAACGTACCAAGCACATCAGCTCGACATTCATTTTGTTCAGGAAAAGGTTGCTCGGGGTCAAGTCCTGTGTATTCCACATTCCTTCTCGCTATCAAATTGCGGATATCTTCACGAAGGGTCTACCTTTCATTCACTTTGACGATTTCAAAAACAGTATCAACGTTCACCATCCTCCCGATTCGATTGCGGGGGTATATTAACCGAATATATCCTTCCTCATATTGAGGAAGTATTGTTATAGTTGTATAGATCTTATCTTTATTGTAGATAGCGATAGGATGTTCTATACATACGAATTGTAAATCATTGGAATGAGACACGGAAATATACCAATTAACAGCAAAAAATTTGGGTAATCTTTTGAAGAAATTGGATGTTACACACATGATGAAATTATTTATATTCAAACTCTTTTCCTCGAGTAGTTTTGAAAGTTGACAAGTACTCTTTTATTTCCAATTGTCAATCATTCAAAGTGTTCATGGATTTTGAAATATTAATCTAAATTGGAATGTCACAAGACGTCATGAAGATAATGAAAACGTGTATAAAGCTTTCGACTGAAAAATTATTTCAGAATCACTTTAATCAATAAATGCATAAAGGTAATGTTACGTGATGATAAGTTCATTATGTGTCTTGGTGTCAAAAAAATGTTAATTAGAATATATTTTTTCAAGGAAAAGTGTTTGAATTTGGTCTAAAATTTTGATTTTACTTCAAATAAGCTGAAATGTCCATCTCACAAGAACAAACCGTTGTATGATAATATAACGAATCCAACCCAACAGGTTAGCTGTTGTTATAATTGTAATAAAAGAATTAATAAAGCAAAATTCATTAAGATATCTGTCCTATATGGTAGCTAGTTGCTAGTTTCCCTATCTACCATGCAATATTGATACTGTAATTTCGTTTATGGTCATGAAATCATCTTGTTGGCTTGAAGATTCTGTCTCGGTATTTCTTCTTCTAATAAAGAATCCAGGATATTTTGGTAGCGTTATTTGTACAGTTTCACTGCACAATAACAATAACACCTTTGACATATTTGGTCTGTCTTCCACGTGTTCTTGAACACATAACAGTCCAATTTGTATGCATCTCAATACTTCATTCTCTGAAAATTTGGCCCCGATAGATTTGTCTACTAGTTCTAAAGCCTTGCCTTCTTTCCATAAAGTCCAGGTCTAAAAACATTGTCTTTGTTACACATAGGATATATAATTGAATATATATGATTGAAATAAAATGAACAAAATAATGTAATGAGTCATTACATTATATAATTTGTGTGGAAGGAATGGATTATTTTGTTGGTTAATCAATGAATGTTCAATTTCATTTTTACTTGCAAACAAACATGCCAACATATTGCTATATATAAAATGTTATCGTAATACTTACTTCTCCAAGGAGGTTATGTTGGCTACTCGAGTAAGATGATCCTGTGTTCCTTTTACCACTTACTATCTCGAGAACCAAAACCCCAAAACTAAAAACATCCGATTTTGTTGAGAAATGTCCATCCATTGCATATTCAGGAGACATGTAACCACTACATCACATTTTAGAAAAAATATAAGTCTAAAAATTGCGACATTGTTTTTGCATAAAGTACATTGATACTTACTATGTTCCAACCACTTTCTTTGTTTTCGCATCGGTTTGATCACTTCCAAAAATCCGTGCCATACCAAAATCAGATATCTTTGGGTTCATATCTTTATCGAGCAAAATATTACTAGCCTTTAGATCTCGATGAATGATTTTAAATCTTGAATCTTGATGAAGATAAAGAAGCCCTCGAGCAATCCCACACATGATCTCAAGTCTGCTTTTCCAATTGAGTGTCATGTTTTTCTCTTTCTCTATAACAATTCCAAAGAACAAGTTAGGTTTGAGTAAGAAACTTTGTATCAAATGGAAAAAATAAAGCTTGGGAAAACATACCAAAAATGAACATATCAAGACTTTTATTTTCCATGAATTCATAAATTAATAACTTCTCTTCGGCCTCAATGCAACAACCTAATACCCGAACAAGGTTTCGATGTTGCAATTTCGCGATTAGTCGGACCTCGTTTTTTAGTTCCTCAATCCCTTGATCAGAAATTCTTGAGAGCCTTTTTATCGCTACAACTTCACCTTCCATTAATTTACCCTATATTTATAATGTATACACTCATGATAACAACTTACTTATATTTCTTAAATGATAACGCCAAAATATGTATTATGAAACTTATAAAATAGAACATATCCGTTACCCTTAATAACAATCGACTGACATATCTTTACCATAACATAATAGTAACATAAGTACATTTATTTACTCATAATAGCAATGCACTTAGTTTTTTTTACCAATCAAAATAATCTTTAGTCTAACACTTGTAAGTATTTTGTAACTTTTATGTTACATGTATGTTGCTATTATTGCTATTGTGATTTAAGAATGTAATTACATTGCTATCATGAGTAAAAGAAAAGTATGTTGCTTTTTTTTAATGTTGGCATATTTTAAATGTTAATACGTTGCAAATACTTTACCTTGTAAACACACCCGAACCCACCTTGTCCGAGTTTGTTTGCGTTTGAGAAGTTGTTTGTGGCTATAACAAGCGTCGAGAAATCAAACAGAGGTAATTCTAGTTCATCCATCTCTCTTTTATTTGGCACAACACTCCCATCATTTAATAAGAAATCTTCGGCTCTTTCTCGTGGACCTAATTTGTATCATAATTAAATATATCAATCACATATGTTAGAAAACAAGGGTAACGAATGTTACAAACCCCATGTTCTTAAGATTAATACAACTTATCGAAAGTTAATTATGTTTATACTAAATAGTTTGATGACACAAAATACTCCAACAAATCAGGACCACAAACTTTTTTAACCTTAGGGGTTAATGTGAGTATGAATTATTTTCTATGTTACTTTAATTATACTGGTTTTAGACTTATAAACTAAGGTGTTTGACTCTTCAAATTGAAAATTACCTTTTGTCTTTGCCTCTGCTTTCTTCGACAATTGTATCTTCTTCTTCCGCAAGTAAAAGAGTATCAATAGAAATGTTAGCAACGCAAAAGCACCGATGCTAATGGCGACAGGTTTGACAACTTTGTTGTCATTATTGGAGCCATTTTGAGACCTTTTAATCATCGGTGATTTGTCTGTAGTGAATAAGTTCATACTTTTAATAATCGGTGATTTGAAATGGGTTTCAAAATCAGGTTTATATGGGTGTGAGATGAGTCAAATTAATTTTGAATAATAAAAGATTACAAACTATCATTAAGGTAAAAATGGTCATTTCATGTATGCGTATGCGTAGGACAAATATCCTGAAAATATACCGATCGAATGAAAAAAAAATGCAAATTACCAAATAAATATCTACCACTAATAAGAAATATGTTCAATTATATGCCACAATTATCGTTTAATAAACCGAAAATCTCAATCAATCTTTGAAAATTAGGATACATCTTTCAAAGATTTTCAAATTTTCCTATCGCAAATTTTTACTACAAATTTGTTAATGTTTGTTCATGGAAAAGGTTGACGAACTTCGATAATCAATAATACCCCTTTTTTCTACAATATTGAAAATTCAACTTTATAATGCTGTTTAGATGTTTAATTAATCATTTTCATTTCACATATTATTAAATAAAAGGTTTGATCGAATGCCAAGTGAAGGGTAAGAATCTGTGCATTGTAACTTGTACGATACAAGTTTATATTGCACGAATCTTCACCTTCGACATTCTGGAGTTAGAAACATACCCAAGTCAGAGGCTGCAACTCTAAGGTAAAGATCTTGTCCACCACCTTCAAAATCTGCATACTTCCTCATATCGATCAGATCCACTTCCCAAATCACACAACCCGACCCGCCTTCAGTGATATTCATATTAGCATAAGCCACACAAGAGCAACTCCTCTTGCAAATCACACCACACTCGCTCAGATTCATCGTCTGATTAACAATAGCCTTCGAACTCTCCGGCAATTTCATGTGCTCCAATAGCAGAAATCCATCCGACCCACAATCCAATTCGGAGCTCCGAACACATCCGTCAGACCCATCTCGTAGATCCCATGCTTGTTTGTTTTCCGGCCGGAATCCTGTCATACAATTGCAGACCGGTGCAGTGGTTGCATCGCAAACGCCGAACGGACCACATTCACTAAAGTGATCGCATAATTCACCGGGAAAAGCCCAGAATACATTCCAAGTTTTTGTTGTTTCTGCCCAAACAAGTCTTTCACTTATACCAGAAGAAGTTATAACGACTCGCGAATAAACAGAACTATTGGGTATTTCAAATGAATAAACAATCTCCTCGGAATTCTCCTGAAATTCAAAACGCAAAATACTCACCCCATTCATCTCCGGTGTACCGCTGAAAGTTCTCCCGTTCCACGGCCCAGTCCGCCAAATTATAGTTTCCTTGTTAGTTGCCAAAATTTCCGGGAACCCACTGATATTCAGTTTAAAAGAGTAATCACCGGTCGCCGGATTTTCGTTCGTCTTCCACGACTTCAGAAACCGATTAATTCCAGATTTCCTGTCCCACCCCAGTTTCATCTCCGGCAATAGAGTATCAGTCGGATAATCAAAGCTTTGCCAAATGTAATTCTCCGGGTTCTCATCATTTTCCGGACGAAGCACAAAGTTACCGTTGTCCAAAAGCTGCGCCACCGTCTTCACCACCGGTGTGGATTGATTTGACGACCAGACGATGGTTCCCGCTTGATCTACCAGCACCATGTTGCCGTTGTCGACGATGGTTAGGTTCCCGGAGGATGAATTAATGGGGGTATCTCTGTTAGCTACCCAAACATATGTTATCGGTTGTATTTGTTTATACCAAATTCCTATATACAAATTATTGCTTGTGTTGAAGAAACCCAGCTCGAAAACTTCACCATTAGAGACTAGAGTTTGATTGATGGTGAGGGGTTGTGTGGGTGTGATGGTGTCAATGGCTACACAGAGAAAAGGGTAGAATAGAAAGAATGTGAAGATGAAGGTGCTGACATGGCTATGGAGGGTTTTCATTATCTGAAAGTTACAAAGATCAATTGAATTTTTGTTTTTGTCTTTATTGATTTGGGGTATTGAAGATTTTAAGTTGGCTCTCATCTTTAAAGAATTCGTGGAAATGGTGGAACAAACATAAGATGTCGGTGTTATATTTTCTTATAAAAAAAAATTGAGTACTTTGACCAGTTAAAGATTGTTTTAAAAATGATGAATCAGAAATACTATTGATCAAGATATAAGTCATGTGAATCACATCATATTTCGTCAAATTTAAAGGTCGTCAAGGAAAAGTATGATTAAGAATTTAAGATAACAACTTGATTATACTACAGGGTTAATTAATTACTTGATAGAAATAAACTATGATTTAAGTATATATTTAGTTACTTTACTGTTTGTTATACACGATTCACAACATTAAACCCCAAACCCCATATTATTGTTAAAAACATATCATTTGGTCTAGATATTGTAATTTAATGTTTCTTTGGCATCTATGTATCTAAAGGTGTACTCTACTTGATATTAGGAACTTATATAAAATGTTTCACTAGTCTAACTTGGATCATTTCTTACTTAGAATTGAACAAACCGTAAATTGAAGCAATGTCTTCTTCTTAAAATTGAATATCCATGTGATTATGGTTTACCCTCTCTCTTCTTCTTCTTCTTTTTTTTTTCGTTTTTCAAGAGTTTGAGGGAAAAAATGTTTTTCTTGGGAATGACCTATGAAACTTAAAAATAGGTGGTATCATGATAACCTAGTTGATCTCAATAAGAAGTTTAAGGCGTAGAAGAGATAACAAATTGGAGGAGGTAATTTTAAAGGGAAGATTATTTCATTGGAAGATGAACTAACATTTACAAGATGAATAAGCATTGAAAAGCTTTGGGTAACAGGATTGCATAAAATGGTAATAGAATTGCATAAAATGGAAGTACAAAAGTGTAATGCATAAAATGGTAATAGAATTGCATAAAATGGAAGTACAAAGGTGTAATGGTTGTGTTGTTTGTTATGTATGTAGTTAAGATAGTTTCTTGAATATTTGTATTGAACTTTTTTGTATAGTTGAAAGTGGAAAATTGAAATATTGATAGTTTGTAATGTTGACATTTTAGTCGTTGGCAGTAATAAGTAGTGTTTTAAAAATCGTTTAGGCAGCCGATTAATGGGCGCCAAGACGTTTGACACTCTTCATGACTGTCTACTAATAATGGTAATCGGTTGTATTAGATAGGCTCGGTCATTAATCAAGCTAGGTGGTTAAAATTTGTCAAAAAGTCAAAATTATCAAAATAGTCAAAATAAATCAATAATAACTGAACAAGAAAATTAAAGATAAAAAATATTTGCATAGTAAACTAAATGCCTTTCTTTGAGACTCACATATCTCTATCTCTCATCACAGTCACTTTTGTTTCTTCATCTCTCATCATTCCAACGTTAACCTTCACAATGACATTGGTCATTAGGTCTCTTTTTTATCTCTAACTCTGATTCTCACAGTCTCTTCTTTTCTTTCTATTTCTCTTTCGTTTGTACTTGAAGTAATATATGTACATGAGTACTGAATTATACATTGCACCTGTCTTTTTATCTCTGGTTTCTCACACATATCTTTCTAACTGTGATATAATAATCTTCAATACGGTTATTTTTGCAAAACATCGAAATTAACCAAAATTTTATAAAACACGAAGATGGTGTTTGACTTTCCACATTATGATAATCTTGATTTCTATGTACCTGAGCTTAAAATTAATCAAACTTTATTATTTCTTTTAACTTTTATCTATATATATAATCTTTGATGTAAATCTAAACGTAAAATGAATCATACTTTGATATTTGATAATATTTATTCTTAAAAAAATCGTTCATAATTTAGGATCCTCAATTTATCCTCGTCTAGGTTGATCAATCATTTGACTCGTGTCAACCGTCTATCTATTTTTACAACTTTAACCGTTGGTAGTAAAACATCATTTCCCGTGATGTTTAATGGAAACATACACTACAAGAATAATAGGCAATAACAACGACACCTTTAGCAGTGACAGACACTTTTAGCGGCGACATCAAACAAACGCGTTTTTGTCGCCGCTAAAAGTGTCCATTGCCGCTAAAGGTGTCGCCGCTAAAAGCTTATGTTGGCGATCCGCGACATTTCAACCCTAACCATCGATTTAGGCGATGATCCAACGACTAGGAGGACGTAGAAAACCCCGCGTTATTTTCCCTCCGGTGTGTCACCGCTATTGTCTATTCTGGCGATCTGCGTCATTTCAACCCCAACCGTCAATTTAAGCGATGATCCAACGATGTAGAAACCCCGGATTGTTTTCCCTCCGATGTGTCACCGCTAAAGGCTGCCCGTCGCCGCTAAAGAGCGTCGATAATAAAATTTGTTTCGTCTTCACTTTCTTCCCTGATCCACTTCTGTGTTTTCCCTTCTTCTCTCTTCTCTTTGCTCACCACCTTCGACCCCATCGGAATTTCACCAAAATCTTCGATATTTCACCTCTCTTCCTCTCCATTTCCCCCCTTTTTCTTTTCCTTTTCTCTTCTCCCTACTAAATTTGTGTTGGTTGTCGGAATTTTGAGACCCCCCACCATTCTCGCCGGAGTATACCGCCACCACCACTGTTCATGACGAAATTTTGATATTTTAGATGTGTATTTGTAGTTGTATTTTGTGTTTGTAGATGTGGATTTGTATTTGTATTTGCATTTGTATGTATAGGTGTATATTGAGTGTATTTTATGTATGTATATGTGTTTTTGTATGCTCATTTATATGTATATGCATGTAAATTCTGTATGTGTATGTGTTTTTGTATGTATATTTGTATTTTGTATGTGTATTATGTATGTATGTGGATTTGTATGTATACAAATACATACAAATAGCGGCGACACCTTTAGTGGCGACACATAATATTAGCAGCGACACGCGTTTAACGGCGACAGAAGGCAATAGCGACGACCAGTGGAGCATTAGTGACGAACCAACAACATCGTCCCTTTAGCAGCGACGTGTCGCCGCTAATACCTTTAGCGGCGACATTTTCGACCTTCAACGGCGACGCCCGTCACCGGTAATACTCTAATTTCTTGTAGTGATATGAAATTTATTTGATGGACATTTGCATGAAAATCGATAATAAACAAGAGAAACAAGTCCCGCTTCCATTTAATATGCACCAAAGTTGTCCCAAACATAAACATAAACGAAATATATATATCATGTTTGTACAAAAGCTGTGTCCATATGTGTCAAAAGTTGTACAATTACAAAATTTGTGCTATAACAAAAGACTACTAGTTTGTCTTGACCAATTATTTACATTATTCTTAAGAGAAAGATAACACCATTCTCAGCACCATGGCTACCCTCTAAACCTTATAAAATTCATTAGTTTTTTATGAAGTTTGCTTCCTTTCCCTCGTTGAAAGCTAGCAGTAAGAATTTCACATAGAACTTAGCCAAAATTCTAGTGCCTCCTTTCGACTACTACAATTAATCATTGAACCCGAGTATAGAAATCTCATTACATGACATTGTAGTCTTCGAATGCTCGTTAAATGCAAAATCATTTAATCATTTCGGGATAACCATGAATAATTCTTTAATTGGTATAATTGGTATAAGAAATGTTTCTAGATGTTTACTAGTTTTTAAAATAATAAAATATAATCAAACAAACTGATTACCAAATCAACAACCTTCATAATTTCAAATACATCTTACGTTATATTCTACATTATATTACAAATTGATTATTTAATCAATTAATACAATTAATATAATATAGTCGCTTTCAAAAGGAAGAAAATCTAATATCTATATCAATTTATATTTATACTGGTTTATAACCCGTGGTAATCACGGTTACAAAACTAATTAAACTTTCATAGTGAAATTCAAAATTGTTAATCAATTATTTTAAATAAATTATTAATTAAAGATATTTTTTTAATTATATAAAATTATAATCGTTAATTTAAATAAATACGTAAATTATATCACCTTATAATTTGTATTAATTTTATTTTATTTATAATGTTATCTTTCCTAATAAATAAAGAACTTTTTACCACATGTCACTCTCATTGATTTGGCCACATATCATTTTGTGGTTATTTTCAATTAATTTTTTTTCCACATGACATTTTGTGGTTTTTTTCATTTTATTAATTTCCACATAATATTTAAATGTAATAATTATAATAAATGTAATAATAAATGCATATCAATTTCATTAATTGACTTCCTTCTAATTTCAAATTTTCTAAATTAAAGTTTCATTAGTTTCCTTTGTTTATTTATCTAAATTATTTGTTTAATTTAAAGAAAAACAAATAATTTAATTTTAATAATTCAATATTTTTCTTATAAATTCAAACTTCTCAAATGTTTAGAATTTCATATTTTTTTTCTTTAAAATGAACCCATGTAATACATGGGTCTTACACCTAGTTAATTTAATATAATTAAAGTGGTAAATTTAAATTTTGAAATTTAAAATATAGAATTGATAGGTTGACAAGTGACATACATTAATTAGAAGACTAATAGGGTGACACATGACAAAAAAAGAATAAAGTATGTATTAATTAGGAGACTTAATATGATGACACATGTCAAAAGGAGATTAAAACTATTCTTTTTTTTTTATATAATAGGGATGTATTTGTATATCTATATCTATATATTTTTGTTTTTATAATTTCTATGATAAAATTTATTCAAAAATCATTTTGATTCAAAATAAACCATCAAAATATACCATCCTTTTAAACTGGCACATAAGTTCAACTTATTCCATTATGTATTTGTTAATAGAAATACTTTTACAGAATTCAACTGTAATTGTTAATAGAAATATTTTATATAGCACTTCACTATTTTTTATAGTTTTTCATACTAATTTATTTCTTTCATATAACTTTAAATTTGAAAAGTCTAACGTTATGAAATGGTTTTTTACTTAAAGTCTTGAAGTGACAATTTTAACACATTATAGAAATAATGGGTAGATAGGTGTTTAGTATTTTCAATAAGTCAAGTTGATTTATCAAAAAATAGATTGTTATTATAGTAATTTTGTTTTCAAAACCTATTTAATATAACAATTATTTATATAAATATATATATATATATATATATATATATATATATATATATATATATATAGATCTAACATAATTCATTTTGATAGTACAAACGTTAATTTTAATTAATATACAATAGTTACTCTACAATTTAATACTCGATAAATTAATAACATCGATAAAATTAATAATTTGTTCGGTTCCAACTTGAAACCAATACAAAATTGGACCCCCAATCGATAACATAATAAAATAATAATTTTTTGAAATCCCGATATAAATATATTGGTCCAAACGAAACTACAATTTAATAATTACTAGAATATTCCAAAATTCTAGAACTGTCTAGTAAAAATGAATCTATAGTCACTTGTTTTTTTTTGTGAACTTCAAATTTATATTGAGTTCATCTTTAAATCTCCCAATTGCACTTAAGATTTGAGGCACTGTATTCTCGATTTCTCTATGATTAACTCTCCTGTTATATTCACACGCTCTTGATGTTGGAGAAACCATTCATAAACAACTTTCTTCATGTCCGGATATATGGCTGCTTTGTGAAGCTTGAAAGATCCATCTTTGTTAAAGTTAGCTGATAAGAACTCCGATGATCTCTTAAGAGTGTTTGATATTGTTCATTGACTAACTTTCAAATCGAAAGTTTTGTCAACCCACTTCACCAAATCTTGTTGAGTGTATCCTTGGTGATCTCTCTGAACCTCGCATAATAGTTTTCATTGTTGATTGGTCATCGTTGATTTTTTAACACATTTTAGTTTAGAAGCCATAGTTGATGTGATTTTAAAATTTATCATTAGACATTTTATAGTGATCAATTGAGATCTATGTACATTGAACTTGACAACTTCGTTAATGTGTGAATGTACATGAGAATTTTGAAGGTCCTTGTTTCTGTTTTATTCAAATAGGTAGAGTGAATGGACATGGAAATTTTGAAGGTCGATGTATTAATCTGAGAGTTGCTCATGAATATAAGTCAACTCTTTAAATTAATAATTTATTAATTTATCGTATGATAATATCTTGTTAAATTAATAAAATATCTCAGTCCCAACATTATTAATTTATAGAGGTTTTATTGTAACTAAACAACATTTTTTTAGTCAATAAACTGTTATTATGAATTTGTTAGTTGATAGATTGATAGACTATTCTTATAATTGGTTTGTTATTAAAAATAAACAAATTAGTATTAGTCGAGTATCATGGATGTTAAATCTGATTTTGTCTATTCCTATGTAATTAAATGTTAGCTCTTTGTTTATCTTTTCTAATAAAACTATCCAACAGTTCAAAAAAAAGTAATTATGCATAGTTGTTATATATATATATATATATATATATATATATATATATATATATATATATATATATATATATATATATATATATATATATATACTTCAAACATAATATTGGGTATTATTTGTTTTAATGACGAGTTACATTAATTTTGTATATTTTGGTGTGCGGTAAAATATTAAAGTATTTTGGTCATGAACGTCTTTTTTAAGGGTTAATGATCTAAGAGGGGAAAAAATTTTGGAATTTATCCACATTTAGGTAAACATGTTTTTTCGTATATATTTGACCATTAAACTTGTTTGACCTGTTCAAAATAGAGCAATATGAATGTTTGTTACCGATGATATTACCCTAGTATAAACATGTCAAACAAGTTTATTGGTCAAATATGTACGAAAAAACATGGTTACCTAAATGTGAACAAAAACCAAAGTTCCTTACTCGTTTTGGTAATATTGGGTTATTTATGTTAAGTGCAAGTAGTCATAAGACCCACTAATGTGACAGGGAATCGGGCTATCGAATCTTGGTGTCAGATCTGAAGTAGGTGTCGTTAGCGGGTTCCTGAATTGATTCTTCGCTGTCATCAGTGAACAAAACCATTAGAACCATCTCATTGACTATACCCTGGGAGCAGGCTCCGACAGTCAAGTTAGATTGATGTGTATCAGAAGATGGTTTGTAACATCCCAAAATTTATGACCAAAAATTTCATTTTTAATATAATAATTATAAAACCATTTGTCTGAAAACAACCATAGTATCAACGGTAACGCCCGCGTTTCCAGGCTAGGCATTATCTTTGATGTAATAGTTTAGGTTAACCTTTGTAACCCGTTTTGAAATAATAGAAGTGTATTATTTAAGTATTATGTGTTTTGTGCTTAATTGCTTAATTATGTGGTTCGATTAATTAAGAATAAAAATAAGCGTCAAAATTTAAGTGTAAAATAAACTTGATATCTTTGGATAATGTTGTAGTAGTTGAAACGAGGTTTCCGAATATATAAAGAACGCCCAAATTTGACTTCGTATGAGGAAGTTATGATTTATTGAAGTTTCGACTTAGCGGTATGCAGCCTGAAATACTCGATTTGAGATCGAGCGGTTTTTAGCCGAAACAATCTAAACGAGAATCGAAGATCTCGTTGTTGGTATCGAAGCGATGAAAAGTTAGGCGAGAACGGACGTCAAACGAAGAAGTTATGAATTTATAACGAAGTTTTTCTGTCCCGGCCTACTAAAAATAAATAATAAAAATAAATTCAAAATTAGCCGACGAAGTCTAAACGAAAGTTGTAGAGCGTAGTCTCACCTACGCGTGGATATAAAGAACGTCGAAAACGAAGTTCGTATGAAGAAGATATGAATTTCCGAAGTTTATTAAATATTTAATATTTAAATTTAATTCTAAATCTTGGTATTATCCGAAGAGGAGTCATCGGACTCATCCGAAGTACGCCCAGCGTACTGCTGTACGCCCCACGTACCGCGAAGCATGACGCACCTTGCACTCAAGTGACTTCGGATACGTAAGCCATGACGACCGAGGCAGTACGCCCCTCGTAACGTCGTACGCCCCGCGTACTCCGAGGCTTCAACCTCCTATAAATAGGATGCGAGGGCAGCCGACTCAATTGCTCTTTTTATCTCTTCTCTCTCCCGTTTTGCATCGATTTGCGTGTCAGAAGTACCCCGAAGCCCCGGTATCATTCCCGAGTCCCGAAGCAAGATCCGAAGCCCCGAGAATCCTGAAGAGCGTGATTCCCGAGCCGAAGCTCTGCCCACAAGAAGTTTGATTTTTGTGAAGATCTTCCAGATCTGCCGAAGAATACTACTTCTACAAGCCGTAGTGCTGTCTGATCATCTTCTGATCAAGTGAGTGTGTAGTTACTTTCTTCTAACGCATAATTATGAAGTATTTTATACGAAATACGTGTTATGTGTATAATTTTGTTGTTATGTGCGTGAATGTATATTCACTCTCTTCTATCTCATAGATCTGATTTATTTTCTATGAAATACGTGTTATGTGGGTGTGCCTCGTCTGTTATGTGGAATATGTATTGAATGAAAATGATATACAGGTTTTAAACTATGTATGAAAATATATATTTTTATCTACTAATATGTTGGGTAGAACATGGGTAGATAGTTGGTGTGTAATAAACAGATGAGAGGCCTCGATGTTGTTGTTGTTGTTGATCTAGTTATTCAGCGGAGTATAGATAACGACCACAGACTCTTTCTAGACAGTCCTGTGGAACGCTAGCAGGTTCATAACCTGTAGGTGTTGTGAAAGATGTGTTCACCGGTGTACTCTATCCCCCTCATGGTTGCCTTTAGGATATCTATTGTTGAGGAAACCCCTTAGCAGTAATGTCCGTCCCGATGAAAATCCTAGATTAGGTCCCTTGAGATAGATGTTGTTTTAGGGACGTAAAGTGAGGATCACGGGAATGGGTAAGCGGGATATTGTTGGTTGGTGAAATTAAATATAATTATTTATTGTGGGTTGAAAACCCTATATGCTCACCAGGCTCCCACGCCTGACCCACTCAGTTTTATTTGTATTATAGGAAGTGGCGCAAGGGCGTAAGATGGATGAATCATCGAGTTGTTTTGTTTACAAGTCTGTATATGTATATATTTGTTGAATGACTTGTAATGTTATCGTTTATGCTTTATGGTCTGTATCGGAACATGACATCCCGAGTTTTGATTATATAATGAAAATGCATCTCTTGATGAAATGCTTTGATAAATATTATTTTATCATGTTTTGTTTTGGGAACAAATTCCGCAACACTTTTAAATCAAAAGGATTTACTCTGAAATTATTTTAAAAAGCATAAATGAAAATCGGTCTATTCTGGCCGAGATTTTAGGGGATGTCACATCAACTCATATCAAAACCAAAGTATCAATAGTCAAAACATGTCATGATAAAACAACATCAGAGTATAACTCCCAAAGATATCATGTGCGGAAATCTTGGTGTGATACGCTGCAATCATGCCGACTCCTTTCCTTTTGAAGAAGAAGTACTTGAAACCAAAACTGAAAACCGTAAGCACAAAGCTTAGTAAGTTCCTCTATCATACCACATACCATACAATAACATAGTGCCTAACATATTCGGGTGTTGGCCTACCCCTTCAGTCTCTTTCAACCAGTAACTGTCTAGCATATCAGGGTGCTGGCATACCCATTCGATCTCTTTCAACCGGTAACTGCCTAGCATATATGGGTGCTGGCTTACCCCTTCGCTCTCTTTCAACTGGTAACGGGGACTATTTCACCCCTATTACTATCACATATCATCCTAATACATAAACACATAAGTCACATACTGCCTAGCATATATGGGTGTTGGCTTACCCCTTCGGTCCTTTCGACCGGTAAAGGGGTCTATCCCACCCCTCCTACCACTATCGCATAATATCATAGCATACTAGCACAATAAGCATAACAGATAGTGGCATACCAGACAATTATCACAAATACAATCATCTAAACTATAATCAACTACTAGTAGGCCGGCATTGGTGCCTTCGACCTACTTCTACTGGGAGGTAACTCACCTCAAAAGCTGTAAAGTAGTTGAACGGTCCTCGACTCTGAATTCAACCCTACTCAAACTCCCACACATAAAATATTTCCTTTAATTAGCCTTTTATACTCATAACCCCTTAAGGGTCAACTTTGCTCAAAGTCAAAGTCAAAGTCAACATTCTGGGTTGACTCAACTCGCCGAGTTCCATAAACCATAAAACCCTGGAATCGCGATCCAACTCATCAAGTTCTTTCATGAACTCGTTGAGTTCCTCCCTATCAACAGAAGCGGGACTTCCCCAGTCAACCGGTTGCGTACATCCTTGAATTCGTCGAGTTCTTCTTTTTACAAAATCGGGATACTTCGACCCAACTCGTCGAGTTCCTCTATGAACTCGGTGAGTTCTTCAGTTTGTTAAGCTTTCTTAATGTATTAAGCCATTATTCTTCGAATCTAAGTCCCATATTCTAGATCTGAGTCGAATACACATTTAGGAGGGTGAAGTTTCCGACTTTACCCATCAAGACCTATCCTAGAAGGAATGAGCTCTAACCCTAACTCAAAATGGCTTATATTCAACTCCAAAAGCCATCAAAACTTCAAGATAAGCCAAGAGGTCATAGATCTGGATTATAGGGACAGTTTGATCACGTAAAGTTCTTATCTTTACTTGCATGCATAGTCTGCTTGGCTCAAAAGGCCAAAAAGATGGTCCACAAGTTGCATGGGACTTCCATGGCCATAAAGTTGGCACTTTTATGCAATGAAGTCCTGTAAAGACCCTAGATCTGAAGGGTTTGCCCACATAGGACGTCCAAATCCCAAAGACCAACATTCTCGGACCAAAACATGGAGAAAACATCCTAAAACTAAATCTAAGCATACTATAGGCAAGGTAGGAGCTTTATACATCAGATGAACCAGAAATGAAGCTCAACTTTTGGATCTACTCTTCTCCTACATGTTCTTGCTCCTTTTTCAAGTATCTTCTTCTTCAAAATCACAAAAAAATGCACAAAAATGGCCCACAACTCTCAAAAGTGAATTAGGTTTTTGTGGCTAGGGTTTGGGACAACTGAGGCTGTAAATGAGGCCAGCTTATGGGGGTTAAGGTGTTTAAATAAGGTGCAAAACCATGAACATTAGGGTTTCATTCTACCAATCCAATTCGTCGAGTTGAGGCTTCTCAACTTGTCGAGTAGACTTCTTAACCCCGCGTGACGCGTCCCAATTCATCTCTACTTGATGAGTTTGGGGCCTCCAACTCGTCGAGTTTCTATACAAAAATGAATAAATTATGAATTAAATACATACCGGGAACCGGACGTTACATGGTTTCTCCTAAATGGATAACCATCTTGGTGGGAAAAGTGTATGTATATATTGAAGGCTCGTGTCTAAGAATGAGAGATCCTTCTCACGGATGAGACTATAACTCAAACCCTAACTTACCTAAATACTCATTAGGACAATAACTTGTGCATTACTCCAAGGGAACCCAATCATACGCCTTTTTTATCATCTTAAGTCTAGAAGACACAAATAAATCATTCTAGAGTTATGGAGTTTCTCAAACTCCAAGAACTCCCCTCAATAGTGCCAAGAAGGACCTTAAATCACAATACAAACATAAAGAGTGGCAAATGTGAGAGCTTTATACCATCTTAATGATCTAGAAGGAATTTGACTGCAGAAAGTCAACTGAGACGATCTCTAAAATCACCTTCTTCTCATCTAAATGGAGCTTTAAGGCTCAAAATCTCCCCCACACACATTAAATTAGGCACTCAATGATAGGGTTTCTCTTCTGGAAGGTGGAGGCTGATGATGAAAGAAAACCCTAAAAGTTAGTGCACTTATAGAGGGCCTAAAGCCCAAGATTTAGGGTTTTGTGTTGCCAACATATCGTGGTCTAGCTCCTGACCACCCCGCGATAGATCTCTGTCACCGTGTTTGGAACAAAAAAAACCCGAAACTCTTTAACTTAAATAAAATGACCTTAAAAAATATTACTTACCTGTATCCAAATGTTACATCAATATTACCAAAACGGGTAAGGAACTTTGGTTTTTGTCCACATTTAGGTAATCATGTTTTTTTCGTACACATTTGACTAGTAAATTTGTTTGGCATATTCATAATAGGTTAATATGATCGATAATAACTAGTCCTATGACCATAGTTTTGAACATGTCAAACAAGTTTAATGATCAAATGTGTACGAAAAAAAACATGGTTACCTAAATGTGGACAAAGACTAAAGCTTGTTACTCTCTTAGGTCATTTGCCCTTTTTTCTTAATTATCAAACATATTTTGATTAAACTTTGAAACTCATAATCTGAAGTGTAATTAATTTATTTAATTGTACATTGATTGGTTATAATTTGATAAAAATTACTCTAACATCAATATTACCAAAACGGATAAGGAACTTTGGTTTTTGTCCACATTTAGGTAATCATGTTTTTTCCGTACACATTTGACTAGTAAACTTGTTTGAAATGTTCATAATAGGGTAATATGATCGGTAATAACAGTCATATGACCTTGATTAGGTCAAACAAGTTAATGATCAAATGTGCAAAACACACACACACACACACAAAAAACATGATTACCTAAATATGGACAAAGACTAATGTTTGTTACACTCCTAGGTCATTTATCCTTTTTTTTAATTACCAAACATATTTTGATTAAACTTCGACTATGAAGTGTATTTAATTTATTTAATTGTACATTGATTGGTTTTAATTTGATAAAAAAATATTTTAACATTATATATATATATATATATATATATATATATATATATATATATATATATAGATGATACTAAATATTCAATGGATAAATTTGGTTAATATTCAAAGGAATTGATTCAGTTTACAAGTTGGATTCGATTAGCTAACATTATCAATATCTAATAGATAACTAGGTTATTTGTTTATATCCAAAAACATTGTATTTGATTGGATGAACACCCATGATAAAGTGGATAATTATGAATAAATTTAATGCACATGTTTTATTAGTACGTTGTTGTTTCGCGAGATATAAAATATCTTCTAATTCTAACAACAAATGTAAGACAGTCATGGTTCTACCCAAAAATTTTCAATCTTCCCATCCGCACCATGAATGAACTTTTCTACCTCTTTTAATTTTTTTTGTATTGGATACCCATTATTTTTTTCACCTTAACCAATAGAACACCTTAACGATCATCAAGTATCCTAATCTTTTCTGATCCCCTTTGGTTGGATTCTTCAGCTTTCGTCAGCAGTTCGAATATGTACTCAAGTATGTTAGATGATAGTGCTTCATTTGGGTCATGAGGAAATATGTTAATATCGGAACAAACATAACAATCTTCTTCTTGACAATGCCAAACATCAAATGCAGATGAACTCATTTACAGTGAATAAGAGAATTATTGAAATTAAAACACTATATATAATATTAAAATAAGACACTATGTAACACCCGGATTCCCAGGTATGATATTTGTTCCTTCATTTTTGGGTTTTGTGGGGGAACTCGGCGAGTTGGCGTCTAGACTCGCCGAGTATGGTCGCGGATTTGTACGCGAGTTCACAGCTGGACTCGGCAAGTTCTCGAGTGGACTCATCGAGTCCACGCTGTTTAATGAAACCCTAATTTCCAGGGTTTGAGACCTATTTAAAGGGCCTTATGGCCGTCATTTGCGGCCACCAACCCCAGAGAGAAACCATAAGTGAGATCTAGAGCATTTGTGAGTAAGGAGAGGCAAATCTTGAACTTTTGTGGGTGTTTTTACAAAAGGGAAGTGTTCAAGACAAGAGGAGGCTGAAGGAGGTGCGTTTTTGGTGGTTTTGAGCTCATAGAGACTGCATTGAGGTATTATTCTCGGACCTTCTTCAGTTTTGGTGTTGATTCTTAATGTTAGGGTTTTCTAACCCTTTTAGAGGATGATTAAGTGGTGTATTTGGTCCCTTCTCGAGTTTGTGTGCTGGATCTGGACCCAAAGAGGTCCAGAGACCTTAACCCTTGGAGCTTTATGAGTCATTTGGGGAGTCTTGAGCTTGGAATGTCATTTTTGGGGCTAAATCACCATCTTGGACCACTTCTATGTTATATGTGTGTCAAGGTCCGAACTTTACGTGATTATCATGTTGGGGGAGGCCAGATCTATGATTGTATGGAACAGATCTGACCTTAGAAGTGGTTTTGAGTTTGTGCATGGCATGAACTCGTCGAGTCCGAAGAACAGACTCGGCGAGTAGTATGAAGGTTGCCCGTAATCACTCAGTGAGTGGACTTATCGAGTTGAGGGAATGACTCGGTGAGTCAGGGAGAGTCAGGGGGGCTGAGTTCAAGTTGGAACTCGGCGAGTTGTTCTTGAGACTCGGCGAGTTAAGTCGTGGTGGCCCCGCGATTCATGCCAGGTGGAACTCGTCGAGTCATGGAAGTACTCGACATGCCAAGAGAGGATCTAAGAGAGTCAGTGGACATGTGTAGACTCGCCGAGTCGCCCTAGTGCACTCGCCGAGTCGGGTCAAAGTTGATCGTTGACCTTGTTGACTTTTAGGGTTGAGTACAGTTGTATTTATGAGAGTATTACTTTATGTGATTAGGCGGAGGCTAGATCACACTTCTTCCGAGTCAGATATTTATCGAGACATCAAGGTGAGTCTTCTCACTATACGTTACCTAGAGTGGTATGTTGTGTGGACCAGAGGGTCTTATGTGCTATGTATGAGATTATGTGCTATGTGTTATGTGTATGTTGTATGATGTTATAGACCGGACCGAAGGGTCCAACGATACAGACCGGGCCGGAAGGCCCAACGAGCTATGACCGGACCAGAGGGTCCAACGAGCTACGGAACTGGAGGGTTCCGCTGAGACACATCGACCGGAGGGTCGTATTATAGCCTCGAGTGGCATATGTGTTGTATGCGGTATTTTGGGGAAATCACTAAGCATTTATGCTTACAGTTGTTTGTGTTATGTGTTTCAGGTACTAGTGATGAGCGCGGGAAGACGCCGACATGATTCGTACACACACACATTGGAGTTTTTGTAGAGATTCTGGGGAGATACTTTGTGATAATAACATTTGATACAATGTGTTTGACTTTATTTATGAATGAATGAATGTTTTAAAAATGAAAAATTATTTTGAAAATTTGCGTCGTTACACACTAGGTGGAAAGTAAATATTGTTAGGTGAATTTCGTATGTCTTGATAAATTGAAGGTGGAAGGTGGAAAGTAAATATTGATCGGTTCTTTGGATTCATGAAAACGACGTCAAAAGAGCAACTCACATACAGAAGAAAAAAACAAAGTGTGATTCATGTTGGTTGTTGGCTTGTTGGTTTTTGAGTCTTTTCATCTCTTCAATCCAATCTGAATCAAGTGAGTTCAAACTTTAACCTAATTATTGGTTTATAATTTTTATATCTTCTGACTTTTGTGTGATCTATATAATATTTGATATAAGGATTGTAAATAATTAGTCATTTTTTCACTTACTTATAGTTTTAAACATAATTTTTATATGGTAATTTTAAAAAACCTAATTTGTATCACCATTTAACCTTAAAAGTGATTATAAACGACCACCTTGGGTTTTTTACGCAAGGTATCATTCCTATGCAATTTATATGCCTCATCCTATAAACGACCACCTAGGGTTTTTATGCAAACTATCATTCCTATGCAATTAATACGCCTCATCCTATAAACGACCACCTTGGGGGTTTTTACGCAAACTATCATTCCTATGCAATTAATATGCCTCATCCTATAACTAAACGATTAACGCGTCTTTTCATGTGTATGTATGTTCATGGAGTGGCAGCTGCAAAACAAAATATTTTAGAAAAAATGTATGAACATGCGACATGGTGTTTTCTTAAGAGTTCTCTCCAATTTTTCCATTATTTACTTCATTACAATTGTTCTAATTGTTTTGTTTCATTTTAGTATATTACCTTATTCTTTTCATCATATAATTTAAGGGTTATAAAAGATAATTTTTGAATGTCATTTAAATAAGTTTTTTTAGAAGTAATATTATAAATGATAAAAGAACTGTTATATGTAAAATATATAGTCAATTACTATGATTTTGTTAAATTTATGAAATTTTATAATTGATTGAACTTTGAATATAGGTTATGTGATACTAAATTCAAATGGGGTAGATTTATTGTGGAATACATATGAATGAGTTGATTTTTTTTGTTTGTAAATTACATTTTTAATCTTTTTTATTAAAATGAAACGGTAGACCATTTTGACCAATTTATATGACCTGGTCATATAGTTGATCTAGTGCCCCCAACATAATTTTTTTTTCTAGATCCATCATTGCCTCCTCATTGTTATGATAAAAGTGATCAAACACAAAATATAACAAATTGAAACATAAATAAATCGAATTTATGTATCACAGATTACACAAATCAGAATACATACTTGAATGTTGATGTTTACAACAGAATTACAACCATGAAAATATGTAGATTGAGGCCTACAAGTTGTATTGTCCTAAGATAGAAATTGTCTTGGTATGAGTTTGTCTTGAGGATACAACAATCAATTCAAGAACATATCTTGAATATGTCGAAAATCACTGTGCTTCCATGTTATATGAAGAACGATTTTAAGAGAATGTGTGTGTGGTTCATTAGCCTCCAAATTCTATCAAACTCCAGGTATTTATAGGGTTCCAATGGTGGTTGTAAGCCACCAACCAAAAATAACTGCCATAAACTACCATGCAGTTAATTATTTATTAACAAAAAAATTTCTAATTAAAAATTAATTTTAGATTTAGAATAATAAAAGTGTATTTTGTAGTCAAGAAGTGCCCAGGAGCCCTAATCTTTGACATTAATATATAATACTCTAGGGAGCCCTAATCTTTAACATTAATATATAATTATTCTAAGTCTTTTCTAGCCCTAAATAACTAAACCAGCACCACAACCCAAACCCAAGATGTTTAACCCATTAGTTGCTCTATTTAATTAAGGTGCTGTTTGTTTTTTTTTTCTAAAAAACCTCTTTTGACATTTTATTGTTGCGTCGCTCAGCACACGCGCATCACTTGGTCATTTGCAGCTGTTTGTTTTCAGAAAACTTCTGACTTAAAAACTGATATGTGTGTGTTGCGTAGTGCAACACCAGATCATCTGTTTCAAACCTCTTCACACCTTACTTTAACTTACAGTTTGTAGACGTTAAAAAAAACAAACAGACTTTTTATTACATGCAGACTTCAAACATTATTGCTTCGAAAAAACAAACAACACCTAAATAAATTGGACAAGTCTTGTAAACTGGTACAAGGTTTTCTGTTCTTCCTATGTGGGACAAATCCAACATGTGTTTTTTGTGTAGAACAAAGTTCCAACACTCATCTCATCACTTCCTTTCTCATCTAGGAAAGGATTACATATCACTACATCTCGCTTTTAATGCAAAAGCATCACATACTATACAAATGAAAAACATAATGGTAAGGGCCTAAGGGGAAATATGGTGAGGTTGTGCTAATTTCTCACAGTGTGGGCGAAAAAATAAGGGAGTGGCATTCACAACACCTGCCCGCAATACACATCAACACATCGCTGCGGCCTCTCAATGTGTTTTTCTAATATTTGTCCCAAATATATAAAAGATATATAACGTAAACATTGAGTAACTAGCCACCTAAGCGGCCCATTTTTTATTTTTGTCATGGGCTCATATTTGTTTGGTTCGGCCCCAACGGCCCTAATCATAAAGTGACACTAAATAAAAACAAAATAATACATAAACCAAACTGTAACATATTTGTGAGTTGATAATGACTTCTAATCACCACAAATTATTTGTGAGTTGTTTGACATTTTATATAACTCTTAGGGGGTGAACATAGCAATAACTCATATTTTAGGAGATTTATGTACGTATCAGCAAATTTGCCATCAACTATAAATGGCTTTCCTCAAGCTAATTGCTGTACATTTGCGTGGGAACGCCATTGCGGAGCCACGCTTCAAATAGTTAGAGGTGAATTTTCACAGATTTTGTTTAGATTAGGATCTCATGCTTAATTTCCACACTAATATAGTAAGATTTATGAACTTCCGTGTTTTGTTGCAGTAAATCAACGTTAGGGTTTATAATTGCGTTTGAATTTTACGGGGTTTGATATCATATCATTCATGTTGGTGTATAAGTAATCCGGAATGGATCTAATATTTCATAGAAATTCAAATTTGTTGAAAATTTGCAGAAATCTTGTCTGTTACTCTGTATATTACCGGATTATATATCATTCATGTTCATCGTGAAATAATCTGGAACGTTTCTCCTTTACAATAGAGATTTCCATTTACTACAAATTTTATTGAAATCATGCTTGTTACACTTTTTATTATGCAATACACGATCTCATGCTTTAATTATACAATAATTTTGTAAATTATGTGTAGTACTTTGTCATTTGGTTACAGAGAACTAATATTAGGGTTTATAATTTCATTCACATTCAATGTCTTAAATGCCATTCATGCCTGATTAACCAATAATCTTGTACGTTCCTAATTTTACATAGAGAATCAAATCTATTGCTGAATTTATCGAAATTATGCTTGTTACACTGTTCTTCACAACATATAGTCACAAAATTGAAATCATACCTGAAGTTATCAATTTCTTGTGCCACTTTATCTAATTATCGCCCTTCCATGATGGATAGAGTGACTGCATTTCTAGAACACATGTTTTTGAGTTCCTCACCAATGCCATTGATACTAGACAACCTTTGTAAAGTAAACAATGGCACTTTTGGCTCTGGAAGATGAGTTTCACTGCATAACATAGACACTGCTTCTGTCATTGTTGGCCTATCTTCAGCTAAATCCTGAACACAAAGAAGCCCCACGTGTATGCATCTCAAACCCTCTGTTGACTCTATCAATGCTTCATCCATCAATTCCATTCCTCTCCCTTCATTCCATGACTTCCATGCCTGAAGAAATTATGTCAAACCATAAAAAACGTTTCATGTAAATTAGATGAAGTTATGTGGTATGTTAATATGTTTTTATACTTACGTGTCCGAGTGGATAGATATAGATTTGTTCGTGATGTATGAATTCGGTATTCCTTTTACCACTTATAATCTCCAATAACATTACACCATAGCTAAATACGTCCGATTTCTCTGAAAATACTCCTCTCATTGCGTATTCAGGAGACATGTAGCCACTGCATTTCATTATAAAAAAAAAGTCTAAAGTTAGAGTATTCTCAATTTCTCATGCAAGAATCATAATTCTACATGGGAAATGAACGATTCTCACTATGTTCCAACAATCCTGCGAGTGTTTGCTAGCTCTTGTGTCATTTGAAAAGTGCGTGCCAATCCAAAGTCTGATATCTTGGGATTCATTTTGTCATCTAGTAGAATATTGCTACATTTCAAATCCCTGTGTATGATCCTTAAACTAGAATCCCGATGGAGATAAATAAGTCCACGACCAATTCCCTGAATGATGTTGAAACGAGTCGCCCAATCGAGTTGCATACGTTTCTTTGGATCTATTTTTGACAATAATATAAGTTATTTCTAAATGATGATGATTTTACAAGTGAAAATGAAAAGTGATCAATCGATTCAAACTCACCAAATAGAAACGTGTCCAAGCTTTTGTTTATCATGTACTCATAAATCAATAATCTCTCTTTCCCTTCAAAACAGCAACCCAAAAGTTTAACAAGATTCCTGTGTTGGAGCTTAGAAATCAACATGATTTCATTCTTAAACTCTTCAATCCCTTGCCCAGAGTGACCTGATAGTCTTTTCACTGCTATTTTCTGTCCATCATCTAACATTCCCTATTTCAAACATTTATTTTAACTCCTTGGAAAATATATAACAGAAGGAAGTTTGTGAATACAAGATTATTACCTTATAAACTGCACCAAATCCTCCTTCACCAAGTTTATTTCTGTAGCTAAAGTTGTCAGTGGCAGTTATAATTTGTTCAAACTTATATATAGGTAATTCAAATGACTCATTGCTAAAATCATCTTCTTTAAATGTATCCTTCAAAACAATACCATCCTCTGAACTTAAGTGATGTAACTTTGTTTTTTTTCCTACAAAGATAAATTTTTGACACACAAGGATCAGTTATTGATGTAAAGATGAGATATATCTAAAGTTAGCCCATTATAGTAAGAGTATTTGGATGATTATAAGACGTATCTTTTTACCTTTCTTATATGTCCTCCACCTGTATAAACAAAACACAAAGCCACCTAAAATGACTACACCACCTATAACTGTGAGACTGATGGCAACTGCTACTGCTGCTCTGTTTGTTTCTTCACCTATAAACATGTGTTAATAGCCTTATAAAGAAGTAAGAAAAAAATCTACAAAAATCAAGAATTTGAATTTACCTGATTCCTCATAGGCAAGGCGCAAGAAAAGATTCTCCCCACCAAATGAAAACTGCTCGATATCAATAAGGTCTTGTTCCCAAATCATGCAGTTTATCCCTTCCACAAAGGCATACGCTTTACAAGAACAGTTACCCAAACACAAGCTCTTGCAATCATCCTTATCCATGTAAGGAAAGTATTGATAATAATCTGGGAGCTTAATCCCACTTATCACCTGAAACTTATCAGGTTTACCTTTTCCAGAAGCCAAACTACTTTCATTCTTCTCACACAAAAGCTCATTTCCCCTCACACAACCCCTTGTCCAATTACTCTTACTCCATTCATCATTCGACTTTGGTACAAACCCTTTTAAGCACTCACAAATACGAGACTTATTTGTACAAATTGAAAAAGCACCACAAACTCCATAAACATCACAAGGATTTGCAGGTGCTTCCCAACTATATTCCCATATGTTACGAACATCATCCAAGTAATTCAACTCCAACACACCATCATGTCTCAAATAAAGCCATCTAATATCAGATGAGCTATAAATGTTAATAGTAAGGTAAGCTCCTCCTTGTGAATTCTCAGGCATAAGAGTCATTAGATTTGAGTAGCCAGCCTCTTGCTCTGGTATCCCGATAAACTTTCCTCCATCCCATGGCCCACTTCTCCAATACGGTTTTACACCACGCCATGTGAAAGCTTGTGGTGGTTGTTCTCCCGAAAGCCCAAGAAAAAAATCTCCAAGTGTTGGATCATTGTCACTTTTCCATGATGTTAATAGATATTTTCCTTGTGTTTTTCCATTTGTTCCAAGTTTCATTCCTGGTAATATAGTGTTACAAGGATAGTCAAAGCTTTCCCATAAAGTCAGCCCTGAGATTGTATCATTAAGAGTAAAATCTCCTGCGTCTGTAAGCTTTGCGATTGTTTCGTTTGACTGGACTTTTATGCTTGTTGACCAAACAATCTTTTGGTCATCATCTAGGATTCTTAGGTTCCCATTGTTGCCAATTGTGAGGGTGGAATTGGTGTTGGAAACTGAGATTGGATTTTGTCTGTTTGCAACCCATATAAATTTTCTTGGAAGAATATTTTTGAACCATATACCGAGATATCGGTTAGTGGAATTACCTGGAGTGAAGAACCCTAGCTCAAAGATTCGATTGGGAGAGACAAGAGTATTTTGTAACAAGATCGGATTATCTTTGGTCAATGTATCAGTTGACTTGCAGTGTTGTAGTGAAATAAGCAGGATGTACATACATAAACGGTTTGCAGCAATATCTCTTCTAATACTCATTGTATACCTATTGGTTTTTAAAGACACTACCTTCTGAAGTTTAAGTTTTTAGAATTTGGAAAGTTCACAATCTATGGATCCTTTCAGTTTAGCATGATAATCAAATTTCAATCTATGAACAAGTCGTTCTTCGGTAGTATAATTTAGAAAATGACTTTTCCACCGGTGCTATTTTCTTATTATCTTATAAACTCTGACTTTTCTTATCAAATTTCCTAGAACTTACATATATAGTAATATCATCCTTTTTTTAAAGAACTAGAGACTAACATCCTGATCAGTGATAGCTATAGTTTATCTATTATATTCTAGGGGTCAATATCACATAAAGTCAACATGATGAAATTATAATTTAAAAAACAGTTGATGACAGTTTGGCTAGGTACTCATTTCCTACATGACTTAAACAAATAGAATTAGGTAGCTTCCCAAAAACTTGTGTTTCTTGTGTTCAGTAGTCAATGCATGACTTAATAGTAATAAGATCTTGTTGACCCTTTCCTTCCTACGAATCCTTAATTTTAAGATCTTAATGTACGTTGTATATATTTTTGTATGCAGGTTGCTCTTCACAAGGTATGGATTATCTGCCATGCTTGTTAAGAACCAGTATAGATTTGGTTCTGTTTTGAACTAAACTAGTTGGATTCATGGTTGAAGATTGGTCCTTATTGATGAGGTAATCGTTTTATATTACTATTCTGTTAATCTAAAGCTATATCAAGTAGAACATGTGAGCATAAGAATTGTGAATTTATAGCATCGTAACATATCTCTGTTTGCAAACTGCATTCTCATAATTCACTACCAGAAAGATTCTTATACCCCCTAAATTATTGTAGTAGGTGTTTTTAAGTAGTTATTTTGATACAGAAAAATATAGATATAGATCCTATGTTGGTCATACCCATAAATTATTAATTAAGGGAAAGTTCAGCCCTTTTAAAATAATGTAGAAAGACTCAGAGCTTAGTTGAGCTTAACTAAATGATTGAAATTTCCTTATGACAACTTAAATGTCATCAATCTAGTCATACTCCTATGTTGGTCATACCCATACATTATTAAGGGAAGGTTCAGTCTTCTGTTGTGCTCTCGTTGATACTTTGAATTCTGGCATTGGTATTTGTGATTGATTACTTCTAATTTTTCTGAATTTGTTGTGTTTGATGGCGTACTAGTATTCAGTCATCTAGCATGTTGTGATGGGGAACTCCTTTGCAAAGTGGACAACAAAAGTATAAATATAAAATTTCAATCCAAACAACTATGTATGGAGGAGGCGAGCAAAAATAAAGTTTGAAAGTGTATCTTGCTTTGTACGATATCATAAATGACAATTAATTAACCTAGCGAAACGACATGAATGCTTAACGATTCAGATTCAGAAGTTGCCTCTTAATAAAACCATTAAGAGGGTTACCAAACAGCCTTAACAAGATTGCCTACTCACTAACACTAACCTCCGATTTATACTTCAACTAAAGCAACTTAACTGATGTAACTATAAAAAATTATAAACCCCCTAATAACATAACAGAAACACCTAATTAGTCATAATAGAAAGTCGCCTAAACAACTCTTCGTTTTCTGTTTTGGTGGAAGTGGGGAAGGAATGGAATGGTTCATTCAATTAATGACAAAAAAAGTTGCTTGGAATCAGACTAACGATGAATGAAATGGAATGGAATGTCCTATATTCGTTCAGGAATGTGCAATGGGATGAAAATTGCATGATAACCAATTTTTATTTTGTCATTTTAAAGAAACTGATCTTTTTTTTTTTCTTTTTCTTTCTTACATTTCACGATTTTAATTAAATTACATTTTCTTTGATGATGAGCACAACTGATACTAATGTGACTAACCTACATTAATACAAGAGTTAGTGCCTTGCAACATGTAATATCTTATGCTATGATTTATGATTTTAACCAATAAATTCAAGATCAATACCAGGGAGAGGATCAAAACAATGTTTACTTTCATCATGTTGACTTTATGTGGTTTTGACTGGATCTATGATTAATTGTACTACTAACCCTCAGTACAATATCACTTTTTTTATATAGTGGTTGACATTAAAGTAGATAAAGTATATCTATCAGGATATTAGTCGTGAGTTCATTAAAGAAGCCACCATGTCATATTGTGAAAAATCACATTTTGATCAGAAAAAAGTCAAGTAACTTTATGTATGTAAGGGACGAAAAATGCAACAAAATCAAACCACAGGGATGAAAAACGCAACAAAATCAAACCATAGGAAAGACTTGGCTTTAGATTAAATGTGATCATCATACTAAACTGATAGATTGTGAATTTTCCAAATTCTAAACGCTTAATCTGCAAAAGGATATGGCTATTAGAAGAGCCACTTTTGTAAACTTTTTATGCATGACATGCATGTATATCCTGGTTATTTCACTACAACACTGCAAGTCAACTGATATATTAACTAAAGATAGTCCAATCTCATTAGAGCAGACTCTTGTCTCTTCCAATCAAGTCTTTGAGCTAGGGTTCTTCAGTCCAGGTAATTCCAGTAACTTATATCTTGGTATATGGTTCAAAAACGTCCCTCCAAAAAAATTTATATGGATTGCAACCAGACAAAATCCACTCTCAGTTTCCGACGCTAACTCCACCCTAACAATCGACAACAATGGGAACCTGAGAATCCTAGATGGTGAACAAAACACCGTGTGGTCAACAAGCATACGTGTCCAGTCAAACAAAACAACCGCAAAGCTTACAGACGCAGGATGTTTTGCTCTTAACGATACCATCTCAGGGTTGACTTTGTGGGCGAGTTTTGACTATCCTGGTAATACTCTGTTACCAGTCATGAAGCTTGGAACATCTGGAAAAGATCTAATGACATCATGGAAGAGTGAAAACGATCCAAATCCTGGAGATTTTGTTGTTGGACTTTCAGAAGATCAACCACCACAAGCTTTCATATGGCGTGGTTCAAAGGCGTATTGTGTTGTGCACCCACCACTCCGCCGCCAGCCTTTGATATGTTCTGAACTCTCCTTCGTGGCCTCCCATTGGGGAGTCATGAAACTCCTTGAGTAATAGCTGGACAAACTTTGACTTTTGAGGAATGACCATTCTACCCTTGTACAATAGTTTCCCATTCTCCCAGGTGTAACCCACATGAGTTCTCTCTCCAGTATTGAGATCAGCGATGATTTGTTGAATAAAAGGGTCATTAGCCACCTCTATCTCTAATTCTTTCATTGGTACAGTCCACGAGGATTGTAAGGATTGCAATTCTGCTTCTATGGCTGTTCGAGAAAGAGCATCGGCCACCTTGTTTGTGATTCCTGGTTTGTATTGGATCTCAAAATCAAATCCAAGGATCTTACACATCCACTTCTGATACTCAGGTCCCACTTCCTTTTGTTCCATCAAGAACCTTAAGCTTCGTTGATCAGTTCTGATTATGAAATGTCTTCCCAACAAGTAATGCCTCCATCTTCTAACAGCCAACACTATCGCCATCAACTCTTTTTCATAAATTGACTTGAGTCGATTCCTTGCGCCCAAAACTTGGCTGTAATACGCTATAGGGTGACCTTCCTGAATCAAAACTGCTCCCAACCCGACCCCGGAAGCATCGGTTTCCACAATAAATGTCTTGTCAAAATTTGGCAAAGCAAGTATAGGAGTGCATGTAAGGGCTGACTTCAGGACCTGGAAGGCATTCTTGGCAGCCTCATTCCATCCGAAATTATCCTTCCTGAGTTGGTCTGTTAGTGGGGACGCCATACTTGCATATCCTTTAATGAATTTTCTGTAATATCCAGCTAGGCCCAAGAAACCTCGCAGCTCCTTCAAGTTAGTGGGAGTTGGCCAAGCCTCGATGGCTTTGATCTTTTCCTCATCGACTGCCACCCCTTGTTCCGAGATCACATGTCCCAGATAAGCTATCTGGAGCCTTCCCAACTCACACTTATTTGGGTTTGCGAAAAATTCGTGTTGGTCAAGTGTTTTCAGAACCAGTTCTAGGTGTGCCCTATGTTGACCTTCGTTTTGGCTGTACACTAAAATATCGTCAAAGAATACCAATATGAACTTGCGAAGATACGGTTTGAATACCTCGTTCATCACGGATTGAAAAGTCGCTGGAGCATTAGTAAGGCCGAAAGGCATGACCCTAAATTCATAATGTCCTTCGTGGGACCGGAAGGCTGTTTTATGTATGTAATTACCAGAAACCGCCAAGATCCATCCTATCTTTCACGAGACTAGGTACCCAAATCAAATGACTATCATGCCTGAGAACTCACAAGGAGGAGCTTTTCTCACCATTAACAATTATAACTCGTCTGATATTAGATGGCTTTATTTAAGACATGATGGTGTGTTACAGTATAATTACATAGATGATGTTCATAACGTTTGGGATTTTACTTGGGAAGCACCAGCGACTCCTTGTGATGTTTATGGAGTTTGTGGTGTTTTTTCTATTTGTACAGACAAAAAGTTTCCTATTTGTGATTGCTTAAGAGGGTTTCTACCATGGTCGGATGATGAATGGAGGGAAAGTAACTGGACAAGGGGTTGTGTGAGGCGAAATGAACTTTTATGTGAGAAGAATGAAAGTAAGAGTGAACCAGATAGATTTCAGGTAATAAAAGGGATTAAGCTTCCGGATTATCATGAATACTTTCCATACATGGATAGTGAAGAATGTGGAAGCTGGTGTTTGGGTAACTGCTCTTGTAAGGCGTATACATTTGTGGAAGGAATTCACTGTATGATTTGGACAAAAGACCTCATTGATATCCAACAGTTTTCATTTGGGGGGGAGGATCTTTTCTTGCGCCTTGCTTTTGAGGAATCAGGTAAATGAAAATTCTTGTTTAGATCATAATTATAGACAGTTTAATTTTCATAAGGCTAACACAAGTTTATAGGTGAAGATACAAAAGGAGCAGCAGTTGCTATAAGTCTCACAGCCATAGGTGGTTTGCTCTTCTTAGGTGGCTTCGTTTTTTGTTTATACAAGTGTAGGACATATAAGAAAGGTAAGAAAATATGTCTTATAATCATCCAAATTACTCTTCATCATCCATATGTGTAAAAAATGTATCTTAATTTGTAGGAAAGAAAACGAAGTTGAATCACTTCAATTCGGAGGATCGAATTGTTTTGGGGGACAGACAAGAAGAAGATGATCTTAACAAGGAGTCATTTGAATTGCCTATATATAAGTTTGAACAAATTATAACTGCCACTGACAACTTTAGCTACAGAAATAAACTTGGTGAAGGAGGATTTGGTGCAGTTTATAAGGTAAGAATCTAGTATTTACAAACTTCTTAATTTCTATTACATATATTCCAAGAAGCTAATATAAAAATTTAAAATAGGGAATGTTAGATGATGGACAGCAGATAGCAGTGAAAAGGCTATCAGGTCACTCTGGACAAGGAATTGAAGAGTTTAAGAATGAAATCGTGTTGATTTCTAAGCTCCAACACAGGAATCTTGTTAAACTTTTGGGTTGCTGCTTTGAAGGGAGAGAGAGATTGTTGATTTATGAGTACATGATAAACAAAAGCTTAGACACCTTTCTATTTGGTGAGTTTGAATTGATCAATACTTTTCATTTTCACTTGTAAAATCGTCATAATTTAGAAATAACTTATATTATTGTTTGAAATAGATCCAAAGAAACGTATGCAACTTGATTGGGCGACTCGTTTCAACATCATTCAGGGAATTGGTCGTGGACTTATTTATCTCCATCGGGATTCTAGTTTAAGGATAATACACAGGGATTTAAAATGTAGCAATATTCTACTTGATGCCAAAATGAATCCCAAGATATCAGACTTTGGATTGGCACGTACTTTTCAAATGACACAAGAGCTAGCAAACACTCGTAGGATTGTTGGAACATAGTGAGAATCATTCATTTCCCATGTACATTTCTGATTCTTGCATGAGAATACTCTAACTTTAGACTTTTTTTTATAATGAAATGCATGCAGTGGCTATATGTCTCCTGAATACGCAATGAGAGGAGTATTTTCAGAGAAATCGGATGTATTTAGCTATGGTGTAATGCTATTGGAGATTATAAGTGGTAAAAGGAATACTGAATTCATACATCACGAACAAATATATCCACTCGCACGCGTAAGTATAAAATTCCACATACAAAACCATACCACATAACTTCTCCCATTTACATATAACAGAAGACATCCTGTTAAATGTGACTTGAGAGTTGTAGATGGGCCAGCTGGCCCGGTTATATTTGGGGTTTATGTTTGTACTTTAACTATATATAACGACTCTAGGGTTTTATTTATATTATAATATCGGTTTCAAGCTAGTGAATAAGAATACTATTTTTTGTGTGTTGATCGAACCACGTTAAATACTGTATGTTTGTGTATGTGTGTGTGTGTGTGTGATTATTCTCGTTTATTCCTGACACATACATTTCAGGCATGGAAGTCATGGAATGAAGGGCTAGGAGTAGAATTGATGGATGAGACATTAGGAGAGTCAAGTTGTGTGTCACAGGGTTTGAGATGCATACACGTGGGACTTCTTTGTGTTCAGGATATTGCTGAGGATAGGCCAACAATGTCAGAAGCAGTGTCTATGTTATGCAGTGAAACTCATCTCCCAGAGCCAAAAATGCCATTATTTACTTTACAAAGGTTGTCTAGTATCAATGGCATCGGTGAGGAATTCAAAAACATGTGTTCTAGAAATACAGTCGGTCTATCCATGATGGAAGGGCGATAGCAAGTAATTGAGATAACACATCTATTTGTTATATATGTATGATTTGTAATTAGGTGACTTGGCTCCCAATCAAAACTAATATATTATATATATGTTGTGATCTTGGTAACAGTTTTTTGTAATACACATTTGTATGTGTAAGATATATGTGGAGTCTAAGATTGTCTCTTTAAAAAACCTTGCAGAGAGATTGAGAGAGAAGAGGTGAGACTCCAACATACAAAGACATAAGAGACTCTGTCATACCGATGTGATGTGAGATAGATACACTAACAGCATGTTGACATAAAAGTCTCCCTTCAAATAACTTAAACGTGAAAGCACAATTTTCAAAAGAAGTGAGCCTATGTCAACAATCACCAACGATTTGGTAGGAGCTAAGAACCTAATAATAAACAGTATAGCAAGCATAATTACGATAAAATCAACAATATATTTGATTCTTCATGTAAAATGAGGAAAAAAAAAACTAATATTAGATTTAGCCAAACAAATAGCACAGAACTCTATAGCATACAATATTTGTTTGTAATTTCAGCATCAGACCACTATCCTCGTAATAGACAAAGTGACAACTAACAAGCATTATCTCTGGAAAATTTTCTTTTGGATCTCTATGAAAAATTGGAACCATCCTAGATTACTAATTTACTTCTACTCACTTGAATGATATCTAACCCTGTAAAATTTGAACACGATTATAAACCCCCACGTTAATTACTGTAAAAAAAAAAAAAAAAAAAAAAAAAAAAAACAGGGAACTGCATAACTCTATTATATTGTAAAAATAGTTTTTTGTCCTACGACCAAAGTTGATAAAACATATACATTTGAGGGACCATTTCACCACCATCTTCATCCTCCCACCACCATCCTCCACCACGGCCTCCGTACACCATCTTCATCCTCTCACCACCATCTTTCATCCACCATTTTCACACTCCCACCACTACCTCCGTCCAGTGGCGAATCTAGGACTTGAACTAACGGGTGTCCAATTCAAATAGAGTGACAAAAAAAATTGAAAAAACTATATAATTTATCAGGTCCGGTTGTCGATAATACCTTAGTCAAATTTAGTACGAACATATTACCAAATATCAAAGTTAATTTATAAAAAAATACTGGTAATAATTATTAACTATATACAAACATTTGTATTAAATAAAAAAAAAAAACTAATGGACTAACATCACATTTAAAATATTCTATGTTTTTAAATTATGTATTAATACTCATATTTGATATAAGTTATTAACATGAATTAACATAACCTCTTATTTCAAATATGTCAATGAGTTGAGATTACTTAACATTTATGATAGATAATTTGGTTTATACTTAAATTTGGTTTCAGTTTAAATCTTTATATTTTTTACATCAAAAACTTTTAAATAATCTAATAAAAATATGGGAAATAGTAAAATAATAGGAAATATTAAACCCTACAGTAAAAGTATAGTACCTTAATCAATTTTCGGACAACATACTTTTTCTTACAGTTTCCAATTTACAAAAAATACTTTTCAAATCTTGTTCACTCCTCACTCAAAATCCACCTGTAAGATTTTCAAGACAAGAATACTACTCCATGATTCTGTAGAACAAGCACCACTGACCGACGAGGTAGAGAAGGGTGTTGAAGCATACGTCAGTAGACGAAGGAGACTATAGAGAGGTAAATAGGGCAACGACAGGATGTGACGGCGGCCGCTAGAGAGCAAAATAGAGGTTGATTGGTTGATTGTGGAGGTTAAGGACGGCGGCCAGTGGTGGTGTACGATCTGGGAAACTCGATTTATATGAAAAATTAGTGATTTAGTGAAATCATTCGGTTGTTTGGTTGTTATTTATAATTTTCCTATTTTTTCTCACTTTACATTTCCTATTTTTCTCACCGTTTCCATGTGATAAATTTTTATAATATATTACTATTATATATGGATTATTGATTATTGATTTGGTTTGGTTATAAATTTCATGGGTGTCATTCTAAAATATTAAAGGGTGTCCTTGAAGAAAGTCTTATATACCGTCTAAATAAAATTTGAAAGTAAGGGGTGTCCAAGGACACCCTTTGAATGTATGTAGCGTCGCCCCTGCCTCCGTCCACATCCACCATCTCCATCCTACCTCCATCGTCACCTCCATTCACCATCACCACCATTCATCTGGAAAATCAAAGTTCTAAGTAAATTTGTAAAGTTCCAAAATTCACATTTTTAAAATTAGATAAACGTTCCAATACTTGTTTCCAAAACACATAAGTAATAATTTGTTTAAGCTAACAAACCATGATCCAAAACATCAGAGTAATAAAAGATAGTAAAATCATAAAATGCGGAAGTCTCCAAATCACGACCATGGATACAGTACAATCAAGTCGTGCCATCCTCCTTGTTGTTGGAACAACCTAATACATTTAAACTTAAACCGTAAACACGAAGCTTAGTGAGTTTCTCCAAAATATCACATACTCATGTGAATGAAACGATATCATCAAGTCTTATACTCACTTTTGTTGCTACAGTACCAGTGCATTCTTTCATGTTATGGTACCACCATAGTCTTTCATGTAGGTGTTATGGTACCACCATAGTCTTTCATGCAAAAGCCAGAAAGACAATCTAGTATACCATGACACCTACTATCCTACATAATATAGTAATAAAACTCACATGAATCAAAGAGCTGAATTCTAACCACTCAAAGTCTTGCAATATCCGCTACACTAACCACCTAAACAAAACTGAGACAATCTAGCATAGCATGATACTTATTTCTTGATTTTCTTTTTCTTTCGATGCAAAATCATATTCTTTAGTTCAATTCTTCTTGTGGCTTCAATCTCTTAAAATTTTGAGAAAAATTTTCTATTTACTTTTGTTCGAAATTGTTTCAAGATCAATTGCTTAAATTCTCTCCAACTTCTTATCAGTCTTCTGTTGTCGTCTCATTAATACTGTGAATTCTAACATTGGTATTTGTGATTGATTGCCTTCTAATTCTTCCGAATTTGTTGTTTTTATGGCATTTTTCATATTTCTTCAACAATTACTCAATTAATTTCTTCAATGATCTATTTTTCCTTGAATTGTCCCTTCAAAGCACCAATTTCACTCTGAACAACGTCAAGACTGCCTCTGATTCCTTCAACCCGTGAAATTACAAATTTATACATTAGCGATCAAACTACTCTGATAGCAATTTATACCAATTATTGTACATTGATAGATCAGAAATAGTAAAAGAAAACTGGAAGTTAATGATTGATCTAAAATGGGAATGTTTATAAATTGAACCCTAGCTTTCATGAGGCTAGTTCTCCCCCTAAGATTTCACTCTAACGCTTCCACTCTAAGGGTTGTTTGATAGAAATTGCGTAATTCGTAGCAGGACCATTAAGATGTCTCGGTGCTATTTGGTAAGGTTATTGAACATATTTGCTTAATGATAAAAATTATCATTTTAAACTTCTAACAAAAACAACTTCAAAGAACACATATTAATAATTTGATTCACAATTTAATAAATTCAACCACAAAAAGGAAAAAAAAAAACAAAACACAAATTAATAAATTCAAATTCCACTAAAATGTAACATAATTAAATGTTGCAATTTATGGAAGTGGTGAGTAATGTTTAACATAATGCAATGGACTACAAGATGAACATAATTCCTTCACAAAGCTAGAACAAATAACAATTGGTTTGAAGTGCGAGAATAAAAAACTTGGTCAAGACAACTGCTTTTGTTGCTAAAAGAGCTTCTAAAGATGAACAACAAGTTGATGACTTCTTATCATCTTATGAGTTTCCATTGGTGGTTACCGTGGTTTTGTTGTTGGGGATTCACGAGTCAAAGTTGTTTATAACGATGTAAGAACAAATGTTTTGAAGTTAATGATTTGGGTTCTTGTTCATTTTTAACAACTAGGATTTGGATTTTGAAATTTCTTCCGACTCATTTACTGAAAAACGTATATAACAAAAATCCTTCACAAAGTTATTGAATCAAAACACAGAGCTGGTGCTTGTTTTTTTTAGGAAAAAGTCTTTTTGAGAAAAAGTGTAACACCCGATTTTTGCAGGTATTATTCTTTTGTTTATAGTTTTAATTTCAAGAATTTTGCCCTACGTTGAGTGTAGGATAGTCCCCTAAGCGTAGGTGGGAAATCAAATGTTAGGACTTAATGACCTACGATGAGCTTAGGAAAAGCTACGCCGAGCGTATATGCATCGGACAAAAACCTTAACCCTAAGGGTTATGAGCCCTATTTAAAGGCTCTAACTCCTTGAGGCCCTCTGCATGCTTAGCCTCCACCCTCTTAAGTAGCCACCTCGAAACCCTAGCCTTCTGGCGAGAATTTTGAGATCTTAGAGTGTTTTATAAGCATCTTTGAAGGAAGAGCTTCATTGAGAAAGCACTTGGGAGCTCCAAGCTTTGTAGGTCTGGAATTTGCATCCTACAATCCTCCTCCAAAAGGTATAGATTTTCCATCTTGATGATTTTCATGTTAGATCTAGTTACTCTTGAGATTTCTATGCTTTTGTCCCCATGACCTTGGTCTATGTGAGTATGAGCTACTCCAGACCATTTGAGTATCATTTCCTGACGTTTTTTGGGGTTGTATAGTCCTAAAAATGAGAGTTTGGTCACTCTTATCCACCCATGCATGAGTTATTGAGCAATAGATAACTTTATGGACCTAGGATTTGGTTTTGTGCTATGTGTATTCATGCCAATGGATAAAGTCAGAGACATAGGATTTGGTTTTGGGCTCTATTAAGACGTCCATTTAGTGTAGATCTGAAAGTTTGGGGGCTGACCTTCTGTTTTAAAAACTTAATGAAAAGTTGGATATTAGGTAGCTATGTTGAGCATAGCTTTCTATACGTTGAGTGTAGCTCTGTAGTTGCCCGTTTTGCCGCCTTGAGCTCTACGTTGAGCATAGAGCAGCGTACTAAGCTGAGCGTAGGTTAACTAGACATTGACCATTGACTTTTGGCCAAGTTTGACTTTAGGACAATTAGTGGATGTTAGGTTGTAGTTTAAGAAACTGGTCCCTGATTTTTGTATAGGTGACGTGTAGTATTACGAGAGCTGTGTTGTTATCTGTTAGTCTGTGAGGTGAATTTTCTCATTATACTTTGTATTGCAGTATGTGTCCTTATGTGTAGGATGTTGTTATGTTGTAGTGATCTGTTAGACTGGTAGATCTGTTATGATTACATGCTCTTTCTTGCTATTTATTTTATTTTTTTACATATATCGATATGATATGGTTGGGTTAAGGCGGTACGGCTTTGTGTTGTTGGCCAACAAACCCAGGAGCAGTCCAGTTATATGTTGTAGGCTTGGGAGCTGTCCAACTTTATGTTGTAGGCTCAGGGGGCGGTCCAACCTTATACTGCAAGCCCAATGTGCATGCATTGTATGTGTATTGTTGTGTGGGATATCTTAGGGGAAAACACTAAGTTTTTGCTTACATTTGTGGATTTAAATGTTTTCAGGTACTTCAGATGATTGGAAAAAAAAGCGAATGTATGATCGTACACATCCTCCTGCTGATTTATGTCTTGAGAAATTATTTTGACACTTAGATTTCTATGGATTTGTTTTGAAGACAATGGTTTTCTATTTTATGGTTTTATGAAAATGTCTTTTAAAAGTGAAAAAAAAATCCATGGTTTTTGGGATGTTACAAAAAGACTTTGATTTTTAAAAGGGCATAAAAAACTTTTTGAGCTTTTTCTAATAAAAAGGAGAAAAATAACTTATGATTTTAGAAGGCGCTTTCTAAGTTCTAACCCTATGTGATATTTCTTTTCTACCACCAATGTCGCCATCACTGCTACCATGTGACATCCCCAAAATCACGGCTATAAAAGACCGATTTCATTTATGCTTTTTAAAATAATTTCAGAGTAAATCCTTTTGATTTAAAAGAGTTGCGGAATTTGTTCCCAAAACAAAGCATGATAAAACAATGTTTACCAAAGCATTTCATAACAGAAATGTAATCAAAACTCGGGATGTCATGTTCCGATACAGACCATAAAGCATAAACGATAAACATTACAAGTCATTCAACAAATATATACATATACAGACTTGTAAACAAAACAACAAGATGATTCATCCATCTTACGCCCTTGCGCCACTTCCTGTAATACAAATAAAACTGAGTGGGTCAGGCTTGGGAGCCTGGTGAGCATATAGGGTTTTCAACCCACAATAAATAAATTATATTTAATTTCATCAACCAATCACTATCCCGATTACCCATTCCCGTTATCCTCACTTTACGTCCCTAAAACAACATCTATCTCAAGGGACCTAATCTAGGATTTTCATCGGGACGGACATCACTGCTAAGGGGTTTCCTCAACAATAGATATCCTAAAGGCAACCATGAGGGGGATAAAGTACACCGGTGAACACATCGTTCACAACACCTATAGGTCATGAACCTGCTAGCGTTCCACAAGACTGTCTAGAAGGAGTCTGTGGTCGTTATCCATACTCCGCTGAATAACTAGATCAACAACAACAACAACATCAAGGCCTCTCATCTGTTTATTACACACAAACTATCTACCCATGATCTACCCAACATATTAGTAGATAAAAATATATATTTTTATACATAGTTTAAAACCTGTATAGCATTTTCATTCAATATATATTCCACATAACAGATGAGGCACACCCACATAACACGTATTTCATAGAAAACAAATCAGATCTATGAGATTGAAGAGAGTGAATATACATTCACGCACATAACAACAAAATTATACACATAACACGTATTTCGTATAAAATACTTCATAATTATGCGTTAGAAGAAAGTAACTACACACTCACACATATAAACCACAATTTACTTAATACACTCAAACCATACTTGTATTATTATCGTGTTTATGAAAGGTAGTATACACTCACTTGATCAGAAGATGATCGGACAACACTACGACTTGCAGAAGTAGTAATCCTCAGCAGATCTGGAAGATCTCCACAAAAATCGAACTTCTCGCGGGCAGAGCTTCGGCTCGGGAACCGCACTTCTCGGGATCTTCGGGATCTCGGGACTTGCTTCGGGTCTCGGGGATATTACCGGGGCTTCGGGGTACTTCTGGAACGCAAAACGATGTAAAACGGGAGAGAGAAGAGAGAAAATAGCAACCCTAAACGGCTGGCCCTTCAAATCTATTTATAGGGCAAATTTGGCCCTTGCCACGTCGTGGCAACCTTTTTCCACGTCGTGGGCTTGGTCGTCACTGCATGCGTCATCCCAAGTTGCATCTGGGGGCCTCCCGGAGGTGTCAGGACACTTGCCACGTCGTGGCACCGCTTGCCACGTCGTGGCACTGCTTGCCACGTCGTGGTCTCTGACAGTTTTGGGGTTTCGCGCCCCGAACTTCAGAAATTCATAACTTTCGCATACGAACTCCGTTTTCGACGTTCTTTATATCGCCACGAAGGTGAGATTATGCTCTACAACTCTCGTTTAGACTCCATTGGCTAATTTTGACTTTATTTTTAATATATTATAAGTATATTACTTATATATTATCTTTAGTAGGCCGGGACAGGAAAACTCCGTTCGAAATTCATAACTCCTTCATCTGAACTCCGATTCCGTCCGTCTTTCCGTTGTTGCACTACTATCGATGAGATCTTCAATTCTCATTTAGATCACTAAGGATAGTTATCTATCTACCTTAAATTCACTATTTACGTCGCGCTAGGTCGTGCCTGTTCTGTCGCGAAACTTCGACAGGTCATAACTTCTTCGTTATAACTCGGATTTCGGCATTCCTTATATCTCCGGAATCCTTGTTTCGACCACTACAACATTATTTAAAGATATCAAGTTTATCTTACACTTGAATTTTGACGCTTATTTTTATTCTTAATTAATCAAACCACACAATTAAGTAAATTAAGCACAAAATACATAATACTCAAATAATACACTTCTATAATTTCAAAACGGGTTACAAAGGTTAACCTAGACTATTACATTGCTAAAAATGGCAAGCCCGGAAACACAAGAGTTACAATTCTCTCCACCTTAGAATGATTCAGTCCCCGGAATCACACATCAACAAACAAATGCGGATAGCGACCCATCATGTCACTCTCCGTCTCCCAGGTGAGATTCGGACCATTCGTGTGTTTCCATCAGACAAGCACTAACTCAACCATCTTGCGTCGCAATTTCTTATTCTTTCGGTTAACAATTGCCTCTGGTTCTTCAATCAACCTTTTGTTCTCATCGATTCTCAACTCCGAAAGTGGAATCATGCCGGGAACTTCTCCCGTGAACTTCCTCAAATAACACACATGAAAAGTGTTATGAATTCCATTCAGTTCCTCTGGTAGTTCGAGCTTGTAAGCTTGGTTCCCAATCCTCTGAAGAACTTTAAGCGGTCCAATAAACCTTGGACTCAATTTTCCCCTTTTACCAAATCTTATAAGTCCCTTCCACGGCGAGACTTTAAGCAAAACCGAATCTCCAATTTCAAAAGTCATCGGTCTTCGCTTTTTGTCAGCATAGCTCTTTTGACGATCTTGAGCTGCTAACATTCTTTCCCTAATTATTTTCAACTTTTCAGCAGTTTGATGAACCATCTCCGGTCCCATAAACTGCTTTTCCCCAGCCTCAAGCCAACAAGACGGCGTACGACACTTCTGTCCATACAAAGCTTGGTAAGGTGCCATCTTAATGCTCGAGTGGAAACTATTATTATAGGAAAATTCTACCAAAGGTAAATGTTCATCCCAATTACCTAGGAATTCCAAGGTACATGCTCTTAGCATATCTTCAAGTGTTTGTATCGTTCGTTCGCTCTGACCATCAGTCTGCGGATGGTAAGTTGTACTTAAACACAACTTGGTACCCAATTCCTCTTGTAGACTTTTCCAAAACCTCGAGGTGAAATGGCTATCACGATCCGACACAATCGTTAACGGAACACCGTGAAGCCTCACAATTTCCTTCACGTAAGAATTCACAAGCTTTTCCATAGACCATTTCTCCTTGGCTGCTATGAAATGCGCACTCTTAGTGAATCGATCAACGACCACCCAAATCATGTCGTGACCATTCTTTGTTGTGGGCAGTTTAGTGACAAAATCCATAGCAATGTCTTCCCACTTACCCATAGGCACAGGCAAAGGTTCTAAACTCCCGTACGGTTTCTGATGTTGTGTCTTTACTCTTGCACAAGTCACACACTCAGCCACATACTTTGCAACATCAAGCTTCATCGTCGGCCACCAGTAGTAGGGTTTTAGGTCCCTATACATTTTAGTGCTACCAGGATGAATCGAGTACATGGTTTTGTGAGCTTCTTCCAACAAAAGATCTCTGACTCCTCCTGTCTTAGGTATCCAAATCCGATCTTGGAACACCTTCAGTCCATGACTGTTTACACCGAACACCAACGTTTTGCCCAAACGTTCCTTCTTTCTGTCATTCTTCTCAGAAGCTTCGCTCTGAGCTTTCTTTATACTTTCCAAAATAGTCGAGACAACTTCAATTCTCAATGCTCTTGGCCTTTTCCTTTCAAGATTGACTTTCCGACTGAGAGCATCAGCAACAACATTAGCCTTACCAGGGTGGTAAAATATCTCACAATCATAGTCTTTAAGTAATTCTAGCCAGTGTCGTTGTCTCATATTCAATTCCTTCTGATTAAAGAGATATTGGAGACTCTTATGATCAGTGAAAAGTTTGCACTTCATGCCATAGAGGTAATGCCTCCATATTTTCAGAGCGAAAACTACCGCTGCCAACTCCAAATCATGAGTCGGGTAGTTCTTTTCATGCTCTTTCAGCTGTCGAGACGCATATGCTATCACCTTTTCTCTTTGGGTCAAAACACAACCCAATCCAACTCCAGACGCATCACTATAAACAGTGAAGTCTTCAACTCCATCAGGTAGAGAAAGTATCGGTGCCTCGCATAGCTTATTCTTTAGCTTCTCGAATGCTTCCTTATGCTTATCATTCCAAGCATAAGTAGCTCCTTTGTGGGTCAAAGCTGTTAATGGAGTAGAAATCGAAGAAAAGCCTTGGATAAACCTTCGGTAATATCCGGCTAATCCCAAAAAGCTTCGAATCTCCGTGGGGCTTTTTGGTTGTTCCCACTTTATTACAGCTTCAATCTTCGCTGGATCAACCATTATCCCTTCTTGGTTGACCACGTGACCCAAGAATTGGACTTCACGAATCCAAAAATCACATTTGGAGAACTTAGCATACAGCTTCTCCTTCTTCAAAACTTCTAACACTTCTTGCAAGTGTCTGCCATGCTCTTCTTGGCTTTTTGAGTAAATCAGAATGTCATCTATGAACACTATCACAGATTTATCAAGGAACGGATTACAAACCCTGTTCATTAAATCCATGAATGCTGCTGGAGCATTGGTTAGTCCAAACGACATAACCAAAAACTCGTAGTGTCCATATCGTGTTCTGAATGCAGTCTTCTCTATATACTACTCTCTTACTTTCAACTGATGATATCCTGACCTTAGGTCGATCTTTGAAAAATAACTTGAACATTGCAATTGATCAAATAAGTCATCAATCCTTGGCAACGGATATCTATTCTTTATTGTTGCCTTGTTCAGCTCTCGGTAATCAATGCACATTCTCATACTTCCATCTTTCTTCTTCACGAATAACATCGGAGCTCCCCAGGGTGATGAACTAGGTCTAATGAAACCCTTGTCCAATAACTCCTGAAGTTGCATCATTAGCTCCTTCATCTCCGTTGGTGCTAATTGATAAGGTGCTTTTGCAATCGGCGTCGTCCCTGGCAACAAGTCAATACGGAATTCCACTTGTCGATCAGGCGGTAATCCAGGAAGATCTTCGGGAAATACTTCCGGATAATCACACACCACTGGAATATTCTGCATCACCTTCTTTTCCTTCTTAGCATCGATCACGAATGCTAAGTATGATGTACACCCTTTGGTCACACATTTTCTGGCTTTCATTAGAGAAATGATTCCAGAATTTACTCTGCGTTTATCTCCATACACCATAAACGAATCTTTCCCAGGCGGGTTCACTTTCACTATCTTCTTCTTGCACAAAATCTCAGCATCGTTGGCGCTAAGCCAATCCATTCCCAATACGATGTCGAAACCATTAAGTTCGATAGGCAATAATTCCTCGTGGAACTTATTCCCATTCAGATCAATTAAGATGTTTTTCATACGGTGGCTAACAGGTACAAACTTGCCACTAGCAACTTCGACTAATAAGGCATTATCTAGTCTATCAACAGTCAAAGCTAGTTTTCTACCAAATTCATGCGATATAAAGGAGTAGTTTGCTCCAGAATCAAATAAAATTTGGGCAGGCAAATTGTTAACGAGAAAGGTACCTGAAGCGACATCAGCTTCATCTTTAGCAGCTTCCAGTGTCATCTGGAATGCTCTCGCCTTTGGCTTTGGCGGAATGTTGGGTCTAGCTGCCTCCTTCTTCTTCGGGCAGTCCCTCGACATGTGTCCCTCCTCACCACAACCATAACAAACTTTCTTAGTGAGGGTACATTCATTGGCATAGTGCCCTGGCTTTCCACATTTGTAGCATGTGTTCGCTACCTCACATTTTCCATGATGCTTCTTCTTACATTTGTCGCACCATTTCGCTTCGCCTCCACTTCCCCTCGAACCAGACTTTGAGAACTTGTTTTTCTTGTTGGACCCTGAAGTTCCATCGAACTTTCTCTTTTCACGAACATCTATCCTTTCCAGACCCTTTTCCTTCTGCTGGGCCTCCACATTCTTAGCTGCACGAACAACTGTTTTCAGAGTAGTTGCCATCTTGACTGTCGGACCAAAGTCGGCAGGAGTCCATTAGCAAACCTCTCAATCTTGGAGAGTTCCGTTGGCACTAGGTATGGAAATAACTTCATTTTCTCAGTGAATGCAGTAGCATAATCATCTATGCTCATCCTCCCCTTCTTCAAGTTTTGGAACTCATTGTTCAGATCAATCAGATCTATCTCTAAACAATACTGCACCCTTAGTTGTTCCAAGAACTCCTCCCATGACATTTTCAGGGCTTCTCCTCGTGGCATAGTATCTGCCAACAACTTCCACCAACTCAAGACTCCAGTCTTCAGTTGTCTAACCACAAAGACGATCTTCTGTTTGTTGCTACAGTCGCAACTTTCAAATACCATCTCCATTTCGGAGATCCAATCCATTATCTCAACAGGCTTTGGGCTTCCAGAAAGACTTGGCGGCTTGGCGCCTAAGAAGTTCTTGTACATTCGCCCATCCTTGTTGTTTCTCCTTTCCGGATCGTTCCTTCGTTCCCCTTGAGTCCCAACTTGACTCATCATGCGACTATTGTTCCCTTCCTCCGATTGCTCGGGAATCAATTCAGGTTCCTCAATAGGTATGATAGGTTAATCCCTATTATCATGCAACATCTGTCGCATCTCATCCCTTTGTTCGGCTAACATAGCCCGAATCATGGCTTGCACCCCAGCCATTGTTATTGGTTCTGGTGCTGCTGCTACAACAGGTATTTGCTCAATCACTGGCGGTTGATTCCTGTTTTCATCCGCGTTCCCAACGCCACTCCTTGTTCTCACCATTTTTGATCTACACACCGAATAAGGTGAAATTAGATCCTCATTCACGATAGATATTCAAATCATCCTTATTACTCCGAAACGTTTACATGCTAGTTCTAATAACGTAGGCATACGCTTAGAATCCTACACACATAAGGTTTCCAGATCCGGTTGGCAACAGACCGTAGATCCGAACAAATAATATCATATATGACAACATATAACATTTAGCACATAAAAGCATTTTAGGCAACTTTCCTAAAAATAAGCTAGTGCTTGTGTCCAAAATCCAACAGACACACATCTCAAAATTCCACTTAGCATTCTAAGTTTAAGTCTAGAAATCCTACAAATTCCTAGTTCGCTTAAACTAATGCTCTGATACCAACTGTGACATCCCCAAAATCACGGCCAGAAAAGACCGATTTCATTTATGCTTTTTAAAATAATTTCAGAGTAAATCTTTTTGATTTAAAAGAGTTGCGGAATTTGTTCCCAAAACAAAGCATGATAAAACAATGTTTACCAAAGCATTTCATAACAGAAATGTATTTTCATTATATAATCAAAACTTGGGATGTCATGTTCCGATACAGACCATAAAGCATAAACGATAAACATTACAAGTCATTCAACAAATATATACATATACAGACTTGTAAACAAAACAACAAGATGATTCATCCATTTTACGCCCTTGCGCCACTTCCTATAATACAAATAAAATTGAGTGGTTCAGGCTTGGGAGCTTGGTGAGCATATAGGGTTTTCAACCCACAATAAATAAATTATATTTAATTTCATCAACCAATCACTTTCCCGATTACCCATTCCCGTTATCCTCACTTTACGTCCCTAAAACAACATCTATCTCAAGGGACCTAATCTAGGATTTTCATCGGGACGAACATCACTGCTAAGGGGTTTCCTCAACAATAGATATCCTAAAGGCAACCATGAGGGGGATAGAGTACACCGGTGAACACATCGTTCACAACACCTACAGGCTATGAACCTGCTAGCGTTCCACAAGACTGTGACAACCCAAGTTGTTCCGTTACATTTCCCCGTTACCGTTAACGAAATATTCCACTGTATAAAAGTTCTGTTACTTAGAGGGCATCAATTTAATAAACATTCTAGTTGGTTGCAATTAACATACCGTTAAGTCGTGATAAAAGGAAATAAAAACACAGGACACATTTCCATTTATTTGGAAAATGTCAAGTTTTATTATTACGACCACTAAATCGGGTGCGACCAAAAGCCCCGTTTAACGGCAGTATCGGGTAAAATCCCACTGAGCCCCGACTCAAAACCCTATATAAGGGTGAGTGGAGTCTATTGGAGACTTTTTACACTCTCTCTCTATACTCTCTCTCTAGACCCGTTTTCGCCCCGAATCCGCAACCAAACGCTTCCAAATTGTAAGTCCGCTTACCCTAGCTTGTTCTAAACATTACTAGCTGTAGTTGTAGCCTAAAAATCACAAGATTGAGACATGAAAAAGGAGTTTACGGCCTAAGTGCATCCTTAGGCCGTAAACCCCCAAATGGTGGCCAAAACGATCCAAACTTGTCCCTAATGGCTAGGAAATAAATTAAGGTATTAGCCTAGGAGTGTTTAAACATTAAAACTCAATGAATTGGGGCATAAAAATGAGTTTACGGCCCAAGCACATGCTTAGGCTGTAAACCCCTCAAAACCTTGTCTAAATGCCTCCAAAACACTCCCAAACCACACTAGGGCTTAACACATAAATTAAGGGCGTAGTTCTTTGGCTTTAGATCACTTAAACACATCAAAATGAAGGACAAAAATGAGTTTACGGCCCAGGTCTATACCAAGGCCGTAAACTCCCCAAAACATGCCCAAAAATGTGGTTTTTGTCCCCCAAATGACCTTAGGCTATTTCTATAAAATGCTAGGAAGGATTTAAGGACTCAAACTCATAAAATGGTGGGGTAAAATGGAGTTTACGGCCCAAGCTAGTGTCTAGGCCGTAAACTCCCTAAAACACATGCAAATGTTAGATTTAATCCCCCAAAATAGCATCACACTTCATTAGAAATTGCTAGAAAGGTTATAGGGGCTTGAAACTTCACAAAACACTTAGGGTGAGAGTTTACGGCCGTAAACTCCCTTAGGAGTGTCCCTAGGCCGTAAAATCCAAGTTAGTGCCCTTAGAAGCCTCAAACCCACTTATGCCTTTTAGGAAAAGTGCTTAGAATAATTCCATGATGCAAGTAGAATCCTTAAAGACATTAGAACTCATCACCATGAGTTTACGGCCGTAAAATCATGGTGAGAAGTCCCTGGGCCGTAAACTATGTATTAAGGGGGTATTCTTGGATAGCAAACTCCATTCCTTAGCCATTCACACCCTTAAACGCTACCCGGGACACCCAAACACTTAGCCAAAGTGTTTTTTCCGCTCCTGTGAGCACGTATATTTGTTTAATTAGTATTAAATGTGATAATTACATGTAAACATATGTTATCATATGTTAAATAGGTCATTGTGTGTGTTCAAGTCCTTGCGGGACACCGAACGCCCAAACGGCACCTTCGTCGGACCTACTTACACCAGGTGAGTTCATACCCCTTAATGAACCTTTTAAATGCTTTTAAATGTTTTTATAAGGGGGGATTACAAGTTAAACATGCCAGTTATCATATCAATCACATGTGATTGATAACCCGCATGCACAAGATTTTACCACTTTACACTGTTTTACCGAGTAGGACATTATAATGATTTTACTTATTTCATAACTTTTACTTATACTGATTTATCCAAATTCATTCCAAATTGGTTTATGAAAGATTCTCTAAGGTTGTTAAACATATTTTACAAAATAATACAATTTGTGATTTTCTCTGTACATAAAGGCTTTTCATCAAAGATTCTTTTTTCGACGTATACTTTTACTTGTTAAATATTGCTGCTTCTCTTATACTTATTTCATACTCCTACTCGGTAATGCTTTCACTTATACTTGTAGTCGCTTTTACCTGATGACGCTTATACTTATTCATGCTCTTACTTAGTGATACGATTCTTCTTCACTTATACTTGTTAACGACTCTACCTCACTTATACTTGATACGCTTTTGCTTCATTTATTGTCGCCTCTACTTCGTGATGCGCTTATACTTGTTCGACACTTCTACTTCACTTGCGACCGCTTCTACTTCACTTGTTAGACACTTCTACATCACAAAGATCACTTCTACTTGATACACATTCAGTCGTAGTTAGATGTATGTCTGTGCTTATATAGGTACATATAAGTAATGATTGAAAGACTTAGGAAGGCTCGTCTGCCCTATTTCCTTTTCTTCGTTGAGATGTGGTCTGGTGGGATCGGATGGCCGTCCGAAGGTTGTTTGACTCATTAGTTATATATTATGTATATGAGTACGGACATATAGGAATTCTCTAGTCAGTTCAGTTAAGAGTCTCTACCTCTAGTCTATACTTACATTAGAAACCCATTATTGGGAAGTCTCTACCTCTAGTTCAACACTTACACACTACTCACTGTTTGGGAGTCTCTACCCACTATTTGGGATGCATCTTCAGGACACGGCCTTCTCTGTCGTCTAGTTGGTAACCAGAGTCTCCTGTAAGGAGAGCGGACATTGTGTGTATAGATCTATACGGGATTGACAACCCCGCACCCAGACTGCTAGCTACAGTCCCGGCCTACCAAGCCAACGGGTGACAAATGTCACATCTTATAGACGCTTGTAGGGCGTTTGGAACTCTAGTCAGTATGGTTACGAGTATCCCGAGTTACCTTATAATTCTTTGGCTTTAAGGTAACGGTATTTCACCGGCAATCTACACTGTATGCCGGTAACTCATTTTCAGAGTCACACTGTTTCTGACCTTACAAGATGTATCTTTCATTTGATACTGTCTGGGGTCTGTCTTTCACTGTTTTGACCTTATAAGATGTATCTTTCATTTGATATTGTCTGGGGTCTGTCTTTCACTGTTTTGACCTTACAAGATGTATCTTTCATTTGATACTATCTGGGGTCTGTCATTCACTGTTTCTGACCTTACAAGATGTATCTTTCATTTGATACTGTCTGGGGTCTGTCTTTCATTGTTTTGACCTTACAAGATGTATCTTTCATTTGATACTGCCTGGGGTCTGTCTTTCACTGTTTCTGACCTTACAAGATGTATCTTTCATTTGGTACCTTCTGGGGTCTGAGTCTCCACTTGTTAGACTGAACCAGGCGAGTCGTTAGTTCGATATTCTCCTGTAGTCTATGATTCCCTACCTTAGTCAGCAGTCCTCACTGCTGAGGCATATGTTATTCCCTGATGTCGTTTTCTTTCCTCAATAATCAAATTCAGTATTTTGATAATGATAGCAATTTAGGGAAAACTACTTTTTACCACATAACGCTGACCAGTCTTGGTAGAAGACTGCTTTTATTAAAGAAAATATAGGATTTTCTGGAGAGAACTCTAATACACAGAAAACACTTAAACTACTACTTATTAAAGTTATTTGATTGAAACGTCACCTAATACTTATGAACTCACCAGCATTTGTAAAAATGCTGATACTCGCTTTTCAAATAACTTGTGATCTCAGGTCAGCAATTAGACAGGTACATCTCTGGAGTTGCTGATGAAGATAGCTTAGTACCATGTTGTTCTTATTAGATCTACTTGTATTACTTTAAATTGTTGCAATGTAACCATGTAAAATTATTACTAATAATGCAATGTTTTGTTGTACTTTGATTACTATAATGCATGTATTGTGATACTTGACATGACGTCACCCACCCTAGAACGTTTCCGCCGTTCCGGTTTTGGGGTGTGACAAAGACTGTCTAGAAGGAGTCTGTGGTCGTTATCCATACTCCGCTGAATAACTAGATCAACAACAACAACATCGAGGCCTCTCATCTGTTTATTACACACCAACTATCTAGCCATGATCTACCCAACATATTAGTAGATAAAAATATATATTTTTATACATAGTTTAAAACCTGTATAGCATTTTCATTCAATATATATTCCACATAACAGATGAGGCACACCCACATAACACGTATTTCATAGAAAACAAATCAGATCTATGAGATTGAAGAGAGTGAATATAGATTCACGCACATAACAACAAAATTATACACATAACACGTATTTCGTATAAAATACTTCATAATTATGCGTTAGAAGAAAGTAACTACACACTCACACATATAAACCACAATTTACTTAATACACTCAAACCATACTTGTATTATTATCGTGTTTATGAAAGGTAGTATACACTCACTTGATCAGAAGATGATCGGACAACACTACGACTTGCAGAAGTAGTAATCCTCAGCAAATCTGGAAGATCTCCACAAAAATCGAACTTCTCGCGGGCAGAGCTTCGGCTCGGGAACCGCACTTCTCGGGATCTTCGGGATCTCGGGACTTGCTTCGGGTCTCGAGGATATTACCGGGGCTTCGGGGTACTTCTGGCACGCAAAACGATGTAAAACGGGAGAGAGAAGAGAGAAAATAGCAACCCTAAACGGCTGGCCCTTCAAATCTATTTATAGGCAAATTTGGCCCTTGCCACGTCGTGGCAACCTTTTTCCATGTCGTGGGCTTGGTCTTCACTGCATGCGTCATCCCAAGTTGCATCTGGGGGCCTCACGGAGGTGTCAGGACACTTGCCACGTCGTGGCACTGCTTGCCACGTCGTGGTCTCTGACAGTTTTGGGGTTTCGCGCCCCGAACTTCAGAAATTCATAACTTTCGCATACGAACTCCGTTTTCGATGTTCTTTATATCACCGCGAAGGTGAGATTATGCTCTACAACTCTCGTTTAGACTCCATTGGCTAGTTTTGACTTTACTTTTTGATATATTATAAGTATATTACTTATATATTATCTTTAGTAGGCCGGGACAGGAAAACTCCGTTCGAAATTCATAACTCCTTCATCTGAACTCCGATTCCGTCCGTCTTTCTGTCGTTGCACTACTATCGATGAGATCTTCAATTCTCATTTAGATCACTAAGGATAGTTATCTATCTACCTTAAATTCACTATTTACGTCGCGCTGGGTCGTGCCGGTTCTGTCGCGAAACTTTGACATGTCATAACTTCTTCGTTATAACTCGGATTTCGGCATTCCTTATATCTCCGGAATCATTGTTTCGACCACTACAACATTATTTAAAGATATCAAGTTTATCTTACACTTGAATTTTGACGCTTATTTTTATTTTTAATTAAACAAACCACATAATTAAGCAAATTAAGCACAAAACACATAATACTCAAATAATACACTTCTATAATTTCAAAACGGGTTACAAAGGTTAACCTAGACTATTACATTGCTAAAAATGGCAAGCCCGGAAATACAGGCGTTACATACCACCACCACCATCGCCCACCGCAGCAGCCCACCGATGCCGCCACCACCAATACCATCGGTATTTCTTTAATGAAGAATTAAAAAAAAACATTTTTTATGAAGACTAAAAGACTTGGAAAAAGAATTTGGTCTATATTTTATTCTGTAGACATGGAAAAAGACTGAAGACAGTTTACCTTTTCAAAAACATACACCACCAGAATTTGCATTCTAACTACTTCGACCCCATCACCGATGCTTCTTCCACTACCATCTAAGGTTGTTGGTGGTGCCAATGATTGCAAGGAAGGAGTAAGACCAGGACGGTGCCTACCAGGAAGTACGATGACGGCAACAGTGGTGGGAGGGTGCGAGTCAGAGGGGAGAATGTCGTAGATGTTCCAAAAAGAAAAGATGCAAGCATGTTTTTTAGGTTAGGGCAAAAAGGGGCTTTTAGAAAAATGAAGGGTTCATAGGCGTTGAGTGATTACATGGTGCTATTAACGGTTTAGAGGTAATTTTTAACATAGTGAAACACTGTGAATGCTTAACAATTCAAAGGTTGCCTCTTAATAAAACTATTAAGAGGCTTACTAAACAACCCTAATACTATTGTCAAAAAGATGCCTACTCACTAACACTAACATCTTATTTATAATTCAACTAAATCGACTAAACCGATCTCACTATAAAAAAAAAATTAATCCCCTAGTTGAATCCTTATATAATAACATAAACGCCTATGTCATAATAGAAAGTCGCCTAAAAAACTCTTAGGTGTTGTTTTTTTTCCATACAGATCTTCTTGACCTCTTTTTTTGTGCCATGCAGACTGTGCGTGGACTTTAAGGCTTGGAGTGTTTGTGTTTTAGGAGACCGCATAGCTAAAAAGGTATGCACATCCTCTTCACCGAGCAGACTTGGGCTTGTATCTGTGCGACCTCTGCACAATGAAATTAAAAAACAAAAAAACACGCTTTCCTTCACACGCATCATCCCCACCATCAACTCCCACATAACTCATGTCTTTCTTCTCCTCCTTCGTCGACTTCGTCTCTTGCACATTCTTCTTCACAGCTGTCAGCGTCACCTCCCTCTACTGTCATCGCTTGCATAAGAACTTCCATATGTCGTCGTGACATGTGTCTCCCCCGATGTCAACAACCATCAGCGGCGTCTCCCCCAATACAACAACCATCGCCGGTCAGATTCATCTTATTCTTCACAAGTATGAAATATTTTCTCTGAAATTGGTTCTCTTTTAGGTTTAATTTTTGAAATCAAATTCACTGCCAATGTTTAATTTCTGAAATCGGCGACCACTAGTTTAATTTTTTCTAGAATCAGTGACTCACTAGTTTAATTTCTGAAATAACTGATTTCATCAACTTTGTCTTTCAAATTTGTCTCTGGAAAAACATGATATTTGATTCATTATTTGTTACTAGATTTTTCAATAAGGTTACATATTAACATGACAACCATAAGTTTTGCCAATCAAATTGAGCATTTGGGTTGTATTCAACTCTTTTAATACATAAAGCATGTGAATTAAGTTAGATATGATTCATTTAAATGAAAAAAATCCAACGGTTTTTAACAAGTAGGTGATTCCGCAAATGAGGAATAGGTTGATGTGTAATTTAGGCTAAATACTTCAAACAGTGAATCAAAAGCATTTGATTAATTTACAATACAATGTTAAGTATGGTCATTATATAAAAATATTGTAAATTTTATAATGATTTAGTTATGTATTTGTTGTAGAGGTGTCGCTTCGGACTAGTGAGGGCCTGCAGTGGAGCAAGAGATTACTCTTATGGATATTTGAGGAATGGAGGTGTTTTAGTTTAGAATGTGATAATTGAGATGATTACTTCTTGTAGAAATTTTACTTGTTTTCGAGTTTCTACTTCAATGATGAAATCATGTTTAAATCTTTTGAACTCTTATTGTAAACTTATATACTAATTATATTTTAGATATGAAAGCGTGTTTTATTCACAAACACGCATTATAGATTAAAAATAAAGTATGTTATTGTGATTCTAGAAGTATATTGCTTTTACTTACATTTATAGGAAAATTATAAGAAAAAAGTGAAAGTATGTTTCTATAAAATATTCAATCAATAAAAGAAATGAATGTAGGTTGTCATGCATATACACATTAAACTTTGAAAAAACATACTTCAATAATTAAAAAACAAAAAACTTCAAATTTCATTTCTTAATTAAATTTCCACAAACTAAAATTATTGAAAACATCTTTTAAGTTTAAAAAATTAGTTTTTTTTAACTTCTTTTTATATAGCCTACAGACTTTAAAAACCAAACGGTCTTATCCGCAAGAATGCAGATGTTAAGTATGCATCTTTTTTTGCAGATGTGTAACACCCGTTTCAGGTATGAGCTAATCTATATATTTTAAATCTTAATTTTGGGTGGTCACGACGTGGTGGATCCTCACCACGGTTTGGCAACATTTTAAGGATCGTGGGATTAAAGGACCCGCCACGGCGTGGCCATATGTGTCATGGCATGCCAACTGATTTTTAATAAAAACATAATTTCCAGGCTTTGCACCCTATTTAAGAGAATGAGGAGGCTAGGGTTTATTCATCCTCGGCCTCCACTAACCTCAAGCTTCAGAAACCCTAACCCTAATTCATCCTTATGAGTTGTGAGTCCATTTTGGTGATTTTGGTTGCTTTTGAAGGAAGACGAGACATTGGAAAGGATTGTGGTGCTTCTTGACTGGAGTGAAGATCTCTTTTGGGCATCTATGAACCTTTGTAAGTGTCCAAGCTCCTTGCTTTATGCTTCTATGATAGTAGATCTAAGGTTTTGTCCCATTTTTTTCTTTTGTGACCTAGTTGGAAGGGAAGGATTCCATAAAGTTGGCAAATTTATGGATCCTAGAGGTCTCTTTAAGATCATGTGTTGTAAATCTGATGTTTTATTGTGTATGTTATTCTATGCATGAGTTTGAAGCCTCTTTATCACTCTTGTTGACCTAAACTAGAGGAGACATGCATTTGACATGGATGCCCATAAAGCAACCAACTTTATGACTCTTGGGGTGAAGGAAAAACCTTCCGGAAAGTTTGAGTTTGTGTCTTTGTGATTAAGGACTTAAAGGTTGAGTTGTACTTCTTGCTGACCTTTATAACCTAGGTTTAGAGATCTTGTCTTAATGGATAAAGTTGGAAACTTTATCCATCAAAATGTCGGTAAGGAGTAAATCGGGGCCTTTAAACCCTTGAAAATGAGTTAAAATCAACTTAACTCGAATAAGCCATGCAGACTGGTCCACACTGCATGGCACTAAGGCGCCACGACGTGACGACCAAAGACTAGTCGACTGTTTCGTTGTTTTATGCCCACGACGTGACCAAGGAAGGCAATGACGTGGAGGGTTGTAGATGGCAATTTGACTTCTTTGACTTGGATCCAGATCGGGTTTAAACCTGTGGGCCACGACATAGGCAAGGATGGCCACGACATGGAAGTCAAGTAAAATTGAATTTGTATTTAACCGTTGAATTTTTGGCCTAAGTTGAATTTTGGCCAACTCTTAGCTTTTGGAAGTTGGATTAAGGGTGTACCTTGTATGAATGTCTGGGTGGGGTATAGCAATTGTATTTCGGCAGTGAGAGCGATAGCAGCCGAGTATCGACTGATAGGCGAGTCTCTTCACTGTACTCGTGGGTGGAAGGCACTAATGCCAACCTACTGGATTATGTTTGTAGGATGATAGTTGTCTTTGTGACACTTACTGATATGCATGTATGTGCTTTTTGTCTTTGTAAGTCTTGTTGATATGGTTTTAAGCTTAGATCTAGGGGTGAAATAGACCTGTACCGGTTGAAAGATACCGAAGGATTTGAAATAGACTCGGGGGTGAAATAGACCCTTACTGGTTGAAAGATACCGAAGGAGTTGAAATACACTTGGGGGTGAAATAGACATATTCCGGTTTAAATAGACTCGTGGGTGAAATAGACCCGTATTAGCTTAGAGTTGTTATGAATGTTTAGTACGAGGTATTTTGGGAAAAATACTAAGCTTTGTACTTACAGTTTCATGTTTATGGTTTCAGGTACTTCTAATTCAAAAGGGAAGGGCCCGACATGATTGCACCGTATCCACCAGTGTTTCGCATTCTATGATTTTTTTTTGTACTCAGATGATTACATGACATGTTTTATACTCAAATGGGATTTTCTTAATGAATGAATGGTTGTTTGACTAACTGAAAGAAAAAATCTCACTTATAACTTTTAGGACGTTACAAGTTGATATCAGAGCCTTGGTTTGATGAATTCTGTCACACCCCAAAACCGGAACGGCGGAAACGTTCGGGGGTGGAGGGTGTCATGTTTAGTATCACGAGATATGTATATGGTAAGCAAGTAATGAACAACCATTTCATTTAGAAAGAAAGTGTTTACTATGTGTGTGTTCACAAAACATAGAAGTCATAAACAAATAACAAAACAAAACTTGAAGCTATAATGCTCCATCTTCTGAATCCCCAGCACGAGCACCTGTCTAATAGTCTCCTGAGAATACAAGTTATTTGAAAGAGTTTATCAGCAATTAAGCTGGTGAGTTCATAAGATTTAAGTGATGTGAGTAAGCTGTAAAGCATTGTGGAAAATGTATATGTAAAAGTGATGTAAGCTGTAAGTTCTGTTTTGAAAGGTTCGCCTGTTCCTCTAGAAAATCCTATATTTCCTACTTGAATGAAATTTAAGTAAAATGACACTACAAGCCCTTCTATGGGTACTAAGTGAGTACAAGCCATATATACTCAGAGTAAACAAACAATCGATTGTGCGCATCTGCCCTAAGCTCACAACCCAACGGGGAACAGAAAGTAAGGCGGATAGCACACATTCAATTGGTTGTTAGATTGTTGTCATATAAACCTTGGTGTATTCACTTGTTACTCATGGAGTTATTTGTAATGGTTCCTTTATATTTAATGAAAAGTTCTTTTAAGAAAACCTATATTTCTTATAGTAAAATATTGACCACAGTGACTACTTTTATAATAGCTTTGTTTATACTGCTATATATAATCTGATATCGGGTAGAAAGTTAATTGGGTGAGTCTGCCCTAAGTCCACAACCCAACGAGGACAGGAAGTAAGGTGGAAAACAGACATTTAACTATCTATTGGGTATTAGTTTTATATATAAACATGGTGTATAAACTAAGGTGTTATAGATTTATTCACCTAAAGTCTTTAAGTGTATACTGGCTTAATAAAAATGGATTAAGCCCTTATCTGGGAAATTTCTAGTTTTGTATACCAAAAGTACTGACTTTGAAAAGTATGTTTTGTACTACAAAGGGTGTGCGTTGACTCTGTGTCCTATAACCTGATCCATACCTGGTACCCTTATGATGACTTAATGTATACTAAGCATAAATATATATAGATTCGGGTAGATAATAGATTGGGTGAACTCGTTCCAAGCCCACAATCCAACGAGAACAGGAAATGAAGCGAAGAGCACACATCCTATGAGCTGTCGGAATCTATTAGTATATATGTATCCTATAGTGTATACATTAAGGAATCATAAGATTAGCATTATGGTCCTAACTTTTAAAAGTGGCCTTCTACCAAGACTCGACTATTTTAAAAGTAGCCTTCTACCAAGACGCGACTGTTTTGAAAGTAGCCTTCTACCAAGACCCGACTGTACGACTATTAAGTCTAACCTACCTCATCAGTTATGTGTATATGACACATGGTAAAGGTATTAATAATATTGACACTGGAATTTTATATCCTTCTGTAATTGTCGTATTGACAGTGTAAGTATTGTAGTATTTGTAATAAGTGACTACTTTAAGTACTATTTTGCCTTAATTGAGGGTTAAGGCATAATGTGATGGCTAGATCCTATGTTAAACGCTCCCTTGTGAAGAGATTCTAGGAACTACACGCGACCCCTGCATGAGTGCAAGCCGCAAACATCCACATTACTATGATCATGTATACCCAATATAACTATCACAATGCATTGTGATTCATTGGTATAGTTAGATCCTGAAAACATTCCATGCTATAGCACCTTACTATGTTCTGTTTTGTTTTCGTATATTGATATCGTATCTATGTAAGTGTATCTATGTAAACGTATTGCGTTAGTATATACTCATGAACTGGACTGACTCTTTGTGTGCTTCATCGCACTAGAAGTAATGAATAACATTCTCCTAAACTATATCTATAATAGTTTACTAATGCTCTACTTGGACTGTTACTGAAAAGACTCATTTCTCTACTAAGTTATGCTTGTACTTTAAAAACGGAGTTTTGTATAACTATAAAGTAACATAACCTTTAAAAGAGTTTGGAAATGTTTTGACAACTTATAAATAACATAAGTACCATTTTGAAAGATGTTTATAAAAAACATTTACACAATTATCATTGTGTTCAACTTGTATTCCCCCTTAAACAATTAAAATAGTTAAAAGATTATTTACGGGGTATGAACTCACCTGATGTGGGTGATTCAAACGGGTATGCGCGTACGAATGAGAAGTTCCATGAATGAAGTCCCGAGACACAAAAAGTCATAAATGGCATATAAGGACACATATTGACATGAATATAGTGTTTATAAACAACTATATGAAAGGAAACACCTTCTGGGAGTAGGAAACACCTTGGTTAAGTGTTGGAATCACATGTGATTCAACAAAGGGAAGTGAAATGGCATCTAAGGGTGTTTACGGTTTTGTAACCAATTCCACTTGAGTTTACGGTTGTAAACCCATGAGTTTACGACCATAAACTCATGGTACTTTGACAATTTTGTGATTTGAAGTCCTAGAAGTCATTTTGAAGCATCCTAACTTCAAGTCTTAGACTTAGGAAGTGATTAGAGCAAAATATCACCCCTTTATGGGGTTTACGGTTTTTGGAACATTTGTCTTTGGGTTTACAGTCGTAAACCCAAATGGTTTATGGTCAAATGATGTTCTCAAGTCTTAAACACTTCAAGGTAAAGGTCTAGGTTAGTTTCTAGGCTTAAGGAAAGAGTTTGGGGCATCAAAACATGCATTTGAGGTGTTTAAGGTTTTGGGAGGTTTCCTAAACCGTAAACACATATACATGGGGTATTTTGGTGACTTTTAGGTGCTAAACACATCAAGGGAAAGTTCTAGGTTTGTTTCCAAGGGTTGGTAAGAGAATAGGGACACTTTAGCACCCTTTTTAGGGTTTACGGTCCAAGAAGATTCTTGGGCTGTAAACACCTTGTTCTTTGTGATCTTTGGGTGTTTTCTTGATGCTCCTAAGGTCTAAACATGACAAGGGTAGTTTCTATGTTTGGTTCCAAGGTCTATAGGGACATAGGGCACACTTTGGCCTCATTTTTAGTGTTCACGATCCAAGAGGATCTTGGGCCGTGAACACCTTTTCCTTGGGATTTTTAGATGATTTCCATGTTATCTAGGCATGTAATACACTTTAATACACTCTAGTGTTGAAGTACTTACAATTTGGGATGAACGGTTGAAGATACTTAGGAGAGAAATAGGGTTTTCTCTAGTTGAAATGGAAGAAATGAACTAAAATGGCTAAATCCCACTTATATAGTCTTGAGGGTTTACGGTCCCAATACCATCTTGGACCATAAACTCCAAACTCTTGAAGTTTTGGGCACTTATTGCTACATAATAAACCCTAGGGTATCCTTTTTCCTGATATCTTCTGAAGCACTAACTTTAAAACACTCAAACTTATTCCAAAAAGCTTGAAAGTTAGCAGACACAGTTTTGACTTCTGTTGAAGTGAATGGTTTGTATAGAAAAGAAATTTTTGGGTTGTCACAAATTCGGATACACTCTCGGGTGTGTCTGAACTCAAGCTGAGTAATTTGTAAAATTTTTGAAAGAAAATAACTTTTCTATAAATATTTTTAAAAAGAAAAGGGGTGTGATGTGTGAAATCGGCTGAGCTCAAGTAAGTATTTCCCAAAATACCCATACATGTGTTATACTTTTATTATGATATGAGTATATGAGAATTGCATGCTATATTAGGGCTAAAGATCTGCTTAGGATTGCATGATAGGATGCTAGGAGAGATGCCTTTATATTACTATTGATTGAGCCTGTAGAACTACATGCTAGTATGGGTATCGGATATTGGATAGAATGGTTTGTTTAGGTGATGCATTGGTTTGGACTACTAGATGCTTGAATGTTGCTTGCTTTGTGTTGTTAGAGACCCCAATGATGTTAGCTAGCTATTAATCGAATACGTTAAGTTACATGATTATGGGGACTAAATAATTTTAGAAGGTTAGGTTCAACCCTATTGCACAATTCTTGTTTGATTCCAACCATTGTAGAGATGGACCTAGTGGTTGAAGAATTATCTAGTGTCGGTGACATGTAATTGTATTCATGAGGTAGGTAGAATGTAACAACCGAAAAATACAACCAATTTTAAATTTTTCAAAAACATCTCGATTCCAATAATTCTTTACAAAAAGGTTTTCAATACAAAGCATTTATCATATTCCCAGAATCATAACACCACAAAATCATGAGGAGCGGTACGATTACGCCTTCGCCTTGCCACGATCTCCTGAACAACCTGAAAACATGAAACCACAACTGTAAGCCCGAAAGCTTAGTGAGATACCCCCAAAATACCAACCACAAATACCATACACTCATAACATGCCATAACATATCCGATCATAGAACAACCATGCTCTCCGGGTCTACTGTGTGACTGTTCCGCTGCACCGGCCAACAGTCCACCTGGTCCACCCTCTGAGTCTATCCGCATACATCGATTCTGCAGTGTGATTGGTCCGCCCGTTCCCGGGCCTTCAATCTCGCTGGTCCAATCTCTGAGTCTACAGTATGACTGGTCCGCCCGCACCGGGCCTTCAGTCTGTCTGGTCCACTCTCCGAGTCTATCCGCATACATCGACTCTGCAGTGTGATTGGTCCGCCCATACCGGGCCTTCAGTCTGTCTGGTCCACTCTCCGAGCCTTCGGCACGTCTGGTCCGCCCCTAACGGGACCTACAGCCTATCCGGACCGCTCGCTGGGCCTACGGGGCAACCGGTCCGCCCTGGGTATCTTGGCCTACTGCACACAGCAGGACCCGCCTCAACCCAACTCCAGTCCAAACATCCATGTGCACATACATACATATATTCATAAAGCAAATCACAGACCTCAAGCAGCTCTAACAGATCACATAACATGCCACTATCCTAACCAGGATACCGACCTAACAGATCACCAACATAGCATCTCCCTATCTCTCTGGATACCGATCTCAATCAGGTCTCTAGCATATACCATCCTAACTCACAGGATGCAACATGACAAAGCAGTAACATAATAACAACTACCCGGATCTCAATCCGATAAGGGCCGGCCTTGGTGCCTTAGACCCCGTTGATATAGTGAGGATAACTCACCTCGAAGCTGCCGACTGAATAGATAATCCAAGCTACTCCGATCACTGATACGATCTCCACCACTGGTCAACCACCAATGCGCTGAACTCAAAACAACAAACAATAATTACCAAAATGCCCCTGGACACCATTGGTCAACCCTTGGACAAAGACAAGGTCAAAGTCAACTCCTGACTGACCCTACTCGCCGAGTCAACCCTTTGACTCGCCGAGTTCCCATACTCAGACTTCACCCCATCCGCGACCTAACTCGCCGAGTCACCCCGAGACTCGCCGAGTCCAACAACTCAGAGTCCACTCGCACACAACTCACCGAGTCATCCCTTGACTCACTGATTCTCGACTCGACCAGAGAATATCGGAACTCTTCGACAAGACTCGTCGAGTCCAAGAACAGACTCGCCGAGTCTAAAGCTATCATCAACCTACTCGCCGAGTTGTTCATACACCTCGCCGAGTTCAAGGCTATCTTCATCCGACTCGCCGAGTTGTTCTTCCAACTCGTCGAGCCCCAGCTCATCTTCAAGCAACTCGCAGATGTTCACCCATGTGACTCGCCGAGTACCACCGATCTGAATCCTTTCAGAAGCATTCCAGGCCATGCAAATGATCCAAAACCTAGATCTAGCCTTATACAACTCATCCATCACGTAAAGTGGCAAACTTTACGTAAATTCCAAGAGATCTAGGCCTTAATCACTTATAACTAGGGTTTGGGACTTGCAAGCTTCACTAAACACTCCAACACAGGGACTTTCATGCTCTCTGATTCTCCTCCCTTCCAGATCTGAGGTAGCAACCTCAGATCTAACCCCTAGACTTCCATTTACATTCTTAGACAAGATCCCACAAACCCCAAATTGAAGAAACAACATACAATCTGACCAAGAACGAGATATTACCTCCAATGGACGCCCCCAACTGCAATGAAGTTGATTCCAAGCAAAGCCCCTTGCCCCAAGCCTTCAATTCCCACAAAATTCCTTCAATAAACTTCTCCAATGCTCCAATCCACTCAACAATGGAGCTCCTCTGCGATTTATGGTTTTCTGGAACTCAAGAGGGAAATAGAGAGGCTGGGGAAGGAACATAATGTTCCTTATATAGGGCTCAACCCCGAGAATTAGGGTTTTCTCCACCCAGCGCCTACTCGCCGAGTCCATCTCATCGACTCGCCGAGTCGGCCACTTAACACGCGACCAAATCGCGACTCTACTCGCCGAGTCCAGCCATGGACTCGCCGAGTCACTCTTTCCAAATAACACTTTTAGCCCTTCAACTCTACTCTTGCTATTTCGGGATGTTACAATTCTCCCCCACTTATATTAGGCTTCGCCCTCGAAGCCTATAGCAGCTCAACTCCAACGATACTCCCACTACGCGCCACCTGGCCTCAACTAGACCAGGTCCCTCGAGGCATACCTAAACGAAACTCGAATACACTTTCCTTCCCTCACGGTGTCCTGACCACCGTCTCAAATAGGGCACCAGATTCACCCTCTAATAACTTCACTTAACCCCTGAGAATTACCCATAATGCAACACTGCTCCAAATCACAACCATCACTCGACTCATAAAGACTAGGAAACCATGAACCGTCGGATCCCCAATCCGAATCCCACTCTATCCATTCCGTGACGACGGAAAACCCATTCTCTGTCACAGAGCACTCCCACGAGTCCTCCTCTTACAAACACATACACATACTGAACTAGTTCCAGCATCCCCAGGTTTGGAAAACCCGACACACTGATGACACCCTCAAACATCCCTCAGGATGAACCACTAATACATAACCAATACCCTGAACAGAATCATACCGAGAGTCCAGGACTCTCCCCCCTGCATCCTTTCCAAGCCTCAGGGCTCTACACCTGCGGAATTCCCTCCGCAACCTCAGCAGACATCCCAAACCGGATGAGCTCCTACTTCACTGCCGTGAACACGATGCTCAAAACCATACCCGAAATACTCTAATCATAACTCTGCTCTGCAGCTTTCACTTTCGTGAATTTGCACTCCCTTTCGGAGTTACACACCTTTCCCTCTTCCTTTTCCAAGGAATCTACTTGGCCACATTGCCACTCCAACACGAGCCACGGTGCTCGCCCAATGCGACACCACCCTTTTTGCGTAACCACGATTCACATACTCTGGCTCTCATTGCAGGGGCTCTCAAGCCCATGCACTCTCTCAACTCATCAAAGTCACTACCCGGGGCCAGACCTTCCAATGCAATCATACTGCAACATACACAATCAGCAATCTCAAACTGATCCAACAATACCCGCAGAGTCTTCAGCATGACTGGACCGCCTCATCAGGCCTTCAGTCCATCTGGACCACTCTCTCAGAACCTTCAGCCAATCTGGACCGCTCTCAGAGCCTTCAGTTTGGCTGGACCATTCTCCGAGCCTTCGGTCTGACTGGTACGCCTTCCGGCCCTCAGTCTATCCGGACCGCTCACTATCAACCAACATTCCATGCTATCCCCCCTCAGGATTCCTCCCATGCATACCGTTCTAGCCCTCTAGGGGTTCTGAACTCTAACTCCATCGACATACTCGATCCCGGCCTGCTTCCAGGCCTCCATAACCAATGCCCTAGGTCTGTATCCCGCCCCGCATGCCCGACACTCGCTCCTATCAGCCTATACTCTAGGCTGATAGAACACTGCTGAATCCCAACAGATAAGCACCCTCAAATACTCATCGATCTCCCGGAGAATTCTCCAATTCTCCCCCACTATAGCACTGACTAACAACCGCCAGCCGCCATCAACGACCTTCCAAAACAAACCTGCACCAAGAGACCACTTACACACGGGCCGCTTCCATAAGCCTAAACAACCCTTAGCAAAACACATCTCCTCACTGATCAATCCGCTCAAGAAGAATCCGATCTCCAATTATCCCTTCCACGAACGAAGATGCTACCTGACGTATAACCCAATGCCGCATCTCCACTAACAACCCTTACTAACGATAACCAACGAAAGCACCAAAACACTAACCCTAATCATATCAAACCCTCAGGGAGCAACGGATACCAAGACGAACACTCGAAACACAATCCATAACCCAAACCACAACCCGCAAAACGAAGAATATCACAACGAAACCCAAACAATTACCGGCTCATGAACATTACACCACAATAATCACAAGATAACAAGACATCAAGAAAGAAACATACCCGCAGCTGTCTCTGGCACTGCCCTGACCTCCTCTGCAACAAGCTGAAAAACACGACCCTGAGCCCTTGGGGGCTCCGCTCCACCCTGACCTCCACCTGTGATCCTCAAAGTGGCCGGTGCTAGAGCCTGCACCGATCCAGCAGCAAACCGTGGACAGTTGGCCCTCAAATGTCCAACCTGATGACAATGATAGCAGATCCTCAAATCCCGAACTGGCGCTGACTGCCGACAATCCCTCGCATAGTGCCCATCCCTTCCGCACTTGCGGCATGCACCACCGGTCCTACAAACCCCGGTGTGACCCTTCCCACACTTCCCACAAGTGTGGCTGCTCAAATCCCCCACTCTAACATCAATGGTCTTGGACCGTTTCGGCGCCGGCTGCGACTGCACCGGAGCCTGCCTCAAATCATGCATCTGCAACTCAATCTCTAACTCACGCCGCCTAGCGGCCTCCTGCAACTCCAACAAGGTCTCGCACCTCTACGCAGACACAAACTGTCTGATGTCCCTCTTGAGCATGCTCAGATATCGGGACATCTGGGCCTGCTCTGAAGCAAAATCTGGGCAAAACATCGCCCTCTCAGTGAACATCCTGGTGATCTCAGTCACCGACTCCGAATCCTGCTTCAGCTCAAGGAACTCCTGAGCCAATCTCTCCCTCTCAACCTGCGGAACATAACGAGTACTGAACATTTCTTTGAACTGATCCCATAAAACCGCAGCCCTCTGTGCCTCCGAAAATGACCCCGTGGTCAATCTCCACCAATCCTTCGCCCCGAGCCTCAACAGGTTCAGAGCACACCTCACTCTATGATCAGCAGGGCATGAACACGTGAAGAAACATCCCTCCACGTCTGACAACCACCTCATAGCAACAATCGGGTCCTGAACTCCGTCGAATGTGGGAGGCTTCGTCCTATCGAAGTCCCGATACTGAAAACCCCGACTAGCTCCTCCCCCTGCCGCTGCTACAGCTGCTGTAGCCGCCGCGGCAGCCGTCTCGGTGAGAGCCGCATAACGCTCATCAAAATACTCAACCATGGCGGTCTTAATCGACCCAAACAGCTCTGGCAACTCAGCCCGGAACAACTCCGCAATCTCCTCACGCAGGATCTCACGAATCCTCGCGTCCAACTCGCTCGTGCTCATCTGACCGACAACCTTGGGCGGCACCGATTCGCCCGAAACCCTCTCTCCAGCTCCCGATCCTGACCCAGATCCACTCTCATCATGCCTCGGAATCTCCATACTGAAAGGAAACAGCATACAAAATCTCAGACTCTTCCCACACCCTGGGATCCAACTCTCCCTCAACCCACCCTAGAGATCATGGTTTCCCTGATACGCGTATGGGTCCTGTGCTTTCAGTAGTACGGGCCCATACTACCTTCCACACCTACCCACATTTGTATGAAGTACTACCACAATACCCTAGAGAACATGCGTAACAATAATCAACCCTCACCACTAGAGAAACACTGAGAATCTCCCATAAGGGACCCTAGGCTACAGGCATCACAAATCAGGCAACATATCATGAAATCCTGAAGATCCCTAACCTAACACTAGCATGCTGTTCTATCAAATCTCAAAAACAAATAATATGCATGGTATTTTGGGGTTACTTACTGGCTCCGGCTGATCGTACCTCCGCGTCCTCCTTTACTCATTTTTGAAAACCGTTTTTAATTACTCTTTCGAAAACTATCCTCGATTTGAGACTGGAGTCACACGAGTGTTTCTCCAATTCACTCAAACCAAGGCTCTGATACCAACTTGTAACAACCGAAAAATACAACCAATTTTAAATTTTTCAAAAACATCTCGATTCCAATAATTCTTTACAAAAAGGTTTTCAATACAAAGCATTTATCATATTCCCAGAATCATAACACCACAAAATCATGAGGAGCGGTACGATCACGCCTTCGCCTTGCCACGATCTCCTGAACAACCTGAAAACATGAAACCACAACTGTAAGCCCGAAAGCTTAGTGAGATACCCCCAAAATACCAACCACAAATACCATACACTCATAACATGCCATAACATATCCGATCATAGAACAACCATGCTCTCCGGGTCTACTGTGTGACTGTTCCGCTGCACCGGCCAACAGTCCACCTGGTCCACCCTCTGAGTCTATCCGCATACATCGATTCTGCAGTGTGATTGGTCCGCCCGTTCCCGGGCCTTCAATCTCGCTGGTCCAATCTCTGAGTCTACAGTATGACTGGTCCGCCCGCACCGGGCCTTCAGTCTGTCTGGTCCACTCTCCGAGTCTATCCGCATACATCGACTCTGCAGTGTGATTGGTCCGCCCATACCGGGCCTTCAGTCTGTCTGGTCCACTCTCCGAGCCTTCGGCACGTCTGGTCCGCCCCTAACGGGACCTACAGCCTATCCGGACCGCTCGCTGGGCCTACGGGGCAACCGGTCCGCCCTGGGTATCTTGGCCTACTGCACACAGCAGGACCCGCCTCAACCCAACTCCAGTCCAAACATCCATGTGCACATACATACATATATTCATAAAGCAAATCACAGACCTCAAGCAGCTCTAACAGATCACATAACATGCCACTATCCTAACCAGGATACCGACCTAACAGATCACCAACATAGCATCTCCCTATCTCTCTGGATACCGATCTCAATCAGGTCTCTAGCATATACCATCCTAACTCACAGGATGCAACATGACAAAGCAGTAACATAATAACAACTACCCGGATCTCAATCCGATAAGGGCCGGCCTTGGTGCCTTAGACCCCGTTGATATAGTGAGGATAACTCACCTCGAAGCTGCCGACTGAATAGATAATCCAAGCTACTCCGATCACTGATACGATCTCCACCACTGGTCAACCACCAATGCGCTGAACTCAAAACAACAAACAATAATTACCAAAATGCCCCTGGACACCATTGGTCAACCCTTGGACAAAGACAAGGTCAAAGTCAACTCCTGACTGACCCTACTCGCCGAGTCAACCCTTTGACTCGCCGAGTTCCCATACTCAGACTTCACCCCATCCGCGACCTAACTCGCCGAGTCACCCCGAGACTCGCCGAGTCCAACAACTCAGAGTCCACTCGCACACAACTCACCGAGTCATCCCTTGACTCACTGATTCTCGACTCGACCAGAGAATATCGGAACTCTTCGACAAGACTCGTCGAGTCCAAGAACAGACTCGCCGAGTCTAAAGCTATCATCAACCTACTCGCCGAGTTGTTCATACACCTCGCCGAGTTCAAGGCTATCTTCATCCGACTCGCCGAGTTGTTCTTCCAACTCGTCGAGTCCCAGCTCATCTTCAAGCAACTCGCAGATGTTCACCCATGTGACTCGCCGAGTACCACCGATCTGAATCCTTTCAGAAGCATTCCAGGCCATGCAAATGATCCAAAACCTAGATCTAGCCTTATACAACTCATCCATCACGTAAAGTGGCAAACTTTACGTAAATTCCAAGAGATCTAGGCCTTAATCACTTATAACTAGGGTTTGGGACTTGCAAGCTTCACTAAACACTCCAACACAGGGACTTTCATGCTCTCTGATTCTCCTCCCTTCCAGATCTGAGGTAGCAACCTCAGATCTAACCCCTAGACTTCCATTTACATTCTTAGACAAGATCCCACAAACCCCAAATTGAAGAAACAACATACAATCTGACCAAGAACGAGATATTACCTCCAATGGACGCCCCCAACTGCAATGAAGTTGATTCCAAGCAAAGCCCCTTGCCCCAAGCCTTCAATTCCCACAAAATTCCTTCAATAAACTTCTCCAATGCTCCAATCCACTCAACAATGGAGCTCCTCTGCGATTTAGGGTTTTCTGGAACTCAAGAGGGAAATAGAGAGGCTGGGGAAGGAACATAATGTTCCTTATATAGGGCTCAACCCCGAGAATTAGGGTTTTCTCCACCCAGCGCCTACTCGCCGAGTCCATCTCATCGACTCGCCGAGTCGGCCACTTAACACGCGACCAAATCGCGACTCTACTCGCCGAGTCCAGCCATGGACTCGCCGAGTCACTCTTTCCAAATAACACTTTTAGCCCTTCAACTCTACTCTTGCTATTTCGGGATGTTACATAGAAGATATTGGAGGGAGTCTTTTCTGCATCTGATAGAGGAGAGTGTTGGGAAGGGAACCCTAGGAATCCTAGGAGATATATTAGCACATAGGGTGCTCTGTAGTGTAAGTGAAGTAATTGATAGTAGAGAGGTGACTTGGAGGATAGGTATGGAAGGTAGTATTGGGCTCATACTACTAAAATCACATGATCTGTACCCGAGTCATGGAAAGTCATGATGATTATGAGGAACTTCTGGAGTGTGCCCAGATGTCGAGCTTCTGCCCTGAGGGGTCGAAGGTGAGGTTCGCTGTGGGCTATCTAAGGAAGCGAGCCCAGGATTGGTGGGAGGAAGTTGGTTATGCTTTAGGATCACCAGCTATTGAGGCCATGACCTGGCCTGACGTTGTGACCCAAGTTCGAGCGGAGTTTGCTATGGCTGTCGGGGTACAACAATTGGCAAGGGAATTCCAAGACTTGCGCCAGACAACTGAGACTGTGGTGGAGATCACCACTAAGCTCCAAAATAGAGCTTTATTGGTACCTCAGTATGCCAAAGACGAGGAGATGAAGAAGATATGGTAGCACGACATGCTGAGAGTGGATATTAGGGAGTTTGTTAGTATTTCAGCTTTTCAGACATTAAAGGATATGATAGCTAGAGCCCGGGAACAGGAGATCGATTTGGAGCACCTCGGAAAGAGAAAGGCAGAGTAGGTGCAGACAGTAAGGGGGTTCAACAAAGAAGCCCAAGACTTTTTATTCTAGATTGAGGGGTCAGCAGAGTCGGAGCTGTTGTGGCAAGTGCGGCAAGGTGTACGATGGGATTTATAGAGCGGGTGGTTCATGTTGCGATAAGTGCAACAAGACTAGTCACTTTGATAGAGATTGTACTACCACCACCCAGGTATTGGGTCTAATTTTCTTTCATTACAATCATAGTGGCCACAAGAAGGTTGATTGTCCGAGTTTGGTAGTAGGAGTGGTTGCAGCACCGGCTCCAATGACATTGAGGATCACTGATGGCCGCTACGACAAGGCGGAGGCACCAGTCGTGAAAAGTCGAGCTTTCCAGTTGACAGCCGAGGTGGATCGTGGAACGCTAGATGTGGTTACTTGTATGTATCTTATCCTTATCTTATTTTATTGTTTATTTTTCTTGGTTAATGTGTATGTGGTTGTATAGGGACATTCTTAGTGAACGGTGTTTCGGCCTTGGTTCTTTTCGATTCAGCCGCCACCTGATCATTCGCATCTCTTGCGCTCAACAAGAGATTTGGTGACGCTCCTGGGGAGCTTAATTATCCGTTGGAGGTGGAGATCATCGATGACCATCCAGTGAGAGCATCGAGGGTTCATCGGGCTTGTATTCTAGAGTTATTTCGAGATAGGTATCTGATCGACTTGGTTCCTATTGGTTTGCGCGAGAGCAAGGTTATCGTGGGGATGGATTAGTTGAGCCCTAATGGGATGATGATCGATTGCGAGCACCAATTAGTTCGGGTTTGAACCCCAAGTGGGGGAGAACTAGTTATTCATGGTGAGGGTGCTCAGCTTGGACCATCTCTCTATTCAGCTGCGAGGGCTAGGAGATATCTTTAATAGTGTTATTCTGGTTTTGTGGCCTACGTGTTGAATACCCGAGAGGAGGAAAAGAAGACGGCTGATGATGTGCCGATCGTTTGGGAGTACCCTGATGTGTTCCCAGAGGATTTACCTGGAGTACCTCCGGAGAGGCGGGTTTAGTATCGTATAGATCTGGTTCTAGGTGTGGCTTCGATAGCCAAGACACCTTACCGATTAGCACCACCAGTGATGCAAGAGTTGTCTATATAGCTGCAGGATCTGTTAGACAAGGGGTTTATCAGACTGAGTAGTTCACCCTGGGGAGCACTAATATTGTTTGTAAAAAAGAAGAATGGTTCCCATAGGATGTGTATTAATACTGGGAGCTAAATAAGCTGACGGTGAACAATCGTCACCCACTCCCAAGGATCGATGATTTGTTCGATCAGCTGCAGGGCACATCTTGGTTCTCAAAGATAGATCTACAGACTGGATATCACCAGATGAGGGTCAGAGAGGAAGTTATGCAGAAGACTACTTTCAAAACTCGTTATGGTTATCACCAAATTAGGATGATAGTTGTCTTTGTTCGACTAAGAGGTGAGTCTCTTCATTGTACTTGTGGGTCGAAGGCACCAATGTCGTCCCACTGGATTATGTTTGTAGGTTGATAGTTGTCTTTGTGACACTTGCTGGTATGCATGTGTGTTTTTGTTGTCTTTGTGACTGTTGCTGATATGACTGTATGCTTAGATGTACGGGTGGAATAGACCCATACCGGTTAACAGATATTGAAGGAGTTGAAATAGACTCGGGGTCAAATAGACCTGTACCGGTTGAAAGATATCGAAGGAGTTGAAATAGACTCGGGGTTGAAATAGACCCGTACTGGTTGAAACAAACCGAAGGAGTTGATATAGACTCGGGGGTGAAATAGACCCGGTTTAGCTTCGAGTTGTTATGAATGTTTAGTATGGGGTATTTTGGGGAAACTTACTAAGCTTTGTGCTTACAGTTTTATGTTTATGGTTTCAGGTACTTCTGGTTCAAAAGGGAATGGTCTGGCATGATAGCACTGCATCCACCAATTTTCCACATTCTATGATTTTGTTATGTGCTCTGATGATTATATGACATGTTTTATACTCCGATGGGATTTTCTTAATGAATGAATGGTTGTTTGACTAACTGAAAGAAAATTTTTCACTTATAATTTTTGGGCATTACAAGATGTTTGCAGTTGTGGTCCGCAGACTGCAGATGCTTTAACTCTTAATAAACAAATAACACTTTAGTTTTAATTAAATTACATTTGCATGACACCCCATTTTTAAACATCTTGCAATGATATCAATAATGAATGGAATGGAATGGAATATGATATTCTTAAGAGGACAATGCGATGAGAATTTGCATGAGAACCCATTTTTAAAAGGATTTTTTTTATATTTCACGGTTTTAATTAAATTACAATTTTCTTTTTCAAAAATAACTAGAAAATATATGTTTTGTCATAACTTAATCATAGAATTTAATGACTCGTTCATTAATTGTAATTACATGATAATAGAGTTAAAATATACATTTTATTAACATATAAATAAAAATAATCCATATGAAAATTCATTCTAATCCTAAGACAAACAAAACGTGGTCATGGAATTTAATGACTTTGTTCATTACCTAGTCCATTTCATTCATTCACTCATTTCATTCCATCCAACCAAACATATAATTACTTCGATGATGAGGTAGCACAACAATCGTTTCAGAATGTGACTAACCTACACTAATACTAGAGTTCATGCCTTGCACCATGTAACATCTTATGCTCTGATTCATGATTTTGACCTATACATTCAAGATCAATAGCAGGTAGAGGATCAAAACAATGTTTACTTTCATTATGTTGACTTTATGTGGTTTTAACCAGATCTATGATTAATTGTACTACTAACCCTCAGTACAATATCACTTTTTTATATATTGTGGTTGACATCAAAGTAGATAAAGTATAGCTATCAGGATATTAGTCTTGAGTTCTTTAAAAGATAGACCATGTCATATTGTGAAAAATCAGATTTCGATCAGAAAAGTCAAGTGTTTATCACAATATGAAAAGAGCACCGACCAACAAATGAAAGACTTGGCTTTTAGATTAAATATGATCATCATGCTAAATTGATAGATTGTGAATTTTCCAAATTCTAAAGACTTAATCTGCAAAAGGGTATGGCTATTACAAGAGCCACTTTTGTAAACTTTTTATGCATGACAGGCATGTATATCCTGATTATTTCACTACAACACTGCAAGTCAACTGATATATTGACTAAAGATAGTCCAATCTCATTAGAGCAGACTCTTGTCTCTTCCAATCAAGTCTTTGAGCTAGGGTTCTTCAGTCCAGGTAATTCAAGTAACCGATATCTCGGTATATGGTTCAAAAATATTCTCCCAAGAAAGTTTATATGGGTTGCAAACAGACAAAATCCAATCTCAGTTTCCGACACAAATTCTACCCTCACAATTGGCAACAATGGGAACCTGGGAATCCTAGATGATGACCAAAGGACTGTTTGGTCAACAAGCATAAAAGTCCAGTCAAACGAAACAATCGCAAAGCTTACAGACACAGGATGTTTTGCTCTTAACGATACCATCTCAGGGTTGACTTTGTGGGAAAGTTTTGACTATCCTGGTAACACTCTATTACCAGGCATGAGAGTTGGGACCAATGGAAAAACACAAGGGAAAGATTTATTGACATCATGGAAAAGTGATAAAGATCCAACACCTGGAGATTTTGTAGTTGGGCTTTCGGGAGAACAACCACCACAGGCTTTCACATGGCATGGTGTAAAACGGTATTGGAGAAGTGGGCCATGGGATGGAGGAAAGTTTATAGGGATACCAGAGCTAGATTCTGGCTACTCGAATCTAATGACTCTCATGCCTGAAAACTCACAAGGAGGAGCATACATCAGCATTAACATTCATAGCTCATCAGATATCAGATGGCTTTATTTAAGAGATAATGGTGTGTTGGAGTTGAATTCCTTGGATGATGTTCGTAACATATTGGAATTTAGTTGGGAAGCACCTGCGAATCCTTGTGATGTTTATGGAGTTTGTGGTGTTTTTTCAATTTGTACAAACAAGACTCTTATTTGTGAGTGCTTAAAAGGGTTTGTTCCACAGTCAAAAGATGAATGGAGTATAAGTAATTGGACAAGGGGTTGTGTAAGGGGAAATGAGCTTTTATGTGAGAAGAATGAAAGTAGTTTGGCTTCTGGAAAAGGTAAACCTGATAAGTTTCAGGTAATAAGTGGGATTAAGCTCCCAGATCATTATCAATACTTTCCTTACATGGATACGGATGATTGCAAGAGCTTGTGTTTGGATAACTGTTCTTGTAAAGCGTATGCCTTTGTGGAAGGGATAAACTGCATGATTTGGGAACAAGAGCTTATTGATATCGAGCAGTTTTCATTTGGTGGGGAGAATCTTTTCTTGCGCCTTGCCTATGAGGAATCAGGTAAATGCAAATTCTTGATTTTTGTAGACTGTTCTTACTTCTTTATAAGGCTATTAACACATGTTTATAGGTGAAGAAACAAAAGGAGCAGCAGTAGCAATTGCCATCAGTATCTCAGCCATAGGTGGTGTACTTGCCTTAGGTGGTTTCATATTTTGTTTATACAAGTGGAAAAAATATAAAAAGGGTAAGAAGATACGATTTATGGTTATCTAGATACTTTTACCATAAGATAGGGAAGAAAGACAATTTATTCAATGGTTGCTGCTCTTAGTCTAAAGCACAGCCAAAAGAATGTTTGTTGTCAAAAGAACCCATTTCTAATTTAATGGACTAACTTTAGATATCTCATTTGTGTGTCAAAAATTTATCTTTGTAGGAAAGAAAACAAGGTTGAATCACTTCAGTTCGGAGGATCATATTGTTTTAAAGGATACGCTACAAGAAGATGATCTTAGCAAGGAGTCTTATGAATTGCCTATATATAAGTTCCAACAAATAATAGCTGCCACTGAAAACTTTAGCTACAGAAACAAACTTGGTGAAGGAGGATTCGGTGCAGTTTATAAGGTAATAAACTAGTATTTACAAACTTCTTTTTTTGCATATTTTCCAAGCAATTAATTGACACAAAACCAGCACTAAGTATTTTCATAAATGATTAAAATAGGGAATGTTAGATGATGGACAGCAGATAGCAGTGAAAAGGCTGTCAGGTCACTCTGGGCAAGGAGTTGAAGAGTTTAAGAATGAAATCGTGTTGATTTCTAAGCTCCAACACAGGAATCTTGTTAAACTTTTGGGTTGCTGCTTTGAAGGGAAAGAAAGATTATTGATTTATGAGTACATGAGAAACAAAAGCTTGGACACCTTTCTATTTGGTCAGTTTGAATGGATTGATCACTTTTCATTTTCACTTGTAAAATCATCATAATTTAGAAATAACTTGTATTATTGTATGAAATAGATCCAAAGAAACGTATGCAACTTGATTGGGCGACTCGTTTCAACATCATTCAGGGAATTGGTCGTGGACTTATTTATCTCCATCGGGATTCTAGTTTAAGGATCATACACAGGGATTTGAAATGTAGCAATATTCTACTAGATGACAAAATGAATCCCAAGATATCAGATTTTGGATTGGCACGTACTTTTCAAATGACACAAGAGCTCGCAAATACTCGCAGGATTGTTGGAACATAGTGAGAATCATTCATTTCACATGTAGATTTGTGATTCTTGAGAACATTCTAACAATCGGCTTTTTATATTATTAAATGCAGTGGCTATATGTCTCCTGAATACGCCATGAGAGGAGTAATTTCAGAGAAATCGGATGTATTTAGTTATGGAGTAATGCTATTGGAGATTATAAGTGGTAAAAGGAATACCGAATTCATACATCACGAACAATTCTATCCACTCGGACACGTAAGTATAAAATTTAACGTACAAAACCATACCACATAACTTCTCCCATTTACATATAACAGAAGACATACCGTTAAATGTGACTTGAGATTGGCCCGGCCCGGTTCTATTTTTGGTTTACGTTTGTACTTTGACTATATATAACGGCTATAGGTTTTATTTGTGCTATAATATCGGTTCCAAGCTCATGAATAAGAATATTATCTCATGTGTGGACGTAAGTCACATTGATCGAACCATGTTAAATATTATATCTTTTTGTGTGCGTGTGATTATTCTCGTTTATTCCTGACACATATTTCAGGCATGGAAGTCATGGAATGAAGGGCGAGGATTAGAATTGATCGATGAGACATTAGGAGAGTCAACAGAAGGTTTGAGATGCATACACGTGGGACTTCTTTGTGTTCAGGATTTGGTTGAGGATAGGCCAACAATGACAGAAGCAGTGTCTATGTTATGCAGTGAAACTCACCTCCCAGAGCCAAAAATGCCATTATTTACTTTACAAAGGTTGTCTAGTACCAATGGCATTGGTCAGGAATTCAAAAACATGTGTTCTAGAAATACAGTCACTCTATCCATGATGGAAGGGAGATAGCAAGTAATTGAGCTAACATATCTATTTGTTATATATATGTATGATTTGTAATTAGGTGACTTGGCTCTCAAGCAAAATTAATGTTGTATGTTGTGATCTTGGTAATAGTTTCTTGTAATACACATTCGTATGTGTAAGATTATATGTGAAATCCAAGATTATCTCTCTAAAAAAGATAGAAGTAGATTACATGATGCAAAAATGTAACTCTTTTATTAATAATTCAACAACATGAAACATAACACATTAATCACCAACATTACATATAACAACTAGCATTGTTCACATCAAGTACATTGTTATAGTTACATAGTTTCAAGTTTTGAAAAGTAAGATAGATGATATTACACAAAATAATTCCATATATTCTTGCAAATCCTTCCTGCTTAACGGTTACCTGACAATACAAGTTATTTTGAAAACAGTCAACGTATATAATGTTGGTGAGTTCATAAGTATGGTTGAATAAAAGCCTTTTTATCTTTCGTAAAAACCCAGAAAATCCGATATTTTTTGTAAATTGTCTGAAAATGATGTGAAAATCAAGTATAAATGCATGTATGAATTTCATAGTTATAACTTATATGAGTGTAGTTTAGATTCATTGTATTATGAATAAATGATAAATGTATATGAATAATTTCCTCAGAAAATCCGATATTTTCTGTTTTATAACAATGTCTAGATTCTTGTATCCTTAAATAAGTCGTTTTGCATTGATACAATCGAAGAGTTTATCTTTGAAAGGTTAGATTTTTGGTATTGAATCCCTATATGAGCCGTTATAACCATGCATGATAATGACTAGGTTGCCCGTCTTGGCATTTTTTTTCCAAATGTTGGTATTGCTCAAGATTTTGTCGCCCTAGACTGGCCTAGTCTAGATGTAGCGAACAGCTAAGGCGCGAAGGGTCACCTCGTATAGATCTATACACAAACTCCCGCTTTCCTACCAGGAAACTCTGATTATAACTACAAGCTACGATTGTACACTCAGAGGTGCCAACCGACATGTCTCACTAGATTCTCAACCCCTTTTTGTACTATGTGTTTAATGTTTACGTATATGTGGTATGTTTTTGTATTCGAAAGGTACATATATAAGTATACGAAGTTTAATGATTACACATAAGTATAGTTACAGTCTACTAGCATGTGAAATTTCCATTTCAAGCCCTATTAGCATGTAATTAGACCACAAAGGCCCAATAACATGTAAGAGGGTAATTTAGGCCCAATAGGCATATAAATGGGCCACAAGAGCGCAATAAACATGTAATTTATAACTTAGGCCCAAATTAACATGTAAGTGAGTCGCAAGGCCCAATAAACACGTCATGGAAAACATTATTGATACACTTAAATAGGCCCTTAGGGCCCAATGGCCAAGTAACATGAATATTAGGTCCAATAAATAATTATCGACGTATTTCGTTCATTTGTTTTGTTTCGTCGTTTGTTTTAGCTCGAGGTTTACTAGATTGATGATAACAAGCATTCATTTTGTAAAAATGACATTTTTGGTCAATAATCCTACAAATTTTCAATTAAGGCCCAAAGTTTTGTAAAAATTACATTTTAGTCCATAATTCATAAAAATTTGCAATGTTGTCCCAAATATTTAGAAATTCACAAATTTAATCCAAAATTTTATATTTTGACATTTATGGCCTAGTTTTGCAGAAAATTGCATTTTCAGCCTCTTGTTTGTAAAAGTTGTCACTTTCGGCCCAATCTTTGATAAAAGTTACATTTTTGGTCCAATTTAGGAATAAATGTTATTCTTACCCCAACATTTAGTTTATTTACATTTATGATTCAAACATTGGCCAATTTACATTTTAATCCCCAAAACCTCATTTTTTCGCAATTTTGGGCCCAAAACTGTGAGGCCCAAAAATTTGGCCCATTAAGCTAAATTTTACATTATTGACCCTTTGGAAAGTATGTTTATCATAAAAATCCCTTTTTATACAAGTAGGACCTTTTTGGTCCCTATAGAAATATAAATGTCACTTTTTTCCCTTATCTTTTTTTTCTTGACAATTTTTGACCATTAAAAAGTTTTTTGTTGAAATCTTTTGTATCTTAAACATGTAATCACTTTTGGCTTGATAATTTGATGTATATAATGTCATAGTTCATAGATCTTTGCTCAATAAGATCTAACCCATTTTTACCAAATAAACTAAGAATTCACACAAAACATGCATATAACACATAGATCTACACATTTTACTTGCATTCTCCCCCAAAATCATATGAAAACCAAAAACAAGGGGGTATGAACTCACCTTTGCTTGATGTTTCTGTTTTTGAAGAAGAATGGAAAGAGATGAAGTGATTTTCGACCCTAGCAAACCCCCTTGAGTAGTTTTTGAACTTAGGTGATTCTAATGAGTTAGAACATGAAAGGAGGTTACGTAAGAAAATATTTGTAGCATTAAGATGGATAATATGTGTTTATATATAATAAAAACTTACCAAGTAGTTGAAACCTTGAAGATTACTCTTGGAGCTCAAGCAAAACCTTGAGATCTTTGATGAAAGAAGAGGATGATTTTAGAGATGTTTTGGAGAGAATTTTTTAGTGTGTGTGTGTGTGTTCTTTTGGTTCTCGGCCGAAATATCAAGAGAAAGAGGAGAGAGTTGGTGAGGTGACTTGCATGGAAGTATGGAGGATCTAACATTGTTACATGTTGAACAATATGGAAGTGACACCTCCTAAGTCAACTCTCATCACATTTCCCTTTTTTGTTAATTGATGTTGGGCCGAGATTTTTGGACCAAAAGGGGTAGGGATGGAATAGTTTGAGACCATTAACATCTAGCTAGGATTTTTGGAACCTAAACACAAAATTTTCGGCCCATTGGGATCATTAGATAGTTCATGGCTCATTTTGAAAGAAAAAGGGAGTTTATGGCTCATTAGGGCAAATTAATTCATTAATGGCCCATAAGGCCCATTAAGGGTAAACTAATTTGTTTTGCACCCGAAATGGCCTAAAAGGCTAAGTTTTATGGAAGTGGGTCCATTAGGCCCAATAAGGAAATCCTAGTCCAATATGGACTTAAACCATGGTTCTTAGGGCTTCAGACTCTTTGATGAACATAAATGGTGGATCTAAATGAGCATTGAGTGAGATTTACTTAGAGTATATGTTTTACAAAAGTTGAATGGTTACACAGGAATAGAATTTCCTAGCTAAGATGCTAGTTGTGACAGTGGGTTCCCCACCCACATTGGTCAGTCTTCGATCAAATAAGCACAATGCTCCAGCACCTGCACCGGTAACGGCGTCATCACCTGTTCCTAGTGAATGTCCTGGACCGAGCATCGATTCCCCTTCTATGCTCAAGTTCTAGAAAATGTAACCAAAAACTTCTCCAATGAACACGAACTGGTTCGCAGTGGATTAATTTGGGGTTTGTTTACAAGAGTCAAGTACATGATGGAACAAAAAGTATAGTACAAAGAATGGAAGCGGGAGCTATATTGATTAATTCCAAGAAGAAATAGTTGTTCTTTCCAAAGTTTGTCATTAGTGCCTGATGAAGAGAAATCGGTGAGCTCATGTAAGGATTTAGGGGAAAGAAGGGAAGGAGTAGGCGTATTAGCGGCGATGAGAGGGAAAACAGGTTAGGGCAAAGAATGGAAGGAGCAGGCGACGACGATGCGGGAGGAGGAAGCAAACGGTAGTCGTGTAGTGAGGGGGGGAAGGAAGAAACATCAATGATGATGGCTTATTTGAGGGTGGAGATCATCGGAAACATTGAGTCTTTAGTGGTTTATTTTAGAGGTTCGATGAGAACGAAGAAGATATGAGAAAGAGAGAGAGGGCCATCTTTTTATTTATTTTTCTTTTAAAATTTTAAATACAAGGAAAATATGTTTAAGAAAATAGAAAAACAAATTAAAAGGGTATATTAGTCTTTTCAAGTTTAACAGGGACTAATTCACCAAACAAACTACCTCAAAAGGACCATGAAGCCAAAAAAATTCGAGGTTTAAACTAAACCCCATGAAAAATGCATATCACAGGGACCATTTTTGCAGTTTTGTCTAAATATTATACCAAACATTATTATGATAAAATCAGCAATAGATTAATTTGATTCTCCATGTAAAATGAGGAAAAAACCTAATATTAGATTTAGGAAAACAAATAATGTTAGAATTTTGGGGTCTTAAAAATATCAATTTACTTGGATATTTCTAGGATCGTGATTGCAATCACTTTCCAAAATCTCTGATTTGACCCTATAGTTGGGGTATCATGAAATCAGATTTTGGATAATCTAAAGAATGACAATTTAGAAGTCATTCTACATCTAAATCTAAAACACGGAAAAATACCTTGTTGTTTTCTGTTCTTGAAGAGATAGATAGAATTAGAAGAATGATTTTCGAGAGTATTTATGTTCCAACCGAATTTTGGAACTTCAATCATCCTTAAATAGATGATAGAAAATCGGTTGAAAGTTGGTTGACGGAAGGTACATGCATTTGGCGCCAAAAAGATTTGGTTATTATGACATCATCATGATATCACTACTAGTTTTGGTAGGAATTTGCATGGTTAGACTCTTTCCAAATATAAAAATCCATTTAGGTTTCTAGGCATTGCCCCACTGCCAGAGGCTCTACCCCTTGGACCCCGCCAGGGGCACATACCCTTGGAACCCTGCACCCAGGGGCTCTGCCTCCGGACCCCCTTACTCTCACTTCACATTTATCATTCCGATTGTGCACCCCTCACCTCCTGTCTTGGTTAGTAAATGGAGCTCAGTCTATATCAATATTAATAATAATTAGTACACTAAAATATGTTGATAACACTAAAATCACCAACAAATAACACATAATTGTATCGCATATAATATGTGTTTGTAATTTCAAGCATAAGACGGATATCTTCGTAATAGGCGCAGAGTGACAACCAACAAGTATAATTTCTGTAAAATTTTCATCTAAATCTCTATGAAAAATTGGAACCATCCTAGATTACTCTTGGTGATTTTAGTGTCACCTGACATTTTATGTAATTGGTATTCACATGTGAGCTAAGGGGCTTATCGTTTGTAATTTGTATTATAAGTTTGGTGAATACGGAGTGCATGCATATATAAGATCGAATTATAAGCTAGTGCGACAGAAAGGCGGGGGTCAAGGGGGTCACTCCCCTTGCAGGGTCCTAGGGGCAGCACCCCTAGTAGGGTCGAAGGTCCAGAGCCCCTGGCGATGGATTATGGGTCGAGTTAGTTGGGAAATCATTCAGTCTTAAAAGGTCATTCGGATACTGTGACATCCCTAAAATCACGGCTAGAAAAGACCGGTTTCATTTATGCTTTTAAAATAATTTCAGAGTAAATCCATTAATTTAAAAGAGTTGCGGAATTTGTTCCCAAAAACAAAATATGATAAAATAATATTTACCAAGGCATTTCATAAAGGAATGCATTTTCCTTAGATATCAAAACTTGGGATGTCATGTTCCGATACAGACTAAAAAACATAAACGACAAATTACAAGCCATACAACAGTTATATACAACTACAGGCTTATAAACAAAATAACTTGATGATTCATCCATCTTATGCCCTCGCGCCACTTCCTGTAATACAAATAAACTGAGTGGGTCAGGCTTGGGAGCCTGGTGAGCATATAGGGTTTTTATCCCACAATAAATAATTATATTTAAATTCACTAATCAACAATAACCCGATTACCCATTCACGTTATCCTCACTTTACGTCCCTAAAACAACATCTATCTCAAGGGACCTAATCTAGGATTTTTCATCGGGACAAAAATTACTGCAAGAGGTTTCCTCAACAATAGATGTCCTAAAGGCAACCATGAGGGGGATAGAGTACACCGGTGAACATCAAGCCCACAACACCTACAGGTTATAAACCTGCCAGCGTTCCACAGGATAGTCTAGAAAGAGTCTGTGGTCGTCATCCATACTCCGCTAGATGACCAAATCAACTACAACATCGAGGCCTCTCATCAGTTTATCACACGACAATTATCTACCCAAGTTCTACCCAACATTTTGTAGATAACAATATACATATGCAACTTAAAAAATAATAAGATATTCATTTAATACTCATTCTAAATATACAGATTCATTCCAAGTAACAGATAATATATATATATATATATATATATATATATATATATATATATATATATATATATATATATATATATATACACATAGCACGTATTTACTAGGAGACACTTTATATTTATGTGTTAGAAGAAAAGGAATATACACTCACTTGATTAGAAAATGATCGGAGAGCACTACGACTTTAAAAGTAGTATTCTTCGGTAAATCTGGAAGATCTTCACACACCGGACTTCTCGCAGGCAGAGCTTCGGCTTGGAAACTCTTTTCTTCTCGGGATCTTCGGGCTTCGGGACTTTCTCCGGGTCTTGGGATGATACCGGAGCTTCGGGGGTACTTCATGATGACCAGAGAGGGTATCAGGAGTGAGAGAGTGAAACGAATAGCAACCTTGGCCGGCTGCCCTTTGGTTTCTATTTATACAGCCATTTTTTGGATTCAAGTCGTGAATCTTAAAATTCATGTCGTGATTTCAGTCAGGCATTCGTCATTACGTTCGTCATCAGCCCAACTGCTCTGGAAGCTTCCATAAGGCGTCACTTCTGAGTTCACGTCGGGAACACAATGTTCACGTCGTGAATTTTGATACGGCTTAGGGGTTCGCGCCACGAACTTCAGAAATTCATATCTTTCGCATACGAACTTCGTTTTCGACGTTCTTTACATGCACACGTAGGTGAGATTATGCTCTACAACTCTCGTTTAGACTCCGTTGGCTAATTTTGACTTTATTTTTATTATATCTTTATTATATTATTTTTAGTAGGTCCGGACAAGAAAACTCCGTTAGAAATTCATAACTTCTTCGTCTAACGTCCGTTTTCGTCTGTCTTTCTTCCGTTCGACTACTATCGATGAGATCTTCGATTCTCATTTAGAAGTTTTTGGCTAAATATCGCTCAATCTCATATTCGAACTTTGGGTTGCATACAGCTAATGCTGAAACTTCGAAAATCATAACTTCCTCATACGAAGTCAAATTTAGACGTTCTCTTTATGCACGCTCTCGGTTTAACGTATTCAACGACTTTCGTTTAGATCACTGTCACAACTAGCATTTTTACCTAGGAAATTTTATTCTCATATAAACATCATCCATTGTAAAAGACTATACTCTATTCTCGTTCAAATACATCTCATATGTTCAACTATGGGTTGGAAACCTTAGAAATCCCGGTTCAAGATTATTATGGACTAGGATTCTCTTATTGGGTCTAACGAACCAATAAACTTTCAACTTGACTACTTTGGGCCTAAAATGATCCATATTATTTCTAATGGGCCTTATTGGGCCATAACAACTCCAATTAACCTTAATGGACCATAAATCCATTCTATTTGTACTAATTGGGCCGTGAACCCTCCTAAATGTCTAATAGGCCGAAAACTTATTTAGTGGGCCTCATATTTTCGAGCAAAGATAATGAAAAGCCCCAAATTAATAAACTCCCTTCCAAAATCCAAACTCTCGGCCCAAGTTTAAAAAAAAGAGTTTAATCCATATAATATAAGGCCTTGACAGCTCACTTTTTCTTGGTGGAAATCTAGGCAAAAGGACTCTCATGTAACAAGGTAATGCATCCTTAACCATCATACATTAACCTTGATCCTCTCTCTTCCTATTTCCTTAACCATGGCCGAAAATATCAACACACACACATAATTACACTTCCAAACTCTCTCAATACCATCTCAAAAACTCTTCCTTCACCCATCCAAAATTTCGAGATTTTGGGTGCTCTAAAAAAGATCTTCATCTAAATCATCATCTTTGGTAAGTAATTACTTGGATCTATGTTTTAACTTCAAGATTCCATCAAAATCTCTCCTTTACCCACATCATCTCGTGATCTATGCTCTTGAACTTCATAGACTTCAAAGACCTTCTCAAGGTTTTGCTAGGAAACAAAAATCTCTTCATCTCTTCTTCAAAACCGAAACATCAAAGCAAAGGTGAGTTCATACCCCATACTTTTTGGTTTTTACTTGTTTTTGGGGGACAATACAAGTTTATTTGTGTAGATCTATGTGTATGTGCATGATTATGTGTGTTTTCTTGAAACATTTGGTGATTATGTGTTGATTACTTCACTAATCTAAAATATGTTAAGAAACTTGAAGTTTATCACTAGGATCTTCATATGAATCTTGAGAAAGTATATTTTATCACAAGTATTACATGTAAACATGTAGATCTGGGATTTGTATACTTGTTATAGCAAAAATAAGTGTTGTGTTCAAAGATCTATAAAATAAACTCACAAAACAGCCCTTGACAGAAAAGTTTTGGTCCAATCTCGGACTGTTTTGACCCTCCAAATGGAAGTATTTTTCAAAACTGTTTTACATGGATAAAGTTCAGATTTATACCTTTAAAATAACTACTCTCACGTTTTTATCCGATTTTTCTACAGTTTTTGGTGAATTTTACAAAACTGCCCATCAAATTTTAAATACTTTCGGACCAACCTGTAAAGGTAAGTAATTTCACACTAGTTTGAGGCCATTAAAAATTTTGATAAAATTGTGAACAAAGTAGACAAGTTTTCCAAACTTCCAGAGTTTACGGATCCAAATTTCGACTTACGATGATTTTTCTACAATTTTTCCAAAAACTAGGTCGGAAAAGCCCAAAACAAGAAAAATATGCATTTCCACAAAAACCAAGCCAAAAATGATATTTTTGACAAAAATGGGTTTAAAATGTTATTTTTATCATAAAGTAGTCATCAACATAAGTTTTTAACAAAATTGGAGATTAAAGTGTTATTCTTACAAAAATTGGGCCTTAATTGCAAATTTTTGGCTTATTGGGCCAAGAACGTCATTTTTACAAAAAGGTGGGCTTTTTATATCAACTTTGTAAATAATCAAGCTAAAATAACAAACGGGTTAAAAACAATATTCATATCCTTATTGGGCCTGGAAATAATATACATGTTTAGTGGGCCTTAGTGTCATTTTACATGTATATTGGGCTCGGGATAGGTATTCATATCCTTATTGGGTCTGGAAATAATATACATGTTTAGTGGGCCTTAGTGTCCTTTTACATGTATATTGGGCTTAGGATAGACATTCACATTCCTTTTAAGCCTGGAAATAATAGACACGTATAGTGGGCCTTAGTGGTTCACTTACATGTTCATTGGGCCTGGGAATGCGTTTTATATGCGTTCTTCTTTTTATGTTATTTTAGTGAATACTTGAACTAAAACCAATGATAAACCAACAAAGGGATTTAATTTGATCATTTTCTATGTTATTGGGCCTTAGTGACCTATTTTTTTTATGTGTGAGAGGTCCTGTATGTGTTTATTGGGCCTCATTGACCCATTAACATGTGCGACGGACCTTGGATACTATTTGTGTACCATTTGGGCCTGTAAATACTTTACATGTGAAATGGGCCTTAGTTGTCCTTTCATATATATTTCGGGCCCATGTTATATAATCTCATTCCATTTGGGTCTTGAAATGATTTACATGTTTAGCGATGCCTTAGTGGTTCACTTACATGGATCATTGGTCCTGGAAGGAGTTTATACCTTTTTCTTCGCGTAAATGCGATTAAGAATCTAGCGAGTTTTTGTCGGTTGGCATCTATTAAGTGTACGATTGTAGCCTGTAGTTATAACCAGAGTCTCTTGGAGGGAGAACGGGGATTTGTGTATAGATCTATATGAGGTTGACACCCCACACCTCAGCTGTTCGCTACAGTTAGACTAACTCAGTCTAGGGTGACGAAAACCTTATAATCAAAGTCAAAACCGGCGTCCAACGATGCCAAGACAGGCGAAATTGTCATTATTTAGTATGGTTATGACGGCTTGCTTAGAGGAATTAACATTATGAAGTTTACGGAAGACCCTTTTTTTATAGGCAACATCGGGTTGTCTGGGAACATTCACTTACATGCTCTTACATTCTCTCTACATTCTCTTTACCTTTTTAGTCAAATAAACAATAACATGCATGCCTTAATACAAGATCTAACACAAACACACTAAACAGTTTTTCAGAAAATATCGGATTTTCTGGTGGTTTTCAAAGTTATACAAATCATTTTCACAAACATGCTTATGAACTCACCAACATTTTTATGTTGACCGTTTTCAAACTAACTTGTATTCTCAGGAAACCGTTGAAGCAGGATGAACGAAATAAACTAATGGATATTGTGTTATATTTTGTTTCTTCATACTCTTACTATTTTGGCATGTAATATTCAAATACAATACTCGATGTAAACAATGAATGTTGTAATATTACATGTGTGATGATAATGATGTTATGTTTCAATTATATTCACTGTAATGATATTTCAAGATGAAGTCACGCACAAGCCCCCGGATGTTTCCGCCGTTTGGTTTGGGGGTGTGACAGATTGGTATCAGAGCATTGTTTATAGTGAACTAGCATATGTAATCATACAAGATATGCAACTATAAATACAATGGGACTAAACAACTTTGAACATAATAATTAAAATACATACCTTTGTGTGCATTTTAGAATAATAACACAACAAGAACAGTAAAAGTCTTTGGAGGATTTGAACATCGCTATTAAACTCGGGCAGTTATGTAGTCGTATAAGGGGTGAATGTAGCCTGATCAACTACATTCATTCAAAATGTAACAGCCCGGATTCCCAGGTATTAGCTATTCTTATAATTTTTGGTGATTTGTGAGGGGACTCGGTGAGTTGGAGCTCAGACTCGCCGAGTATGATCGCGATTTGGGCGCGGGTTCGCGTCCGGACTTGGCTAGTCCACGCTGTTTAATGAAACCCTAATTTCTCGGGTTTGAGGCATATTTAAAGGGCCTTATGGCCGTCATTTGCACTCATCAGTCCCCATAGTGAAACCCTAGAGAAAATGAGTGATTCAAGTGAGGGAAGGAGCCATTATTGATCTTGGAGTTGTTGTCTAGCAAGGAAATAGGAGATCTAGCTAAGAGGAAGCAAGAGAGGAGTGGATTCTTGAAGATTTGAGGTCCAGAACATCACAAATGAGGTACAATCTCGAATCATTCTCTGTTATTGTGATGTTCATGTAGATTTAGGGCTTTTGAACCCATTTGTGGCTAGATCTAGTGTCCTCATGGTCCCTTAGCGAGTTAAGGTCCTGGATCTGGACCCATAGAGGTCCAGAGCACCTCTTTACCAAAGCTTTCTATGCATCCATGGAGGTATTGGCTTGTGATCAATGTATTTGAGGCTAAAACACCATTCATGAGCTATTCAATGCTTGATGAGCATCAAGACTTGAGCTTTACGTGGTCAATAAGCTTAAGGAGACTGGATCTATAAGTTAGTGAAGCGGATCTGACCTCAGTAGGTCGTTTGGGGTTGTGCATGGAATGCACTCACCGAGTCCATTCCCAGACTCGGCGAGTTGGTGCGGGTTGTTCAGTGATTACGAACCAGGGGTGGAGTAACCGATTCGGGTGAGTGACTCGGTGAGTCGGAAGAGATTCAGAGGGATCGGGTTCCCGTAGGGACTCGGCGAGTCGGGTCAACCGTTGACCGTTGACCAGAGTTGACCATTGTTGACTTGATAGGGGTAGTCAACCTTAGTTGAGAAAGTGTTAATTAGAGATCTATGGTGTTATAGGAGGATTATAGCTCGGAGGATCGAGCACGAGTGATTTCCGGGATTTGCGAGTTATCGAGATATGCGAGGCGAGTCTTCTCACTATACGTTACCTTGAGTGGTAGTTATGTGTGACCGGAAGGTCGTATGTGCTTACATTGAGTATTATGTTATCCTATTGTATGTGACATGCTATGCATTATGTCTTTGTGATTTATGCTATGCGGAGTTTATAGACCGGACCGGAGGGTCCAACGATTCATGAGCCGGAAGGCACAAGCAAACCGGACCGGAGGGTCCAACGAGCTTAGGACCAGAGGGTCCACAGAGTTGAGGGACTGGAGGGTCCCACTGAGACACATTGACCAGAGGGTCAAACAGAGTTATAGCCTCGAGTGGCTAATGTGTGTTGTATGTGGTATTTTGGGGAACTCACTAAGCTCCGTGCTTACAGTGTTTTGTGTTGTGTGTTTCAGGTTATTACAGTATCACGGGAAGGCACCGGCTCGATTGTACACACCAGAGAAAGAGTCATCTTTTGAGGATCCTGGTTTATCATACAAGTGGAAATGGAGTTATGTTTTGTAATTCGATTATGAATGAGATTTTAAACAAAGTGTTTTTAAGAATTAAACGATTATTTTAAATGAAAATTTGTTTTGAAATTTTCGGCGTTACACAAAATACGACCAACATGTGTTCGGGAGTAATTGTGATGGGCAATGAATCAAAAACTTACCATTTAATTATCCAAAGAGTTTATAGAACCAAACCTAAACAAAATTAAATTACTATAGGAGTAATTGGTATCCTATTTGTTTTTAGTATTTATACCCCCTTCGTGCAATACACTATAGACAAGTATCATTAGCTAGGAAATCTCTATCTCCCTAGTCAGGGAATAGCAGGGTGGCTCGACTCAAAGGAGGAACCACAGGAGGAACACGAAGTAGAACTTGTAGGTGGACCCGCCAAGTCAATAGTGGACCTCGAAGAGGAAGAGCCAGAGGGCAATGATGATGATGACTCGGATGCAGAATCCGATGACATCAATCTTCCATGTAAAGCCAGAGTACTGACATATCGTGTGGGCCCCAGTGGCCCCATGCCCCCTTGGGCACACGATATTTAGAGATAGAGTCACCAGCAGGGGATACGACCACACTATGGTTGGAACTGAGGTCTCTTCGATCTTAGTCATAGAGGACCAGCTGACCGGGCCCTCCCAGTCATGGTCCGGCGCACCCGAGGTATTGATAACCAAGCTCAGGACACCCCAAATCGAACAGAACAAATGTGGTTTGCTATTGAGAGACATGAGAGACAAACACAAGAAGTGAACGGAGACTCCCGAGAAATACAGTTAGTTTGGGAGGTACGACTGCGAGATACCGAGGAACAAGTAGCTCGTCTCCGAGGTGCATCCACTTCATCAGCACCACCACCAGACACTTCCCGCCACAATTAGGATCAACCTTTTCTACTTCCCCCTACTATCCAACATGACTCTCTTTCGTGTACTAAGATGGTACTTACCACTGGAACAATTATGTGCTATCTTTATTTCATATTACTACATAGACTCAATTATATGCACAAGCGAACCCTCAAAACCACTAGATACTTAAGGGTCTCGAAACCAAAACAACCTATATACTCTAAGGATAGACGTGACGATCGTGCCAAATCTGTGATTACCTACTACCGCAAATACATCATAGGGATGTAGATGGAAGCAGTAAGAATTATACAAGATGCAAAATTTATAGAGTACAACCAGGAATGACGATCATTACTTACGATCTGGATTATCAACGTGCAGCAAGAAAATGCCATCTCGCAAGAATAACAAGCGCACCAGCGAGACACCGCTCCTGCAGATGGACTCTGCTACATTGCAAGCTGCTGTAACGGCGGCAGTAACCGCTGCTATGGCACAAATCAATGCAAACAACCCCAATGGAGGCAGAAATAGCATTGACAACTCCAGCCAAAGGAACGAGCATGGGAACCAACAAGTGACAGCTTGTTAAGGCACACTAAACCCCAAGCTTAAGAGCAGGAAGCAAAATCCTGGAAGTAAGAGAAAGGGACAACCCACTCAAGGGTTCTCAAGGAAGCAACATGTTGTTGTTGTTGTTCATGCGACCATGACCCCTATTACACCAACAACCAGGAGACCATATGCTGGAAGCCTTCTAAAATGCAACCAGTGCAAATTCCATCATAATGGAGCCTGCCGGGAGATGCATTGTAACAAATGCAACCGAAAGAATCACACCGCCAAATTCTGTAGAACTTATCCATGCCAGAATCGTCAGCCAAATGAAAATGACAACAATCGCAACAACCCTAACAACAACACCAATGATGAGACCAGTCACACCTGCCAAGGGTGTGGAGGAACCGGTCACTTTAGGCGCAATTGCCCCAACGCTAACAATCAAGGAGCAGAAGGATCGCAAATGGTCCTGACCTTGGGTCAAGGCGAAGCAGTCCATGACCCAACGGTAGTTATTGGTATGTTCCCACTTAACAACTCTTTTGCTTACCTCTTATTCAATAGTAAAGTTGAGTGAAGCTTCGTTAGTAACATATTCAAACACTTACTAAAACCACAACCCCGGAGGCTAAACTAAGCCTTAACGGTGGAGATAACTAAGGGGAAAATCGCATCAACCAAAGATAATTCTGTAGGGAACACCTTAACACTAAACAACCATTCATTTCAAATAGATTTGATGCCAGTAAATATTAGGAGTTTTGATGTGATAATCGGCATGGTTGGGTTAAGCCCCCACCGTGCTGATATTATGTGTCGCGAGAAGGTCGTTTGCCTTCACCTTCCCAATCACGAAACTCTAATAATCCATGGTGATAAACCTGGCGCCAATCCTTTTCCTATCTAGTGCATCAAGGCACAGAAGTGCCTGCACCAGAAAAACTACGTTTTCCTCACTCTTGTTGTGGACAAGACCAAGGAAGAAGTAAGTATACAAGGTATTCCAGTAGCATGCGATTTTCCTGATGTATTTCCTGGAGAACTTTCGAGAAGACTCCAAGAGACAAGTCGAATTTCGAATCGACCTCATACCAAGAGCCACGTCAATTGCCAATTCACACTATAGGTTAGCTTCCGCCGAAAATTCACAAGTTATCCAGTCAATTGAGAAGAATTGTTGCGCAAAGAGTCCATCGGACCAAGCTTCTCACCCTGGAGAGCTCCGGTCTTGCTCTTCAAGAAGACGGACACTTCCGAAGGTACATCGATTTTAGGAAATTGAATAAGCTCCCTATCAAAAATCGATACCCACTTCCTCGGACTGACGATCTATTTGGCCAACTCCAAGGAGCTAGTTACTTCTCTAAAATAGATCCAAGAACCGGTTATCATCAACTTCGAGTCCGAGAAGACAACATTCCAAAAACTGCCTTCCGAACTCGTCGTGACCATTTCAAATTCATTGTGATACCCTTCGGTCTACCGAATGCTCCCACGCTATTCACGGACCCTACGAACCAAGTTTTCTCAACTACTCCTAGTCAGCATTTTCATTATTTTCATCAATAGCATACTCGTCTGCTCATGAAGCAAGAATAAACACTATCAACATCTACGACCAGGCCTGAAAGCATCAAAGCCGGAGAATATCGCGAAGAAAGCACTGCATGGATGGATAAAACTCTCAAAGTCGAAAGACGAAGCTTATTGTTATAAGAGTTGAGTTGGGCGTTATCTTGGTGATTGTCGATAGGTTAACCCAATCTGCCCATTTCCTGCTAGTACATAAATCAAACAAGACGAAAAGGTTACCATGGACCTACATCAAAGAGATCGTCAGACCCCATGATATATCAGTGTCTCTTATCTGGGATCGGGATAATGGAATTACTTCAAGATTTTGACAGTCACTTCAGAAGGCTGTAGGAACATAGATGGACATGAACGTTGTTTACCACCTTCAAACAAATAACCAAAACGAACGGACCGTTCAACCAGTCGAATTCATACGACAAGTCTGGGTGTTTGAATTCAGCAAGTCATGGGATACCCGGTTGCCCTTGATTGAATTCTCATACAATAACAACTATCGCACGAGCATCAAGATTGCTCCTTTCGAAACTCTTTATAGTCTTAAATGCATATCACTCGCTAGTACTCTCATGAGACTAGAAACCATTTGCGAAGCAACAGAGAAGATAATCCAAATCAAAGCTTGACTTCAAGCATCGCGAGACCGACAGAAGAGCTATTATAACAAGCGGCGTAAGCCATTAGGATGTCAATTCGGGGATCGCGTGTTATTAAAGGAATCTCCTTGGAAAGGAATTATTTGCTTTAGGAAACGAGAAAACTAAACCCACGATACATCGTACTGTTCAAGATTCTTGCTCGGATTGGTCCAAAGACTTATAGGCTGTTGCTGCCTGTAGAGCTTAGCAACGTACACCCTTTGTTCAGCGTATCGAATCTGAAAAAGTGCCTATCAGGCAAAACTGTTATCATTCCTTTAGAAAGAGGTCGAAATAAACAAGAATCTCCGGTTCGTCGAAGAACCAGTCGATGTATTGGATAAGGAAGTAAAGTGTACAAAACAATGCCACATTCCGATTGTGAAGGTTCAATGGAACATAGAGCGTGGACCAGAACTCACATGGGAAACGCGAAGATCAGATGAAGTACCTATTCTCTCATTCATGAACCTATCTTTCGAAAGAATTTCGGGACAAAATTCCCTCTAACAGGGGGATGATGTCACAAATAGCATTTTTAGCTAGGAAATTCTATTCTCATATAAACATCATCCATTGTAAAAGACTATACTCTATTCTCGTTCAAATACATCTCATATGTTCAACTATGGGTTGGAAACCTTAGAAATCCCGGTTCAAGATTATTATGGACTAGGATTCTCTTATTGGGTCTAACGAACCAATAAACTTTCAACTTGACTACTTTGGGCCTAAAATGATCCATATTATTTCTAATGGGCCTTAATGGGCCATAACAACTCCAATTAACCTTAATGGACGATAAATCCATTCTATTTGTACTAATTGGGCTGTGAACCCTCCTAAATGTCTAATGGGCCGAAAACTTATTTAGTGGGCCTCATATTTTCGAGCAAAGATGATGAAAAGGCCCAAATTAATAAACTCCCTTCCAAAATCCAAACTCTCGGCCCAAGTTTAAAAAAAAAAAAAGAGTTTAATCCATATAATATAAGGCCTTGACACCTCACTTTTGCTTGGTGGAAATCTAGGCAAAAGGACTCTCATGTAACAAGGTAATGCATCCTTAACCATCATACATTAACCTTGATCCTCTCTCTTCCTATTTCCTTAACCATGGCTGAAAATATCAACACACACACACACAATTACACTTCCAAACTCTCTCAATACCATCTCAAAAACTCTTCCTTCACCCATCCAAAATTTCGAGATTTTGGGTGCTCTCAAAAGATCTTCATCTAAATCATCATGTTTGGTAAGTAATTACTTGGATCTATGTTTTAACTTCAAGATTCCATCAAAATCTCTCCTTTACCCACATCATCTCATGATCTATGCTCTTGAACTTCATAGACTTCAAAGACCTTCTCAAGGTGTTGCTAGGAAACAAAAATCTCTTCATCTCTTCTTCAAAACCGAAACATCAAAGCAAAGGTGAGTTCATACCCCCCTTGTTTTTGGTTTTTAATTGTTTTTGGTTTTTAATTGTTTTTGGGAGAGAATACAAGTTTATTTGTGTAGATCTATGTGTATTTGCATGATTATGTGTGTTTTCTTGAAACATTTGGTGATTATGTGTTGATTACTTCACTAATCTAAAAATATGTTAAGAAACTTGAAGTTTATCACTAGGATCTTCATATGAATCTTGAGAAAGTATGATTTATCACAAGTATTACATGTAAACATGTAGATCTGGGATTTGTATACTTGTTATAGCAAAAATAAGTGTTGTGTTCAAAGATCTATAAACTAAACTCATAAAACAGCCCTTGACAGAAAAGTTTTGGTCCAATCTCGGACTGTTTTGACCCTCCAAATGGAAGTATTTTTCAAAACTGTTTTACATGGATAAAGTTCAGATTTATACCTTTAAAATGACTACTCTCACGTTTTCATACGGTTTTTCTAAAATTTTGGTGAATTTTACAAAACTGCCTATCAAATTTGAAATACTTTCGGACCAACCTGTAAAGGTGAGCAATTTCACACTAGTTTGAGGCCATTAAAATTTTTTGATAAAAATTGTGAACAAAGTAGACAAGTTTTCCAAACTTCCAGAGTTTACAGATCCAAATTTCGACTTACGATGATTTTTCTACAGTTTTTCCAAAAACTAGGTCGGAAAATCCCAAAACAAGAAAAATATGCATTTCCACAAAAACCAAGCCAAAAATGATATTTTTGACAAAAATGGGTTTAAAATGTTATTTTTATCACAAAGTAGTCATCAACACAAGTTTTTAACAAAATTAGAGATTAAAGTGTTATTCTTACAAAAATTGGGCCTTAATTGCAAATTTTTGGCTTATTGGGCCAAGAACGTCATTTTTACAAAAAGGTGGGTTTTTTATATCAAATTTTTTTAAATAATCAAGCTAAAATAAACAAAACAATAACAAACGGGTTAAAAACGATATTCATATCCTTATTGGGCCTGGAAATAATATACATGTTTAGTGGGCCTTAGTGTCATTTTACATGTATATTGGGCTCGGGATAGGTATTCATATCCTTATTGGGCCAGGAAATAATATACATGTTTAGTGGGCCTTAGTGTCCTTTTACATGTATATTGGGCTTAGGATAGACATTCACATTCCTTTTGAGCCTGGAAATAATAGACACGTATAGTGGGCCTTAGTGGTTCACCTACATGTTTATTGGGCCTGGGAATGCGTTTTATATGCGTTCTTCTTTTTATGATATTATAGTAAATACTTGAACTAAAACCAATGATAAACTAACAAATGGATTTAATTTGATCATTTTTTAGGTTATTGGGCCCTAGTGACCCATTTTTTTATGTGTGAGAGGTCCTGTATATGTTTATTGGGCCTCATTGACCCATTAACATGTGCGACGGACCTTGGATACTATTTGTGTACCATTTGGGCATGTAAATACTTTACATGTGAAATGGGCCTTAGTTGTCCTTTCATATATATTTCGGGCCCATGTTATATAATCTCATTCCATTTGGGTCTTGAAATGATTTACATGTTTAGCGATGCCTTAGTGGTTCACTTACATGGATCATTGGTCCTGGAAGGAGTTTATACATTTTTCTTCGCGTAAATTCGATTAAGGATCTAGCGAGTTTTTTTCGGTTGGCACATATTAAGTGTACGATCGTAGCCTGTATTATAACCAGAGTCTCTTGGAGGGAGAACGGGGATTTGTGTATAGATCTATACGGGGTTGACACCCCACACCTGAGCTGTTCACTACAGTTAGACTAACTCAGTCTAGGGTGACGAAAACCTTATAATCAAAGTCAAAATCGGCGTCCAACGATGCCAAGACAGGCAAAATTGTCATTATTTAGTATGGTTATGACGGCTCGCTTAGAGGAATTAACATTATGAAGTTTACAGAAGACCCTTTTTTTATAGGCAACATCGGGTTGTCTGGGAACATTCTCTTACATGCTCTTACATTCTCTCTACATTCTCTTTACCTTTTTAGTCAAATAAACAATAACATGCATGCATTAATACAAGATCTAACACAAACACACTAAACAATTTTTCAGAAAATATCGGATTTTCTGGTGGTTTTCAAAGTTATACAAATCATTTTCACAAACATGCTTATGAACTCACCAACATTTTTATGTTGACCGTTTTCAAAATAACTTGTATTCTCAGGAAACCATTGAAGCAGGATGAACGAAACAAACTAATGGATATTGTGTTATATTTTGTTTCATCATACTCTTACTATTTTGGAATGTAATATTCAAATACAATACTCGATGTAAACAATGAATGTTGTAATATTACATGTGTGATGATGATGATGTTATGTTTCAATTATATTCACTGTAATGATATTTCAAGATGAAGTCACGCACAAGCCCCTGGATGTTTCCTCCGTCTGGTTCGGGGGTGTGACAATCACTAAGGCTAAATATCACTCTATCGAGATTTCACTATATACGTCCCGCAGTGTCGTACCGATTCTGTCGCGAAACTTCGACAGATCATAACTTCTTCGTTATAACTCGGATTTCAGCATTCTTTATATATTCGGAAACCTCGTCACGACCATTACGTCTTCATGTATCGCTATTGGGTTTATCTAACATTTCATTTTCACACTTATTTTTATTCTTAATTCATTTAATCCACATAATTAAGAAATTAAGCATAAAACACATAATACTCAAATAATACATTCTTATTATTTCAAAATGGGTTACAAAGGTTAACCTAGACTATTACATCATCATTAATGTCTGGCCCAGAAACACGAGCGTTACAAATACAAGTTGGATAAAAAATATCGAGGACCATTTCTCAATAATTGGTTGGGTGTTCCTGGTTGATGGAGATGTTATTTCCTGGGCTTCCGAGAAGCAATCTTGCATTACAAACTCAACAACGGAATCTGAGTTTGTTGTGTTAGCTATTGCTGTGTAACGCCCTGTTTCAGATTGTTTCCATTTCGGGGTGGTGATCAAGGATTGGGTATTAACAGGCTTAGGATCCTTGAAGAATTGATTTTTGGGCTCATTTGGAGGTGGATGATGTATATTGGATGATCTGGATATTCGGTTTGTGTTTTGGAGTCAAAGGGTATTTTGGTAATTTGTCGGCTCAGGATTTTATAAAAAATGGATGTTTATTCGGGATATGGTAAGGCAGGTACAAGTTGATTAGAGTGTAGAGCTTCTTGTTACCTTTTCCAGGGATATATGGATGGTTGTAAATGGATTTATATCGAAGAAGTTATAGACTTCGGAATGTGTTGGGGTTTTAGGGAAACCCTAGTACGCGTAGCGTACCTATAGAGTATGTGGGGTGTACTGTTATGGAAGAGGGTACGCAAGGCATAATGTGGTATACGCTGAGCTTAGTACGAAGGGTTGATCGGGAATGCAAATCCTTGTATGTTGGGCGTACGATGGGATTTAAGAAATCCTAATTTTGGTATTAGGCCCTATATAAACTCATTAAGTCTTTAGGGCTGGCCTCTTTACCAGCATCCAAGTCCCCAAAACCCTAGAAATCGTCTTTAAGCCTCCATGGATGCGATTTTGAGCTCATGATGTGCATTTTAGTGTTTTTGGGCCATTTCCAAGAAGATGGAGTTTGGTGCAAGGTTGGGGGATCAAGGAAGAGCTCGTGGATCTTGATTATGTGCTTCATTTCCATCTTGTTTTAGGTAAAAACCTTTGACCTTCTTCATTGTTATCTTAGATCTATGTTGTATGAGTTTTGGTTCATTTTGGTCTCGAGAATGAGATCTAGTGGTTTGGTACCACTCCAGGAGCTATGTGTTGCCACTCTTGGTGTTTCTAAGGTTCTAATGCATAAAGTTGTCTCCTTTAAGTCTTAGAATTCCCCATGATTGAGTTGGAGTTCATTTAATGGAAGTAGGATGTTATATTTCGAATTGGGTTCTTTTGGGGCATGCAAGGTCACCAAGTCAGTGACTTTATGGTTCTAGACGTTGTTTATGACTTAGATCTGTGGTTTGGGCTTCTAGACTTAAGCGTTAAGAGCTTAATTTAGAAATTGGATTAATGGATTAGTACATTGGTCGTACAAGTCTATACGTGCATCGTACAAGCCAAATTGCATGTACACTTAGCATACAGTTGAGTACGCCCTGCGTACTTAGTTAGGAGGGTTTGGCTTTTGGGTTTCGTGGTTGGGCTTCCTTTTTGGGCTTGGTTGTTTGAGTTCTCAATGGGCCAATTTAGTATAAGTGTTTTGGACTAGTAAATTGGTTGGGCCTTAGGGTAAGGCCCATGTAAGGGGTTTGGGCCCAATTTGGAAAATTAGGCCTTGGTTGGTTATATGGTTTTTGGGCCTTTTAGGCTATGAGTTTAGTTCATAGTCTTTGACTAAGCTAGGATAGGGGTAAAATTGTCTTTTTACCCTGAGTATGGATTTATGGTTATAAACTAGAAACTCACTATGCTTTGCGCTTACGGTTTCCAGTTTATGTTTCAGGTACTTCGGTTTTCAAAATGGAAGAGCACAGGATGATTGCAGAGCACACACCACATGTTTTCATATTGTGTGATTTACTCTGATTTGATGAATCTTGATTACCTTGGTTTTGTGGAAATGTTATGTATTAACGATTTATTAATCTAAAAAACGAAAACTTTAAGTTATTAGTTTTGGGACGTTTCATGTTGGTAAAGAAGAAGAATGGCTAAGGAATTTAGTATATGAGATTCCATTATGATTAAAGACGATATCAGCTATATCTATTCTTTATAATAATGCGGACGCTTTGGCTAAGGCTTACAAACGGGTTTATAATGGCAAGTCTAGACATTTAGGTGTTAGAAACAGTATGATTAGAGAACTAATCATAAATTGTGTGATTTCGGTAGAGTTTGTGAAATTGCAAAAAAATTTTGGCAAATCATTGGACTAAAGGTCTGACAAGAGACTTACGTGTTGTTTGTTTTTTCTGAGGCAAAATGTCTGCAGTCTGCGAACCACATCTGTAAACCTCTGCAGTAGAAGAGGTGGACCAAACGTCTGTAGTCTGAAATAAGAAGACTGTTTGTTTTTTTAACATCTGTAGGCTACTAAAATAAATTAAAATCTAAATAAACTGATTTTTTTTTAAACTACAAAGTGATTTTTTAATATATTTATTACATTGTTATAAATAATTAACAAATCTAAATCAACTTCTATGTATTATTGTATAAAAAGTGAAAATAAAAATGGTATAAATTAACGTATATATTTGATAAAAACTAACAATTTTAGTCGCAAAGAATTTGATACATAAATGGATGGAAATAAACTTCGATTTTTTCAATTAAATCAATTAGAAACATGCCATAAATATTTTTCAAAGAAATTGACGATACTGTATTAAATAATGTTTTATAAAATTTGGCATAAAAATATAAGAATATATATATATATATATATATATATATATATATATATATATATATATATATATATATATATATATATATTCAACGACCATTATTGTAATAAATTTTTATTTATAAATTTGTCAAAAATATCATGTTTGTGTTGTCGATTTTTTTTAAGTATTGTAATTTTTTTTCAAATTGTTTATCACAATAAAGTTGGAATTAATATAAATTCAAAAAAAATATAAAGATATATGTGTTTTTTTAGACTAGAAGATGTCTAAAGATGTTAGAAGACTATGATCCACATTTGAACCAAGAAGAGGACGTGCAGACATTTTTAGGTCTGCACTCTTCAAAAAAAACAAACACCACCTTAGTGTACAAGTCTGTTATAGGGATGGGATTAAATTCCATTTAATTCTATAATGGTGAGACGTTGAATTCCCTTCTAATATGACATTACGAGTTGAATTCAATGTGGAAAGCTCACACTTATATATTGGAACACATGAAGTATACATCACAGGTATGTGTTTCGGTTCTACAAGTTAACCAAGTTGAAGTATAACTTCTTAATAATTCCTTTGATAAAATGTATATGTAGATACATGAACTAAAGGAATTACCTACGTGATTGTGAAGTGTAGCCGCATTTCAAGATATTGGGGACTTGGCTTGGATACAATCATGAGGGGATTAGGACACACGACTGTATAATAGTGTCAAGTTGTATTTTGTTAGAAAGTTCAGTAAACTAATATGTATTTTACTATCAAGTGTTCAGTTGGGTTGAAGGGTTCAATTCTTAGAACAACTTGATTCTCAAGTATTTGAATTGTTTGATACTAAAATAGGAATTCAGTTGTTTCGACATTTTCATTTATGTACTGGTTTAGTTTGTTTAGATGATTTTATGTTAGTTCATGGGTTACACTAAAATGGGGGAGCAGGGTCCAAAGGGCAGATCCCCTGGTGATGGTCCTAAAAGGTCTTCGAAGATTTGAATTAGTTTCTTTATGGAAAATCCGAATTCTATTGGGTGATTATGGTAAGATTGACAAATCTTGTAAGTTTTAGAAACCATTGATTATGCTATTAATTTCGAGATTTGCATAACTAATTTAGAAGATAAACCCTAATTTGTCATCTATATATGCAGCTCTTCCTTTGAGCCATGTAGAGAACCTTTTCTTCATATCTTCTTTTAAATGAATACTCAGAATTCGCTGCGATTTGGCTTGTGTTTCTGTGCATAGATACATAAGTGTGCTTTTGGATTATCTTAGACTGGATTTCCTGTAACCCAGGCATAGGGTGGAAATATCAGTTTGGAAAAAAGTGAACATACACAATCCATAAGGAATCCGGATTTCCACCATCACCCTACTCTCATATATCATCCAACTATTACTAATTTACTTCTACACACGTGATATCTAACCCTATAAAATTTGAACACAATTATATATAAACCTTCACGTTAATTTTTAATAATAAAAAAAGAAGCCGGAATAGCATGGATCTACTAGCTAGATTAGTGTGGAAACATAAAATCATATCTTGATCTACATAAAATATGTGAAAAATCACATTTACCATTTGGAGCGAGCATCAATGTTGGCTCTAACCATGGTGTTCCAGTAAATAGGGATGTCAACGGGGGCAAACAGGACGAGGAGTGCATCTGTAACGACGTAAATTTCAAAACAATTTTTCACATTTTAAAAACACACTTTCATTCATAATTGTTATAAAAATGTCATTGTATCACATAACAACCCATAACATCACATCCCAAGATCATAATATGTAAAACTCCTCATGTGTGTGTACTGATCAAGTCGGCGCCTTCCCGCGATCCTCATTGGTACCTGAAACACATCACACAACACTATAAGCGTAAATGCTTAATGAGTTCCCCAAAATACCACATACAACACATACGCCTTTCCAGTCCATAACTCTGTGGAACCTTCCGGTCCAAGTGTTTCAGGGGACTTCCGTCTCGAATCCCGTATCGACCTTCCGGTCCGTAACCTCCTGACCTTCCGGTCCATGTCCTCTTGACCTTCCGGTCCATATCATCTTGACCTTCCGGTCCTTATCATACATAGCATACATAACACGTACATATCACATATCAGCATATAGCACATATATCTCATAGCATATAAGACCTTCCTGCCACACATAGGTACCCTTCCAAGTACAATATAGTGAGAAGACTCAACTCGGGTATCTCGGGTAGTCTCACACTCGAACACAATGATCTATCCCCTGCCTCAGGTAGAATCTCCAACCTCTAAAGAGCTCGGATCTACTCTTTCCCACAAACTTCTAGCTTCCAAAATGGCCTCTTCTTCTCTTCCACCACCTGAATTTCGGGATGTTACAATTCTCCCCCAATAGAACCAGACTTCGCCCTCGAAGTCTCATGTCGAAAACAACTCTGGATGTTGCTCCCGCATCTCCGCCTCCAGCTCCCAGGTCAGCTTGGACCCCTCCGATGCTGCCACTGGACCTGAACCAGGGGTAGCTCCTTGTTCCTCAGAACCTTGATCTTCCGATCCAAGATTGCGGTCGACCTCTCAACATAATTCAGACTCGCGTCCACCTGGATATCTTCCAAGGGTACCACTGCCGAATCGTCGGCTATACACTTCCTTAGCTGAGACACGTGGAAGGTATCATGAATCTAGCTCAACTCCGCAGGTAGTTCCAAACGATATGCTACTCTGCCCACCCTCGCGATCACCCTAAACAACCCAATATACCAGGGCCCCAACTTGCCCCTCTTCCTGAATCGAATCACTCCTTTCCAAGGAGACACTTTCAGGAGTACAAAATCCCCGACCTGAAACTCGAGCTCGGATAGTCACCTATCCGCGTAACTTTTCTGGCGACTCTGAGTTGTCAACAACCTCTGTTTGACCTGCTGTATCTGCTCTGTCGTCTGAAGCACTATCTCAGTGCTGCCCAACACTCGCTGCCCTACCTCTCCCCAACAGATGGGAATCTGACACCTCCTCTCATACAACAACTTAAAGGGAGGCATACCAATGCTCGACTGGTGGCTATTGTTATAAGAAAACTCAGCCAATGGCAGATATGTGTCCCAACTCCCTCCGAAGTCCAAAACACATGCCCGAAGCATGTCTTCGAGCATCTAAATCGTCCGCTCACTCTGTCCGTCCGTCTGTGGGTGGTAAGCGATACTTAAATGCAGCCTCGTGCCCAACTCCTCGTGGAACTTCTTCCAGAACCTGGAAGTAAAACGTACATCCCGTTCTGATACAATCGAAATCGACACTCCATGCCGCGATACCACCTCCCTCACATACAACTCTGCCAGCCTCTCAGCAGAAGAGCTCTCACTGATAGCAAGAAAGTTAGCGCTCTTCGTCAGACGGTCGACGATCACCCAAATTGCGTCGACACCCCTCGCGGTCCTCGGCAACTTGGTGATGAAATCCATAGAAATCGGTTCCCACTTCCATTGGGGAACCTCAAGTGGCTGCAACATGCCATGCGGTCGCTGGTGCTCGACCTTAACCCTGCGACAGGTTAAGCACCTCTCAACAGACCATGCGACATCCCTCTTCATACATGGCCACCAATAATCCTTCTTCAAATCCAAATACATCTTAGTGGCCCCAGGATGGATCGAAAATCTCGATTTATGCGCCTCCTCCATCAAGGTGATGTGCGCCCCGCCTGCATACAACATCCTAATCCGACCCTGAAGGGTCATCATCCCACAACTATCGGTAATGAACTCCGACACCTTCCCAATCATGCGCTCCCTCTTACGGTTCTCCGGTCTCACGGCCTCTGCCTCAGCCTCCCGAATGGTGTCCAATACCAGAGTCATCACTGTCAACTGCATACAAATATCTCGAATCAGGGCGCTCTCCACCCTACGGCCCAGGGCATCAGCTACGATATTAGCCTTGCCCGGTTGGTACATGATCTCACAATCGTAATCCTTTACCACATCCAGCCATCTCCTCTGGCGCACATTTAGATTGGGATGGTCCATCAAATACTTCAAACTCTTGTGGTCCATGTAGATGGTACACCGAACCTTATACAAATAGTGACGCCAGATTTTGAGGGCGAACACCACTGCCCCCAACTCCAAATCGTGGGTGGGATACCTCGTCTCATGAGGCTTCAGCTGCCTCGAAGCATACGCTATCACATGCCCCCTCTGCATAAGTACTGCACCCAACCCCGATATCGATGCGTCACAATACACCACAAAATCCTCCATCCCTTCCGGGAGGGCTAGCACCGGGGCTTCGCACAATCTCTGGCGAAGTGTCTCAAATGAGGTCTGCTGCTCTGGACCCCATGAAAAAACAACACCCTTCCGGGTCAACCTGGTGAGAGGCACGGAGATCTTGGAGAAATCCCTGATAAATCTCTTATAATAGCCTGCTAATCCTAGAAAACTTCTAATCTTGGTGGGTGATCTCGGCACCTCCCATCTCATAACTGCCTCAATCTTGGCCGGATCGACCAATATCCCATCCTGGTTAATGAGGTGTCCTAAGAACTGGAGCTTTCGTAACCAAAAATCACACTTGGTGAATTTGGCGAAAAGCCTCTCCGATCTCAATACCCCGAGAATCTCTCTCAGATGCTCCTCGTGCTGTTCTCTAGATCTCGAGTACACCAAAATATCATCAATGAACATGATCACCGACCTATCCAGCATCGGCCTGCACACCCTGTTCATGAGATCCATGAACGTTGTCGGTGCATTGGTGAGCCCAAAAGGCATCACCACGAACTCGTAATGCCCATAACGAGTTCTGAACGCTGTCTTCTGGATATCTTCATCCCGAACCCTCATCTGATGATATCCCGACCTCAAGTCTATCTTGGAGAACCAAGACGCCCCCTGTAACTGATCGAACAAATCGTCGATCCTTGGTAACGGATAACGGTTCTTGACCATCAACTTGTTCAACTCCCAGTAATCAATGCACATCTGGTGTGAACCATCCTTTTTCTTGACAAAAAGGATCGGCGCTCCCCAAAGTGAGCTACTCGGTCTAATAAACCCTTTCCCCAGCAGCTCCTGAAGCTGCAAGGATAACTCTTGCATCTCTCGTGACGCAAGGCGATAAGGCACCTTGGCGATAGGCGCTGCCCTCGGAACCAAATCGATACGGAACTCTACTTGCCTCTCGGGAGGCACACCCAGCAATTCCTCAGGAAAAACATCCGGGAACTCGCACACTATCGGAACCTCATCAATCGAACTTGGCCTCTCAGCGGCCACTCGTGTGTCCATCACATAGGCTACGAACCCACTGCAGCCCTGCTGCAAACTTTGTATCACTCTGGTAGCCGAACAAAACGCTGACCCACATCGGGTACCCTCGCCATACACCGTAAGTACTCCCCCACTAGGTTCTCGTATCGTCACCAACTGACACTCGCAGTCTATAACCGCTCCAAATCGGCTCAACCAATCCATGCCCACTATGACACATACGTCCCCCATCGCAATCGGGACCAGATTATCGGGAACTCCACACCGAAGATCTCAAGTATACATCCTCGAATCACATCCGTAGCATACACCACTCGCTCGTCAGCTATAGAAACTCGCAGAGGTCGACTCAACGCCTCTCGTCGGATACTGATGTGCTGACTAAATGCCAAGGAAAGAAATGACCGACTCACACCCGAGTCAAATAACACCAAAGCAGGTACAAAATTCACAAAAAAAGTACCTACGCATATCATAATATAAGCACAACACCTCAAACTCAACATAAATAAATGAAAGAATACATACCAGCCATGACATCAGACGCTGCACGGACCTCCTCCGCTGTCAACTGGAAGGCTCTCTCGCGAGCCTTCGGTGCCTCGGCCTTCACCGGCCGAACCTCAGTAGCGCGCATGGCGGCAGGGGCAGATCCCTGCTGTGCTCCCTGTGCTGTCCCCCGCAGCTGCGGACACTCGGCCTTCCGATGGCCCATCTGGTTGCAATGGAGGCAAACCATGAATCCCTTGGGGTAGTCCTTGGCTATATGCCCCTCCTTGCCATATTTGTAGCAAGCACCAGATCGACAAAACCCATCGTGTCCCTTGCCGCACTTTCCGCAAGTGCGGCCCTTCTGGCCTCCAGATCTCGAATCGGCGGGATTTGCCCGCTTGGCTGCCGGCTGAGACTGTGTCGGCCGCCTTTCCATCCCCTGAGTCTCGGCCTCCTCCCTGGCCTGAGTATCCAACTCAATCTCCCTCTTCCGGGCATTTTCCTGAAGCTCAACAAATGTCCGGTAAGTCGAGTTCGATACGAACTCCCGAATATCCCTCCTCAGAATGCTCAAATATCGGCTCATGCGTGCCTGCTCGGTAGACGCCTGCTCAGGGCAGAACATCGCTTTCTCAAGAAACTTCCTGGTAATCACCGTAACCGAATCAGTACCCTGCTTAAGGGTCAAGAACACCTGAGCCAACCGCTCCCTCTCCATAGGGGGAACATACTCGTCTCTGAACATGCTGGTGAACCTCTCCCACGTCACCTCAGAAATCTCCACAAGAGTGAAGCTCGCCTTCACGAACTTCCACCAATCCTTCGCTCCCAAGCGAAGGTGGTTCAGCTCGAACCGTACCCTCAGATGCTCCGGACACGAACACGTGTAGAAATATCCCTCGATATCATAAATCCATCTCATCGCAGCGATCGGATCCTGCGTCCCATCAAACTCTGGTGGCTTCGTGTTGCTGAACTCCCGAAACAACAACGAGTCACCTCCCTGAGGCCTGGCAGCAGCAACGGTGGCAGCTGCAACAGCCGCAGCCTCATTCACTGCAGCGTACCGCTCACCAAATGTCTAAATCAATGTGGTCTTGATAGACCTAAACATCTCTGGAATCTCGGCACGGATGGCAGCAGCCACCTCCTCATGAATCAGCCTGCGGATCTCCTCCTCGCTAACACCACTGCTCTTAGGTGTGTGGCGTGTCCCAACCATGATGTCTCTCTGAAATACAACATAAAATATCAGAGACCCACTCGAGCATACTCACACTCGATAACACATCCCTACTTGTTCCCTAGTACCCTAAGGATTCTTACTTGGACTGTGCACTGATACGGTGTCTTCGGTAGTACGGGCCCTTATACTACCCCCCACACCGCATCAGTATTCATCCCAAGTCCTCCTCCTTGGATCCCAGATCACAAGTACTCTACACCTTGCTAGCATAGACTACCCTTCGGTAGATCTCTCATAAGCTCCTCACTGTTATCTACTCACTCTCAAGCAGCATAAATCTTCCTAGGCTAAGGCATCACAAATCAGGCCACTCTAGTCCTAATATGTATACTTAGCCTACTCTAGCATGCATATCATATCATAACATATCTCATAAGACATAATGTAAGGGTATTTTGGGAAATCACCGTTCGGGCGCTGACTGATCGTACACACTACTCCCTTCTGCCTTTTTACAAAATCCTTTACTCTCTTAGAAAAATTGTTTATTTATGAAAAACTTTCTCAAATCCTCATTTTGAGTTCAGATGCATCCGAAGTTGCACCCGAATCCCTCAAACCAAGGCTCTGATACCAACTTGTAACGACGTAAATTTCAAAACAATTTTTCACATTTTAAAAACACACTTTCATTTATAATTGTTATAAAAATGTCATTGTATCACATAACAATCCATAACATCACATCCAAAGATCATAATATGTAAAACTCCTCATGTGTGTGGACTGATCAAGTCGGCGCCTTCCCGCGATCCTCACTGGTACCTGAAACACATCACACAACACTGTAAGCATAAATGCTTAGTGAGTTCCCCAAAATACCACATACAACACATACGCCTTTCCAAGCCATAACTCTGTGGAACCTTCCGGTCCAAGTGTTTCAGGGGACTTCCGTCCCGAATCCCGGTAGACCTTCCGGTCCTACCCGTATCGACCTTTCGGTCCGTAACCTCCTGACCTTCCGGTCCATGTCCTCTTGACCTTCCGATCCATATCATCTTGACCTTCTGGTCCTTATCATACATAGCATACATAACACATACATATCACATATCAGCATATAGCACATATATCTCATAGCATATAAGACCTTCCGGTCACACATAGGTACCCTTCCAGGTACAGTATAGTGAGAAGACTCACCTCGAGTATCTCGGTTAGTCTCGCACTCGAACACACTGATCTAGCCCCTGCCTCAGGAAGAAGCTCCAACCTCTAAAGAGCTCGGATATACTCTTTCCCACAAACTTCTAGCTTCCAAAATGGCATCTTCTTCTCTTCCACCACCTGAATTTCGGGATGTTACAGCATCCCCCGCCCCCGCCCCTGAAATTTCCCCGTTCCCCCGTCCCCACCCCCGCCCTCGAAATGTCCAGCCTTCCTACCCCCGTCCCTGCCCCCAAATCCCCTTTATTACCCCCCCCCCCACCCCACCCCCTCCCTCATTCCCCTGCCCCCGATTGATTTTGGACTACTTTTTTGGGATAAAAGAAGTTGTTATTTAGGCTAAAAGAAACTATTTTTTAGGCAACAAATAAGTATTTATAGCAGAATTTTACATGTTAAAAATAAAAAAGTTATGGCATCTTTAAAACATTATATCAACAACTTAAAAACATGTTTTTGATGAGTTTTGGAAGCTCAAAATCATGTTATTGTATATTATATTTATATAATTAATATATGTGTAATTTATTAACGGGGTCCCCATGGGGGTTTCGGGACGGAATTGCCTACCCCGCCCCCGAAATTAAAACGGAGGTTAACCTTGCCCCCTCCCGATTTTTTTTAAAAAAAATCCCCCAAACGGGACGGGGCCCCCACGGGAACGGGGTCCCACATGACTTTTTGACATCCCTACCGGTAAATGTACAGCAACACACAAATGGCAAATTTGCTAATAGGTACATAAGTCCCATGAAATATGAGTTATTGCTAATTTCACCCTTGAAACTTGTATTAAAAAAAAACAAAATTTCCGAAATGGTCCTTATGTTTTCTAAAAATTACATGATTTTTCATTTTTCCTAAGACAGTTTGAATTTTTGTTAATTCTGTTGTAAAAAAATAAAAATTGCCTTCAGTTAAAAGTTGACAAAACATATACTTGAGGATTAACCACCACCTCATACACCATTTTCATTCTCTCACCATCATCCTCATCCTCTCACCACCATCCTCTACCACAGACTCCATACATCATCTTATGCTCCCACCACCATCCTTTATCCACTATTTTCACCCTCATACCACTACCTCCATCCACATCCACCATCTCCATCATCACCTTCATCCACCACCACCGTTCACTTGAAAAATCAAAGTTCTGACTAAGTTATAAAAATAGTCCCTGAAGTTTATTATATTTTTTAGATCTAACCCAAGAGCATATTGATCATTTTTTAAAAGAAACAACGCAAAAGTTAGATTTAACGCTTGAATGACCAACCATTTAATTTTTGGAAACCAAAAGGGTATATATGACAAGTTTCTTAAAGGTATCCCCAATGTGTCACTTTTTGAAAAGCACATGTAACATTTCTAAAATTTTATCTATATAGAATTTCTCAAACAAATCAAAAATAGTATGAGTTGATTAGAAAGGGATATTATTAAGAAAACATTTAGTTTGTAATTTTTTAACGGTTTATTTTTTTCCCCGTCTTACCCCATAAAAAAAACATTTAAGTTTGTAGTTTTTTCTTAAGGTTTTAGGGAAATCTTCAGAAAAGTCTCAATATTTACGGAAAAGTTACACTTTAGTCCCAAGATTTTTTTTTGAACAAAAAAAATTTTAAAAACCGACAAAAATTTGCAGTTTTACCCTTTTTGACCGGTTGAAACCGGTACCAAATTAATTTGAGACTATTTCGTAAACTAACCCAAAATATTGAGATTTTTCTGTAAACAAAAAATATTAGGATTTTTCTGTAAACAAAAAATATTAGGATTTTTCTGTAAACAAAACCCTTATTATTATTATTATTATTAAAAATATAAATAAAAATATTAGTTTTTGAATTTGTTATTATTAATATTGTTACTAATACATATAAATGCATTTAAATGAAAAATAATATTAATGACATTGTTTAAAGGTAATGTGGAGGAGATAGTGATGCTTTTAACATTGAAATCGTGAATGTCTGCTTGTATATTTTTACTTTGTATATAATCATTTCACATTTGTTATTATTGTTTTCAATTCAGAATATTAATACTTAAGAATTTAAAAGAAGTCGTATATTTGTAAAATTGTTTATAAATAGTTTAAGATAGATGAGTTTCTCACTTTGTATATAAAATTACTTTCCAAATCCAACAAATCCACTACAAACGTCTATATAGGTAACTGATAGCAAAATTCAAAAGTATTAATTACAATATCTTGTTTAATAAAAAATAATAGGAATAATTCAAAAGTATAATCAAAATTCAAAAGTATTAATCCAAAAAAGTTTCCTATTACTTTTTATTAAACAAAATATTATAATTTATTAGTTTTGAATTATAATATTTTTAGCCTAATATTTAATTTAATATTTAAAATATTTTTAGTAAAAATATTTATAAAAGTTGCAAATTCAGACTTTTTCATATTTATTAATCGTAAAACACAAAACTATTGATTTCGACATGATTTCTATTATTGGTGATATATTCCAGAAAAATATAAGAATCCAGACCGATTGTTGTGGATTTTAATGATGGAAATAGTCCAACACTCATAAATTCGTGAACGCCTATATATATGTATGTATATACGGGTATAAGACATATGTCATGATCAGTTACATGTGGTTGGTTCAATTTTCATTGATATGCATTATATATGTGTCAATTTTAAATTTAAGAAACCAAAGTTAAACAAATTAACAATTTCACATTTTCTAACATATAAGTTTAAATTTATATATATATATATATATATATATATATATATATATATATATATATATATTACCCAAATTATGTAACAAACTCATGACAAAAGAAAATAGATTATATTTATCAAGAAACGGTTTATAAAAGTCTTAAGTATACATACATGTGTATACAAGAGGAAAACAACCAATAATATATGCCAAATCAAACAAATACATAAATAATTAAACTAATACATACATAAATACATGTATAAATGCATCTTATTACTCAAATACTTGATTTCCATACCTATACGCTACATATATATATACACATATATATAACCTATAAAATAAATACATGTACATTATATGTATATGGAATTGTCATCAAAATACCTAAAAATACATTACACCCACTTGATTTAGATAGTCTTTGACCTTGCTTACTTCTTTCACTCCAAAACACATCAATCATGTGTTAGGAAAATCGAAATAGGGTTATGGAAATCTGGATAACAAAACAGGAATCGTGTAATCATTTTTCTTGTTTGATATTTCGACCCTATATGTCTTGAGTATCACGAAATCCAAACTTAGGATAATCTCTGATGCAGCAATTCTGATTTTAGGCACAAAATCAGAATCACTTTTAGAAGAAGATGAAGAAAGAAGCGTTTCCCGGCTTTCTGTGTTTCAATTGGCGCCGTTTTCTTTGATTTATCCAATCAACGGATAACTGAAAATAGTTTGTATCTATCAAAAAAGACAGATTAGTCTTTAAATTTACATCTTTCAAGAATGACAGAATAGTCCTTGTACTGTTCTAACAATGTTTTAGTAAATACAAGTGTGCACTCCCACACCTCTTAACTTGTATTATAACTAAAACATTATTTTTAAAACACTTGTTAAATCCATTACACTAAAATATATTTGGTGATAAAATCACCAAGAAACTAAAAATAAAAGCTAAGTTAATGGTTGCTTCTGCACTTCATCTTTCACAAAAATCACATTAAAGAGTTTCTTGCACTCTTTCTTCACCCAATTTTACACACAAACACTCTTTTTCATTCATTGCCAAATGTTGTCCAATAAAAATCATTTAAAAAAATGATACGGTCAGATTTTGAAATCTATCCAAAAAATGATATCTTCTTCTTTCCTTCCCGTTTATGGATCTTCAGCCAAAGGAGAAGAAGAACAAGCGACTGTACATCCCTCCTCCTCCCCCTCGTTCTTTCCCCTGTCAAAAATCAAACCCAAAAACACCCATCTAAGTTCTATTTCTCCATTTTCCTTTCTGCTTCTTTTTTTCCTGTCAAACACCAAACGAACAATCCTTTTGCCCTCCATCGATTTCTATCAAAACAAGAACAAAAGAAAAAAAAACAGAGATACCTTCTTGAGATTGACCTCCAATCACCGAACTATCTGCACTTGAACCTTCCCCTTTCCCTTCGCGATCCACTGCCGGAGAAGAAGCAAGCAGTCGAGAGGCTGCTTGAGCGGCCCCTCGCTGTAACCACCAAGACAAACGAAATCCCTCGCTGCTCTTCCCTCCTTCTCTTCGGCCTCATCGATCCTCGGGGACGTTCCTTTTTCGCGATCGATAGACAAAACCATCGGACCAACTTCTTGCTTTCCTTCGCACCTCGCAGACGGACGAGAACGAAGACAACTCACTGCTTCGTCCCCTTCGTCGCTTCGGTCTCGTCGACCCCCGGAAACGCCTACCACATCGCGAATCGACCGACGAAACTACTTTATCGCTGTGAGCCTTCGTTCATCAGTTTCGTTCCTTCGTGGTCCGTTCGTTTCTACATTGGTATGACTGGTTGAACAAATGAAGATGGGACACAAAAAGCCCTAATTCCATTAAGTTTGGGCCATTAAACAAAAACGGCACCTCCATGATATTCCTTTTCATAAAAGCCCTAATTTCATTTAACTTTGATGAAATAACCGAATTACCCCCATATTGAGACATTTATTCGAAATCAGTCCCAAATCCCCAAACATTGAACCCATTTATTTAAAATAGCCACTCCTTGGTTATTTTTAGCTAAACAGATCCCAATATTCAAACATTAATCCCATTTGAACCATTTTAGTCCCTTTTTTATTTATTTTAACCAAAGCAGACCTACTTTGGTTAATTAAATTGCCAAACAGCCACCAATAGTTTAAACTCGTTACGAAACGGTCCCGAAAATATTTTAAAGTTCAAAAATCGTGACTTTGCGGTTCTCATGTCAAGCTTCCCAAAAATAAATGAATTCGAGCAAATGGAACTCACGCTTCAAGGGTAAGTGTTTACGATCCCTTTTTAATATTTTAATTATTTCGGGGGGGGGGGGGGGAGGGGGATACATGTGTATATATACAAATATATTACCCTCTATTGAGAAAACACAATAAATCTAGTCTACAAAAATGTTATTTAACAATTTAACATATTTTTACAAATTAACTAGTATAAACTTTTCAAATACGTATTATGGATATTTTTTCGTGAAATAACTAGTCCACACAACAAATGCTACATGATACAAAAAAATATATGATTTTTATGTGACCTCGTACACACGACGTACGTGGAAAAGAATGCAAACCCTAATTTTAGGGTTTTGGCACATATTTATGCATCCTCGAGGCCTCACATTTCATTCTTATCTAGTCCCCTTTTGTGATATCAACCCTCAATCAACCGTAGAACAAGAAAGAGCAAATTTTGAGCCTTTAAGAGCGTTTTGGAGTGGTTTTGAAGAAAGAAGAAGGTGGTGAGAAGATCTTGGAGTTGAGTGCATTTTGGATCTGGGATTTCTAGCTTGTTTGCAACCTTTAGAAGATATAAAGGTTACATATTTACCACTCCATCTTGTAGATATAGGTTTTTGCTCTTTTAAGTCACTATTTGGTCCCAAAATGATGATTCGTGAACATATCATGTTCTTGACCCATTAAGTTGTCCTTTCAGACCTTTGGAAGGGTCTTGAGTAATAAAAATGGGTTCCAAATGGTTGGTTTTGCTCCATGCATATCACTTAGATGGTCTTAATGGATTAAGAAGCTCAGTTAAGCACTTAATGGACTGCAAATGTCATAAAGTTAGAAACTTTATGACTCTTAAAGGTATTTTAGCCATGGATCTGAAAGATGGACGTGAGATCTTAAGCCCTTAAGCACTTATTGAGATTCTTGGGCATCTGGGAGTACGCCCCGCGTACGAGGTCAACCACCCCGATGGTGGTCAACATGAGAGTACGCCCGACGTATATTTTGAATACGCCCCGCGTACTCACTCTTTGGTGACTCAGCTGAGTTGACTCGGTTGGGTTGACCCTGCTGGGTTGACTTAGTTGACTCAGTTGATTTGACCAGTTTGACTTTAACTTTGACCAAGTTTAACCTTAGGGCATTTTGGGTATTTTGGGATTTTGATTGTGATTGGTCAATTGGTTGGATAGGTGATAGTTAGAGCTGAGATTCAGAGTCGATACCTCATCAACTTTTGTCCATTCTTTGAGGTGAGTTTTCCTCACTGTACTTATGGGTCGAAGGCACCAAGGTTGGCCCATTGGATTAGGTATCCTTTTATGTGATATCCCACCAGACCACATCTCAAGGCGCGAAAAGGAAATAGGGTGGATAGCCTTCCTAAGTCTTTTAAACATTTCTTATATAACTATACATATAGAGGCATGCAATTTATAATATAAAAGCATAAAGAAGTTTTGTAAAACCGTTGAAAAGTCTAATAAAGAATTTGTGACTTGATGTCAGTTTATAAAATGATTGAAAGTATTTTGTTTGATAAGATAGTTTAAGTACACGGAAAACCATTGTTTGAAAACACCTTTGTAACCGATTTTGAAAGGAAGCTTACAGTATGTAAGACAGTTTGATAACGAGCTTTAATCATGTAAAAACGTTTAAGAAAGTCATTTGAAGTAATATGTTTAGTGAAACTGTTAAACTTGTAGTAAATCCATTTGTATACTAGTTATAAATCACATAAGATTGATTTATTAACAAGAAGTATCCCAAAATATTGATGTTTTTCGTGCCAAAATAATCGTATGTTTGTATTATGATAGGTGGACACATATACATACAGTATAAGCAGTGTGTTTGATTTATATATAAATAACAACACTTTTCATTTCAAAAGATATGATGTTATCGTGATACATTTTGCATACGGAAGTTTCTTTATAATAATTATAAATCACATAAGATTCCGTTGATAAAAAGAATAAAACAAAACTTTATATAACATACGATAATCATCGTGTGTTTTACTTGTATTCCCCCCTTAAAAGCATATAAAAATATTTATAAAACATTTAAAAGTGTGGATTATAGGGGTATGAACTCACCTGAAAGTTTGAAGATAGCGAGATGAAAAACCGGGCAGAGTTTCGTCTCGGGAAATGGATTTTTCTCGGGATTCTCGGGAGTAAAATCGACCCTCGGGTCTTGAGCAAAAAGGCCAGAGCTTCGGGTTTGAACGGGCACGGAAAACGAGGCAAGACCGCGAGAGAAATGAGAGAATTGAGCAAATTTTTCGGAAAGTCTCGCATCCTATTTATAGGAAGGCTGAACCGCCTCGGTACGCGGGGCGTACGCTCGTACGCAGCGCGTACGCGTACGTCATGCATGACCGAAGCCTCGACTGCCTCGGCTTCGGATGGGACGGGTTGCTGGGGAGGCGGGTCGGCGGGTCGGACGGGTCGGGCGCTTCGGACGGGTCGGACGGGTCGGATGCCTCGGATAGGGCGACGTGGACGATCCGAGGCCCTTGATCTCAGTACGCGGGGCGTACGAAGGTACGCATGGCGTACTTCGGTCCTATCCGATGACTCCCCTTCGGATAATACCGGGGGTTTTTAATTAAATTTATAATTATTTTAATTAAACTTCAAAAATTCATATCTCCTTCATACGAACTCCGTTTTCGACGTTCTTTATATCCCCGCGAAGGTGAGACTATGATCTACAAATTTCGTTTAGATTCCGTTGGCAAATTATGAAATAATTTTTATTATTTATTTAATAAAATGACGTGATTAAGAAAATTCTTTAAAAATGCATAACATCTTTATTTGACGTCGGTTTTTGCTAGACTTTTTACCGCTGAAATACCATTGACGAGACCTTCAATTCTCGTTTAGGTCATTTCGGCCAAAAGTCGCTCGATCTCCGATTCGAGTTTTACGTAACTTCGTATTGTCGTTTTTCTGTCGGAAAAACTTAGAATGGTCATAACTCCTTCGTTATAACTCGGATTTTAGCGTTCTTTATATGCTTGGAAACCTTGATACTATTCCTTCTACTTTATTTACCCCAAATAGGATTTTAGGAAAGTTAAATTTTGACCTTAATTTGACTTGCGTCCCAACATATCGTCTTGAAATATCGGGTTGTCACATCATCCCCCCGTTAGAGGGAATTTCGTCCCGAAATTAGAGTTTAAGAAGAATTGATACTACGCTACAGATAGAAGTTTTATTTGATCTTTTGTATTCCTAAGTGAATTTAGATCCTCGCATGGCCTTCCAGCGAACCTTTCACTAGTGGGGAACGGCTTTGTTTCTTTTGTTGGCCTCACCGGTGTGATAACTCCTCTTGGTCGAACGTATGTTGAATGTTTTTGTGGACTGCGAGGATAGTACATCTTGTATCCTACAAGCAGTGCCTCCAGATCTTCCATACAATTATCGCTGTCCCTGACTCAAGATTATGTGCTGTATAGTTAACTTCCTGCGTCTTAAGCTGACTCGAGGTATAGGCAGTGACCTTTCCTCTTGTATAAGAACAAAACCAATTCATACTGATTATGAAGTCATAACCTTGTGGTTGAGTAGATGACGTGAAGATCTAAAATAAAGTATGATTACTCATGAATTAAGGAAAAAGGATAGGTACTTTTGTTCTATCTGACTTTCTTGTCCCAATCGACAGAAAGGGCACGTGTTGGCTTCTAAGTTTATTCGCATGGTAGCATAATCACTTGTAAATCTTGGGCAGTCTCCGTCCTGAAGTTCATAGTAGAACCTATACCAGGCTCACCAATCGTAGTCTCGGGTATACGAGTCCTATATAAATAAGCTTGAAACTGTGGGTCTTTGGATTGAACTTGACGTATTGAACGAGTGGTACTTCGGGCGGTTTGCTAAGTTTCTCCTTGGAGAGGATGAGAAACATGAGGTGTTCCATGAACGTGTACTTTGTTGTTCCGGAATAACGGTTTTGCTAGAAAGACGATTTCGGAGGAATAGATGTACGTATGAAGCTGCATCTTGTGAGAATAGGATTATATCAAGTAGTATGATAATGTCGTAATCATAAGGAAACTTAAAGACATTAGATTTGAACAAAAGATGTTTACAGACAAAACAACCGTGCAATCATCAACAGTGTTTCGGCACTTTAGATTTACTACAAGACTAATGCTGCGAATATGATATACTACAAAAGACAAGTATACGCAGGACGAGAATTCCTATACAGACAGGATCTCGCAAAAGGTAAGACTCTAGTTGCACTAGTTCTAGATGGTTTATAAAAACATACATATTACTGACGGTTGGAAGTGAACCTATACTATAGTAGGGTCCTTCGTTGCCTCTTTCCATAATGAGGTCAAACTCCTCCGGATTCACCATCATTCTCCTCTGTTGGACAGTCCCTCTTGAAGTGTCCCATGACGCCACATAGATGGCATATTCGAGAGATTTCGACATTGGTGGTTGAAGTAATGTGTTGGATCCGACTCTTGCAGTAACGGACGGTGTGTCCCTTTTTATTGCAGTTTAAGCACTGCATTTTCCGACAAAATCCATGATGGTGATATTTGCATTTGTTACACTTTGGGAGATTGCCAGCATACTGTTTGGCCGGGTTAGGGATGGTAGTATGAGGTACAGAAGTCGTGGCTGCGAAGGTTGCCACATGTTGTTGTCTTTTGCTCGTCCCTTGGGGTGATTCGCCTTTAGTCTTAGCCCAGAACTTTCGTTTGTTATTCTTGGGCTTGGGATTCGGGGTGTCGTGGTAGTTTGTTTCTCGTTGAGGTACTTGACTGTTACTTGGATTGGAATTATTGTTAACGATCCCGCTAACATTCGCGTTGTTAGCGTTAAGGAGGGTCAGAACAGCTGACACGGCAGCCGAGACTGCAGCTTGAAAGGTAGCTGCATCAATCTGAAGAGTTGGTGTTTGGTAGATGGGTTGATCGTTTTTCTTCGGCGACATGATTCTGTTATACGAAAAGAAAAATGAATTTGTGAGCGAGTATGGTTGAACCTAGACGTACTTCGATCGTCCATGTAAATAATAGAAGTATGTTTTTGAAGGATTGACCTACATCCCTATGATGTAGTCCTAGTGCTGGATGGAAGTGTGTGTATAAAGGGTTGACCCTGATGTACTTAGATTGTTCATGTAAAGAGTACGACGATGTTCTCGAAGGTTTGACCTACATCCCTATGATGCAGTCCTAGTATTGAATAGAGGTAAGTCCGTAGAATGGTCTCAAGACGTTTGTTGTACAAGTTGAGGTATCGTGGATTGGTGAAAAAAACAAAATCCAACCACTGAAAGAGACTTGGAAATGTCTCCGTATCTAACTTGCTATGGTCCAATGACTTAACTAAAGCAGGTTTCAGATAGACTCCAATGAGAGTATGATAAGAGTACTTGAATGAAGGAAATGACACAAAAGTTAGCCGGCTGTCAATATCTTGGATATTTACGGCGTAAAGGTTCAGGAAAATGACCTTGTAAAGGTCTTACATCATATCCACAGGAGATAGTTCCTTACAGCATAAAGACCTAACTAAAGTACTTACGGTACCAGATAATTTCATAGAAAATGCCACATCAGGCATAGACAGAAAAATACGATTCCTCTTTTTATAAGGGAAATAAAGTAAAGCGTCTACTACTGGCGACGGTAATTCCTCTGGTGAATTCTTAGTTCAACCAATTGACGTTCCATGTCAAGTAGGTGTCTCTAGTACACCCTCTGGCGTACTTGGAGCTCTATGACTTTGGCTCGGGTTTTCAGCTAGTGTTTGCAGCAGGTTCTCATGGTTTCTTTCTGATCTCTTGTGAGCATCTTCTAGATGAGTGGTGTGGAGGGTATGCATTCTCGCATCGGTGACAACTTCGGCAATCTGATGTTGGGCTGTCCTGCCTTGAATCTCGTTTTGGGCCACTCTGCGGACCATAATTGGCAAGATTCTACCTGCTGAGCCCCCATTGCTCAGGTCGTAAAAGTTTCGGTCGCCAATAAATGGCATGGGCTGATCTTGTTCTTGGCTCCATGTTTCCAAGCATTCCACCGAATCAGGCGTCGGGCCTTGAAAAGCAAGACGAGGGTTAGGAATTGGAAAGGGAGTTGCTCGGGGTAGGTTCTCAACCTCTAGTTCGGAATTAGCATCGGCTGAAAGGTTTTCATCATGGTGATCATCCAAAGGGATAGGATGATCATTCTCTGGTTCTTCTCCAAACCAACCAGTTATGACTTCATTCGGAAGATACTGGTTGTCAAGGGGATGGAGTCCAACTATGATTTCTATGCGAGAATTTAGGGTAAGTGGATAATTATTAGACGAACTATCTAGATAATTATTTAGAAAACCCTCATTAGTTACATCACTATTTGTGAAGTGCATACCAGCTATGTGTAATCTAAACAGGATAGACCTTCGAATAAGTGACCTTATTTCCAAATTCACACAGAATAGGGGTAAGGCAAAATTACCACTGATTCTAAGTCTATAATATCCTAATTACATGTAGCCTTAGTGTATCCTCTTAGCAACTATCAACTTAGTAATGAGGATCCCGTTTTAATTCTCAAGTATAAAGTACTTATAGTAACACCAAATACTCCTATAGTATTTTAATTTTTATGTTATGTTCTATTGTTCTCATTGTGGTAGGGTTGGTAAGATTTTAGCATTGCTGCGACTACACACTTAAACTTAGGCACATGCTAGTCAACCCTCGGATAATATAGGCGATCAGGCTATATCTTCCCAGTTTTGACCATATGTCTCTAAGCCTACTTGTGTTGCCCAACAATCGTAATTCTTTTGTACCGTCCTAGTGACACTGATTTTAGTATGAATGCAGCATGTATACTTACTTAAATATCTTATTATTTAAAGTATATACTCTAAATCAGAGTATTTTTAATCCCATTGTATTTATAGTTAGTATATCTTTTATGGGTTGATATACTCAATTCACTATAAACAATGCTCTGATACCAATCTGTCACACCCCAAAACCGAGAACGGCGGAAACGTTCTGGGGCGGAGGACGTCATGTATGCATCACAACAAATGTAAAGTAGTAAACAAGCAACAACATCATCCATTGCATTAATAGTATAATTTTAGTTACAAGTGTTTTCTTTCATAGTACAAGACATGATGATAACTTATCAAAATAAAAGACGAGTCTTGACTGCTCCGTCTTCTCTAAACCTTGTATCGACACCTGTCTATTTGTAACCTGAGAATACAAGTTATTTTGAAAGAGTAGATCAACATTTAAGCTGGTGAGTTCATAAGTATTTAATGTCATTGCTTTGATTAGTTGATATGAAAGACTGGTAAATGAATGATGAAACATTTAGTATAAGTATGAAAAGCTCTAGAAAATCCCATATTTCCTACTAGTATAAAAGTAGTCTTCTACCAAGACTCGAATGTTTTGAAAGTAGTCTTTTACCTAGACCTGACTGTTTTGAAAGTACGCATCTCTTGAAAATGTGATGGTTTTTCCCTGTTTAACTATTATTAGTAGTCCCTTAAGTATACCTGAAATGGTATCAACCTAGAACATCCGTAGACTGTTCATTTACCTCTGTTGCTAACAGCCGGGTTTAGGAATAGTTAGTCCCTTATGTATACCCACGATGGTATCAACCTAGAACATCCGTAGATTGTTCATTTACCTCTGTAGCTAACAGTGGTTGTCGGAATGGTTAGTCCCTCAAAGTATGATGTGGTACTAGGAGATAAAGTCCCAGTCTATCTCGTCGATGATGTGATTGAATCACAAGGTAAAGATAGAAAGGCGAACAATATAACCGTATCTAGACATATAACATGTAATAGAAATTTGCCATATAATGTCTATGTAAAAGTATTCATGTATAAGTATTCATGTAAGAGTATTCCTTCATATAACATGTAGTAGTAATTTGCCATATAATGTCTATGTAAAAGTATTCATGTATAAGTATTCATGTAAGAGTATTCCTTCATATAACATGTAGTAGTAATTTGCCATATAATGTCTATGTAAAAGTATTCATGTATAAGTATTCATGTAAGAGTATTCCTTCATATAACATGTAGTCTGGACTCATGAATGAACTGACTCTGGTGTAATTTCTTGTAGTAGGGAAAATGTTTTGTTTACTCTAAACTATTCCTATAATAGTTTACTAAAATGTAATTGATGAGTGACCAAGTAGGTTTATACACCATTGCTATCTACGAGTATCGGAACTAAATTAACTGATGGAACATTTATGACCATATATGTATACAAGATATATAACTAATATTTTAACGACTTTCGAACGAATGCCCAATATCCCACCAGACCACATCTCAAGGCGCGAAAAGGAAATAGGGTGGATAGCCTTCCTAAGTCTTTTAAACATTTCTTATATAACTATACATATAGAGGCATGCAATTTATAATATAAAAGCATAAAGAAGTTTTGTAAAACTGTTGAAAAGTCTAATAAAGAATTTGTGACTTGATGTCAGTTTATAAAATGATTGAAAGTATTTTGTTTGATAAGACAGTTTAAGTACACGGAAAACCATTGTTTGAAAACACCTTTGTAACCGATTTTGAAAGGAAGCTTACAGTATGTAAGACAGTTTGATAACGAGCTTTAATCATGTAAAAACATTTAAGAAAGTCATTTGAAGTAATATGTTTAGTGAAACTGTTAAACTTGTAGTAAATCCATTTGTATACTAGTTATAAATCACATAAGATTGATTTATTAACAAGAAGTATCCCAAAATATTGATGTTTTTCGTGCCAAAATAATCGTATGTTTGTATTACGATAGGTGGACACATATACATACAGTATAAGCAGTGTGTTTGATTTATATATAAATAACAACACTTTTCATTTCAAAAGATATGATGTTATCGTGATACATTTTGCATACGAAAGTTTCTTTATAATAATTATAAATCACATAAGATTCCGTTGATAAAAAGTATAAAACGAAACTTTATATAACATACGATAATCATCGTGTGTTTTACTTGTATTCCCCCCCTTAAAAGCATATAAAAATATTTATAAAACATTTAAAAGTGTGGATTATAGGGGTATGAACTCACCTGAAAGTTTGAAGATAGCGAGATGGAAAACCGGGCACAGTTTCGTCTCGGGAAATGGATTTTTCTCGGGATTCTCGGGAGTAAAATCGACCCTCGGGTCTTGAGCAAAAAGGCCAGAGCTTCGGGTTTGAACGGGCACGGAAAACGAGGCAAGACCGCGAGAGAAATGAGAGAATTGAGCAAATTTTTCGGAAAGTCTCGCATCCTATTTATAGGAAGGCTGAACCGCCTCGGTACGCGGGGCGTACGCTCGTACGCAGCGCGTACGCGTACGTCATGCATGACCGAAGCCTCGACTGCCTCGGCTTCGGATGGGACGGGTTGCTGGGGAGGCGGGTCGGCGGGTCGGACGGGTCGGGCGCTTCGGACGGGTCGGACGGGTCGGATGCCTCGGATAGGGCGACGTGGACGATCCGAGGCCCTTGATCTCAGTACGCGGGGCGTACGAAGGTACGCATGGCGTACTTCGGTCCTATCCGATGACTCCCCTTCGGATAATACCGGGGGTTTTTAATTAAATTTATAATTATTTTAATTAAACTTCAAAAATTCATATCTCCTTCATACGAACTCCGTTTTCGACGTTCTTTATATCCCCGCGAAGGTGAGACTATGATCTACAAATTTCGTTTAGATTCCGTTGGCAAATTATGAAATAATTTTTATTATTTATTTAATAAAATGACGTGATTAAGAAAATTCTTTAAAAATGCATAACATCTTTATTTGACGTCGGTTTTTGCTAGACTTTTTACCGCTGAAATACCATTGACGAGACCTTCAATTCTCGTTTAGGTCATTTCGGCCAAAAGTCGCTCGATCTCCGATTCGAGTTTTACGTAACTTCGTATTGTCGTTTTTCTGTCGGAAAAACTTAGAATGGTCATAACTCCTTCGTTATAACTCGGATTTTAGCGTTCTTTATATGCTTGGAAACCTTGATACTATTCCTTCTACTTTATTTACCCCAAATAGGATTTTAGGAAAGTTAAATTTTGACCTTAATTTGACTTGCGTCCCAACATATCGTCTTGAAATATCGGGTTGTCACATCATCCCCCCGTTAGAGGGAATTTCGTCCCGAAATTAGAGTTTAAGAAGAATTGATACTACGCTACAGATAGAAGTTTTATTTGATCTTTTGTATTCCTAAGTGAATTTAGATCCTCGCATGGCCTTCCAGCGAACCTTTCACTAGTGGGGAACGGCTTTGTTTCTTTTGTTGGCCTCACCGGTGTGATAACTCCTCTTGGTCGAACGTATGTTGAATGTTTTTGTGGACTGCGAGGATAGTACATCTTGTATCCTACAAGCAGTGCCTCCAGATCTTCCATACAATTATCGCTGTCCCTGACTCAAGATTATGTGCTGTATAGTTAACTTCCTGCGTCTTAAGCTGACTCGAGGTATAGGCAGTGACCTTTCCTCTTGTATAAGAACAAAACCAATTCATACTGATTATGAAGTCATAACCTTGTGGTTGAGTAGATGACGTGAAGATCTAAAATAAAGTATGATTACTCATGAATTAAGGAAAAAGGATAGGTACTTTTGTTCTATCTGACTTTCTTGTCCCAATCGACAGAAAGGGCACGTGTTGGCTTCTAAGTTTATTCGCATGGTAGCATAATCACTTGTAAATCTTGGGCAGTCTCCGTCCTGAAGTTCATAGTAGAACCTATACCAGGCTCACCAATCGTAGTCTCGGGTATACGAGTCCTATATAAATAAGCTTGAAACTGTGGGTCTTTGGATTGAACTTGACGTATTGAACGAGTGGTACTTCGGGCGGTTTGCTAAGTTTCTCCTTGGAGAGGATGAGAAACATGAGGTGTTCCATGAACGTGTACTTTGTTGTTCCGGAATAACGGTTTTGCTAGAAAGACGATTTCGGAGGAATAGATGTACGTATGAAGCTGCATCTTGTGAGAATAGGATTATATCAAGTAGTATGATAATGTCGTAATCATAAGGAAACTTAAAGACATTAGATTTGAACAAAAGATGTTTACAGACAAAACAACCGTGCAATCATCAACAGTGTTTCGGCACTTTAGATTTACTACAAGACTAATGCTGCGAATATGATATACTACAAAAGACAAGTATACGCAGGACGAGAATTCCTATACAGACAGGATCTCGCAAAAGGTAAGACTCTAGTTGCACTAGTTCTAGATGGTTTATAAAAACATACATATTACTGACGGTTGGAAGTGAACCTATACTATAGTAGGGTCCTTCGTTGTCTCTTTCCATAATGAGGTCAAACTCCTCCGGATTCACCATCATTCTCCTCTGTTGGACAGTCCCTCTTGAAGTGTCCCATGACGCCACATAGATGGCATATTCGAGAGATTTCGACATTGGTGGTTGAAGTAATGTGTTGGATCCGACTCTTGCAGTAACGGACGGTGTGTCCCTTTTTATTGCAGTTTAAGCACTGCATTTTCCGACAAAATCCATGATGGTGATATTTGCATTTGTTACACTTTGGGAGATTGCCAGCATACTGTTTGGCCGGGTTAGGGATGGTAGTATGAGGTACAGAAGTCGTGGCTGCGAAGGTTGCCACATGTTGTTGTCTTTTGCTCGTCCCTTGGGGTGATTCGCCTTTAGTCTTAGCCCAGAACTTTCGTTTGTTATTCTTGGGCTTGGGATTCGGGGTGTCGTGGTAGTTTGTTTCTCGTTGAGGTACTTGACTGTTACTTGGATTGGAATTATTGTTAACGATCCCGCTAACATTCGCGTTGTTAGCGTTAAGGAGGGTCAGAACAGCTGACACGGCAGCCGAGACTGCAGCTTGAAAGGTAGCTGCATCAATCTGAAGAGTTGGTGTTTGGTAGATGGGTTGATCGTTTTTCTTCGGCGACATGATTCTGTTATACGAAAAGAAAAATGAATTTGTGAGCGAGTATGGTTGAACCTAGACGTACTTCGATCGTCCATGTAAATAATAGAAGTATGTTTTTGAAGGATTGACCTACATCCCTATGATGTAGTCCTAGTGCTGGATGGAAGTGTGTGTATAAAGGGTTGACCCTGATGTACTTAGATTGTTCATGTAAAGAGTACGACGATGTTCTCGAAGGTTTGACCTACATCCCTATGATGCAGTCCTAGTATTGAATAGAGGTAAGTCCGTAGAATGGTCTCAAGACGTTTGTTGTACAAGTTGAGGTATCGTGGATTGGTGAAAAAAACAAAATCCAACCACTGAAAGAGACTTGGAAATGTCTCCGTATCTAACTTGCTATGGTCCAATGACTTAACTAAAGCAGGTTTCAGATAGACTCCAATGAGAGTATGATAAGAGTACTTGAATGAAGGAAATGACACAAAAGTTAGCCGGCTGTCAATATCTTGGATATTTACGGCGTAAAGGTTCAGGAAAATGACCTTGTAAAGGTCTTACATCATATCCACAGGAGATAGTTCCTTACAGCATAAAGACCTAACTAAAGTACTTACGGTACCAGATAATTTCATAGAAAATGCCACATCAGGCATAGACAGAAAAATACGATTCCTCTTTTTATAAGGGAAATAAAGTAAAGCGTCTACTACTGGCGACGGTAATTCCTCTGGTGAATTCTTAGTTCAACCAATTGACGTTCCATGTCAAGTAGGTGTCTCTAGTACACCCTCTGGCGTACTTGGAGCTCTATGACTTTGGCTCGGGTTTTCAGCTAGTGTTTGCAGCAGGTTCTCATGGTTTCTTTCTGATCTCTTGTGAGCATCTTCTAGATGAGTGGTGTGGAGGGTATGCATTCTCGCATCGGTGACAACTTCGGCAATCTGATGTTGGGCTGTCCTGCCTTGAATCTCGTTTTGGGCCACTCTGCGGACCATAATTGGCAAGATTCTACCTGCTGAGCCCCCATTGCTCAGGTCGTAAAAGTTTCGGTCGCCAATAAATGGCATGGGCTGATCTTGTTCTTGGCTCCATGTTTCCAAGCATTCCACCGAATCAGGCGTCGGGCCTTGAAAAGCAAGACGAGGGTTAGGAATTGGAAAGGGAGTTGCTCGGGGTAGGTTCTCAACCTCTAGTTCGGAATTAGCATCGGCTGAAAGGTTTTCATCATGGTGATCATCCAAAGGGATAGGATGATCATTCTCTGGTTCTTCTCCAAACCAACCAGTTATGACTTCATTCGGAAGATACTGGTTGTCAAGGGGATGGAGTCCAACTATGATTTCTATGCGAGAATTTAGGGTAAGTGGATAATTATTAGACGAACTATCTAGATAATTATTTAGAAAACCCTCATTAGTTACATCACTATTTGTGAAGTGCATACCAGCTATGTGTAATCTAAACAGGATAGACCTTCGAATAAGTGACCTTATTTCCAAATTCACACAGAATAGGGGTAAGGCAAAATTACCACTGATTCTAAGTCTATAATATCCTAATTACATGTAGCCTTAGTGTATCCTCTTAGCAACTATCAACTTAGTAATGAGGATCCCGTTTTAATTCTCAAGTATAAAGTACTTATAGTAACACCAAATACTCCTATAGTATTTTAATTTTTATGTTATGTTCTATTGTTCTCATTGTGGTAGGGTTGGTAAGATTTTAGCATTGCTGCGACTACACACTTAAACTTAGGCACATGCTAGTCAACCCTCGGATAATATAGGCGATCAGGCTATATCTTCCCAGTTTTGACCATATGTCTCTAAGCCTACTTGTGTTGCCCAACAATCGTAATTCTTTTGTACCGTCCTAGTGACACTGATTTTAGTATGAATGCAGCATGTATACTTACTTAAATATCTTATTATTTAAAGTATATACTCTAAATCAGAGTATTTTTAATCCCATTGTATTTATAGTTAGTATATCTTTTATGGGTTGATATACTCAATTCACTATAAACAATGCTCTGATACCAATCTGTCACACCCCAAAACCGAGAACGGCGGAAACGTTCTGGGGCGGAGGACGTCATGTATGCATCACAACAAATGTAAAGTAGTAAACAAGCAACAACATCATCCATTGCATTAATAGTATAATTTTAGTTACAAGTGTTTTCTTTCATAGTACAAGACATGATGATAACTTATCAAAATAAAAGACGAGTCTTGACTGCTCCGTCTTCTCTAAACCTTGTATCGACACCTGTCTATTTGTAACCTGAGAATACAAGTTATTTTGAAAGAGTAGATCAGCATTTAAGCTGGTGAGTTCATAAGTATTTAATGTCATTGCTTTGATTAGTTGATATGAAAGACTGGTAAATGAATGATGAAACATTTAGTATAAGTATGAAAAGCTCTAGAAAATCCCATATTTCCTACTAGTATAAAAGTAGTCTTCTACCAAGACTCGAATGTTTTGAAAGTAGTCTTTTACCTAGACCTGACTGTTTTGAAAGTACGCATCTCTTGAAAATGTGATGGTTTTTCCCTGTTTAACTATTATTAGTAGTCCCTTAAGTATACCTGAAATGGTATCAACCTAGAACATCCGTAGACTGTTCATTTACCTCTGTTGCTAACAGCCGGGTTTAGGAATAGTTAGTCCCTTATGTATACCCATGATGGTATCAACCTAGAACATCCGTAGATTGTTCATTTACCTCTGTAGCTAACAGTGGTTGTCGGAATGGTTAGTCCCTCAAAGTATGATGTGGTACTAGGAGATAAAGTCCCAGTCTATCTCGTCGATGATGTGATTGAATCACAAGGTAAAGATAGAAAGGCGAACAATATAACCGTATCTAGACATATAACATGTAATAGAAATTTGCCATATAATGTCTATGTAAAAGTATTCATGTATAAGTATTCATGTAAGAGTATTCCTTCATATAACATGTAGTAGTAATTTGCCATATAATGTCTATGTAAAAGTATTCATGTATAAGTATTCATGTAAGAGTATTCCTTCATATAACATGTAGTAGTAATTTGCCATATAATGTCTATGTAAAAGTATTCATGTATAAGTATTCATGTAAGAGTATTCCTTCATATAACATGTAGTCTGGACTCATGAATGAACTGACTCTGGTGTAATTTCTTGTAGTAGGGAAAATGTTTTGTTTACTCTAAACTATTCCTATAATAGTTTACTAAAATGTAATTGATGAGTGACCAAGTAGGTTTATACACCATTGCTATCTACGAGTATCGGAACTAAATTAACTGATGGAACATTTATGAACATATATGTATACAAGATATATAACTAATATTTTAACGACTTTCGAACGAATGCCCAATATCCCACCAGACCACATCTCAAGGCGCGAAAAGGAAATAGGGTGGATAGCCTTCCTAAGTCTTTTAAACATTTCTTATATAACTATACATATAGAGGCATGCAATTTATAATATAAAAGCATAAAGAAGTTTTGTAAAACTGTTGAAAAGTCTAATAAAGAATTTGTGACTTGATGTCAGTTTATAAAATGATTGAAAGTATTTTGTTTGATAAGACAGTTTAAGTACACGGAAAACCATTGTTTGAAAACACATTTGTAACCGATTTTGAAAGGAAGCTTACAGTATGTAAGACAGTTTGATAACGAGCTTTAATCATGTAAAAACATTTAAGAAAGTCATTTGAAGTAATATGTTTAGTGAAACTGTTAAACTTGTAGTAAATCCATTTGTATACTAGTTATAAATCACATAAGATTGATTTATTAACAAGAAGTATCCCAAAATATTGATGTTTTTCGTGCCAAAATAATCGTATGTTTGTATTATGATAGGTGGACACATATACATATAGTATAAGCAGTGTGTTTGATTTATATATAAATAACAACACTTTTCATTTCAAAAGATATGATGTTATCGTGATACATTTTGCATACGAAAGTTTCTTTATAATAATTATAAATCACATAAGATTCCGTTGATAAAAAGTATAAAACGAAACTTTATATAACATACGATAATCATCGTGTGTTTTACTTGTATTCCCCCCCTTAAAAGCATATAAAAATATTTATAAAACATTTAAAAGTGTGGATTATAGGGGTATGAACTCACCTGAAAGTTTGAAGATAGCGAGATGGAAAACCGGGCAGAGTTTCGTCTCGGGAAATGGATTTTTCTCGGGATTCTCGGGAGTAAAATCGACCCTCGGGTCTTGAGCAAAAAGGCCAGAGTTTCGGGTTTGAACGGGCACGGAAAACGAGGCAAGACCGCGAGAGAAATGAGAGAATTGAGCAAATTTTTCGGAAAGCCTCGCATCCTATTTATAGGAAGGCTGAACCGCCTCGGTACGCGGGGCGTACGCTCGTACGCAGCGCGTACGCGTACGTCATGCATGACCGAAGCCTCGACTGCCTCGGCTTCGGATGGGACGGGTTGCTGGGGAGGCGGGTCGGACGGGTCGGCGGGTCGGACGGGTCGGGCGCTTCGGACGGGTCGGACGGGTCGGATGCCTCGGATAGGGCGACGTGGACGATCCGAGGCCCTTGATCTCAATACGCGGGGCGTACGAAGGTACGCATGGCGTACTTCGGTCCTATCCGATGACTCCCCTTCGGATAATACTGGGGGTTTTATCCTAGCCCTAATCGTCATTCACTTACCTTCAAATTATCTACTTTTAGAGTACGGCATCCCTTTCTAAGTTGTAAATAATGTTGTTGGATCCTAGCCCTAATTTCTCATTTGGGTGTTTAATTAGGGATTTATTTCTAATCAAACTTTGTTCCTTTCTTTTTCAGATGTCTGCAAACAACAACAACAACAACGCTTTTGGGTCGTTCTCGTTGATGAACCTGTGTCAGAAAGTGACATTTGATGGGTCAAGTTTCAACGAGTGGATGAGGCATATTCGCATGATCACACGCTACGAGGACAAAGAATATGTCCTCGATGAAAAGCTTCAAAAGATCATCCTAGATGTTGCTACTCGTGAAGAATTGGCCGCCTTTGAGGCCCACGAGCGTGATGCTACGAAAGTTCACTGCATCATGCTGGCCACCATGAACCTCGAACTCCAAAAGTCCTACAAGGACATGTATCCGTATGAAATGCATCAGGATTTGCTGGACAGATATCACTAGAGCATGAGGCAAGAGCGCTATGAGATCATTACTAACAAGATCACTGCTAAAATAGGGAGTGGAGAATCCCTAACCTCTCATTTGCAGAAAATGCAGAGGTATGTTGATCGTCTTCTCAAACTTAATGTTAAGTTTGATGAGGATTTGGATATCGACATAATCATCCATTCCTTTCTCTCCTGCTACAACCAGTTTAGGATGACCTACCACATGAACAAGGAGGAGGTCTCCTTGAGCAAACTCCAAGGACTCTTGTGGACTGCTGAGAGCAACCTCAAAGACAAATCCGTTGCACCATTCCCTGTTGTGGCCGCTCCTGTGATGGCAATAGGTCGAGGAAAGGGTAAAAAGAGGAAGGCTCCATGTAAGAGCCACCTTAAGGGGAAGCCCCGTGATGGTTTGTCCTCAAGTGGGACCAAAGCAGGCCCTGCTAAACCCTCATCCGATCCCAAGGAAGCAAAGTGCTTCTATTGTCACCAAAAGGGCCACTAGAAACGAAGCTGCCCTCAGTATCTGCAAGATATAAAGGATGGGAAGATTAAGCCCACCTTTGCAGGTATGTATTCTAATAAATCTAATAAATCATCATTTGCTACTTCATGGGTTCTTGATACAGGGTGTGGTTACCACATTTGTTCTTATGCAGGGCCTAAAAAGAAGTAGGGAGGTGGAACATGGAAAGATGAACCTGATTATGGGAAACAGAAGATCGTCGCATGTGACCAAAGTCGGTGTTATTCGCCAGATATGGCAAGAAACATTATTTCATTTCATGGGTTGTTTAGACAACGTTTCATATATTCTTTTGATAATAGTAATGGTTCTATTAATGTTTATTTGAATGGTGTCTTTTATTTCAATGCATTAGCTTGTAATGGGATTTATGAATCTGTGATGGTTGTTGATAATTTAGGAAATAATGTTTTGAATATTGATTCCTCTACTAGTCTAGACAAATCATACTTGTGGCATTGTTACCTTGTCCATGTCAACAAGAAACACATAGCCCAACTCCAAAAGGATGGAGTGTTGGAGTCATTCGACCTTAGGGACGATGACACGTGTGAATCTTGTTTACTTGGGAAGATAACCAAGTCACCCTTTATTAGCACTTGTGAAAGGGGTGAGGGTTTATTGGATCTCATACACACCGATGTGTGTGGGCCCTTTAGATCCGCCACAAGGGATGCTTGCCGCTTCTACGTGACTTTTACAGATGATTATAGCATATATGGATATATCTACTTAATCAAGCAAAAGTCAAAAACCTTTGAAAAGTTCAAAGAGTTTAAGAATGAAGTGGAGAATCAGTTGGGCAGGAAAATCAAGATGCTTCGGTCAGACCAAGGAGGAGAGTACCTAAGTCTTGAGTTTCACGACTATCTAAAAGAATGCGGAATTGTTTCGCAATTGATGCCTTCGAGGACGCCACAATTGAATGGTGTGGATGAGAGACGTAATTGGACCTTGTTGGACATGGTTCGTTCTATGATGAGTCGGACTTCGTTACCAATAGCTTTCTAGGGGGTATGCCTTAGAGACTGTCGCCCATATCCTTAACTCAGTTCCCACCAATAAGGTTTCCAAGACTCCTCACGAGATGTGGACAGGGAAGGCTCCCTCATTGGTGCATATTAAGGTTTGGGGTTGCGAGGCTTTCGTAAGACGAGAGACTCACAACAAACTCGAACCTCGTAGTGAGAAATGTTATTTCATCGGCTATCCGTAGAAGTCTTTTGGCTATCTTTTCTGTAGACCGAGTGACAATGTTGTCTTCGTTGCTAGAAGAGGAGTTTTCCGAGAAAGGGAATTGATAAGCCAAGAAGACAGTGGGAGGCAAATTGAACTTGAAGAGATTCAAGATCAAAGCGATGATGGAACCTCTAACACTGGCACTCAAATTGAGGAGGAAACTCCTGTTGAACCTGTTAACGAGTCCTTACCTCTTCGGCATTCCACTAGGGCTAGTGTTCCACCCCAGTTGTATGGATTTCATATTACTACTGAAGGGGATACGTTTATTAGTGATAGTACACTAGTAAATTTGGACGAACCTAGCAGCTACAAGGAAGCCATGGCAGGCCCAGAGTCTGCGAAATGGAAAGAGGCAATGGACAGCGAGATTCAGTCCATGTACGACAACCAAGTTTGGAATTTGGTTGAGAATGTACAGGGTCGTAAGACAGTCGGGTGCAAGTGGATCTTCAAGAAGAAGACGGACATGGATGGGAAAGTGCATACTTATAAAGAGCGATTGGTTGCGAAGGGTTTTACTCAAACTCCCGGAGTTAACTATGATGAGACCTTCTCGCCAGTTGCGAAGACAAAGTCTATTAGGGTAATGCTTGCAATAGCTGCGTTTCATGATTATGAAATATAGCAGATGGACATGAAAACCGCTTTCCTTAATGGAAAGATGGCTGAGGATGTTTACATGAATCAGCCAGAGGGTTTTGTCGATGCAAAGCATCCAAATAGAGTATGCAAGCTTGAGAAATCAATTTATGGATTGAAACAAGCGTCTCGCAGATGGAATCTTTGTTTTGACGAGAAGGTTAAAGAGTTTGGCTTTCTGCGAAGCAAAGATGAATCTTGTGTGCATGTCAAAGCCAGTGGAGTATAGTGAGCTTCCTTGTATTGTATGTCGACGACATACTGCTCATAGGAAACGATGTCCCAACCTTGCAGGAGGTCAAGTCTTGGCTTGGGAAATGTTTCGTTATGAAGGACCTCGGAGAGGCTGCTTATATTCTGGGAATAAGGATAGTAAGAAACAGAGAAAAGAGACTGATAGGACTCAGTCAGGATACATACTTGGACAAGGTACTAAAGCGTTTTAGTATGGAAAATTCCAAGAAAGGGGAGTTGCCAATCCAAAGCAATAACCAGTTGAGTAAGACTCAGAACCCGAGTACAGAGGCAAAAATAGCTGATATGAGCCGAGTACCTTACACTTCCGCAGTAGGCTCTATTATGTACGCTATGACTTGTACTCGCCTTGATGTGGCCTTCACTTTCAGCATGGTCAACAGATATCAAGGGAACCCTGGTAGAGCCCATTGGACTGCAGTTAAGAATATTCTTAAGTACCTGCGAAGGACCAAGGAATGGTTTCTAGTCCATGGTGGGAGTGATGACTTATGGGTAATTACCGATCGCAGTCAGACTGGGTCTTTACCCTAAATGGAGAAGCAGTGACTTGGAAAAATTCCAAGCAGGAGACCGTAGCTGATTCAACATGTGAATTAGAGTACATTGCAGCGAGCGAAGTGTCAAAGGAGGCTATATGGTTAAAGAACTTCATTGGAAACCTTGGAGTTATGCCATCCATAAAGGATCCGATGGAAATTTTCTGTGATAATGAAGGAGCGATTGCCTTGACCAAGGAACCGAGAGATCATGGTAGATCTCGACATATCGACAGAAACTACCATTTTATCAAACATCGGGTAGAAGAGGGACTCCTCGTTGTGAAGAGGGTATCATCAGAAGAAAACCCAGCAGATCCCCTTACGAAGGGACTGAGTAGGGTCAAACACTTGCAGCACGTTGGGAGCATTGGGCTGAAGGATTATATAAGTTTGGATTAGATAGGAAACATGTGATAGATAGTTTGTACTTGACATTTGATGAATAAATAAAATTGTGTTATTTATGAGTAAAGCTACCATCTTGTGTTGGTTATTTATCTATTGTTTCAATTTTGCGTGTTTTGACTTCCTGAATGATAGGATTATTCAAACAGTCCACAATCGGTCATATTTTGGAAGTAGATATGAATGAAGACTGCCATGAATTGTTTGTAGATTGTCTGAAAGGTTTTGGGCATAGCAAAGGTTTGCTGCAAATTTCATGAGTGCTTATGAATATGATTTGAGCATTGGAATAAACCCGTTTTTGTTGGTATCACTTCGTGGTGTTTTGCCTTAAGTGATCGCAAAGCGATAATATCATATAGTCTTAAAACTTAGAGATATGGTTGTTGTTTGTTGGTTGGTTATGCATTGATGATGTGTAAACGCATCAGTAACTTGATGTTATAAAACGCATTGTTGTGCATGATTCAATTAGTGAATAATACATGCATATGAGTCGAAGTTGATCTGTTCCTTTTATTCTATGAGAATAAAAGTGATATCTTGGCCACTTGATGATTTGGTTTGACTTATGTGTCGGGCCCGGTCAGAATGAAGTTGATGTGTTCAACTAAATTCTATGTCAAACAAACTGGAAATCGAGGAACAAATGCTAGACAATAAGCATTGTCAGCATGATATCTAGAACGGAGGATTATACGATCCCCTATCTGAAGGACAAGTTGATCAGAGTTGATAGCAAAGTATAAGAGCTACGATTGCTTATCGGATTCTGAAGTCATATGTGATAGATAGTTACTAGACTTATCCAAGTGGGAGACTGTTGGAATATTGTCTAAGCCCGTAACTATATTTGGTATGTACTTGACCTAGTTGTGCATGGTCCTTTTGGGTTGCCTTCTCCAAAGCAACTTGACAAGGTAATTTAAGGAGAAAGAGAGAATATTATGGTTTATTAATATATTATAAGAATAATATATTAAAGGAGAAATCATATTTATTTAATTAGTATTAGTCATAAATTAATTAGGAATTAATTTGGTGACTAAAAGAGATTAATTAAAGAAAGGGGTATAAACTGTCAAATGCATGATAGTTGAGTTTTGGGCTGGAGAACCTAATGGACTAAGGGGAAATGAAATTATGATGGGGATCCATCATATTTTCGTCCAAGGGCCCTAATCTAGAAGGTTCTATGGGCTGCTTGGTGATTAAGTTGTCCATTAGGGTTTAGGCTGAAACCCTAGCAGCCAGCAGTATAAATAAGACCCCTAGGCTATGGAAATCGGCTACCACTTAATTCTAAGAGAACCCTAGGCCGATTTCAGCACCTCTCTCACCCTCTCTCATATTGCCTTCTTGCTTGTGGGTTTTGTGAACCATTAGAGGAGTTACATTTGTGACTCTAAGCTCAAGATCAAGAAGATTACAAGGATTCAAGCTACTTGGAAGAGGTAAACCACTTAGATTTGTTTCTTTATGATAATTTTGAATTACATATGATAGATCTAGGTTTGTAAGTCTTGGAATCAAAGCATGTACACTAGAGAAACCTAGATCCAAGCATTAGGGTTTGCATGAGCACATAGGAATGTTTCTTATGCATAAAACCCATCACGTCTGCGGGTGAAAGGCAGTGCTAAAATGCAGACGAGTACCCAACTCGTCATGAAACTTCCTCCAAAACCTGGAAGTGAACCGCACATACCTGTCTGAGATCACAGAAACTGGCATACCGTGCCACACCACTACCTCCCGGATATAGATGTTGGTCAACTTCTCGGCCGAGATGCTCTCCTGAATCGGGATAAAATGGGCGTTCTTGGTCAATCGATCGACGATGACCCAGATCGAATCCACTCCCCACGCGGTCTTGGGAAGCTTGGTGATAAAATCCATTGTGATGTCTTCCCATTTCCATAGCGGAATATCCAACGGCTGCATCTTGTCGTGAGGTCTCTGATGCTCAGCCTTGACCTTCCTGCAGGTCAAGCACCGTTCCACAAACCATGCCACATCGCGCTCCATGCAGGGCCACCAATAATCCATACGAAGATCCCTATACATCTTCGTCGTCCCGGGATGAATGGAGAACCGAGATTTGTGCGCCTCCTCCATTAGAACATGGCGCACACCCCCATGGTATGGCACCCACAACCTACGGTGTAGTGTCAGTAATCCTCGGTTGTCATAGTCGAAGGAGGAAACTTGCCCCACGTTCCGCTCGCTCTTCCGATGTTCCTCCTTCATGTCCTCCCGTTGGGCCTCCCGAATCCGCTCCAACAGCGGAGTCACCACTGTCATCCTCAAACAGATATCCCTGATCGGCGTTGCCCTGCGGCTAAGCGCGTCGGCCGCCACATTGGCCTTCCCCGGGTGATAAAGGATCTTGTAATCGTAATCCTTTACCACGTCCATCCATCGACGCTGCCTCATGTTTAGATTCGGCTGATCCATGAGGTACCTCAAACTCTTATGGTATGTGTAGATGGTACAGCGAACCCCATAGTGGTAATGATGCCAAATCTTGAGGGCAAATACAACAGCCCCCTGCTCCAAATCATGCTTCGGGTAGTTCGCCTCGTGAGGCTTCAGCTACCTTGACGCGTAGGCGATGACATGCCCTCTCTGCATCAATACTGCGCCCAAACCTGAGATGGACGCATCGTAGTACACAACAAAATCCTCAATGCCCTCTGGCAGGGCTAAGATTGGCACCTCGCACAATCTCTGTCTCAGTGTCTCACACGCGGCCTGTAGCTCAGGCCCCCAACGAAAGACCACGGGCTTCCTTGTTAGCCTGGTCAGGGGTACGGCTATCTTGGAGAAATCCTGGATGAATCTCCGATAGTAGCCGGCTAATCCTAGGAAACTCCGAATCTCAGATGGAGACTTTGGAACCTCCCATCTCATCACGGCCTCCACTTTGGCCGGGTCCACTGAAATCCTGTCACACCCCAAAACCATGAATGGCGGAAACGTTCTGGGGCGGAGGACGTCATGTATAGTATCACAACAATGAATAGTAGTAAACAAGCAACAACATCATCCATTGCATTAATAATATAATTTTAATACAAGTGTTCTGATATGTCTAGTAGACACTAAAGTATAAATCAAAATGAAAGATGAGTCTTGAACGAGCTCCATCTTCTCTAAACCTTGCATCGGTACCTGTCTATTGTTGACCTAAGGATACAAATTATTTTGAAAGAGAGTATCAGCTTTAAAGCTGGTGAGATCATAAGTATTTTAGTGTCTTAATTTGTAAGAATGTATTTGTACGTATATGAAATGTAAGTATTTGTACGTATATGAAAAGTAACTATTTGTACGTATATGAAATGTAAGTATGAAAACGTTTTGAACATCCTAGAAAGCCCTATGCTTCCTACTGAAAGTAGCCCTCTACCAAGGCATCTAGTATCTGTGTGTGTCTCTTGCAAGAGTGTGTATTTTCCCAAAATCTGACTATCATTAACCAAAAATATAGTTTCTACATTACCGTGCATCGTGTAAATGTTCACGAAGTGAATGTAATGGGAAAATGAAATAGTACTATGGCGTAGTATCAAATAACTACAACCGTACTAACTACCTTAAATCTATTGTAATTTAAAGTAACATGTGATCGACCTGTATCCTGCTACCGACTCTAGTAAAACGACGATGTAAGATGCCGTAAGAAATGACATTTGGCACCCATAGACTTGCAAGTCCCACTGTAGCGAGCAGCAAGGTGTAGGATAGTCAATCCAGTATAGATCTATACACAAACTCATACGCTCCCCAATTAAGGAGATTCGGGATACAAAAATGGTCATGGCAGGGAGTGCCATGACCCGTTTACTGGTTCACATAACTGCATGAATGTGCATGTAATAAATGTGCTAACTGTAAAGTGTACTCTTTCTCTGTCTAGCCTATATGTACTGTAATGTTCTGTGTGTGCTAGCTGTAATGTATGTTCTCTCTCTATCTAGCATGTATAGTAATGAACTGTCTGTGCTAGCTGTAATGTGTGTTCCCTCTAGCTAGCATGTATAGTAATGTACTGTGTGTACTACTTGTACTGACTGATGAATGAACTGACTCATTGTATGATTTCACGTTCTAGTAAGAGTTCTAGTATCTTCCTGAACTAACCCTATGGTAGCTTACTAGTAATGTAACTGGTACGTATGAACATGGAAGTATACCCTTGCTACCCAAGGGTATTGAACTGACTAGAAGAACCTTTATGACTATATATGTACACATGATATATAACTAATATTTAAACGACCTTCGGACGGATACCCGATACCTTACCAGACCACATCCCAACGGGGAAAAGGAAATAAAGCGGCCTAACCTTCCTAACTTCTTTAAACATTACTTATGTAACTATACATATATAGGCATGCAATTGACAATATAATAGCATAAAAGAAGTTTTAAAAAACCATTGAAAAGTTTAGTATCTAAGAAAGGATGAGTTGATGTCAAATTGTAAAACGATTTAAAAGCAGTTGGTTTGATAAGAACAGTGTAAAGTATAAGTAAAACATTTGTTTTGAATCACAACTGTAACATGGTTTGAAAAGATATACTCAGTATGCAAGACAGTTTAACAAAGAGTTTTAACTGAGTAAAAATGTTTTGGAAAGCCATTTGAAGTAAAATGTTTGGTAAAACAGCTAAAAGAGTAGTAAATCATTTTGTATGCTACTTATTAATCACATGTGATTAATATAATAACTAGCATGATTCAACTTGTATCCCCCCATAAAAGCATTTAAAAACATTTAAATCATTGATTAAGGGGTATGAACTCACCTGTAGCAAGTGATTGGGATGAACGGGCTGTATAGGATGCTAGGTGTCAAGTGAAGACTTGCACACACTCTATGATCCTAGTTAACATATAATATCACATATATGTAAGCAATTAGCCTTTAAACAACTAAATAACAAAGTTAGGACATCCAAAGACATGTTAGACACTTTATATAAGTGTTATAAGTGCTAAGGATTTCATCTAAGTGTTGTAGGACAAAGCTATTGAGCTTACGGTTCAAGGGAACCCCTAATATGAGTTTACTCCCTAAAGACCATAACCCCTTGAGTTTACGGCCGTAAAATCATGTCTTCTTGACCATAAGTTGTTTTGAAGCCTTGTAAGTCCCTTGAAGCATTTCTACATTGAAGTATAAGACTATGGAAGTGTTTGTGGCATCAAAACACCCCTAAATGGAGTTTACGGCCCATGGACCATTTCTCCATGAGTTTTCTGCCGTAAACTCCTATGGAACATGGTTTTATGATGTTTTCAAGTCCTAACCACTTCAAGGAATAAATCTAGACTAGTTTCCTAAGCTTATGAAGGGACTAGGGCCATTTTTACGCACCTTTGGGGTGTTTACGGTTTTGGGAGATCCCCAAACCGTAAACCCATAAACAAGGGGGGTCTTAAGGTGTTTTTCTTGTGCTAAAACCATCAGGGAAGGGTTCCATACAAGTTCCTAAGCATAAGGGAAGAGTTGGGAGCACTTTGGCACCCAAAATAGAGTTTACGGTCCAAGAAGATCTTGGGCCGTAAACTCCTTCTTCTTGTGATTCTTGTGTGATTTCTATCATATCTAAACATGTAGTAAGCTTTAAAACACTCTAGGGTAGAAGTACTTACAATCTACAGCAAAAGATTGAAGATCCTTGGGAGAGAATTCGGGCTTTTCTCTAGATGAAATGGAACAAATGAACTAAAAATGGCTAAGTGCCCTTTATATAGTCCGTTGAGTTTTTGGTCCAAAAATATCATTTAAGCCGTAAACTCCAAACTCGTGGAGTTTTGAAACTTTTAAGATGCACAAAATACTCTAGGGCATCCTCTCTCCTGCTATCACCCGAAGTGTAAATCCTAAAATACTCAAACTTGTTTCAAAAATTTTGAAACTTAGCAGTAACTTTTCTGACTTCTATTGTATTGAAGGGTTGTACAGAATAGAAATTTCAGGTTGTCACAAATCCCGTTCTGGTTGACAAAATGCCCAAGGAACTGCACCTCGCGCAAACAGAACTCACACTTGGAGAACTTAGCATACAAGTTCTCCCTCCTCAAAGTCTCCAGAACCTCTCACAGATGCTCCTCGTGCTCCTCCTATGTCTTGGAGTAAACCAAGATATCATCAATAAACACTATCACAGACCGGTCTAACATCGGTCTACACACGCGGTTCATGAGGTCCATGAACGCGGCAGGAGCATTGGTGAGCCCGAAGGGCGTCACCACAAACTCGTAGTGGCCATAGCGCGTCCGAAACGTAGTCTTCTGTACATCCTCCTCTCTGACCCTCATCTGATGATATCCTGAATGCAGATCAATCTTGGAGAACCAAGATGGTCCCTGTAGCTGGTCAAAGAGGTCATCAATCCTCGGGAGTGGGTAACAGTTCTTCACCGTTACCTTGTTCAGCTCCCAGTAATCTATACACATCTGATGCGACCCGTCCTTCTTCCTCACAAACAGAATCGGGGCTCCCCAGGGAGAGTTACTCGATCTAATGAATCCCTTGTCTAACAGCTCCTGCAGCTGTGTAGACAACTCCTGCATCTCAGGAGGAGCCAACCGATATAGTGCCTTGGCTATCGGAGCCGCACCAGGGACTAGGTCGATCCTGAACTCCACCTGCCTTTCCGGAGGTATCCCAGGCAACTCCTCAGGGAATACATCCATAAACTCTTGTACCACGGGCACATCGCCCACTGTCGCCTTACCCGCCTCCCGGGTGTCCATAACATAAGCGACATATCCTGCGCAACCCTGCTGAAGGCAACGCCTAGCTCTCGCTGTTGAACATATTGTTGGTCCTTGATGTGGCCTCTTGCCCAGAACTACCAACTCTCCCCCACTTGGGGCCCTGATCCAAACCAACTGCTGTGCGCAATCCATCACTGCCCCATTGGGGATCAACCAATCCGTGCCTATAATCACCTTGTTCCCTCTCAACGGAATAGGAACCAGGTCCACCAGATAATGCTCCTTGAATAATCTCAGCACACAGTCTCGGAATACCATCGATGCTCGCATCGATCGGTCATCTGCAATCTCTACCTCTAAATGGCAATCCAACATGCCCAAAGACTCGGGAAACTTCTTGTTAAGCACAAGAGAGAAAAATGATCGGGTAGCCCCCGAATCAAATAATACCTGAACTGGGATACCGTTCACATGGAACGATCCTAAATAGAGCACATACATAACATATCAAAATCACAGCAGCGCATCATAAAGCATAAAGATAGGAAATCATGCTCGTCACCACATCAGGTGCAGCGCGTGCCTCCTCGGTAGTCAACTGGAATGCTCGACTCCTCACCACTGGAGCCTCTGTTTTGCCCTGCCGTCCATCAGTGATCTGCAGGGTTGCTGGAGCTGGCGCCTTCACTGGCGTTGATGCTGCTGTCAATTGGGGGCAGTTGGCCTTCTTGTGGCCCCTCTGGTTGCAGTGGGAGCATAGCAACTCAGACGTCTGAATAACCGGTGTAGGGGCAGTATAATTCCTGCTGAAGTGCCCTGTCTTGTTGCACTTGTAGCAGCCCGACAATCCTAGTCTACACGCCCCCCTCATGTGGCCTGCCTCATTTCCTGCAGCGGCCCGATCCTGACTGGCCTTTCGGCCTACCATCTGATCCCTTGTACTTCTTCCCCGAAGCCCCAGTCGTCTGCCCCTCCTCGACTTTCCTCTTCCAGACATGCTCCAGATCAATCTTCCTCTCCTTAGCCCTAGCAATCATGGAATCCAGGGTAGGGCGTGCTGAAAAACTAACATGCTCCCGAATGTCGGCCTATAGCATATCATGGTAGCTGCACCTCTTCATATCCTCATCTCCCGCATACTGGGGCACCAGCAATGCCCTCTCCCGGAACTTGGCAGTGATCTCCGCCATAGTCTCCGTAGTCTGTCTCATGTCCAAAAACTCCCTGGCCAAATGCTGAAGCTCTACAGCTGGCGCAAACTCTGCTCAGAACCGAGTCACGAAATCTGACCATATCATAGCCTCAACAGCCGAGGCTCCTAGAGAGTCACCAATCGAATCCCACTAATTTGTAGCTTGGTCCCTCAGACACCCTGCTGCAAATCGTACCTTTGACCCCTCGGGGCAGAAGCTGGTCAGCTGCGCGGACTCAATGTCTGCAATCCGTCATCTGGCAGCAATGGGGTCCTTCGCCCCATGAAAATCTGGCGCACCACTGCCCCTGAAGTCCTTAAAGGACAGTGTGCAGGATCCTGACTGGCCAAACGCCATATCACTCCTGAACGCCCTGAGGCGATCCTCCATCAGCTCAACTATCCCTTCCTTGATCGACCCGAAGATGATGGGGGTCAACTCAAGGATGCCTCTGGTGATCTCTGGTGCAATGAACTCGCATAGCCTCTCATCTACTGGCTCGGAACCTGATCCTAAACCCGATCCCTCTCCTAAACTGCCAACTATTGGCCTCTGTCGTAGTACCACCATTCTGCAAAACATAATACCAACCGTTAGGGGTACCGATACCTCTAGAGGGATCATATCCACTACAAGTTCCCTGGTCTTGTTTCAGCCTTCCTCAATTCGGGTACGGATGCTCTACTTTCAGTAGTATGGGCCCATACTACCTTCCACATCTATCCGTATCTTCCTCAAGGTCTACCTTGACTCCACCAAGTCCCTTTCACTATTGTTGATTCTCTGCTATTCCCATTCTAGGCTTGCCCTAGGAAAATCTCTGACCCCACCCAAACCGGTCCTCAGCTGCTGAAGGCCTCCTTGTAATGCCAATTAGCCATTACCTGAATACCATCACATGTGATGAGGCTCAGATAATCCTTCGAGTAACAGACTCGTCCCTACAACGGTTAGACTTAGACAAGAGTTGTGCAATAGGGCCAAATCCAGCACTCTGAGATTATTCAATCCTGACCACATGTAACGTGACATATTCACCTAATGGCTAACTCCCATTACTCAGAGTCCCGCAACGCACAAAGCAAGCATCATTCGGATGTAGGAAAACTACTCAAGCAAATATGTTCTCATAGTGCTAAATTGTACTAGCATACAATGCTAAGCTCATACTATCAGGCATAACCTAAACAGGCTATCCTACTGTTGTCTACCCAATACTAGCATGCCATTCACATAAGTTGAAGCACATAAAGCAGGCACATAAGGCATCATTCCGAGATCCTTAGTCCTATTCTAGCATGATGTGCTACTGAAACTGATAGACATAAGATAACTTATATGAGTACTATGGGGAATACTTACATGAGCTCGGCCGGTTGCGCACATCACACACTTGTTCCTTCTCAAAACTCTTTTATCTTAGCTTTTAGAAAGTCATTTCCCTTGTAAAAATCTTTTAGTCCCTTGGTTTGAGTCCAGACACCCCCGAAAGTGTGTCCGAATCCCTCAAACCAAGGCTCTGATACCAACTTGTAACGACCAAATTTTTAGGTCCAAAAATTTCATTTTTGATTAAGTAATTTTCAAACATTTGTAACAAAATATCAACCGATCATATCATTTCATAAAAACATGTCTCGTGTCTGAAAACCGAATCGTAAAAACATAATAATGTCAGAGTACACATCCCAGAATAACTCATAGTGCGGAAAGCAATGTGTATGTATGATGTGCCGCTACCGCGCCAGCTCCTTCCCCTTCGCTGAAGAGGTACCTGAAATCAAAATTATAACTGTAAGCACAAAGCTTAGTGAGTTCCCCCATCGTACCACATACCATACAATCATATAGCATACATACTGCCGGGCAATTCTAGGGTGCCCGACCTTCCCGGTACAGCCATTCTGGGGTGCCGACCTACCCGTGTCAAGCCATTATGGGGTGCTGACCTGCCTGTGTCAAGCCATTTTGGGGTGCTGACCTACCCATGTCAAGCCATTCTGGGGTGCTGACCTACCCGTCGGTCCTAACAACCGACCCTCGGGGACTATTCCACCCCCTACAGCTACTATCACATATACCATAGCATAAACATACTATCAGACATATCTTGGGCGTCTGAACTACCCTTCGGTCGTAACAACCGAACTTGGGGATTATTGCCCTCCTACTACCACTATCACATATAACATATCATGCCAGCATATAAACATATCATCACGTACTGTCAGACATGTCTGTGGTGCCTGACCTACCCTTCGGTCCTAACAACCAAACTCTACTACTATCATATATAACATATCATGCCAGCATAAAACATATCAGGTAGTAGCAAACCTAGATGATATCACAAAGACAATCATCTAATATACAACTCCTACTGGTGGGTCGGCAATGTGGCCATAGACCCACCGCTACTGGAAGGTAACTCACCTTGATCAAGTAGCTACTGTCAAACTGTATGGGAAGTCTCTGCCAGTTGCCGCTCCGAAAATCCTCCGGCTACAATCCCCACAAAACACTCAGTCAGAACTGATATCTATTCTTAGGGCAAAATAACTATTTTACCCTCAACCAAGTCCAAGTCAAAGTCAATCTCAAGTTGACCGGACTCGCTGAGTTGGGGCGTCAACTCGCCGAGTCCCTAACCCTTTATCTGTCCTTAACCACGACTCGACTTGCCGAGTTTGGCAATGACTTGACGCGTTCCTCTGCTGTATGAACATCAAATGATCCTTCATCCGACTCTCCGAGTTGTATGAACAACTCATCGAGTTTACCTTCATCTGATGAACAAGTCCTGACCTCGACTCGCTGAGTTGTATGAACAACTCATCGAGCTCATCATCACTCTTAAGTAGATTGCCTTGGACTCGCCGAGTTGGCTCATGCACTCACCGAGTCCTATGAACTCCAGGACTATAGCTTAGCCCAATACATTGGGTCGCTCCCTTGGACCCTCTAAAACCTTTCCAACACTCTACTAGGTCTCTTCGACCCATAACATAAAAGGGGAGTCTAACCTCGGACTCGCCGAGTCCCACGAATGACTCACCGAGTCGATACTGTCTGTAACGCCCGTAGATCCGGGTTAGGCAATTTAGAGGCAATAGGGGTCGAAAACGACTTTTCGACAAAAGATTATTTAGAATAAATAATCTTAACCAAGTTTTGGAATATGTCACAAGGTTTCCGTACATATAAAGAACGCCGAAATCCGAGTTATAACGAAGAAGTTATGGCCCGTCGAAGTTTTACGGCAAAACCGGCACGGCACCGGGAAGCGTAAATAGTGAATTTACGCTAGAGAGAGATTTAGCCTTAGCAATCTAAACAAAAGTTGTAGAATATGTTAAACTAAGAGCGTCAATAAAAAGAACGCCCAAATCTGACTTCGTATGAGGAAGTTATGATTTTTCTAAGATTCGGCTTAGCAGTGCACGGCCCGAAACTCGAATTTTAGTTCGAGCGGTTTTTGGCTTACGCGACCTAAATGAGAGTTGAAGATCTCATTAATAGGAACTCAACGGTAAAAAGATGGACGAAAACGGAGTTCGTATGAAGGAGTTACGAATTCTTCGCCGTCATTTAACAGTCTAAACTCCTCCTACTGTTAAATTTGAGACCGGTCGAGAATTAGCCGACGGAGTGTAAACGAAAGTTGTAGATCTTGATTTTACCTACGCGTGGATATAAAGAACGTCGAAAATAGAGCTCGTATGCGAAAGTTATGATTTTTCTAAGTTCGAAGGCTGATACGCGATAGGGGGTGGCGTGGCACCACCAGAATTGGACACGTGGCACCACCAGAAGGTTGCCACATGCACCAACTCGGCGAGTCATGACTCAGACTCGGCGAGTCCATCAAATTTCTCCCCTATAAATAGAGGTGCCGGGTTCCCTCATTTTCTCACCCCTCAACCTTCTTCTTTCTCTCTCTATACTCTCTCTCTAAGCTCCCTAACCCCCCTAAAAGCCTAGGTAAACCCCCTAGCACCCGAAGGAAGCCCCGAGGCTCCCAGAGTCTCGAGAAAAGAGCCTTTCAGCTCTGGAACGCTGCTCCAGCGAAGCCCGGTTTTGCGAAAAACCCGCTGTAAGTGAGTCGTACCTACCCTATCTTTAGTATAGCTTATGTTTTAATATAGTAACATTATTAGGAACTTATAATGAGTATTTTGGCTATTATTATGAGTTATATGGAGTGTTATTTAACGCTTATATAATAATAATAATAGCTAGACTATTAGTTTGTCGCGGTTATCGTTAGACTAAACCCTAGTGGTATTGATACTAGGTTTTCTCGAAGGAAATTGTTTTGAGAGTATCGAAGCGCTGTTCGAGTGCTGAGTCACCACCTACTCAGGTGAGTGCATAGTCCCTTTCATCTTACACATAGATATGAAGTATTTTATATAAACTACGTGCTATGTGTGCATATTATCTGAATACTTGTTGTCTATGCTGGATGAACGTTTTATACATGTTTTAAAGAATTTAAACTGTATACGTATTTTATATATACGAATATGTTGGGTATGAGATGGGTAGATGAATGATGAGAGATAGAAGATGATGTGAGTATACATTGGCAGCTATAGACTTAGTGCCTATGGGACAAACACCGGTAGCTATGGACTTAGTACCTGTTAGACGTTGGTAGCTATGGATTTAGTACCTGTTGGGAATTGGTAGCTATGGACTTAGTACCTATTAGTTAGACGCTGGTAGCTAAGGATTTAGTACCTGTAGGAATTGGTATCTATGGACTTAGTACCTGTTGAACATTGGTAGCTATGGACTTAGTACCTATTAGATAAAGACTGGTAGCTATGGATTTAGTACCCGATGAGTAGACTATAGCAGCTATGGAATTAGTGCTTTACGAACGAACATTGGCAGCTATGGATTTAGTGTCAGTCCTATGACCCTAGAAGTAAGGGACTTTGGAATAAATGAATGCAGGATAGATGACTCTTAGGTTAAATCCTTAAGAGTAAAGAAGATAATGGGGATTGGGTAATTGAGCTGATTGTTTGATTGTATAAACATAATAATTATATTATTGTGGGTTGAAAACCCTATGTACTCACCAGGTTTCCCAACCTGACCCACTCAGTTTATTTATATCACAGGTGTTGATACGAAGTCACATTACACTGAGAGATTAAAGAGATGTAGATCACTAGTGTAAATAAATGTAAGTTCCGTTTATGCTTATGTTCCTGTATTGACAATGACATCCCAAAAGTTTTAAAATGAATAAAATACATTTCTTCGAAAATGTTTTGATAACGCATTTATCGTATTTTTCTGGGAACAAATTCCGCAATATTTTTATAAAAAGAAGTACTCTGATTTTATAAAGCATAAACGAAATCGGTCTTTTCTGGCCGTAATTTTGGGGATGTCACACTGTCCAAGTCTATTTCTTGATTTCTGATGTACAACCTTTAATCAAAAGATAGATATAAGCCCCTAGACTCGATCTAGCACGTAAAGTTACAAACTTAGTTATACACTGCTAACTGTTCTTAGGGTAAAATGACCATTTTACCCCTGACCAAGTCAAAGTCAAAGTCAACTTCCAGTTGAGCTGACTCGCCGAGTTGGCTTGCCAACTCGCCGAGTCCCTATCCTTCCATTTGTCCTTATACCCGTCTCTACTCGTCGAGTTAGGCGATGACTCGACGATTTTTCCATCTAAATGAACATCGACTGAATCCTCATCCAACTCGTCGAGTTGTATGAACATCTCGTCGAGTTCATATTCAACTTATACACAGGTCCTATCCTTGACTCGCCGAGCTGTATGGACAACTCGTCGAGTTCATCTTCATCCTTAGAAGATTGCCTTGGACTCCCCGAGTCCGTTCATGCACTCGTCGAGTCCCACGAACTTCCAGAACAATGGCTTAGTCCAGAACGTTAGGTCACTCCCCAGGACTCCCTAAAACCTTTCCACACTCAACTGGGTCCTTTTGACCCTTAACTAATATAGGACAGAAACCTTGGACTCGTCGTGTCTAAGAATGGACTCGTCGAGTTGGTCACATCCACTCACTAAATCGTCGATTTCTGATGTACAACCCTTGATCAGAAGATAGATCTATGCTTCTACAATTGATCTAGCACGTAAAGTTACAACCTTTACATGCTTGCAAGGGACTTTGAGCTCAAAAGGTCCTAAAACAAGCTCTTACAATGCATGGGGCCTCTTTGAGTGCAAAAGCCACTCCTTTCTGCCTTGTAACCCCTCTAAGGACCCAGATCCGAAACATCAACCCCAAACCATGCTTGCAATCATGGTTGGTGACCAAAATGGCTTAGAAAAGCCCTAGAACTCCAAAAAAATGGGATCTATCAAAAGAACAAACAAGGTATAGACTTTATACCTTCTGTAGACTGCAAATGATGCTCAAAATCGGATCCTTCTAGCCTCCTCTTGATCCTTCAAGCTTTTCCTTCCTTCCTTGGGTCACAAAAACACCAAAATTGCTCCAAAAGCCTTAGATTGCTTCAATAACGGCTAGGGTTTGCTATGGGGGTCTTCTGGGAGCAAATGGGACGAAGGAGGCCAGGTTAAGATGTTTAAATAGGGTGCAAACCCTCGGGTTAGGGTTTTTTATCCAAACAGGGCCTACTCGCCGAGTCCGGGACCCAACTCGTCGAGTCCACAGCTTAAACCCCGCGTCTCATCCCGCTTCTACTCGGCGAGTTGGTCCTTCGACTCGCCGAGTCCAAGGCCAAAATGCAAAAATATTAATAAAAGAATATGTACCAAGAAACAGGTGCTACAATATGTATTACCCAAATTATGTAACATACTGATGACAAAAGAAAATCCCGTATTATAATAAAAGAATCCTTATTCTTACGTGGCATCTTCTTAAGCTAAAGAGATTTCAAAGTAAAGTGCCTAATATGCCCTTCAGCTTTTAATACCCCAATCTCTATTTGCTCATCATTTATTCCAGAAATCACGCTCCAATTTCGTGTTCTTCGGTTTGGAAACTAAATAGCGATTTAAAGTTAGCTTACAACAGTATGAGAAATTTAATTTTAGTTTTGAAATCATATTCTTCCTACACGCTGAAGTTTTTTTTAACACTAGAAGCAGTTCTTCTTCATTTTTTCTTGACAAAGATGGTGGCTTTTGGAAGATTTCAAACGATTTCACCATTTCATATGCAAGAATACGTAAGATTAATCACACTCTCCCTCTTTCTCTCTTTACTAAAAAATCTCAATTTTTGGTGATATCTACTTTCTCTCTCCATCTTACTCTTTTTGGCTGTGTTTTTCTCCTAAACCCTAAGATTTGGGGTTGATTTGAATTCAGTTATGTTTTTTTTCAATGGTTAATATGCATTCAATGATTTACGTTTTTTATTTCATCCAAATTTACAAAAATGCCAAAGTTGTTTCAGATTTCTTGCAAACGATATTAAATTGTCAACCATCAACTTCTCAAGTTCTATACTAAAATTGGATGCTCCATGTTGAAACCAAGTGCTGATTTGAATTGTATTTTCCAATTTGTTTCAGTTAGCACACATCAAATCTCAGTATAGGTAAACATTCTTACCCTAGCTCCCTTTTCTCCAATTATCAAAAATGGAGTTTTATTTTTAATGTATGTAGTATTTGTATTTAATACTTCAGAATTGATTGCCATTTTCAAGAATTATGTTTCTCAATTTGTTCCAAGTAAAATGCAAGGTAAGGTAATTAACACTTGAGCCAGTACGTTAGCTAAAGATGACATAAGAGTACTATTTTTCTTTATACTTAGATTTATATCTTCAATCTAATAAACATCTTGATTCAATTTTTTTTTATAAATTAAACAGATGCTTATTCTAATTCTTCATATTTCAAGCTTTTTTATATAAAACGTGTAAAATAATCATTCGTGTCGATTATAGCAATGTACTTTAAAAGTACATTGCTATTTTATGCTAAAATCAAGAGAAGATGACCACATGAAATGAAACTACACTTTGCTAAGATCTTACTTGTTGTAATTAATCAAACAGAATATCAATATGGAATACGGAAAATTATGGGATTCAACAAACTAACTTCATATTACTGATAATCAAAATATTGCATAAAAAGATAGAAATTCTGGCAGTTCGAGATGCCAGGGGTCTCCCAAAGAAAATAAACTACAACTTAACTGAATGATCCCCTCACAACTGCTCCTGACTATATAAAAAACATAACTGAAAAATAAATTACTTAATTGCCCCTGCTTCTCACGAACTGCTTATTCACATTTACTTTCCTTTCTTGCCCTGTCTTGAATAAGTGAGTAATGGTTTATTTCCTTTCTTGCCCTTCCTTGAGTATGTAAACATGATTGGTGGTTTAGCAATACTCCCTCCCTAAACAGTCACCTTGTCCTCAAGGTGAAATGACAGAAATAGATGATTTATTGTACTCAGGTCCTCCCAAGTTGCTTCAGTGGATGGTAAATTCTGCCATTTAATTAACACTTCTTTTAAAAAAAAAGTCCATTTTTTCAGCAATGCACTTTCATTGGTTTGTCCTTTTTTCTTTGATTTCTTTTTAAGTTTGGACTAAATGCAGAAAAACATAAACATACTTTTATTTTTTATGTTTCTTATAACATCCTTGTGTGTATGTTTTGTAAAAGGAAACTTTCTTAAAATGCCTTTGAACCCTTTTTTTCATTATATGTTGGTGCTATATATACCTGTAATTGTCATTTGACCATTTATCCATTCTTCTGTTTATTATACCCATACCCACGCTTTTTTATCCTGCACAAAAATTATAATTAATAGATGTCGTATAAATTCCCTCCAAATAAGGAATTGCTATGAAATCATTTATTTGAATTCTAATTTAACAGTCTCATCCCTAAAATTATGGTATGAATTATGTATATAGGTATGTTTTATACGTTTTATTTGTTTTAAATATTACTTTATTCAAATTCGAATTAAATTATCCAATAATTGCGGAAATTATTCGTATCAATATTAAATAATTCAATAATTTCCTAGGTAGTATTATGTGCTTTTGATTTTTTTTTTTAAATTTAAAAATAAGGAGTCTAATAATAAAAAAGAGTAAGGTTAAATTTAGCAACTTACCGCAAAGGAAATTTGTAATTTTTTATTCTTATTCAGATGATAGGTTGAAGGATAAGAGTATTGACAGACATGTTCTTTAATGTTTTTGATGGGAACATGATGTATCTGATTGTGATATTTTGATATTAGTAATTTAGTATATATAAACCATGTTGCATCTAATCTTTCTGGTATAATTTTTCTAGATAGAACAGTGAATAATAAGGAAAATAATATGTAAAGTGAATTATTGTGGAGATCATCTACTTGGGTAGAAAGATGAGGAGGAGTTCAAATAAGCGATACATGTATTGTCGTCATATAGTCATATTACATACTTTTTGCAATATTTAATGACTATAATAGTTTTTGCTATTTTGGTCAGTAATATACTAATAATACTTAGAACAGGACCAAAAATGAGATTCATGACACTTTTGGAATCTAAATTGCAAAAATCAGTTATACTTGAGGAGAACAAAGATGTATATTTGCTAATATTGATGTAGTTGGTCATCTGTCAAATGTTACTTGACAAGCGTTTGAAAGTGAGTCATGCCTCGGTCTTCGTGTTGTAGCAGTTATCGAACTATTATAGTTTGTGGTTTGTGCCCCTCAAATATTCTCACGAGATAGACAATTGATATGCCCTTGATTGCTAAGATGGACAAATAGTATAGGATTTGAAGAGATGAACAATCGATGTGGTTAAATGGTTTGTAGTTGTTTTGATAGATAGTGGGTATTTTTTTTTTTTTTTTTGAAAAAAATAATTTCCTCATATCAAGGTTTTCTTTTGGCTAGCTTTTGGTGTGCTGCTAATTTTATTATTTATCATTAATCTTCACCCAAAGACATTGTTCATCTTTTCAAACTATTTTAAATATTATTTTAATATAAAAACGATTTATCATTAATCTTTACTTAAAGACATTGTTCATATTTTCAAATTATTTTAAATATTATTTTAAAATAAAAACGATACAGTTACATTCAAAACATCAAACTTTGTTTCAAAAAAGTTGTTTGTAAATCTATGATTAATAAAAATTTGCATGTCATGACGATTTAAGATTATCAAATAGTGTTTTTCTTTTTTACCTGTGGTTTCCACGGGTTGTAACCTAGTAGATTATATTTATCAAGAAACGGTTTGTAAAAGTCTTAAGTATACATACATGTGTATACAAAAGAAAAACAACCAATAATACATACCAAATCAAACAAATACATAAATAATTAAACTAATACATGTATAAAATGCATCTTATTACCCAAATACTTGTAATACTTGATTTCCATACCTATACCCTACATATATATACACATATATAACCTATAAAATAAATACAGGTACATTATATGTATATAGAATTGTTATCAAAATACCCAAAAATACATTACACCCACTTGATTTAGAAAGTCTTTGACCTTGCTTACTTCTTTCACTCAAAAACAGATCAATCATGAAACTAAAAATAAAAGTTAAGTTAAATCAACTTCTAGCCATGACAAAAAAAATACATTTTTAAAAAATCATAAAATTTCATTTTTTTGTAACTTTGGCTTTTATCTCTTAAAAGTCTTAAAAATCCATCCTAAATATATACTTTTAGAAAAAGTTCTTTTAGAAAAAATCTTTCTACCAAAGGACTTTTAACTTTAAAAAAAATCACAACCACAACCTAAAGAGTTTTCTTGCACTCTTTCTTCACCCAATTTTACACACAAACACTCTTTTTCATTCATAGCCAAATGTTGTACAATAAAAATCATGTAAAATATGATACGATCAGACTTTGAAATCTATCCAAAAAATGATATCTTCTTCTTTCCTTCCCGTTTATGGATCTTCAGCCAAAGAAGAAGAAGAACAAGCGACTGTACATCCCTCCTCCTCCCCCTCGTTCTTTCTCCTGTCAAAAATCAAACCCAAAAACACCCATCTAAGTTCTCTTTCTCCATTTTCCTTTCTGCTTCTTTTTTTCCTGTCAAACACCAAACGAACAATCCTTCACCCTCCATCGATTTCTATCAAAACAAGAACAAAAGAAAAAAAAAAAAAACAGAGATACCTTCTTGCGATTGACCTCCAATCACCGAACTATCTGCACTTGAACCTTCACCTTTCCCTTCGCGATCCACTGCCGGAGAAGAAGCAAGCAGTCGAGAGCTTGCTTGAGCGGCGCCTCGCTGTAACCACCAAGACAAACGAAATCCCTCGCTGCTCTTCACTCCTTCTCTTCGGCCTCATCGATCCTCGGGGACGTTCCTTTTTCGCGATCGATAGACAAAACCATCGGACCAACTTCTTGCTTTCCTTCGCACCTCGCAGATGGACGAGAACGAAGACAACTCACTGCTTCGTCCCCTTCGTCGCTTCGGTCTCGTCGAACCCCGGAAACTTCTTTATCGCCGTGAGCCTTCGTTCATCAGTTTCGTTCCTTCGTGGTCCGTTCGTTTCTACATTCGTATGACTGATCGAACAAATGAAGATGGGATACAAAAGCCCTAATTCCATTAAGTTTGGGCCATTAAACAAAAACGGCTCCTCCATGAGATTCCTTTTCATAAATCCCATTTAACTTTGATGAAATAACCAAATTACCCCTGTATTGAGACATTTATTCAAAATCAGTCCCAAATCCCCAAACATTGAACCCATTTATTCAAAATAGCCCCGCCTTTGTTATTTTTAGCAAAACAAATCCCTATATTCAAACATTAATCACATTTGAACTATTTTAGTCCCTTTTTTTTTAACCAAAACGGTCCTACTTTGGTTAATTAAATTGTCAAACAGCCCCCAATAATTTAAACTAACGGTCCCGAAAATATGTAAAAGTTCAAGAAACATGACTTTGCGGTTCTCATGTCAAGCTTCCCATAAATAAACGAATTCGAGCAAATGGAACTCACGCTTCAAAGGTGAGTGTTTACGACCCTTTTTAATATTTTAATTATTTCCCGGGGGGGGGGGGGGGGGGGGGGGATACAAATGTCTATATACCTTGTTTATACAAATATATTATTCTTTACGAGAAAATACAATAAAAATAGCTTACAAAAATGTTATTTAACAATTTAACATATTGTTACAAATAAACTAGTATAAACTTTTCGTATTCGTACTATGATATTTTTTTTCATGAAATAACTAGTCAACACAACAAATGCTACATGATACAAAAATATATGATTTTTATGTGACATTGTATATTATAACAAGCACGTCATAAAACTTTGTAGTATGTCAAGGAGTCAAGCTATTACTAATCATGTATATTTATATGTTTAAATACATAAAGTTTTTACATGTACATATGTTCATTACTTCGAAACATACATCCTTATAAAAGTGAGTACATTACACTTTTCATACATACCAAGCATACTCAACTTTTATAAACGTTATACAATGAAATTCATTATGTCTAGTGACTTAATCACAATTAACTTTAGGGCTGAGAGCTATTCATATACTTTTTAGTTAACGGCTTTTTAGTGATACAATATTCATTAGTTGAGTCTAAACACTTAGCATACCCATACTACTATAACCGTTAATCTTCGGAGCGAGATACATATGTATAGATCTATACGGGGTTGACATCCCCACTTGCGATTGCTAGCTACAACCTCGACCGATCAATCGAAGCGGGTGATAAGGGTCTAAAATTGTTACTACAACGTCGAATGAAGCGTTGTAGGGGGTACATTTAGTCACACAGCTCGGTTATATAACTCACTATAAACATTAATTGGAATATCTCTCTCTCACTACAAACCATGGGCTTGGTTGCTTTCAAAACTATTTTTAAGTATGGATTTACTTATAAAAAAATATATTTTGGCTTTCAAAGATTCTATACAATTACGTTTTAAGTATGAATTTACTTATACAAAGATACATTTTGGATTTCAAAGAATCTTTGCAAACACAATTTTAACTATTGTTATGATGGGTTTCGAGCAATACATCATTCATATGGTGTACATGCAAACCTTAATAGCTTTTGGATCTAGGTTGTCTAATGAACATGCAATTGAATATCCAAAGCTATAAACCCTAGATCTAGCATACAATTAATCATATTAACATAAAATAGGGTTTAAATCTGACCTTTGATTGTTATATAGCAATAACAGTCAATCCTTAGCTTCAGAAAGCTTAGTGCCTCAAGTGTTGCACCTCTAATGGAGTCACAAACACCAATAAGCAACAAGATGAAGAAGAGAAGAGAGGGGAGGCACCAAAAACGGCTGGAAACCCTAATCCAAGTGTTAGCCACGTTTTTGGTGCATAGAGGGCCTTTATATACATGTAGGCTATTAGGGTTTACAACTAGGAAACCCTAATCTGGCTGCTTAAGCCCTAAGCAGCCCATTGATTCCTTTAACATATCCCGTGGACGAATTCCTTATGGGCTTCCCATAGAATTCGGCCAACCTATATTATTTAGGTAATCCATAGCCCAATTGCAATTATCTTATAATTACAAATCTAGTCCCCTAAGTTTAATTAATCTCTTTTAGCCACAAAATTAATTCTTAATTAATTCTTGACCAATATTAATTAAACAATATGATTTCTGCTTTAATATATTATTCTTATAATATATTAATAAATCATAATTAAACCTTTCTCTCCTTAATTCATCCTACATATTGCTACGGTGAAGGCAACCCAAAAGGACCATGCTCATAATCGAGTCAAGTACATACCAAAATAGTTATGGACTTAGACACTAATCCAACATGTTATACATACAAAGATATTACTTTTTAGACTTATTAAAAGTATTATTGTTGTTAGCAGAAAACCTATAACTCTCACCAACCTTGGGTTGGCCCTCAAAACTACATGTATTCTCAGAAATCACTAAACATACATTCAAGACGGATTAAATTACGGGTGACCTAGTTACTTGCGGTTGTATAATATGCCTATCTGTTAAGGCAATTCATGTATTATTATTATTTGTAAAAAGCTTGTATTCAAATATCAAGATGGAACATGAATATTATATTGTTTATTATTGTACTTGTGCTATAGATTCAGTTTACCTATGATCCATGAACTTATTCGCACAGCATGACGTGTTCCGTCACCTCGACCGGGGGTGTGATAGAATCGGACTTTCACCTTGGGATAGGATACGGTTATGGTTTTTAGGTCGTCTGGCTTTTTGTTTGTCCATCAATGGTGGCAATACAAACATGACTTCATCTGGTTTTTAGTAATCAGCTGAAAATGGCACATGAAACACAACCTCTTCGTATGTTGATCGATATGTTTCTATTGTGAAGTACGATAACACCCATGCACTGCAGTGTTGAAATCTCAGTTCCTTGAATACAACCATAGCATGAGTACAAGGTATACCCAAAATTTTCCATTTCACACACATGTAGTAATGGCTTTCCAAGTTTATTATACCAATTTTCATTTGTTCAGTTGTCTCATATCTGCTTTGATCAATCTGGTATACCCAAAAAATGGAGGATTTGTTGATCCTCCTCTCGATGACCTTCCCAGCATACTCAGTAACATCTTTTTGCTTTCAGCTATAAAAAACATTTACATATATGTTGCCATGCACAGTAACACTAGAATTGTCATGGAAGTATTAAAATATAGGAAAACACTTACTTCCAGCATTACGTCGCTAGCACCACCATTATTGCATAGTTGCTCGAAAGAAATCAATCAACATTGTTATTGGTAGTTTTCATGCATCTCTTGATAATTCATTGATGGACTCGGCACTGTTTGATGTCATAATATTGTACCGAACCATAGGAAAACACAACCTTACCCATCTTTCATTACCAATTATTTCTAGCCATGTACGACAATCATCTCTTAATGCACAACGTATCCTACCCAAGATTTCTTCGAAATCAGACTCTCGGTAAGCCTTTGCAGCCTCCCAAAACAAAATCTATGTTCTTTCTTGCTTGCCTATCTTTGTTCTCATATTCATTAACAAATGGTGACAGTAGAGTCCGTGATATACAATTGGGAACACAGATTGAATGGCAATTTCAAATTAATTGGCTATATCTGATATGATAGCCAAAGATGGCATGTCCCCATTACATTCTTTGGGTCTTGATAAAAAACCATATCCATGACAATCCACTTTTAGTTTTCCAAACACCAAATGCAATAGGGAGAATTTGGTTATTACCATCCATGTCTACTGCTAAGAACATGGTGCCTAAGTATTTTCCTTTAAGGTGTGCTTCGTCAATCATAAAAATAAGACATAAACTTCTTCGAAACGCTCGATCCTAGAAAGTAATTAATAATCTAATTAAACAAAACACACGTGTATGGACATTACATATATAGAAGTCGGTATAAAGACATATTACCGCGCAACCGATAGCCATGAAAAGTATTCAAATTTGTTGTCATCACTTGTATTTATATGTGTAACCGTCCATGGATTCTACTTCTCCAAGTCGTCCTGTTTTCACAACCAAACTTTTTCATTTTATTAAGTTAAAACTTACCAATTTATAAATCTATTATTAAGAAAACCGTTTATTCCAAATTACATTTGTTTAAAATCAGAGTTTAAAAAAAACGTGGAATCCTCAATGTTGCTGATGCATGTGTACAGTCTCGCCTTCGCCTTCCCATAAACACCAATGATACCTGAAACAATAAACAACTGGATAAGCATGAAGCTTAGTGAGTTTTCCCCAAAATACCACCACACCAACAGATAACATATACAGTCAAACATATCGGGTCCAATCAACCATCGGATTAGAATACCCCCAGGCCCAGTCAACCTCTGGTTCCAGTCATCCTCGGGATGGATTACCCCAAGTTGGAATGCTAATACAAAATGGGTCCAATCAGCCATCAAGTTGGAATATCCAGATTTGTTGGCCAACCGCCTCAACCTTACCGCTCTTCTCGAGACTCTGAGCCTGCGGCTTACATCCGGCTCACACCAGGTATCTTGGCCTACAACATAAAGCAGGGCCGCCTTAACCCAAACCAAACACAACATGTCGACATATAAACAATCAGAATCAAGTAGGCACATAATGCAGACAAACAAAAATCATACATGTCACTACCGCCTACTAGTCCTCTCACAACATACAGTCCTGCTACTAGCTAACCTCCATAGAATGTGTAACCATAAGTAACTAGAGGTGAGATAGCCACCCGAACAAATGATCCTACTCTCAAGCCACATCCAAACAAGGAAAAGGCAAGAAATCCTAGATCAAGAGTTCCCAGGCTATCCCACATGACTACATACAGTCCCTAAGGGCACTCCACAGATGATAACCAGCAAGCACAAATAACATACAATTCTACCGATTACTACAACACAACAACATACTCGATACTAGTATTCAGATATAACATATCACTAAAGGAAAACAACATACTCGATACTAGGATTTAGATCTAATGGATCACTACACCATAACAACATACTCGATACCAAGATACAGATCTAACAGATCACTACAGCATGACAGCATACTAAATACGAAAAATCTAAAGAATGCATAATTGTATGTACTCAGAGGTGAGATAGACACCCGAACAGATAATCTTACTCTCAAGCCACCCAAACAAAGAAAAGGCAAGAAATCCTAGATCAAGAGTCCTCAGTCTATCCTACATGAATACATACAATCCCTAAGGTATCCATCTAATAACAGATAACCAAAAGTAGTAGGTCGGCATTAGTGCCTTCGACCCACGATACAGTGAGGCAAAACTTACCTCAATATGCATGTAGGTAACCACAACAGCAATGAAGAGCTCTACCAGCTTCAACTCACTTCCAATCACCTACAGGAAGATACTTGAGTCAATACACGATCACAGGTCATAGTCACTTGCAACAGTGACTACCTCACATGAAATGACGATTAGGGTTCCACATAAAATGACGATTAGGGTTAAGTAAGAACACTTAACCCATTAAGAACCTAATCACCTAAGGGTAGGACTGATTAAGGTTTGACTTAGTCATTCTCGAAAATAATAAATATCCAATCAATAGTCCAATTACGCGCCCGATCATTGTCCAAAATAGAGCTCCCTGATTCTAGGGTTTTTCACATAAAATGATAAGTAAGGTTAGTGTTCCACACTTAACCCCTTAAGGACTTAATCCATCATGTCCAATATTGCATTAAGCTAATTGTAAGGGCATTATTAAGTATTATTTAAAGTTTCATTAACAACTTTAATGTGGGTCCCGACCAACTCCAAAACTAGGGTTTTCTTGACATTAGGGTTTTCTAAACCCTAATTAAGGTTTCCAAACCCAAACTCGTGCCACTCGGGCTAAAGTTAACTGTTCAGGTAATTTAACGTTTAAAAAGTCGGGCACCACCCAATGCCACCTTAGGCAACGGTGGTTGGCGGCAGTCCGAGGTGGCAGCCACCCACACACGACAGCGACGGTGGTTTCAAGTGATAAATTCAACAATCCAAGCACATAAAAGTTCTTACATCACACACACACAAACACACTAACACCAAAAAGAACAAGGAAAATGCCAAATATAGCCACCAAGATGATGGTAGACGGCGGCAAAAGGTGGCAACCAACACCTCACGATGGTGGTGGTGGGTATTCTTCAATTTCCGGCCAAGAAATATCCAGGCGACATCACAACAATACAACATGCACACAACCATCCAAGGTGGTACTTAGTGGCGGCAAAACGGTGGTAGCCACCATGGTTGGCAGCCATGATGGTCCTCTTGTTTTCCAGCCAACAAACACACGCCAACACATACTGAAACACACACGCACACACATGTGCGGAAACACCCACCACACAGCTGCACTTCGCTCTTAGAGGAGGACGACAACGGAGGGACGACGAAAGGAACGGTAGTACAAAACAGTGGTAGCGGCGGCACCAACAGACGACACTAGCGGTAGCGACGCAACCAAGCGGGATACTGGCGATGTGACGGATGAAAAATTGAAGGAAGGAAGGAACTTTCGATTGAGAAGAACAACAACATCAACTACGATGTCAGCCTTCAATCTCGTCAACAGATTTGTAGCAGGGGTCGCTCGGTGGTGCTTTCCTTCTTCAACGGTGGAGGTGGCGGCGACTAGAGGTGAGGGGTATAAGCGTGGCGGCTGAAGAAATGGTTCTAGGGTTAGGGTTTAAGGATGCTCTTTTAAATGAAGGAACCAGAGGAGGGTGACGGGTCTTAACCCCGCTTTGCTTCAACTTATACTAATTTCCCATCTTCAGTCTCTCCTTCCCCAATCTTTTTCAATTCAAGTTCATAATTTACTCTATAGCCCCCGCTTCCAAAAATCTCTTCAATACTAGCCCATATGTTACCATTTAACCCTTAATATCCAGGAAAATAAAACTTTTAACTCCTATGGCTAACATTGATAAATTATTACAGATTTAGGGCGAAAACAAAATAAAAATGTAAAATACATCCCGAGGTTTTTAGGATTTATTACTCATTTATTTATTTATTTATTTTAAATGGAATGTTACAATTCTCCCCCACTTAAATTAGATTTTGTCCTTAAAATCAGCTCTAGCTTCTACTTCATGATGCACTCCCCCACAACAACCAACATGTATGAAAATCTGCGGAATTAATCGACCCAGAACTTCTCGGCCAAACGCCAACATTAAATCCAATATCGCATTAAGTTAATTGTAGGGGCATTATTAAGTATTATTTAAAGTTTAATTAACAGCTTTAACGCAGGTCCCGATCAACTCCAAACCTAGGGTTTTATTGACATTAGGGTTTTCTAAACCCTAATTAAGGTTTCTAACCCCAAACTCGTGCCACTCGGGCTAAAGTTAATTGTTTAGGTAATTTAATGTTTAAAAAGTCAGGCACCACCCATTGCCACCTTGGGCAATGGTGGTCGGCGGCGGTCTGAGGCGACAGCCACCCACACACGGGTCACAACGGCGGCGGCAGTTTCAAGTGTTAAATCCAACAATCCAAACACACATAAAAGTTCTTACATCACACACACACACACACACTCTAACACCAAAAAGAACAAGGAAAATGCCCAATATAACCACCAAGATGGTAGCAGACGACGGAAAAAGGTACTAGCCAGCACCTTACGGTCGTGGTGGTTGGTATTCTTCAAATTTCGGCCAAGAAATATCCATGCGACATCACAACAATACAACATGCACACAACCACCCATGGTGGCGCTTAGCGGTAGCAGAACGACGGTAGCCACCATGATTGGCTTCCATGGTGGTCCTCTTGTTTCCGGCCAACAAACACACTCCAACACATACTGAAACACACACACACGTACGGAAACACCCACCACGCAGTTGCACTTCACTCTTGGAGGACGATGGTGGAGGGATGACGAAAGGAACAGTAGTACGAAGCAGCGGCAGCGGCGACGCCAACAGACGACGCTAGCGACAGCGACGCAACCAAGCGGAAATACTGGCGGCAAGACGGACGAAGAATCGGAGGAAGGAAGGAAGGAAGGAACGTGCAACTGAGAACAACAGCAACAGCAGGCACGCCATCGGCCTTCAATCTCGTCGACAGAGTTGTAGAAGTGGTTGCTCGGTGGTAGATTCCTACTTCAATAGTGGAGGTGGCGGCGGCTGGAGGTGAGGGGCATAAGGGTGGAGGCTGAAGAAATGGTTCTAGGGTTGGGGTTTGAGGGTGATCTATTAAATGAAGGAACAAGAGGAGGGTGACGGATCTTAACCCCTCTTTAATTCAACTTACACTAATTTCCCATATTTAGTCCTTCCTTCCCCAATCTTTTTCAATTCAAGTCCATAATTTACTCTGTAGCCCCCTGCTTCCAAAAATCTATTCAATACTAGTCCATATGTTACCATTTAACCCTCAATATCTAGAAAAATATAACTTTTAAATCCTATGGCTAACACTGATAAATTATTACGAATTTAGGGATAAAATAAAATATAAATATAAAATACATCTCAGAGTTTTTAGGATTTATTATTCATTTATATATTTATTTGTTTATTTATTTATTTTAATTTATTTTAAACGGAATGTTACAATTCTCCCACACTTAAATTAGATTTTATCCTCGAAATCAGCTCTCACTTCTAGTTAATGATGCACTCCCCCATAACAACCAAGATGTACGAAAATCCGTAGAATTAATCGTCCCCAAAGCTTCTTGGCCAAACACGGGCATGCTAATCCCGCACACAAGGGCATCACCGCAATGAAAAGCAACTGATCACATATTGAACTAAACCGCACTCCTACTCAACTCCAACAGTCCAGCTAAACTATCCACAATTAACACTCAGATCATCCCCCGATCAGACATTAAGCAAACCCTCAACCTGAGCTCCTAACACCCTACGGTCTAAGCACAAGCACGCCCTGTAGATGCTACCACAACTAAGACTAATACAAATCGAAGGGAAATTCCAATAGTTTTCAATGATCTTGTCATGAAACCAGAAGATTTAACAGTTGCACAGAAGTCTGCGACTCAGAGAAATCCGATTGATTACCGAATTTTGGCACAAAGTCTTCCTGACACGAGGTTCCACTCTCCCCCACTTGATATATGCTAAGGTCTGACAACTTATAAATTCCTAGATACCCGAACCAACTTGAACTCCAACCACTGATATCCTGATACACGGAAGGATCTAAATCCACACAACATTCATACATTCCAATACACATACAATCAAGGACAAAGATAATTAATCCATACATAACAAGAGATTAATTGAAACAAAGCTAAATAAGATAATTCCATTTAACTGATCATCCAAGATTACAACTAAACTTGAAACATAGACGGAAGTTACAGACGAATGCCAATACCACCACAATTGCTAAATAGAAGAGTTGCCAACTCAAATCTCGGTCCTTGGGACCCCGGCAGTCCCGTGACGACCATCGAGTAATTGCCAAGATAAGGATGTAGGATCCAACACCACCTCGGAGAGGAGAAAAGGACAACGAGCTCTAATGTGGCCTTCCTGGCCACAAAATAGCAAACTTGTGCACCTCGCCTGCAATCTCTACCAAAATGGCCCTCCTCGCCACACCTGTGACATACAAAAGGTTTGCGCCTCTCTCCAACTGATCATGAACTCTGGTCGACGGACTTGAACCGCTTCACTTCAGGCAAGGCCTGATCCGGAGTCTGACACTACTCCCTCACATGGGTCTCTATCTCAATCTCTCACCTCCTCATGGCATCCTGAAGCTCAGCGAGAGAACCATAGGTGGACACAAACTGTCGGATATCTGTCTTAAGCATACTCAAGTACCGAGTCATATAAGCCTTCTCTAAAGTAGCGAACTCAGGACTGAAAAAACCCTCTCAGTGAACATCTTGGTGATCTTCGTCACCGACTCAGTCGTCTATCTCAGATCCAGGTACTCCTAGGTCAGTTTCTCACTCTCTACCGGGGGAACATACCTTGCACAAAACATCTCCGAGAACTGCTCCAAGTCAACACGACCCCCTGCTCAGGAGTATAAGACCTAGTAACCAGTCTCCACCAATCCCTTGCCCCCAACCTGAGAAGGTTTAGGGTGCACTTGACCTTCTGGTCATCCGGGCAAGAACACATGAAGAAACAACCCTCCACGTCATACAACCATCTCATCGCCGCAATTGGGTCTGAGACCCCATCAAACTCTGGAGGCTTCGTACGATCGAAGTCTTGATACTAGAAATCCCTCTCTCCTTAATCCCCAATAGCAGCAACAACAACCTCAAAAAGTGTAGCATATTTTTCATCGAAGTACTCCATCATTGCGGCCTTGATAGGCTCTACCAGCTCCGGTATCTGCCTCCAGACAAAAGAAAAAACCTCCTTGTGAATGATCTCCCAGACCCAGTCCTCAGTCGATCCTGGCCCATCCTGGCCACCAAGTCCAACTCATGGTCCTTAACCTCCAATAGTCACCATACTTAACATATATCACGTAAAGATCAGACATCACATTACAGTGCTCAACACACCAGGTCCTATTCCTATTAGTTACTTTGCGGCCTCAAAATTCATCCTCAATCTCATACAGATCATGTGCTTTCAGTAGTATGGGTCCATACTACCTTCCACGTCTATCCGTAGTTGATTCAGAATTCATTCCAAGGTCCTAAGTCACTGCACTAAGCCACTCCTATGTGTGCTAATACCCAATTCTCCTGGGAGCTACAACTAACTTCATAGGCACTCTTCCAAGGATTACCCTCGCTCATGCACCACCGGTTGCTTTTGTACATGCTTATTATACACAATGCGGGGTCAGATAAACTGTCGAATAATCAACTCTGCCCTAAATCCATAACCAAACAAGGAATAGGAAATGAGGCCAATTCGATCATTCTAAATCTATTCAGTCTCGACCATATACAACTAATCAACATACATGCAACAATCACACAATCAAAAACATATATCAGGTAAGTAACTTCCTAAGTCAGAAGGCATCACATAAATCAGGCATCAGTATCCAATAATTCTAAAAGAACCTTATCCACTAGCATGCTTTTCTAACAATTCATATATCAGCAAAAACCAAAAATCAGCAAACATAAAAAGTATGGGTATTTTGGGAACCACTCTCCTATTTGGGCTATGGGTGACTATACACACTACATATTCCTGAAAATCAAATTAAGTCAAGGTCCACATTATCGATCCCAAGCCAACAATCAAACAATAACATGACAAGAAACCGAGCCCATGTCCTTAACCCAACTCTTTTATTATAATTTCATTTTCAAAAACATTTTGCAAAAACTCGCAGATCCTAGTTTGAGACTGGATTCACACAAGTGTTCCTCCAATTCACTCAAACCAGGGCTCTGATACCAACTTGTAACGTCCCGTTTTAACAACCAAAAATTTTCATTTTTATTAAGGTAAAACTTACCAATTTATAAATCTATTATTAAGAAAACAGTTTATTCCTAATTACATTTATTTAAAATCAGAGTTTTAAAGAAAACACGGAATCCTCAATGTTGCTGACGTGTGTGTATAGTCTCGCCATCGCCTTCCCATTGACACCAATGGTGCCTGAAACAATAAACAACTGGATAAGCATAAAGCTTAGTGAGTTTCCCCAAAATACCACCACACCAATAGATAACATATATAGTTAAACATATCAGCTCGTTTTAACCATCAGGTTGGAATACCCTAGTCCCAGTCATCCTTAGGATGGATTACCCCAGGTTGGAATGCCAATACACAATAGGTCCACTCAGCCATCAGGCTAGAATATCCAGGGTTTGTTGGCCTACCGCCTCAACCCTACCACTCTTCCCAAGCTTCCGTACCTACGGCTTATAGTCGGCCTGCACCGGGTATCTTGTCGTACGCACAAAGTAGGACCGCCTCAACCCAAACCGAACACAACATGTCGACATATAAATAATCATGATCAAGTAGGCACATAATACATGAAAACAACAATCATACAGGTCACTATCGCCTACTAGTCCTCTCACAACATACAGTCCTGCTGCCAGCTAACCTCCATAGAATGTATAACCATAAGTAACCAGATGTGAAATATCCACTCGAACAGATGATCCTACTCTTAAGCCACATCCAAACAAGGAAAAGGCAAGAAAGCCTAGATCAATATTTCTTAGGCTATCTGTAACGACCCAAAATATGACCCAAAAATTTTGTTTAATCATTACTAAAATCCTTATATCAATATAATAAAGTAAAAACCCATACGTCAATATCTCAAAACCATAACAAAGTATCACGAGAAAAGTGTATCAAGACTGTATCAAATCATATCTATGAAAAGCTAAATCAACTCCCAGGACAAAAACTGAAGCTGTGGTGTGTGTGATGTCATCATCCCGAGCTCTTCCCTTTACTTGCGGAAGTACTTGAAACCAAAACTGAAACTGTAAGCACGAAGCTTAGTGAGCTCCCACAAACTACCACATACCATATAATAACATAATAAGCACATACTGGGCCTTGCCCACTGCATCGGACCGAAGTCCGACTAACTGCATCTGGCCGAAGCTCGGACTAACTGGGGCCTTGCCCCCCTGCATCGGACCGAAGTCTGGGAACTGCATCGGGCCGAAGCCCGGGCTAACTGGGGCCTTGCCCCCTGCATCAGACCGAATTCTGGCTAACTGCATCGGGCCGAAGCCCGGACTAACTGGGGCCTTTCCCCCTGCATCAGACCAAAGTCCGGCTAATTGCATTGGGCTGAAGCCCGGACTAACTGAACATAACATAGCATAAACATATCAACTAGCATGATCACATATACTTCATACTATATCAAACCGAAGGCCGGAACACCTAACACAAAAACATGCTTAAATCACAAAGACATCAAGCACACTGAACTACTGCATCGGACCGAGGTCCGGAAACTACTGCTAACTAGACGGGTCGGCATTGTGGCCGTAGACCCATTCCTACTGGAAGGAAACTCACCTCGAAGAACTGACTGCTGAAAGCCTGAGTAAGAAATCTCTGACTGTTGTTCCGACTGCTCCCCGGCTATCATGACCAATTAAAACACAAAATCATAATAAGGATCCTTCTACGGGTAAAATGACTATTTTACCCCCTGCTATGGTGTGGGTCATAACCAAGGCCCAAACCCTTTAATTCTTCTAAGTCCATCAATGGCCCACTAAAGGCCCACTAATGGCCTAATTTTCTAAATTGGGCATAACTCCTCATACGGGCCCTACTTAAGCCCAAAAAATGTCCCTGGCCCATAATCTAACTGACTTTTGATGGCCCACTATGGCTCACAGACCCAAAATCCACAACACAGCCTACACTGAGGCCTAATATGTACAAAGCCCAACTCTGCTGAGTACGTTGGGTGTAATCTATTGTACGTTAACCGTACTGGCTTGCTAGTGAGTACGCGGGGCATACCTTCACTTACGCTCGGCGTAACCATCCTGTTAAGACACTTTTCCATTAAGTGCTTAATACCCCACTCCAGAGGCTACTAATCTCAGATCCAGGTCCTTACTGATGTCTTAGTCCATAAAGTCACTAACTTGGTGACTTGCAATCCACTAAATACACTCAAACTCAAAAAGGTGACCATACTCTTCTAAAACCAAGGCTAGATCTCATGCATGAGCTCAGTGGGACCATAAAGATCGAGACTTTATTGCTTATGGGGAACTTTTAGCTCTAAGGGTGGCAATCCCAAGCTTGAAGGCAAAGTTACATCTTAAAGGTCCAACCTTTGGACCTAAAAATGTCCCAAAAGCTCCCTAGATCTAGATCTAAGCTTCTAAGAGGAACGTTAGAAACTTTATACCTTCATGAGCTTGCAATTGAGCTAAAGAACTTGGATCCAAAGGCTCTTCCTTGATCAATGAGACCTCAAGATGGTCACTCCACCCCAAAAACCACCAAAATGCACACAAAATGGCCTTACAATCTCCAAGAACACTCTAGAGAGTTTAGGGTTTCGTGGTGGCTGAGTGAGAATGAGAGGGAGGCTGAAAACCAGGGTATCATGTTCTTTATATAGTGACTTACCCTAAAAATTAGGGTTTTGAGACTCTAAGCGTACGTTAGGCGTACACCTACCCGGACCCGCGATCACTTGCTCTTCTACGTTGGGCGTACACCATCCTTACGTTGGGCGTACCTAGCTAAACACGCATGCACTACATGCATGCAAAGGGGGCTGCCTTGCCAACTTTTCCATTAAGGGGCCATCATTGTCAACATCTTCAAAGTGTTGTAACTTCTTTATTCTTGATCCGATTCCGGCGAACTTTATATCCACGGAAAGGTGACAAGAAACCCTACGTTTCTAACAACCCTGGCCCGAAAACTTCTCGAATAATACCTCCATATTTAATAAAGGACTAAAACGCCCCTGACCTTGGCCTCTGAAATTCCATAAATGAATATTTTAGAACAGGGCGTTACACTATCCCACATGACTACATACAATCCCTAAGGGTACTCCACAGATGATACCCAACAAGCACAAATAACATACAGTTCTACCAATTACTACAACACAACGACATAATCGATACTAAGATTCAGATCTAATAGATCACTACAGCAAAACAACATACTTGATATTAGGATTCAGATCTAACGAACCCCTACAGCATAACAACATACTCAGTATCAGGATACAAATCTAACAGATCACTACAGCATGACAACATACTAAATACCAAAAATCTAAGGAATGCATAATTGTATGTACTCAGACGTGAGATAGACACCCGGACATATAATCCTACTCTCGAGCCATATCCAAACAAGGAAAAGGAAAGAACTCCTAGATCAAGAGTCATCAGTCTATCCTACAAGATTACATACAACCCCAAAGGTATCTATCTACTAACATATAACCAAAACTAGTGGGTTGGCATTGTTGCCTTCGACCCACGGTACTATGAGGCAAAACTCACCTCGATATGCGCGTAGGTAACCACAGCAGCAATGAAGAACTCTACCAGCTTCAACTCACTTCCAATCACCTACAGGAAAATACTTGAGTCAATACCCGATCACAGGTCATTGTCACTTGCAACATTGACTATCTCACATGAAATGACGATTAGTGTTCCACATAAAATGACGATTAGGGTTAAGTAAGAACACTTAACCCATTAAGAACCTAATCACCTAAGGGTAGGAATGATTAAGGTTTGACTTAGTCATTCTCAAATATAATAAGTATCTAATCAATAGTCTAATTACGCGCCCGATCATTGTCCAAAATTGAGCTCCCTGATTCTAGGGTTTTTCACATAAAATGATAACTAGGGTTAGTGTTCCACACTTAACCCCTTAAGGACTTAATCCATTAAGTCTAATATTGCATTAATTTAATTATAGGGTTGTTATTAAGTATTTTTTAAAGTTTAATTAACATCTTTAACGAGGGTCCCGACCAACTCCAAAACTAGGGTTTTCTTGACATTAGGGTTTTCTAAACCCTAGTTAGTGTTTCCAACCCAAAACTCGTGCCACTCGGGCTAAAGTTAACTATTTAGGTAATTTAATGTTTAAAAATTTGGGCACTACCCAATGCTACCTTGGGCAATGGTGGTCAACGGTGGTCTGAGGTGGCAGCCACCCACACACGGCAGCGGCGATTTCAAGTGATAAATCCAACTATCCAAGAACACATAAAAGTTCTTACATCACACACACACAAACACATTAACACCAAAAAGAACAAGGAAAATGCCCAATACAGCCACCAAGATGGTGGTAGCCACCACCTTACGGTGGTGGTCGTGGGTTTTCTTTAATTTTTGATCAAGAAATATACATGCGACATAACAACAATACAACATGCACACAACCACCCGAGGTGGTGCTTAGTGGCGGCAGAATGGCGGTAGCCAACATGGTTGGCTGCCATGTTGGTCCTCTTATTTTTCGGCCAACAAACACAGGCCAACACATTCAGAAACACGCACACACATACGAAAACACCCACCATGCAGCTGCACTTTGCTCTTGGAGGAGGACGCCAACGAAGGGATGATGAAAGAAATGGTAGTACGAAGCAGCGGCAGTGGCGGCACCAACAAACGGTGCTAGCGGCATCGACGCAACCAAGCGGCGATACTGACGGCATAGTAGACGACGAATCGGAAAAAGGAAGGAGCGTGCGACTAAGAACAACAGCCACGATGTTGGCCTTCAATCCCGTCGACAAAGTTGTAGCAGCGGTCACTCGGTGGTTGTTTCCAGATTCAACAATGGAGGTGGCGGCGTCTGGAGATAAGGGGTATAAGGGTGGCTGCCAAAGAAATGGTTCTTGGGTTAGGGTTTGAGGATGCTCTTTTAAATGAAGTAACAAGAGGAGGGTGACAAGTCTTAACCTGTCTTTGATTCAACTTATGCCAATTTCCCATCTTCAATCCCTCCTTCCCCAATCTTTTTCGATTCAAGTCCATAATTTACTCTATAGCCCCTGCTTCCAGAAATCTATTCAATACTAGTCCATATGTTACCGTTTAACCCTCAATATCCAGAAAAATACAACTTTTAACTCCTATGGCTAACACTGATAAATTATTATGGATTTAGGGATAAAATAAAATATAAAATATAAAATACATCTCAGGGATTTTATGACTTATTATTTATTTGTTTATATATTTTTTTGTTTGTTTATTTAATTTATTTTATTTTAAACGAAATGTTACACCAAGTTGTAACAATATAAAGGTAGTCTTTGAAAGCTTTCTTCAGGGGTCCCTCTTAATAGATTTAGAGCATACATTTTAGCATTCCATGTTTGCCAGTATGAAATTTATACACAAAGATGGTCATTTAAAGTTTGTTGTATTTGTTTCCCTCGTAACATGTTACCCATACTATCAGCTAATATACCCTTCAAGAAGTGCCCCAATACCTTTTTGTTGGCTTGTCGGTGATGGGGACATAGCTGTGTGTTTAAACAAGTATGTTTCTCTAATAGTTTAAATATAACTATTTATGGTTCAAGATTAACATTGAATAATTTCTTAAACTGGGTTGAATCTGTAAACTTGAAGAAATGTTTTATTATAAGAATAGAAATAGATTTGTTTTGTTGGGTATGTTGTGTTTGTTTCTGTAAGTTCAAGGGGTATAACTTGCTTTCTGTATAAAAGAGAAAGCACGCGGATCTTGAAGAACGGGTATGGATTGGATATGTTCGGGTTTGGTTTGTAGATATTATCCGAGGTATATATGTTTGCTCAACTGTGTTATTTGGGATCCATTCAGTTCATTTTACCGACACACAGAGATTGAGTCTCTCTGTTCTTGAGTCATCTTCATCTTCTTCGTTTTAGGGTTTGTTCTATTATTAGAGTCTGATTTCTGTTAGACTTGATCTGTAAACTAAAACTCCTTTGATTGTTGTGTATGTCTGAGTGTGAGTGTTGATGTAGTGAGTTTTCAGTTGTAAGTTCTTGAAAACCAATTGGATCTTGTTTCTCGTTTAATAAAAGATCTGTTGATGTTGTGGATAGATTTGTAGTCTTGTGAGTTTTTATCATGGTATCAGAGCAGGTTCATATTCATGCGTCGTTTTTTTTCGTGTTTTGATCGGTTTTTTTGAGTTAGGGTTTCTTGATTTCTGTTTATGAAGCCTTCTTAGAAACCACTTTCTGAGTTCCTTATTCCGATCTTCATTCGTCTTGTGGATCTGTGAAAATCTCTCAGACATCGTCGTTTTCAATTGTAAACGATCGCTTAATAGTAAACGTTAGATCCTTTGTTGTTGTCTAGCGGTCAACGTTAAGCGACGGCCAACATTAAGAACACAAATGGTGTAATATGTGTTGATTGGTGGTTTCAGGCATTTGAATGCCCGTCTGCTTCAGTGTTAGACTCTATTCTGTATAGGTCTAACGGCAAACTACACTGCTGTTTGTTTTACATTTTTTGGTGGATTTCTGTAAGTATCCGCACACTTATTCTTCTTTATTTGTTCAGGTTAGTGTCCAGGTATTTTTGGGTTATTGTCTTGTATCTTTTTTTAACTCTTACAATTTTGTGATAATAAGATTGTGTTCTTGTGATTATACTGGCTTGTCTATCCCAAGAAAGGTGATTAGAATCTGCTCTAGTATAATTACTTGCTGTGAGAACACATTGTTGTTATAACTGAAATTGTATCAGTCATGGTTGGGGAAACCCCCTCTAGAGAAACTCCTTCTGGATCTGGTTCTAAAAGTCTAGATCGTTATGATTTTGATGATCCTTTATTTTTACATTCTTCTGAGAATGGTGTAGTATCAATTATTAGTTTTAAATTGACTGATATTGAGAATTTTCGAATCTGGAAAGTTTCTATGACTAGGGCCTTGAAAGGTAGGAATAAATTAGGGTTTGTTGATAAAACTTTTCCTAAACCTAGTGAGGATGAATATATCGTAAATGGGAGCATGTTAATGTTGTTGTGTGTTCTTGGCTACTTAGTTATGTGTCTGAGTCTTTATATGCTAATCATGCTTGTAGTGACAATGCTTCTGATATTTGGTCTGAATTAAGTGAAACTTATTCCAAAGCTGATGGTTCTGTTGTGTTCAATGTAATCAAAAAATAAATTCTCTTACTCAAAATGGTTTATCTGTTTCTGAGTATTATGGTAAGCTTGATGCTTTGTGGAAAGAATTTGATGGGTTAGTTAATCTGGCTGAATGTACATGTGAAGCCTCAACTAGTTTTGTTAATCACTCAAAATTGATGAAATAAATGCAGTTCTTGCCTGGTTTAGATAATAAATTCAGTCAGGTTAAAATCCACATTTTGTTAATGGAACCTCTTCCTAATGTAAAAACTACTTTTTCAATTGTATCTTGTGAAGGATCTTATCAAAAAGGAGGTTCAATTTCTCAGACTTCTACTAAGTCTCAGGCTACTGCTTTTGTTGGTAAAATTAATGATCAGAAACGAAATTAATTTCGTGGTAATTCTAATCTTCAGTGTAAAAACTGTGGAATTAAAGGACATACTATTGAAAGATGTTATAAGCTCATTAGCTTTCCAAAAGATTTTAAATGCAAAAATGAATCTCAGAATTTTACAAAGACTTTTTCATCTAATAATTCTATGTATTATGATGTTAATGGTTCTTCTGATTTGGATGTTAAAACTAACAATTCTTCTGAAAAGTTTTTTCTCACAAGTGAGCAATATAACAAGGTTCTTAGTCTCATCAATGAGAAGTCTCTAACTAGTGAGGTATCTGCAAATATGGCAGGTATTTTTGTAACTCTTATATTTCTACTAATAAAAAATGGATTGTTGATTCTGGTGCAAATCATCATATGACAAAGAATGATTTTAAGTTGAATAATGTTGTTGATGTTTCTAAACTTGATCTTAGGGTAGATCATCCTAATGGTTCTTCTGCTAGAATTAATAAAATTGGAAATATGAAGTTGTCTGATTCAGTTGTCTTATCTAATGTTTTTTTTGTTCCCGAATTTAATGTTAATTTACTTTCAGCTCATAAACTTTGTAAGGATAGTAAATGTCAAGTTGTTTTTGATGAATTTAAATGTGTTGTTTAGGATTCACAGTCCAAGGTGACTGTGGGGACTGGTAGTGAATCAGGAGGACTGTATTATCTTGAAGATTCTTATTCTTCAGGTAATATGGCTTCTTTGAGTAGGATTGGTTGTTATGTTTCTAATATTACTTGGCATAATAGATAAGGTCACCTAGCTATTCAGCCCTTAAATTATCTTAAGCATGTTCTATCTTTTCGATACGAGTCTCTTCCTCCGTGTGATATTTGTCATAAAGCTAAACAGTCTAGAAATTCTTTTCAGTTAAGTGAGCATAAAAGTCTAGAAATTCTTATAGGGTTGCTACTTCAGTTGGTTTCAAGTTTTTCTTAACTATTGTGGATGGTTTCACCAAAGGTGTTTGGGTTTATTTGTTAAAATCTAAAACAGAAGTTTTCTATTGGTTTTTTGTGTTTTAAAATTTTTTGAAGAATCATTTTAATTCAAATGTTAAGATTGTTAGGTCTGATAATGGTACTGAGTTTGTTAATTCTCGGTTTAAAGATTTTTTTGATAAAAATGGTATTTCTCATCAGACTACTTGTACTTATACTCCACAGCAGAATGGTATTGTGGAGAGAAAACATAGACACCTTTTGAATGTAGCCAGATATCTTTTGTTGCAGTCAGGTTTGCCCCTTAGTTTTTGGGGTGAAACTATTTTAACTGTTGTTTTTTTAATAAACAGACTTCCCACTTCTGTTTTACATGGGAAGTCACCTTTTGAAATAATTTACAAGTGTTTGCCTAAATTTGAAAATCTAAGAGTATTTGGATGTCTATGTTTTTCTGTTAAATAAAACATATCAGATAAACTTGTTGAAAGGTCTGAAAAATGTGTTCTTATCGGTTATTCTAATGAAAAGAAAGGATATAAGTTGTATAATCTTGATAATTCTTCTATTTTCTTTTCCAGGATGTAGTGTTCTATGAGGATGTTTTTCCTTTTAAAATGAAGAAAGATTCAGTCAATGAAAATGTGCTTTCATTTTTTAATGATTCTAGTTTTGTTGACTCTGTACATCCTAGTCCCTATGATGAAGTTCTTCAATCATCCTATATGGATGAGGTTTCTGAATCTGATACTTTTGTGATGAGTCACCAGACTGATGACTCTGGTGTAGCTGTTTCCTCTGGACCGGCTAATATTAGCAACCAGGATGGCTTGGAACAGTTGTCTCAGTCTTAGGAGGTTGGTCTAGGTGTCTCTGAATCTTCTGAGGGAAATAGCTCAAAAAGTCTTGAACCATCTGGTAGTATTATAAGGTCTAATAGAGAGTCTAAAATGTCTTCTAGATTTGATGACTATATTGTAGAAGGAAAGTATAAGTATGGTATTGAAAAGACTTTAAATTATGCAAGATTAAGTCCTGAGAATCTTAGTTTTGTTTCAAACTTAAATAAAAATGTTGAGCCTAGGAATGTTTTTGAAGCTTCTACTGATTCAAATTGGGTGACTGCAATGAATGAGGAAATGGAGGCTTTATATAGAAATAAAACCAAGGAAATTACAAATTTACCCTCTAATCGAAAACCCATTGGTTGTAAATGGGTATACAAAATTAAGTATAAGTCTAATGGTGAGGTAGAAAGGTTTAAAGCTAGACTAGTAGCTAAATGTTATAGTCAGAAAGAGGGTATTAATTATGAGGAAACGTTTTCTCCTGTTGCTAAACTGGTAACAGTTAGGGTTGTTATTTCTTTAGTTGTTAGTAATTCTTGGAATTTATTTCAACTTGATATGAATAATGCATTTCTTTATGGGGATCTTGAAGAAGATGTTTATATGACTCTTCCTCAAGGGTATCATACACCTGGTGATACTCATGTTTGTAAATTGTTGAAATCTTTGTATGGTTTAAAGCAGGCTCCTAGGAAGTGGAATGAAAAATTATGTTCTTCTTTGTTTGAGTTTGGTTTTATTCAAAGTAAGAATGATTATTCTCTGTTTATCAAAAATAAAGGTGATACTATTGTCATTTTGCTTGTGTATGTTGATGATATTGTTATAACAGGTAATTTTGAGCTTGAGGTTGTTAAAGTGAAAGATTTTTTAAAATCAAAGTATTTGATTAAAGATTTAGGAAAAAATAAAGTTTTTTTTTGGGGATTGAGGTTTTTGATAAAAACAATGGAATCTGCTTAACTCAACGAAAATATTGTTTGGAATTAATTCATGAGTTTGGTAAATTGGCTTGTAAGCCAGTTAAGACACCTTTGAATTTAAATTTTAATATTTCTGAGAAAGGAATTGATGAAAATGATGTTTTGTTAAGAAATATAACTGAATATCAAAAACTTATAGGAAAATTGATCTATTTGACTATAACTAGACCTGATATTTCTTTTATTGTTCAAACTCTTAGTCAATTTATGCATTCTCCAAGAAAGTCTCATTTGGATATTGCAATGCGTGTGTTAAGATATCTAAAGCAAAGTCCTAGTAAAGGTATTAGTTTTTTAAAGAATCAAAATGTATCTTTATGTGCTTATGTGGATGTTGATTGGGCTAAATGTATTTCTACAAGAAGGTCTGTTACTGGTTATTGTGTCTATTTTGGTAATTCTTTGATTTCTTGGAAAAGTAAAAAAGCAAGACATGGTTTCCAGATCTTCTACTGAATCTGAATACAGAGCTTTGGCTTCTGTTACTTGTGAAGTAATGTGTATTCTTAAATTGTATTTTGATTTGGGTGTTAAAAACTTGTTTCCTATAAAGGTTTTTTTGTGATAATGATTTTGCAATTAAATTGGATCTTAATCCAGTTTTTCATGAAAAGACTAAACATTTTGAAGTAGATGTTCATTTTGTAAGAGACAGGGTTTCAAAAGGGATTTTGAAAATTGTTAAGATTGATTCAGAACATCAAAGAGCTGATATTCTTACTAAGGCTTTGTCATCAAAGCAACATGATTTTCTATGTTCTAAATTGGGGTTATATGATCTTTTTTAAAGAAATAAATAAAACAATGTATATTAGTTTTTTTTCCTCTCAATGTTTATCTTGAGGATGGGTGTTAAAATATAACTATTTATGGTTCAAGATTAACATTGAATAATTTCTTAGACTGGGTTGAATCTGTAAACTTGAAGAAATGTTTTATTATAAGAATAGAAATAGATTTGTGTTGTTGGGTATGTTGTGTTTGTTTCTGTAAGTGCAGGGGGTATAACTTGCTTTCTGTATAAAAGAGAAAACATGCGGATCTTTGAGAACGGCTATGGATCGGATATGTTCGGGTTTGGTTTGTGGATATTATTCGAGGTATATATGTTTGCTCAGCTGTGTTATTTGGGATTCATTCAGTTCATTTTACCGACACACACAAATTGAGTCTCTCTATTCTTGAGTCATCTTCGTCTTCTTCGTTTTAAGGTTTGTTCTAGTTTTAGAGTCTGATTTATGTTAGACTTGATCTGTCAACTAAAACTCCTTTGATTGTTGTGTATGTCTGAGTGTGAGTGTTGATGTAGTGAGTTTTCAGTTGTAAGTTCTTGAAAACCAACTGGATCTTGTTTCTCATTTAATAAAAGATATGTTGATGTTGTGGATAGATTTGTAGTCTTGTGAGTTTTTATCAAATAAGTAGTGTAGGGGTATGTCGGTCATGATTTTGTCCTTTAGTTTCATTCTAGGCCTTTTAATTTTCCATCATTTTTACTAATTACTTCATGCATCTAATGTAGGGGAAGATCTTGGAGGATTTAGAGGCACAATTACAGGTTGCTAGATCATCAATTGATCCATCTTTAGTGGATAAGGCTATTTTCCATCTTTACTTCATGATTTCATTTTCTTAATACATTGATTGGTTTCTAATAAATTTGATTTTAACTTTTGTGTTACCTTTGAATGGTTTGTATTCATAAAGATTGTTACTTTTTTGTATTGAGAAAACAACAACAAATTAAAGATCTTTAGTTTTTGGATCAAATATGTCAAGAGTTCAAGTTGAGATGTTACAAAAGTTTGAGAGTAATATAGTCATTTTGCACAGTCAGTCAGATGTAAAATCAAACAACTTTCAGTCTGAACTTAACTCAGTCAGAAGTTCTAACTCAGTCAGCTTCTAACCAAGTCAGCTCTAACTCAGTTAGTAACTATCAAATGACCCCTAAGTGGATATTTTTATTAACAACCACGTTTATAAGGGTTAGATTACACAATTTCCTTTTAAAAAATACGGATTTCTAGAGAGAATATGGGAGATTTTAATAAATAAATAGTGATAGGGATAGTAAATTGTTGGAACTATTAGGGATGTTCAAAATATCCAAAAATCGAAAAATCAAACCTAAAAACCGTATCGATATTCAGGTTAACCCAACCAATATTTTTGAATATTTTGGTTTGGTTAACCGAACCGTTAAAATCTTTGGTTTTTCATTTCGGTTACGGTTCATGCTTTTGCTACAGACGATTAACCGAAAAGGCAAAATTTTATTTTATATATTTTTAAATATTATTTATGGTTAGACGTTTAAGTTAATATCAAATTATTTTTTGGAAATTTTCAATTACAATTAATAATTGTCATATTATTTATATTTACTATTTTAAACTAATAATTGTCATCATTAACATTTGTTATAAATATACATAGGTTGATATCGATTAAAATTGTCATTTGTATTTTTTCATTTCACATAAATAACTAAATATTTGACTATCTTTTATCTATTAATTACAAAATATGTTTTCTATTAGTCGATATTATTTTCCATATTCCACAAATATTTGATAATTCATCCAAATTTCATTATTAGGAGAAGCAACAATATAATTAAACAAATTATATGGATTATTCATTGCAATTCATTTCTTTGTAGGAAATTTCTTATGGGATTCGATAATCTTAACATGTTTTTATTAATTAGTATGGTTAATTGATTAACCATATAACCGAACTGAAAAAATTGGTTAACCAAATATCGGTTGCTTTTCCGATTTAGGCTAAAGTTCAATAAATAAACGAACCGATAGTCTCGCTTAACCTTCTAAAATATGTTTACGGTTCGGTTAACCATCCACGAACACCCATATGAACTACGGGGTGTTTATGAGGTAAGGTTTCGAAATGAATAAGAAAAAGTTAATTATAATTAGTGGCGAATCTACTTGATCAATGGTCGAACTTTCAAGTGGGCGCCATCCTAGAGCTACACAAATGACTTGGATCTTCGGACCCGACCAGACTCGGCTTGTGGACAAGTCAATAGGATAAGCCTAGTCAAAAGATCCATCGAGTTGCTATTGGGATAGTTTTAAAGGGGCGTTCTTGGGCCTTACCCCAACTTTGTCGGGCCTGATCGTGGGGCTTTTTTTTTTTTTTTTTTTTTTTTTATAATTTGTAACATTCATTTCATTCCAAATAGGCACCATAAAGCCAACTTCAAGAAAGCACTAGCAATTTCTGAATGCAAGAAGTAGGAATATACTTTCATCTATTTGTACGTTTATAGTTTCATACTTTCATTTATTCCTTTTCGTCCACTTACGCATTATAGAAATGCATTATAGAAAGGAAAGTAGGATGATATATAATTAAATTAACTACGTAGATACTTAATCTAACAAACACGGAGAAAAAATTGTTGGGCTTTTTGGCAGAAAAGCAAACAAGGAAGTGTGGGCATTAATATGATGCTTTTTAAATAGCCTTTCACATGTTTGGGGGTTGATCAGCTTATGATTGAATTGTCGGTTTTTAGGCCTGCAAATCGAAGTCAGCCCAAGAATGATCAAACTTTCGGACCTATAGGTTGGGGCTAACCCTGTATTTTAGTTAAAAAAAAATAATGTATTTTAACTAAAAATGCATACTAGGTAATGGTGAGCATAGGTGGGTTTTGACCTAAAATCGAACCCAAACCAATAGTATCGGTTTTTAAATATTTAAAATCAAACCCTACACTCAGACCGATGGGTTTGCTCTATTAGTTTTTGGTTTTCCCGAATCGTTTCGGATTTAAACCCATACTCATTCCAATCCTAACTTTGAGAATTGAGAACTTAGTGTTATGAGATCCGATGTGGGACAAGTTCTAACGTTTAAGAAAGAATTCACTCGTGATATGGCATAAGTTATTGCTAAAAGAAAATAAAACCATCAATGTCAAAGGCAAAATTCGAACCTAAGTAGCATAAAATATGTGTCTGAGACTAAACCGACTATGCAAGTTCCTACTTGTGTCTAACACAACACTAATATAATATATATATATATATATATATATATATATATAATTCATAATTTGGTTCAGTTAAGTTCTATCGGTTTTTACATATATTAAAACCAAAACTAAACCCGTTATTTTCGTTTTTATAAAACTCACCAAAACTGTCTAGAATAGTAAGCAATGATCATATTGCCAACATGTTATGCAACTAGTCGATTATCTTACAAAGCTAACAACTTGATCTCTATCCAAGAAAGTTAATAGATATTTTTATGGCTTTGAGTGCCCTACGAGATTATCAAACTGCATTTGAATTAAGAGGTTGTTACATACAGGTTCAGTTTGCGATTAGACTAAGAATCATCTTTGTCTTAGAGAAATCTGCTTCACCTCTCTCTCTCTCTCTCTCTCTCTCTGTGTGTGTGTGTGTGTATGTGTATGTGTGTGTGTGACAGAGGACAGTGGTTGTAGAAAAAAAAAGTCAAGGGTTGCACAAATTTCTTAGGGGTTTCATTACTAGAAAAAACTCATTTCTGAAGACGGTTTACGTCACAAAATCATCAATAAACCGACGGATATTCACAATTATCAGACTTTGTGATGGATTACCAACGGATTTTGACGAATTTTCATTAAATTACATTTGAAAAAACAATTTAAGAGGTAGTTCGTACTACCCCATACAACGGAGTAAATCCACCCATGGAAGATTTAGCTAGTTTGCATGCCTCTATCTTCATCTCTAAGACTAACATGCGACAATCACAAACTTCATCATTCTTGTGATACATCGATTGTGTTCTACTCAGTTCACCATTCCAAAGTTCTATCCCTTTCTAAGTCTAGTTTCCTCTCACCCGGAAGGTAGCTAAATCCTTGGTCTTACGAGTCGCTTAAGCTAACTCAGGCAGAACCGGGAGGGACATATTAGGCAATAGAATCAAGCGGTGGTTACTATTTTGGTTTTAGTTTTTCAATTTTTGGGTTCAGTTTTGATCACCCCTAATTACTATGTCCCTAATTCATTAGTTTTAGCACTCATTTTGTTGAAAAAACCAAAACATCACCAAAATTTCAAAAATTTATTCTAAATTTTATTCACTTATAAATTATAGACCCCGTTAACTTCGGTTCTAAATACCCCATGGGAAAGGAAGCATCTGTTGAGGACCGACCGGAGATCGAGTCGGAGTTGTTTAGGATTGGCAGTTTTGTGAATATTAGGACCGACCCAAGAGTGCAGTACAAACCTCCGTAGTACTTTTCGGTCTTAGACAGACTCGGTCTAGTCTCTGAACGATGGTCCAAAATAATCTCCCAATCGAATTGTTTATATACGTGTTAATCATTTTTTAGATTTATTTTGTGTTGCAAACACTTTCTATCACCAGAAACACACTTTCATCGATTGTTTTACCTGTTTCTTTTTTAGCAGAAATTTTAAACAGAACAACAAACACACCTTGATTCTTCTCCCATAACCACAGAATAAGAATGTTAAAACAACAAATATAATTAACTTTCATTCCATCTCAAAGAGGCCATAATAATAACAACAAACCACCTCAACAAGCACTCCATTTGACAATGCTTTAACACATAATAAACAGTTGAACACCATCCACTTTTAAACCCTAAATAAACCCTTAAACAGGAAAACATCAGCAACCTCTTCATCATCCCCAAAACACTTTGAAACACACAACAAACACCAACAAAACACCCAAATACCAAAACCCTTCTTTAGGAGGGCTTCTCCAGATCTGTATCAAAAGTCATTTCCTTTTATCAATTTATGCAACCAATTTGGTAAGAGAATCAAAACATGACTAAAAAAACGTATGTTAATTAAGTCATCATCAACGGCAATAAAAAGTTTCAGTGATGCACAATAAGATCAAGATGTTTGATAAGTTGAGTAAACCCTAGATTCGATATAAAAGAAACTAACCTGATTGTTTATCTGATGCATCATGAAACTCCGGTTCCTCCTCCGGCACCGGATGCAGTGAAACCTCGCTGCCGCCATTCACACGAAGAGGTGATCCAACAGCAATTTCGCCATCTTTATCATCTGGATATCTCACAACTACCACCGGACACACACAGTGATGCACGCAGTAATCACTAACACTCCCAAGCCTTTGCCCTTTCGATGTCCTTCTCGAAGCACCAAACCCTCGGCTCCCCATAATCACAGCACTTAACCCTAGCCTTTCAACTTCCAAACACAATCGCTCCTTCATATCATGATCTTTAACTATATGGATCTTGAAATTGATTTGGGCATCGACTAGTGGCTTTGCGATATCGTTTGCTTTGGTGGTTGTAAACGCGTCGAAATCATCTTCGAGTTTTTGCTGCGATTCTTCATCGGTGGCGGTGTCGGGATCCTCCACGACGCCCCAATCTGCGCCGTACAGGACAGATGTAGGACGGACGTGGAGGAGTATGACGGAATCTCCAGGGCGGAGGTAATTCTGAACTGCCCAATTCACGGCGTATGCACTCTCATCGCTCAGATCGACTGCTATCGCAACTTTCCTCTGAGTTCCAGCACTTAAAGCGCCGGGTTTTGGAAACCTTGGGGACGCCGGTTGGACGATGATCGCCGGCGGCGGCTTTTCAGGTGATGCCATCAGCAATTATTTGGATACCTAAAGTTGAAGATTCGATAGGGGTAATCAATGTAAATTGGTGATATTTTAAGGGTGAGTTTCTTGCAGTATGTTCTTCGCCTGAGCTGTTATGGAGGTTATCTTGAGATTTTAGAAGCTTGAAGAAGAAAGACGAGAGATGATTATCTGTTGACGGTGCTTGATAAGGTTATGGTGGGCGTGAGGGTCCAATTGGAAGGCTGACTCCTTTCATTATTCGTCAAAAAATATATATAATAAATAAATAAAAATTAAACAAAACTGGTCCCTGTTGTATATATTTTTTCCAAGTTTTGGTTCAAATCTTAATTTTTGGTTTTCGTGGTCCTTTTGACCATGTTTTTATGTGGTTTTGGTTCCTTTGGAATTTGAAATTACTGTAATACCCTTATATATTTATTTTATAGTTTTTTTCATTTTTTTTATCTATTTTAATAATTAAAAAACATTTAAAGGTCTTTCTCTCTTTCTCTCCTTTATCTATGTGTGTGTGTTTCAATGTGTATGTGTGTGTTGAAACTTAATCACATACACACAAACTTAAACCTATCGCTACATTGTTCATCTTCATCATATGATCATCATCATCGTTATGGTGGAGTTGTGTATGCAATTTTAAATCCATAATGAACGCTTTTGTAATCTGGAAACATCATCTCAATCATCCCATTCCAACCATCCAGGTCAAACCAGAATCGATCGAATACAAATGCAATAAACCTTTCTTCCCCTGTAACATACACGTTAATAACCATGTATAATTATCGTATTTTGTAAGCTTGTTAGTGAATATTATTATATAATATATGATTTTGAACGTTAAGTTCTAATAATATAGTTTTATGAGATTTGAAGTAAAACTATGTTTAGAATCTTTCGGGGAATATTGAAAATCTTATGAGATTCCGATCAAAAGTCAATTATCAAAATTAACGAAAATATAACATTTAAGTTGAAAATAAGTAAAACTAATGTTATTTATAGTTGTAAATTATCTCGTTAGAAACGTTTAGACGAATACTTCATCGAAATCTGACTTATAACGAAAAAGTTATGACTTATTGAAGTTTCGCGACAGAATCGACATGATGCCATATGACGTAAAAAGTGAGTTTACGATAAACTGCTTTTTAGCCATTGTGATCTAAATGAAAATCGTAGTATTCGTTAAATCGAAAATTTTCATAAAAAGAACATCAAAATCTAACTTCGTATAAGGAAGTTATGGTTTTTCTAAGATTTGGCATAGCAGTACACATCCCGAAACTCGAAATAAAGATCGAGTGATTTTTAGCCGACACAACTTAAACGAGAATCGAAGGTCTCGTCAATAGTAGTACAACGGTAAAAAGACAGACGAAAACGGACGTCAGATGAAGAAGTTATGAATTTCTAACGGACTTTTCCTCTCCCGGCCTGTTAAAAATATAATATTAAAAATGAAGTCAAAATTAGTCGATGAAGTCTAAATGAAAGTTTTAGAGCAAGGTCATACATACGCGTGCATATAAAGAACGTCAAAAACGGAGCCTGTGCGAAAGATATAAATTTTCGAAGTTTTAGACACAAACTTC